>NW_028227262.1:22072500-22815000 GCF_978045245.1 Mus caroli | reverse complement strand
TGTTTAGAGATTCAGCCACTAAATTATTTTTCAGAGCAGGGCTCTTAAAAAAGTCTTTTGCAAATAACCCCATTAAAAAATGGGGCTCAGAACTGAACAAAGAATTCTCACCTGAGGAATACCGAATGGCAGAGAAGCACCTGAAAAAATGTTCAACATCCTTAATCATCAGGGAAATGCAAATCAAAACAACCCTGAGATTCCACCTCACACCAGTCAGAATGGCTAAGATCAAAAATTCAGGTGACAGCAGATGCTGGCGAGGATGTGGAGAAAGAGGAACACTCCTCCATTGTTGGTGGGATTGCAAGCTTGTACAACCACTCTGGAAATCAGTCTGGCGCTTCCTCAGAAAATTGGACATAGTACTACCGGAGGATCCAGCAATACCTCTCCTGGTCATATATCCAGAAGATGTCCCAACCGGTAAAAAGGACACATGCTCCACTATGTTCATAGCAGCCCTATTTATAATAGCCAGAAGCTGGAAAGAACCCAGATGTCCCTCAACAGAGGAATGGATACAGAAATTATGGTACATTTACACAATGGAGTACTACTCAACTATTAAAAAGAATGAATTTATGAAATTCCTAGCCAAATGGATGGACCTGGAGGGCATCATCTTGAGTGAGGTAACACAATCACAAAGGAACTCACACAATATGTATTCACTGATAAGTGGATATTAGCCCAAAACTTAGGATACCCAAGATATAAGATACAATTTGCTAAACGCATGAAACTCAAGAAGAATGAAGACCAAAGTGTGGACACTGTGCCCCTTCTTAGAATTGGGAACAAAACACCCAGGGAAGGAGTTACAGAGACAAAGTTCGGAGCTGTGATGAAAGGATGGACCATTTAGAGACTGCCGTATCCAGGGATCCATCCCATAATCAGCTTCTAAACGCTGACACCATTGCATACACTAGCAAGATTTTGCTGAAAGGACCCAAATATAGCTGTCTCTTGTGAGACGATGCCGGGGCCTAGCAAACACAGGAGTGGATGCTCACAGTCAGCTATTGGATGTATCACAGGGCTCCCAATGGAGAAGCTAGAGAAAGCACCCAAGGAGCTAAAGGGATCTGCAACCCTATTATTGGAACAACATGATGTACTAACCAGAACCCCGGAGCTCTTTTCTCTAGCTGCATATGTATCGAAAGATGGCCTAGTTGGCCATCACTGGAAAGAGAGGCCCATTGGACTTGCAAACTTTATATACCCCAATATAGGGGAATGCCAGGGCCAAAAGAACGGGAATGGGTGGGTAGGGAAATGGGAGGCGCTATGGGGGACTTTTGGGATAGCATTGGAAATGTAATTGAGGAAAATATGTAATAAAAATATTAAAAATTAAAAAAAAGTCTTTTGCATGGCCTACCCTTGCTGAACCCCCAGTCCAGAAACCAACCCTATCTTCAAATTCAGCTACCCCTGAAACAGATCACTGAATCATGTTTTCCCTCCCATCTATGGATCTAACTATGCTCACTGCAACAGGGTGGACCAATCTTGGGTGTAGAGAAGGCAAAGAGAAGTCTATATCCCCAGGCCAGTCCACAGAGACTAGTTCAGCTTCCTAAATCATTGGGTATTGGGAGTAAGAGCAGGGAGGTAGCTCTGGTGAACAGAGAGTGGACATGATCAGATGGACAGGATAAGTTAGCAAACAGGAGAACAAAGGAGTATGGAGGTCTCCTTGGCAGAGACACTGGAAGATGCTAAAGCCAGGTCTCCCTCCTGGGGTGGCAGGGGATTACAAACCTTTTGAACTGGATAACAGCCAAGCTGCCCCCTCTGCCTAACAGCTTTGCTTGACAGCAGGGGTTTGGCAACAGGACAGAGGCTCTTCTTCCTTTTTCCTGGCACCATTAGCCTATATCAATAGGTATCTTCCCCTAAGACAGGAATCGGGAAACCCCCTGAAACAAAGCCACTTGTGTGTGCATGGTCTTGGTTCTGCCAAAGTTCCAGTTGATCCAACTATGCTGCAGCCTCCACCTACTCCAACTCTAGCCCCAACCCCTGACACTCTGATTATCTTTCCTAGATAACTATCATAGCTCTCTGTTGTCCCCTTTGTCAATGTCTCTTTAGTTTTAGCTACCTTCTTAGGTCATGTGATGGAATAGAAGAATCACCATACCTGCATGACAAGGGCCTCTGTTCAAAGGCCATCCTGTCCACCTGCTGGTCTTGGGAGCCTGAGAGTTTTCTTCCTTTCCTGCCTCCTCCCAAGCCTTTCCTTCCAGCATCCTGCAACTGCTGTGTGACCATGCACTCTGTATCCACCAGCCAGGAAGAACTGTGTGTGCTTCCTGCCTCTCATCTCCCTCCTTCCTCCCTGGCAAGATGCCTCAGAACCTACAACAGCCATTAGGATCTCTCAGTTCCAGACCCAGATAGTTAGTTGAGTAGACTCAGAAGCTGGCCTATCTGTCAGTGAATAAAGACTAGAAGGAAGAATCAGGCTCTTATTTACACAGAATGGAGCCAGATGTCCATACAAGCAGGTTATGCATAATGGATTCAACCAGTTGAAGAATGAAAATATTTTTTATGTATGTTCATATTGATTACATTCAGATTCTTTTTCCTAGTCAATACTTCCCAAAGTGTTTATGTTATATTGGATATTACAGGCAATCTTCAGATGATTGGAAGTCATATTAGCAGTTTACACCACAGAGTTGCTTGTACATCCACGTTAACTGCAGCACTCTTCACAACAAAGTATGGAATTGGCCTAGGTATCAGTCAACAGATGAGTGGATAAAGAAAATGTGGCACATATACACAATGGAATTTGGGGGGATAAAAGGATGTTATGTCAGTTTCTGGGAATATATACAGCTGGAGATTATGTTAAGTGAAAGAAAGCAGACTAAAAAAGACAAATTTTCTCTCATTTGGGAATTCTGGTTCTTATGTGAATTAATAGAGCGTTTTATATACTCATATATGGTTATATATTTCTATGTCTGTATCAAAGGAAATGACAGAAGGAAGGAGACTCATAGGGAACAAGAAAAGGAAAGAGAAAAGGAAGGGAAAGAGGAAAGGAAGGGAAAGGGAGCAGGGCAGAAAATGGCCGACCCTCATGATGCACTTGAAAGAAATGATCATTATAAAGCCTATCGTTGAACAATGATTATGTACCAAGAAACCTGTCTTAAAATAAGTAAAAGTGCATAGGAGGATTTTGAAAGGCATATGCAAATATCACACCATTTTCTATGGGGAACTTGAGCATCTATGAAGTTTCATATCTATATACCATCTTTAGAAGCAATGCTCACAAGATACTAAGAGGCTGCTGCCCTAACAGATGATCCAGGGGATGCCAAGGAAGTGTTAATGTCGTGCATGTACCAGCCAAAAGATATAAAAGAGATGGAGAAACAAGAATAAGCATCTATGGTCTCAGGTATGCATCCTAAAGGTAGTGTACTGGTAGAAAATTTAGGCAGGATAACAGATCAGGATATGGTTGCTAAAAAAAAGGAACTTATTTACGTTCAGTCCCCAAGATGAAGAGGGTTTAATGGCATCAGAGTCCAAAGGCAGTTTCTGTTCGGTCCAGAGACAGAGGAGGATGGATGTTGCATAAACATTTTTATTGTGTTATCCCAGGGAAGGAGTGTGCAAGGCAAGACAGGCAGGTTCAAGATTGGCTAGCCTAAGCTACCTTGGCAAGTTCTTGGGCTTTGGGGTTGTCCTTTATTGTCGGGAAGTTAGTGTTGGCATGATTAGAGCATGTGAATATTAGCCTGCATGTAAAAGAAAAGTTCACCAGAGAGGTAGTTGGGGTGTGGGCTATGGTTGGGTTGACAATAGGAATTTTTGAAATGTGGTATTTCCAGGACCAACAAGACCTTGGATTTCAGTACATTGAAATGTATAAAATAAAAGGCATGGATAATACGGCATGGCCAGTAAAGAAAAGGAATGAGGGCATTTCTAGAGAAAGCCATAGGAAGCTAACCTTTGTGTCCTGTGTGGTGTACAGCTCTATCCCAGGGGGGTGAAGGGACACATCTCATTGAAACTGGAGGAATCAATATATCACAGGGGAGAGCAAGTGAAAGAAAGCCTTTGGAGTTCACATGGACCCATGAATGGAGAGCATAATAATGTCTGTAATCAGTGCTTGCATGGATCAATACCCTTGATCCGAACATAATTCCAGCTGTCAGAGCAATTCTAACCGACTATGAATAATGAATATGCTAATATTGTTCTCTTTTATCATAAATTGAATTGTTAATATGAAGGACGAGCACTCATGTGAACAGGATGGGGGTGGGGGGTGAACTCCCTTTTCAAAGTGAGAAGTGTGTTACTAGTATGTTCCCATCTCAGGTCGTAAGCAGGCTTCTCACTGATAGGAACTGAATGGTGACAGGTGCCTCCATTTGATCCTTGTCTTCTGCTTTCCTTACACATAAAGAAAGGGAGTGTGACATATCACTCTTTGCAAAAATGTAATATAAACATATGGGTGAGGTCAGTGCATCATATATAAGATTGTATGACATTCCGCAGGGCCAGCTTGTTTCCATAGATTAACTCATACAGTAATCTTCCAGTCTGTCATCTGAATTTACATAATGCAGGAACACCACGCCTTAAGAAAGCAGCCCTGTTTTACCTTTCCTGAATCCATGGGGAGAGGACATATCCTCCTTCCTGCTCCCATGCAACTCACTTCACCCTCCTGTGTGCTCCTACGTATGTGCATGTTTCTACCTGAGCCATCTCCCTAGCTCCTTTTCTTGTTCTGTTTTTTTTTTCATAAATTCATTGCACTCAGTATTGGGAGTCACAGTGGCAAACATCTTGCCCACATTCATTCCCTCACATTTCTCCCTTACCACACATACTACTTTCTGTTATTCCTCGAGTCACCTTCTGATTTCATTGTGTGTGTGCTTGTGTACACATCAGATGTGTTTGATGTATCTATAAAGAACTCTAGCTCATTTGTAGGTAGAGGCCATGTTTGATTTGGATATCAACCAAACCCTGTAGGTATCTTATGAGGTTAGAATTCAGCCTACTTTGGAAAGGTAGGGTATTCAAAGCATGGATAGAGCCACTTTCTTCAAACGCTGTAAGAGGAATAATTGGTGGCTCAGAGCCAAGGCCATTTGGCAGCCCTTGAGCCACTGCTCAGCATGCTTGACAGGGCTAGGGATTGTTGAGGGGTGTAAGGAGTGAAGCAGGGGTGGAGCTCAGATTGTTCCTGCTGGGCAGTTGGCAAAGACACTTTCCAGTCTGTGGTGATGCTCCTTGATCAATACAAATAAGGAACGAGGGAGAAAACAGCTTGCCTGCTGACTGCTTCAACCCACAGTGCTTTGGGAAGGTGATGGTGATTTGTCCAAATATCATGTCTAGCAGGAGAGGGATAGCCAAAGGCACTGGGGATTATGCTTTCTGGTATTTTGTCAGGCTGCATGGGCATCTCTCTCTCTCTCTCTCTCTCTCTCTCTCTCTCTCTCTCTCTCTCTCTCTCTCTCAGAGAAAAGAGATTTGTCTGCTTGGGGATAAGGAATATGTGGATGCATGCCTAAGGATCTGCAAGTAGAGTCTGGTGATAAGATATTGTAGTCCTGAAAATTCTCGAGGCTCTAAGGATTATTCTCAGCTAGGGTCTTAACTCTTTCTCTGTGGAAAGCTGAATATGAGTGGATGGAGTTCAAGGCAGAGAGTGGGACTCTTATGCCTGAGTTCTATTGGCAGGTTCTGTGGCACGGATGTACAGAGATTCCAAAACGCCACGTCTTACTTTTGACAACTAAGAACTTCCATCTCCAGTTAAATTTCAAGGCGTGAACGTTCCATAGTGTACATTAGACTCATAGTGTACATTAGACTAGTCTCTGTAAAATGCTTAGCTAGATCTCTACAGCATAAAATACAGAGCTGTCCCCTAAAAACCAAACTCAGTTTTTAATCTAAGATGAAAACCCAGATGTGTGCCCTAATAGAGCCTATGAGTCCCAGGGGAGGCAATGTGCAGGCTGGGGAACCAGAAAGGCAAGATGGGGCCCCTCCAGGAGGCCCTATGTGGGAGGAGCCCCTGACTGCGCCCCTGGGCTCTGTCCAGCTGTCAGGTGTGGGTGTTGCCAGCAGGAGGGCCCTCCCCTTTCAGTTGATTGGCACATCTTGATTACATGGAGCCAGCTTGTCTACCCCACCCATGTGGGAAAAATTGGAAAGTGTAGTGCATGGTTATGGACAAGGATGTCTTTCAATGTTTTGCTTAGGTTTACTCCGAAAGGAATCCAGATTGAGCTGACGATGACCTTTAGGGCTAGTAAGAGTTTTGAAATGGGAAATAAGAAGAACAACATCTTAGGAATAGAGATCTGCCTGCAGACTGTTAAGCCTAAAGTTCACAGATTCCCCTTATGCATATGAGTGGACAGATCTCTTTTCTCTGTGGGAGAGAAGGGGATAAGTACACATGCAGCCAAACAGAAAGACATAGCGAAGGTTTCCAGTGCTTCATTTTTGGTTTCTATCTTCTTACAAGGGCATTTTTTTCTTATCTTCCTTAGGCCTGTCAAGAACAGCAGCAGATACACAAAAAATCTGGGGGAAAATTATGCCTTTCCTGCTAGGCATGAGCCTCATGATATTTGAACAATTGCAATTTATCTTAAAGTAGATTGGGAAAAAAACTTGACTGTTTTATCCAAGAAAGACTGTGGAGACTGGGAGAGATGTGGAGAGACATTGTGGCTAGTCTGATGGCATCACCTCTGTAGACACACCAGATAAACATCTCTTCCATTTCCTCAAGTCCAGCACTTTTCAGCTGTGGTGCTTTGCTGCACATTTTCCTGTCATAGAACATATCCTCAACATCTGTTAGGCCAGAAGCCATGAAAGCAAACTCCCCCCCCCCATATGCTCTTATCATCTCTGTTCTCCTATCCTTGAGCTTCTTGACAAAGAATTCCATGGAAGCCTCCATCTCCTGTACTTCTCTAGGCATTTGTATAGATTATTCATTAAAATTAAGACTAATAAAACACCTTTCCAGAGGCTGTCCCTGTTCTACCCCAGAAGAATAGGGAAGATCTTAAATGCTTCACTCTTGCTCAAGGAGCCTGGCATTTGTGTGTCTTTAGCTCTGAGTTCCTGTCTTCTATGTTGACACCTTGCTGGACATGACTTCTGGGTAGGTAGTATAACAAGAGAAAGCACCAGCCATTGTGGTCTCAATAAGATGTCTGCCTAAGGTTGGACCATTTGAATACTTAGTTCCCATTTGGGGACTGTTTGGAGAGGATTAGGAGGTGTGGCTGTGCCCTAGGAAGTAATGTTACTAGGCACAGGCTTTGACTCATGCCATCTTGTATCATATCCCTCTGTTTCCTATTTGTGTTTTGAGACCTGAGCTCTGAGATGCAACTCCAGCTGCCCACTGCCTGCTACCTCCTTTTGGCCATCATGGACTCCAACCCATAAACTCTTCCTTTTAAAATTCCCTTGGTCCTGATGTTTTTATCGCAGCAATAGGAAAGCAATTCATAGAGAATTTGGCACCAGAGAATTAGCTATTGCTGTGAAGAACCTGACCATGTTGAAGTTTTGGAGAGATGATAAAATTTTGGAACTAGAGAAGTGGTTGAACACTGCATGTAGAGCTTAATGAGCTGGACTAGTAGGATCCCAGAGAACAGTAGTGCTGATGGCAGTGTGGACTATGGAAACCGGGCTCAAGAGGTTTCATAAGGGAATAATATTAATAAGCAGGCTAGAAACTGTTCACATGAAATTTTGATAAAATATGGCTGCTTTCTCTCCTTGTCCTAAGAACTTTCCAGAGGTTATGGCAGAGGGTATTTCAATTAGCTATTTTCCAAGGATAACTCTTAGGTAAGTTTACAGTGAAAAAGAGAAAATAAGGAAAAATAAATACAAAATGTACAGTTTGGAGAGATAAATGACACTGGCAAGGTTAATGCTAAAGACAAGGCTTGTGCTGGAAGAGAGGCTGTAGCTGTCAAGGAGATTAGGAAAGACCAAATCCGAACTGGAACAAACAGAAGAATATCTCCAGGGAAAGGTCCCATCCAGCTAAGCATCAAGCTTGTGAAAGGAAAAGGACTAAGGAATTTTCTACTTTTAGGAAGAAACAACAAACTAAAACTAATGCAATTGTGATTTAAGATAAATACAGTCCATCCCAAATGGGCAGGCAAACTTAGTAAGGTGTTCAATGACATTCAGACTCACAAAAGATATGAGTAAAGCTATCTTCTTTGGTTTCAGAGAGTTGCTGAAGTCAAGCAAAGTGTTGTAGAGAAGTCCCTGTGTGAAAGCCATGAAAGGGAAAGAGACCAAGGTAAGCCATTGCATGAAGCTATAAAAATGAAACCTAGATTGCATAGAAACCCTAGGATGCTGGACGTGACAGAGTTGTAGGATATCTGCTGAGGAGAGTTGTAGACAGGGAATAGAATAAGCTGAAGAAAGAGAATGTGGTAGGTACCAAAAGTGGAAGGACAGATCTCTCAGTCCTTTGATATTGTACATGGAGTTAGAGAATTTGGAGTTTGCCCTGCTAGGTTTTGGTCCATGATCTCCTCACTGTGCCCCATTCGCCCTTTGGGAGTGGTAATAAGTATCCTGTGCCAATGTATATTGGAAGTATGAAATTTGTGCTTTGCTTTTACAGGAAGTTCCAATTAAGAGACTGCCTTGAGTCTCAGTAGAGACTGAACTTTTAAACCATATTGAGACTTTGAAAGACCATGGAGACTTCTGAAATTGAACGAAATGCAATTTGCATCAAGATATGACTGTGAGACTTTGGGAATCGGGAAGTAGAATGTGATGGATTGAGAGAGCCATCCACCCTGAGTCTTAAGCATTTGATGACTTGGTCCATAGTTGGTGGCTGTTTTGGGAGTGGGGAGTGGGGATTAGGAAGTGTGGTCTTGCTGGAGAAACTATGTCACTTGGAGGCAGGTATTGAGGTTCCTAAAGACTTATTGCATTTAGAGTTAGTTCTCTGTTTCCTGATAGTAGTTTGAAGTGTGAGTTCAAACTCTGCCTGCTGCCTGATACCTATCTCTGCTCTGCCATCATGGACTCTAACCCTCTAGAACCATAATCCCCAAATAAACCCTTTCTTTTGTCACAGCAACAGAAAAGTAACCAATGCAGCAGCTGTATTAGTAAAGGGAAGGGTTCACTCCTGGGATTCTAGCCCACTGAGTCTCTAGAGTCCCTCTATGACCTTTTCTGTTTAGGAGGCACATGAGCAGAAAGACACTTCATGACACTTAAGCTAAGAAATAGCTTCTTCCCTTGGGATTGTGCTCTGGCCTACGGATTGATGTCTGAGATGCTACTTTTCCCTTGGTAGCTTCCTTAGAGGGACCAGGGACTTAGACAATCTCATTACCTTCGCAGGCTATGCTTATTCTTACCATGCTCAAGGCTGGCTGAACCAATAGTGTCCTCACTTCTCCATTCTACCTTCATTTGGAGGAGTGGAATGTGTTCTGTGAGCCTGAGTGGGAAGAAAGACCTGGAGAAGTTCTCCCTTTATCTAGTCTTCTAAGCTATCCTGTCTCAACCCTGTCTTGATGTTCAGTCAGAAGGCTACAAAGAAAGAACAGAAGCTCTAGAGGTTTCTGGCCCTACCCTCTCCCTTGGTGGGCTTGTAGGAATAGGGTCAGAACCTAGATCTGAAGATCATGGAACAGCATTCATTCAAGGGTAAAGTCTTTATCTGATTCCATTTTATCACCAATTACAGAATAACCCCTAAGGTTACAACATAGCTCCCAACAGTTAGGTTCTTCTACTATCCTTCTCCAGAGAAAGCAAATACAGTGAATAATCATTGTCCACTTCATTTTGGAAGTGAACGTGTTTAGCTCTGTTTTGTCTAAAGGCACGAGATTATATAGATAAAAAGGTAGGAGATAGAGAAGGCTCTACTGAACAAATAATTAAGAGCCCTTAGGTGACCTCCTTTGTTTGCATGCCAAAACAGGACAAAGAGACTATGATACTTAGACAGAGAAATAGCTCTTTTCTGTGGGTCCTGCAGAATGGACTTCAGAGAAGTTGGGGAGAACACTAGAACACTTAGTACACATAAGCTTTTGGCAAACTCTAATAATTTCAAAACTTTCATAAAACTGGCATTGAGGGTTTTCTCCTGCTGTCTAGAGATGGGGTAGGCAGGAGGAGCCTTTGACATCTTTTCCTCAAATGCTTACCAAAATTCAAGCTGTGACCCTGTCTCTTCCTCAGCTGGGTTACAAGGAAAGAAAATAACTGTTAGTCTCAGTACTCAGAAAGCTCCATCTGAGAAGGAGCTAAAGTCTTTCAGCATATCCACACAGTGCAGGCATAGGAGAATGAATGGCCAAGACATTGCAGCAGGGTGTTGAGTCACCCATATCTCTACTTGTCTATGAGGTTTTCCCTGCAGCTTCTCATTTAAAACATGGTAGAAAGTCACTCTCTCCCTGCCTCCAGGACTGCAGATAAGAAAATCTGAGGACATGACATGGAAATAAGAAACAGACCAAAGCAGGAGATTATGGTTCCCTAAAGGGTGGCACAGGGCCTTCCCCTCATCCTGACAGCAGGGCCCGAGTCTGCACCTCCCACAGTTGCTTGATTTAGAGATCCTGTGGAGGAGTCCTTGCTGATCCCTCGAGACCCACGGGGCTATTTACAGTCCTCCGGTTGTCTCTCCCAAGGCCAAGACTTGAGCATCAAAGCGACCAGGGAGCCTGGCTTGGTTTTTTTTTTTTTTCTATGTCCCCTTTGGAGTTTAAGAGTCAGTTCCCACTCACAAAGCCTTTCCCTCAGTCAGTGGCTCAGAGATGCATGGACATTCAGTGGCCTCACAGGTCATTTCTGATCTCCACGCAAGAACAGATAATGGGATCTCTCTGCAACTTACTCAAGGTAACATGGCAGACTGATGGCCAAACCCACAGATAGGTGGTAAAGCACTACATACTGTACTGGTTTGCATGAGAAATGCCCTCCATGCGCTTAGATATTTGAACACGTGGTCCCCAGTTGCTGTTTGGAGAGGTTGTGGAACCTTTGAGAAGTTGAGCCTTGTTGGAGGGAGGAAGAACACTACTGGGGCAGCTTCATCTCCCTGACTGGTCCATTCCTTTGCTTCAGGTATGTCCTCAGCATCCAGTTCTGGTCATCATGCCTGCCACTTGCTGTTATGATTCCCTTCCATGATGTACTCCTACACCTTTGAAACCAAAAGCCAAAATAAACTCCTTCTTCTATAAGTTGTTTTTGGACAGTGCTTATCCTAGCAATAGGGAAACATAACACACACACACACACACACACACACACACACACACACACACACGTGTATGTATTCCAGAGAACGTATGTATTCCAAGTACTAGATCTGGCTTTAGAATCTTCCATTCTTGCTCATTTAGGCTTTATTGTTGTTTTGTTTCGCTTTTTCTTATTTCTCCTGTGTGTCCTAAACCAACTTGTCCCTGTCCATGGCCTGCCACATGTTACAAGTAAGCTTGTGACGAACTCCTCAGGAATGGCTAAGTTACAGGATTTGACATCAGAAAAGCCAAGGCTTCCTTGGCTGTGTGAGTGACCACAATGAACTTAAATTGTTCAGTAAAATGAAATAACAAAAGACCTTGTGCTTGGGCAGACCCTACCTGTAAATCAGTTAATCAGTTGTGCAGAGAAGTGTTAGAGACCACAGTGTCATGACTGACACTTCCTTCTTTTTTTTTTGACCTTGTCCACCAAAGGCTAGTTTCACCCAAATGTGAGATTTCTTATAGAAACGAGGACATGATGGTGATGGTATCTGGGTGAGGGCTTCATTGCTCATTGACAGATGTTGCTGTTCCATTCATATTATCTGTGGAGCTTCAGGAGAATAGAAGGAGACCGTTTTCCATTGTTCTCAGGAGAATATAAACTGGAGAGTTGGTATGGCCTTGAAGGACCTCAGAATATCTGCTTTCTGCTGGCCACTCTCTCTTGGCTTCCCCATCAAGGTCTTGCTTGCTCTGTTTCTGGCTGCAGTTCTAGATGCCTGGGTCAAACCCACTCTGTTATTTTATGGCAGGAAATTATTGACGCATAGCACAAGCCCATAATAAATAGCTTCGCATCCTAAAACACAAGTCCTCCACAGCTCTCCTGCATTTGGAAAACTCTGAGGCATTTGGGACTTGCTGTCCAGAATATATTTGGTATCTTGCTGTTGCCTCCCCTTCTTGAAGAGCACAGGACACAGTCCAGGCAGGATAGCCTACCACCTGCCAGGAACCTGGTAATGTCACCCACAAACTACCCACTCAGGGAGGCCTACCAGATTGATTTTGCATTGTATGCTCTTTTGATGAGATGTTAAAATTAATATATTTGAAAAACCATGTTCAAACACAAACGAAAGGGGCAGCTTTCAACAAGTCAAGTTGCAAGTTTCCCAAGCAATCAAGACTGCAAATAGATCCCTCACCAGTATAGCCAGGGCAACAAAGCCAATGTTGCCCCAGTGCCAGTGTGCCCTATGGAATTTTCTTATCTCAGTTCCAACCCCAATTGCTAAAGCTGTGTGCACAGGATGAGAGCCAGACTCTGCATGAGGAGATGGAGCTGCAGGGGAAACAGACACCCATGGAGACCCAAGCTCAGCACTGGCCATGTACCCTCCTCCTGCCATGGTGACATGTGTCTTGGGGATGCTTTCTAAGAAACCCTGCTCCCAAGGTCAGCTACTCACATTAACTTTTGTACTCAGATGTTGTCTTAGTTAGGGTTTCTATTGCTTGGAGGAAACACAATGACCAAAAAGCAACTTGGGGAGGAAAGGATTTGTTTGGCTTGCCCTTCCATCATTAGAGAATCAGGAAAGGAACTCAAGCAAGGCAGGAATCTGAAGTCAAGAGCTGATGCAGAGACCATGGAGGGGTACTGCTTACTGGCTTGCTTCTCATGGCTTGCTCAGCCTTCTTTCTTGTAGAATCCAGCACTATAAGCCCAGGGATGCCATTGCCCCCACCATGATCACTAATTGAGAAAATGCCTTACAGCTGGGTCTCATGGAGACCTTTTCTCAACTGAGGCTCTTTCCTCTCTGATGAAGCTAGCTTGTATCAAGTTGACACACAAAACCAGCCAGTACAGACAACATCTGAAGTTTTCCAACGTCTCTCCTGAGATACTGGCCAGTTTCACTGGGCAGCCTGAAGTCCTTTTCTAGTCAAAGATTTTTGGTGATACCCTTTGTTTGTTTCTGATGACAAGAGAGAGTGGCTTCTTTCCATTGTCATGATAAACACTGGTTCAGCATTTATTCCAGGGCACAGCATGGGAGGAAGCAAGTAACCCTGTTCCCTCAGAAACCTGATTTCAAACAACTGGAATCCTCTCATGAGCACTATAATCTCTTTCTGGAGGGCTTGCTTGCTGTCTGCTGGTTGTGATACAAATCCTTCCAAACAGCATAGCATTGCCAAAGCATGCACATTTCGAGTATGAATCCTGGCAGCGGGAAGGGAGAGGGCAAGACAGGGAAAGCCCTAGGGCCTCTCGTTGCGGGGAATGTGAGTTTCAAGTAGAAGGAGACTGCTTAGGGGAAAGCATTGGAAATGTAGGACAGAAATTTTGCATGATTGGGAATGAATATTCAACTCCAGTTAGGATCCTAGCACCACTTCTCCTGTTCTTTCTGAGCCTCGATTTCATCATCTATAAAATGAGATTAATTATGCCTACCTCACTTGCCGGCCTCCTGGGGTAGCCACAGGGATGTATTTGGACAACAAATGTGAAATGTAAAATGTAGAAGATTCACCAAGGTCCATGGTTGTCATCTAGAGCTGTTCCCTCCATTCTTGCCAACCCACCTCCTGTTATTCCATTGGTTCTTTCTTGTTGCTGCTATTGGCCAAGCTGTAGACCTGCAGAGAGGCTGCAAGTCACATCCCATCTCCTGCATCCCTCTCACCTTCCAGCATCAGCATCACCCATGAACACAACCTGGTGTCTGTCCTAACCCCATAAGAAAACAACCAGTGGGTCCTCCAATGTCAAATTAGGGGCAGCAGGCACTGCTCCGTGTTGTTGCTGTGCAGAACAGGAGGGATGGCAGAAGGGAGCCTTGGGGGGTGTAAATGCCTTGGCCCTGAGCCCTGCCTCTCCAAAGGGCCTGATCTATGTCTTTCTATGGCAATGGCTGCAGAACAGGGCCAGGCTGCCAGGGCATGATGCTAGGAATAAGGAGTCTGCCAACCTCAACTCAAGCCAGTCACGTTTGCCATCTCTGGGAAAGGGGAAGGGACATGTTCTCACAAGCATGCTATGCCCAAGGGCTGAGTAGAGAGGCTGGGGACATGGGCTCTTTCCTTGGGCTTCTCTCTTAGAGTCTAATTTATGAAACAAGTTTAATATATCCCCAGCATCCCTGGACTATTTCCTCTTTTTACATCACTGGTAATGATATTTACTACCTCTGAAATACACAGGACGCCAAGGCATTAGTATACACACACACACACACACACACACACACACACACTGAGAGAGAGAGATGCATATAGATAGACACACACTGACAGACACAGATAGACAGACAGACACACACACAGAGGGCGATAGATAGATAGATAGATAGATAGATAGATAGATAGATAGAGGTATACAGATATACACACAGACAAACAGGCAGACAAACACATACACATATACACACATACACACACTGACTCTCTTATAGCTTTAATTTAGATAAATTGTGGGTCAAAGAGGATCCATCACACTGTGTTTGTCTTAAAAAGACAACTTTTTAATTACTTAATCCATCTGGAATTTAATTTTGCATTTGCCATGTGGCATAAATATAGAAAAGATAGAGAGCTACCTGATTTGGCATAGAAAGGTGTGTTTATCCTGTTGTGGAAGAAACAAGAATATTGTCCATAAGTATATAATACCAGTTTCCCCCTAGGTTTGAAAAGCCTCAGACAGTGCTAACAGAATTTAGTACTGAACATTTAATTTTGCCTCTGCCAACCTCATAGGGAAAGGCCAAGATGCCAAGAGCTGGGGAATCAGGAAACAGAAGCAGATGTGGAACTGATTCTGATGGTACCAAGACTGTGGTCCCAGGAGCTGAGCTCCGGAAAGATGAAAGATGGAGAAGACTCCATCAGCCGAGTCAGGGGCTCAGTGTAGACGGTAGTTCCTAACCTGCTGTCACAGTTGCATGACAACCTACCTGCTAAATAGCCACTTCAGTGTTCCCTGTTCCATGCCACTGCTAGTGGGAGCCTTTGGGGTGAAGCATCTCTGCTTCTGTAGCTCCATATCACTTCACATCAGGGTCAAATGGCTTTATATCCTGAGTCTCTGACCATGGCTTCTATGGCTTCATCTATTAAAATGAGGTACAAATTAGCCTCCTTAATGAAGTACAACAGACCTTTGTTCTCTGGCCTCTGCTCCCACCTCTGGAGTCATCTTCTATGTCCCCCTCAACTGTTGTCTTCTCTAATTGTCCTTTTTTGAGTATGTCCTGTTCTTCCTTTGCTGCTTTATCTTGTTCTCCATGGTGTGAAGTTCCCAGCCTAAATCAATTGTTTCTTTTCTATCTTCCTGGCTGGGTCAGCAGCCTGGTCTTAAGAGTAGTCACTGTTATTATCGAAAGATAATTGCATATTGATCCATATTTTCTTGCTGCAATAATCGCCATGCAAGGGTGGCGGACATAGTTTCTATAGTTGTGGACTTCAGCTTCTGGTGGAGTACCTGGGACATTACAGGTGCTTACTCAGTACAGATTGCCATATGTTATTATGTTCAGCATCTACAGCTTTCGCTGAAAAACTCCATAGCATACTTAGGCAAGACAGAATGGGGAAAACTGCTAATAGACACAGGTCCAAAACACCAAGACCTTGCCAAGAAAAACAGACAAAGAGCAATGGGAAGCAAGGCAGTGAGTACGAACAAAAAATCATAATTTTAGTTCTGCTGTTATTATTCAGCTTACCCTTTTCATTCATTCATTTACTCATTCACTCACTCACTTACTCGCTCACTCACTCACTCATTCATCCATTCATCTGCTCCCTGACTCATGTTTTAAAAATAAAATGTAATGAATAATCTGGCAATCAGAATCAGTTACATTATGCTGCGGTCACAAATACTTCTACACACCTCAAATATAAAACAAAACTCATCTAAGTGACCTCTCCAGCTTAGGTTAGTGGGTGGGGATAGTCCATATAATCTGAGGAAGATTCTATTACCTTACTTATTCTAGAGCAGAGGACCTTTGGCTACAGAGAAAGTATGTATGGTATCTATGGTTCAACATGGGAGCCACACACCATATCTACCTCCCAGCTCAATGATCACACAGCTCCATAGGGCCAGCTCAATGCCTGGATCATTCACACAGCTTCATAGGGGCTGGGAAATGAAGGGTGCTATGCTCAAACACTTCTAAAGGTGCATTAGCATTCTCCATGGTCAAGATATTGTGTTAAGTATAGACTCAATGGTATGTCCTTCACTTTCTCTCAAGGAACCTAAAGTCAATTGGGTAAGAAGACTAATAATGTGCCTAAGGCAGTATAAGGCAGAATATTCTCTGGGTTTCTCATACACACTGATTGCCCCACTAATGACCCTTTCTTCAGTGAGGTGTATTTCAGAACCAGGCTCCATAAGGCTCTCACATTGCATTCAGTCCTGTACAATGACCCTTAAGGTGCATTTTCCCCCAGTGGATTCCTAGTCTAGATCCTGAGAAGTCCTTATCCTGCACCCCTGCCCTTTGGATACATGTACCTGCTCTGAATCCCCATCTCCTCTCCTCCCTTATTCTGTAGGAAGTTATATTCCCATTCTCAACAGTGTACTCCTGGCCTATTTCTCGATTTAGGACAGCTGGTTGCCTGGTAAGAAACCAAAGCATCCTATTATCATGATAGGCTAAGAATTAAACCAAATCTTTCTCTAGTATTAGAGAATAAGACTCAGCAATACCATGAGAGAAAGTCCAAAGTGCCCTGAATATATGCAGATAAGCCTTTTCTACATTTGAATTTCCTGTATAGAGGCTAATGATGAAATAAAAAAGGACCACAGCTCACTCAGGGCCACTTCCGTTCTGCATGCAGCTTCCGGGTCTCATCCTCTGCCAATTGTCTGGTGTCCTTCTGTTACTGTACTTCCTTCTAGGCTTCCACCCATGCCTAACCGTCCAGACGGCTGCTTATTTCACACACAGCTAGTCCAACACTCCATTTCCAAGTGAAATCTACCTGTCCGGAGTCCTTGTTCTCCTCAGATGACCTGCGCACAAAATAGGGAAGTCAACTAGCCTGGCCAACTGGTAAAACACCGAGAGGTAAAAGATTATTTGTGGGGGCTCCAGGGTCCAGCCCTGATCGAGGTAAGGAGAGGGAGGTCTGGCCAAGAGAGACAGCCAGCTGGCTCTCTTGGCCATGTCTTACCATCAGTTCTCCTCGGTGGAGTGGTCTGTAGATGAATGTGCTTTGAAGTCATGCATGCTGTGAAGGCAGAAAGAACTCTTGGGAGCTACCTTGTACCCTTCTCAGAGATTGGCTGCACACATAGAGCTGTGTGATAGAGATTTTATTTTTTTTCACTGCCAACTTCCTCATTAAACATTCCCCTCCTGTGTTTCTTAAACACTGAATTTGTTGCCTGCCAAAGGGTGGTAACATTTTTTTTTTACAAAGAGCCACTGAGAAAGGACCATGGAAAATACAAAAGAATGAATGCTAGTGGTTGAATCTTAGGCATGTCGGGCATCTGAGATTATGCCTGTGAGAAATATCTTTTCATGAATGGAGACCTCCCAAGACTAAAAGCACAAAGCATTCAGCTAGCCCTAACCTGTCACGAAACATACCTGAGGTTTCCATTGAATGCAGTGCCATGCAATGTCTGCTTTTGCTACAGTTCATAGGGGGTGAGAAGCCTCAGCATGAGCTTCTAATGTACCTGGGGAATAAAGTCAACACCAGTTACTTGGGCTACTAAGATGCAAGTATTTAAAGTTCACCAATCAAGAGACTAAGGAATCAAAATGAAAATGGCTGACATATTACCTAAATCACTGCCCAACATTTCTTTCCCTACTTTTTTTTTTTTTTAGGGAATATTTAAGTGAAATGAGACCTTCGAAATGATCTGACAGCACATGACTGAATAGCATGGGAATCAAGAGAAGAGCCCTTTTTTGCTGATATACATGGGATCTGTCCACTCTGTCTCTCTAGGCCCCACTTAGAAGGGTATGAGCCAACCATACCACTGTCAATCAGGGTAGCCGATTTGTCAAGCTGCTACTTGTACCATGGCCCACTCCTCCAATTTAGTAATTCTTCCATCCTTTAATTCGTCCTGGTAAGTACTGAAGAGATGGTAAGCATTTTGTTTAAAAGTCTGATCGGAAATCGCATGGCTGTTGTGTTGATGAGTGAAGTCCTTTTACATTTATGCTCAGCCCCTTCTCTGGTCCCTTCTTTACAAGCCATGGCTCAATGTGCTATGACATTACAACTACAGTACCTGTTCTGAATCCCATGTTTTCTAGGAAGAGATTCCCCTTGCTCCACAAGCTCCCACAGGGCTCACTCAGCTCCCTTCCCTTCTGCATCTCTTCCTGGCCAACATGAGAAGACACTGAGCTGGCATTCAAGAATGCAAGGCAGGGGCAGACCGTTATTAAAAGCAGATGAGGCAGGCATCACACACCTCAGTCTCACCCACACTTCACTGGTGAGACTGTAGGCCATGTCTCATCACCAGGAGATCCGGAAGCCTCGTTCACAGTGGGGAGGACACGAGACAGGAGGCTTTGAAGGGACAATGATCAGTGTCCTACATGCTCTATGATCTTGCTCCATCCTTGTCTTTCTTCCTACTTCTACTTCCTTTTCATTCCCTTACTTCATTTTCTTTCTTCTTAAACCAGCTACAGTGTGGAAAGTGTGTACATAATGTATATATAGAAAGATGAACATGAGTTAACATAGTAAATAAAAACCTCCAACAAAACAGAAAAAAAAGGAAAGAGAAAATGTGCAAGTATGTGTGTACACATAGAATATATATAAGGGGAGAATACATATATGTACATAGGTATACACATATATGTGTACTCAGTGTGCATATACATACCAAAGTACCTATACGACCTCATGTGATTATATATACGTGATATATTATATATACATATAATATATATATTATATATACATATAATATATATATATAATATATATAAATGTGATTTTCTACATATATACTTTCTAGATATATGCTTTCAACATATATACACACCATAATACACATATATACATGCTGAGCTAGACTTATGAGGTACCCTTGTCCTGTGGAGAGGGCACACAGCCTGCATGGCTTCCCTGTGTGCTGCTCTTCTTTTCTGCTTCATGGCCTGTGGTTTTGTTTATCCAGCACGTTTGTCCTTTCTACAGGTCCCAGGTGCAAGGAAGGAGGGGACCTGTCAGCTCTAAGTATCCTGCTCAGCTTCTGAGTGAATAGGCTCAAGGCTCACTGTAAGGACGAAAGGAGCTCAGAGGGAAGAGCCGCTCAGTCTACACTCTCTCCTTTGTCATAGGAGGGATTTGATCCTTGCTATTCTTCCCCACAGCAACCAGGTCCGACCATCTGACAAAATCTGTTTATGCTCAGATGAGCCTAATCCCTTGGGTCAAATCAGCAGCTCCTGCCACTGAAATACCATTTTAAAAACTGGAAAGTGGGTGCCAAAGAGAGGGATGGTGGAATCTAACTTGGAAACCCAGGCAGTAGGGAACAAGTCGTATTCCAGCCATTATGCTTGCAACAAATGTCTGAAATAGTTTCTGAAGTTGTTTTCGAGGGTGGCAGGGAATGGAGCACAGCAATGGCTTCTTTTTAAGTTCTCCAAAATGTTACCTGCATAAGGAATGAACAAATGTCAGGCAAGGCACATCTTGGATTGAACTTCAAGTGAACTGATGATGGCAGGCCTCGCTGTTCTGAAAATACACAAATTGAGAGCTGCCAGGGCTCTGAGCAGACCAAGCATTTGCATCCTATTTAAATAATGTGTAAGAATCTCTGGTTGAATGAGGAGTTTTTAGCCTTGTCAGAGAACTTTGGAAGTACTGAGAATGGAACTGCCAAGGATACCCATGGGCCATGTCACTCGACAGCTTGATGCCAGCCCGAGCACTCACAATGAGACATTCGCAGCCTGCTGGAGAAGGTGCTTCACTATTCCCGGGACTGCTGAGGTACACCTGGCAGAAAGCTTCCCCAGGTGCTACAGCTCCTGAGTGGTATTTTCTGGGACTTGAATTAGGAGACAGACCCTCCCTTTGCCATCTGTCCAGGGTTGTTCAGCTTCTGAGGTTCACATTTTAAGGGAATGTACTCGGCTCCCTCCCTGCGCAGAATCTGGGCGCACCTGCAGTAACCCAAGTTTGAAGCCAGGAGTGACAGCTGCTTACGTCAGTCTGAAGAAAGCCTTATACCAGAACCACCATGTGTGTCAAGATGACTTTTCTACTGGGGTGGTCAAAATACACAGCATAGAAGACCTAAGGAAGAAGAGGTCTGTTTAGAGTCATGGATGCAGAGGGTCTCATCCACAGCTGTGGAGAAAGAATGATGGAGCCTTTTGGTGGTGAAAGTATGTGGTAGAAGCTGGTCCTGTGGTGGGGATGGAGACAAGCCAGACCTACGGCTGTGCTAATAACCTTCAAAGGCCAACCTGCCCATCGAGGCCACCTTCCATCCAGAGCCCCACCCCCCATCTCCTAAAGATCCCACAGACTCCCATAGTACCGCCACAAACTGGCAACCATGTGTTCAAATGTGACCTGCTTCATGTTCCAACCCCAAGTGCTCGCTGAACATCTGCGGAACAAAGGGAGAAACAGAAAGTACGATCTTGGAACTGGCCTTCCAGATCAATGACTGGGGTCCATGAGCCTCTCCGAAAAAGAATTCTACACACAGAGCATGCCAAAGCAAATGAAAGAAGCAACCTACTCAGACCTAAAACATAAAACTGTGATCGTGTCACCGGGAAACCTCAGGTAGGGGGACAGGCCAAGGTGTTCATAACTCTAATTACTGATGGGCATTAAAGACAATGGGGTTTTATATGGTTATGTTTCATTGTGTATACTTTGCATCACCTTATGTAGCCTTATGAGAGTTTTTATATAGCTCTCCAGGCACTGGTCCCCTATACTTCAGAGCTGTTGAGAAGAGGTTTGTGTTAGGAGTGCTGGGATTGTGCCTAGGACAAGACAAACACCCCCTCATTCCTGGAGAAGGGTCATTTCATCGGTGAACCAACCTGACAGCGTATTGGGGATGATTACAAATTATGAAGCACTCCTGTTGTTAATCAGTTGTATCCATCTATTCCTTTTCCCTTAAGTGGGAGTGGCCTGTGACCATTTGGAGTGATAGACAATATTGGAAGTGATTCGGGGCTCCTTGGGGGCTGACAGTCATTGCCTTTCTTCTCTGGGCCCCAAGCTGCTGATGTAAAGGGTCCAACTTCATTGTTGCGAGTGCCACACAGAGATGCCTTGAGGATGTTGGGGAAAGACACGTGACCCCAGCATTCTAGTCACACACAGACATCCAAATACTAGGTGTATGGTGTTGGGTGGTCCAGGACATCCCACTGAATGATCCTAACAGGAGTAGAATGAGTTCGCAGCTCAAGCTCTTCACCCACAAGGTAGCTGTAAGACTGTTGTTCTAATCCTACCAAGTCTTAGAGGAGCATGCCACATAGCAATAAAGAACCAGAAACTGCATGTTATGATTATAACAGAGTATTGGAACCCCACACGCAACCATACTGATGGTGTTGTTTTCGCTTTAGTGGCAGAAGATGTGGAGTAAGTTTGAGCTGTTAGATAGAGAAAGCTGCTCCAGAAACCAAGGAATCTGGAGCATCACGGATAACTTTGGTCATTTCACAAGAGGGCGGTCGAGAGCAGTGGTGCATGTGTGCGATCCCAGCACTCAGGCTGAAGCACAAGGCTGGCAGGTTTGAAGCCAGCCTAGACAGTCAGTCAGTCAAATAAGCTCTGTCTCAAAATACCAAGTGTTAGGAATGTAGTAGCTTCGGGGGTGTAGCATGCTGAAGGCTCGAGGTTTGATTAATGGCAAAAGAGACACACCACCACCACCACCACCACCTCCTCCTCCTCCCCCAACACTACCAGGAGCAACAGCAGCAGCAGCAACCACCATCACAACAACAACAATAACCAAGAGAGCAGAGGTCGTCAGGTCAGATCCTGCCATATCTCTCTGTTCTCCTGACTCTAGGCAGGATCACTCTTCATCCACACTCCCCAGGGCTCAGAGCGCTCCCACTCTGATGCCTCCAAATGTGAGGAGAGTGTCATCTGGCTCCATCAGCTTTTCTTCCTTAGGACGTGGCCAAACAGAACTCCCTCAAGGTTCTGTGAGGAGAAGCTGCAGAGGCCTCCACCGGCATTCTGAGTGACAGAGCACACTGCCATATTAGAGTGAAACTGGGACAGGTCATGGAAGGCTGTGTGAGCAGAATGGAATTACAGCAGCTCATTTTCTAAAGTGCCAGGAGACCTGGGGATGAACCTCGGGTAGAAGGGAAAACCACAACTGCAGGCCCCTCCTCAAAGCCATTTATCTTAGGCGTGAAGCTCTGGCCTGTCATCAACATGGGCTCGTTGCCTGCAGTACACAAAAGCAATCTCATCATTGCCTCTGAGTTGTGGCCGGAGAGCCACTGGTATCCTTCAGACCCCATGGGTGTCAGTAAATGACTAGACCTTTTTCTCCTTTCCTGGGAGAAATGATGGTGGCTTGCATATGGGGACACAAACAGGGACAGGTGAGAACTCCACTGCTGATCCCTGATCCCGGTTTCTTCTCCATAATTAAGAACACAGATAGTTTGTGGTGAGGGCTGTTTGCCACAGAGTGAGATCCAATTATCCTTCTTATTTTCCAAAGCAGGTGTAACTTAGACAGTTTTTAAGGGATGGGGATAGTTTTACCTCCTGGTGAGCTGAAGCCAGAAGGTCACTTAGAGCCTGGGCAGGAGACCACACAAGGCAACTAGTTACCTTGTACCTAGAGAAGTAAACCCTGTGGCCCCAGGGAGCCGATAGTGCCCCAGTAGGAGGCACTCACAGCCAGCCTCTAGGCACCTCTCAGCCTCATCATCCCTGCCCTTGAGATGTTGTCCCTTAGGACATCTAGCTCCTCAAATTTAACCCACGGGGGAGGGGGACCCAGGGTGCCCTGCTGGGACTCACAGCCGGGCTGGGCTTCTAAGATGATATATACTTATTCCAGAAAGAATGATTTAAAATAAGAGTTGTATACCCTTCTTTAGGGGTTCCCACCTAAACTTTGTGTTCTGGCCATCCTCAGGATTCCAGGGACTCTCTGAGCAGCCCACTACTTGTGCATGGTGGTTTCCCAAAGGTCTCTGAGCTCTAATGACCCCTTCTCTTCCCTGGCAATAAGCCCTCTGCCCTTTATCATGGGCCACATCCAGAAGCTTTCAATAGTCAGTCATACTATTACTGGGTAGTTCCTCTATAGACATCCCACTCTCTCTCTCTCTCTCTCTCTCTCTCTCTCTCTCTCTCTCTCTCTCTCTCTCTCTCTCTCTCTCTCTCTCTCTCTCACACACACACACACACACACACACACACACACACACACACACTTGCATGTGGTGGAGGCTGAGCACCCTCTAGTGGTCACTGTTTTCAGCCTCCCTGCCCCTGCTACATACACAGGCTGTTGGTATAAAGAATAAGGTGACTTACAGGGGCTGAGGTTAAATCCAGAGGCCAGATCCTAAAAATAAACAAACAAACAAACAAATAAATAAATGATGATGATGATGGTGACGACAACAACTATGATGATGTAAGAAGAGGAAGAGGAGGAGGAGGAGAATTTTCACTTTCCCTCTCCCTCTCTTCTTCTTGCTATTAGTAGAACTTCCTCTCCTATCCCTAAGCTCAGGTTGCTTCCCACTTCCCTAATGCCATGTCCACACATAGAGTAGAGGACCGCCTAATAATTTCTCCCTCTGGGCCTCAGATTATCTACTTCTTATAAAAGGGGGAAAGAAGTAAGTCTGCTGTGGTGGTCTGTGCTTTGAATTATTCACTTTTATTTCCCAAAGATCCCCTCTGCTTCCTTTCTTCCCTGATGTCCTGGTGGCCAGTGAGATGCAAACCTCATCCTCTTAGGCTCCTCTGATCTGGACCAAGGCCGAGTCAGGGCATGGATAGGGGTCATCATAACAGGATGAATGGGCTGCAGGGAGGGAAATTCTTAAGGGGGGTTTTTAAAAGTTGATCTCTGGGTATTATTGTATGGTGTAGTCCCTCCTTGCTCTCTCCTAGCTTCTAGTTGTAACCAGCCAGGCAAAGTTTCCAGAGTTCAGAGATGCCTGTGAGACCATAAGCAGACACATATTGGTTTGGGTTTGCACCTTGAGTTGCCCACTGCCTGTACAGTGAGGCTATATGGTTTCCTGTGCCCCATCCAGCCCAGCACCAATAGGAACAGCCACTTGGTACTTCCTCACCTTCTTCAGGTTCGCTCCTGCTCTCCCCGAGTGCTCCCCTGGAGCACCCTCATTCAGACTCTTCCCTGAACCATCAGGCTGGCAGAGGGCCTCCTATAATGGTGCATGTGTTAGAATAGCACTGACCACCTCCACTTCAACTGTGTGTCTGCCTGTGTGTCTGCCTGTTCCTCAAGGCACGTGTGGAACACATCACGGATTCAAAGGGTAGGCAGGAGCCCCACAAACACATGCCAGTCAAACCAGTAGTTTCCAACTGAAAACCCATCCATTATAAATAAACTTACAGAAAAATCTGATCTATAATTTCCAGCATAACACTCCATATGCCTTACAATTTTTGTGTTGCATCCATGCAACCCCCTCACTGTCCACACACAAGTCCTGTTGCTACAGTGGACCACAGTTTAGATCATCTTTGACATCCTGGTTGAGCTTTTATCCCCATACCCACACATGGCCTCTTATTCCAGCAAAATTCTTTCATTCCTTCTAACTTTAGCTTTGGTATCACGAACATTGGAGATATCTTTCTGGATTTTTTTTAGCCAATCAGATTTATGTATCAATAATAACACACTTTACAAGATGCCAATACAATAATTTCAGAGCCAAATGATAATGATAAAGCTTTAACCCAATTATTCTAACCTTTTGATAATACCTTGTCAGCCTCCATTCTGGTTCTCCCTCTCCTCCTCAGACCTCTCTCCCTGTCTCCTCAACTCCTTGCTCTGCCTCCCTTCTCCTGTCCAATCACAAGCCTCCAGCTGCCCTAATGTGGTTAGACAGGGAAAACCCTGCAACGGTGGGGGATGAACAAGGCATGGTCATGTCTGCACACAATCTTAGCACTCAGAAGCCCAGGGAATGATTGTGAATTCAAACCAGCCTGGGCTGCATAGAAAGGCTGGATCTCAATACTGCACCACCACCACAAACAAGAGTGAGGGGAAATGGTGACAAATACAAATGTCTGGATCACATGAATTTAGGGACACACACTCAGGTGGTACAGGTATTGCATTTAATGTAGACTTAGTAGGGTAAGAGGTCTCACTGTTTACCTGCTTGTCTGGAACAGGGACCAAACAGTGGCTTACAACAAGAAAACTGGGAACAACGGGCCTGTCTTGGATCATTATAGAGAAAAAGATAGAAAGACATAGGGAAGTTGATGTATAAATATCATTTCTTACCTAGCCACTTGTACTGGGATGGTCAGAAAATATACTTTCTCTAAAACTGTGAGAATTTGTGAGAAACCCCAAAATATTTGCACTAGTTACCTTGGTATGGTTGAGAGAGAATACCTGACCAGAAACATCCTAGGGAATGACATTTCAGCTTACACTTTAAGAGGCTCTGAGGAGTTTTTTTTTTTGCTTAAGAATACCCCACCGTTGTATATCTCATTTTATCTATGAGATCATTAAAGAAAAGCGTGGTTTGGTACATATGAGTGTTAGCATGTGTGCTCTGTCAAGGATGGACAAGCAGGGAGAAAGAACAAAATGTGGTTTTCTTGTGAAGAGAAGTCAGTTGGAGAAAGTATGTCTGAATCCTGGGGGGCAGTCTTGCATCTCCTCTGATGATGCCAGGGTTTTATATACTGCAACCTTCGATGGTTAGAACAAAGAACAGCCTTGCATTGGATCATGACAATCAAGAGTCACAGGTTCAATCAAGCTTCAGATCACTTGTGAGGTCCAGGTCCTTTAGCTTTTGTGGCTCTGTTGAGTGGCAGAGCCACAGCTACAGTGAACAGACCCCACTGAAAAGCTCATCCTTACATGGTTAAGTATGATATGCCAGGTGTAGTCTGCAAAGCAGCCTTTGGGGCTCATGGATTAATCAAGCAGTTGCTTCAGAGTAAAGAAAAAAAAAAGGCAGAAACCTGGGTTGTGGTCCTGAGCTTGGTGGATTCCTCCTCTAGCCCCTAGGAGAGGACTCTAAGGATGCCTTAGTAGTCTTCCCATGGACATTCCTACATGCTACACAGAAAGATGAACGTGGATAGAAGTAACTAGAAAAAAAAGTTCTTGAATACTGCTGTCACACAGCCGGGTAAATGCTTTCAGACTTCGGGGTTGTGGTTGGAAATGTCAAGATGCCAAGATTCTGTGTTCTGGTCCATTGAAGAAGAAGTGATGTACAAAATAGGTGGGTGGCCTTATCACATGTCATTTGTGCAGCAGAGATTCGGGGGTTGAGAAACGGAGACAGTATGGCTTAGTGAGAACATCATAAAACTCACTTATGCAATTCTTTCCTCTTGGTTCCAATGCAAGTGCGCACAGGGCTGGAATGAGTCGAAAGCTTTGTCGTCAGAATTCAGGGAGTGTGTGGTGCTCTCTAGAGCCAAGCACATCTGCGTCAGAGAAGACACCATGCTGAGGGACTCCCTGGAAGCTGAGGGAGAGGAAAGGGGTGGGGGTGATGAGCATGTCCCTCAGAAGCTGAGGACACACTGAAGAGCCTGCTGTTCAGGGTTTACCAAGCTATTTGCCCGAAGGAAGACCTGCATTCCTGTGGCGTGTGCCTGCATGCATCTTGCCTCCCTCAGTCTCTTTTGCCTGGAGGGAGAAATAGACTTCATCAGAGGAGACTCTGACAATTCCAACGGGTCCTGTGAGCAGATTCTTTCCATGGGTGGTAAAGGCAGAGGGACTTCAGGGAGACAGATTCTGCCAAGTGAGAGATTTGCTATGACCCCCTGTCCTCATTTGGGTAGACACTTAAACCAGTCATTTACAAATGACAAATATTTATGTAATTTTTCTTTTTTACTATGAAAACGGTGTCTCTTGTTACTTATTCTAGGGCGTTGTATGTGGTTTCCTCACAAGAGAAAAATCAATGCCACAATGTTAAGAGAAAGTCAAATTTCTCTCTCTCTCTCTCTCTCTCTCTCTCTCTCTCTCTCTCTCTCTCTCTCTCTCTCTCTGTGTGTGTGTGTGTGTGTGTGTGTCTTTGTCTCTGTGTGTCTTTCTTTGTCTCTATCTCTGTCTCTCTCTCATGCATATGAGATACACACACACACACACACACACACACACACACACTTCATGGGCTTCATTCATTTTGGCTAAATGAGGAAACTATGATACATTTTCTTCTTTGGACACCCCTGCTGAGCTGTGGTAATAAGGACTGTCTACCAGGTGATATTTTATTCAGATTCATTCAGGCATTAATGCTCTGTCGTCTCCAGCTAATTTCTTCTTTCCTTTGGTACAGTGTATCTTTCCATGGCAAAAGGGCCTTGAGGGTTCCTTGGAGGCACTACAACTTCCATTTGATTAAAAATGTAGCAATATCACCTAGACTATTGAGAGAGGCATGGGGGTGTTGAGTCACAAAAACAGTTGCTCTAGGGAAGTGCAGTCATCTAAGCTCACACATATTACCCAGGAGCTTCCCAGATAAGCCATGCCTCCAAGTGAGACAAAGCCTCCCATTTGGGCACACAGATGCCAGATTTGAGGGAACCAGGGGAGACTCTTATCAGAGTAGAATAAATAACAGAAATGATGAAGGATGTGTACTTAAAACTTAGCTTCATTTTGAAATGTGATGCAGGCCCCTGTGGAAGTGAATAGGAATTCAACATAAATTCGGAGTCATTTCTAAAATAGATAGCCAGCTTTGATTAACTGCAACCATATTCAACAGATAACTGCCAGCATAAGGCTGGAAGTTGATTTGGTTGGCTAATATGGACACAAACTGCTAATGTCACTATTGTCTGACTATAGATTCACAAGTCATAATCAGCTTTTGGGTGACCATAAGAACGGCTAGCTAGTCTTTACTCCTTGCACACAACACCATAGAGCAATGTGTCTTCCTTAAGTTACACAATAGTTCTTTTTTATTAGATATTTTCTTCATTTACATTTCAAATGCTATCCCAAAAGTCCCCTAGACCCTCCCCTGTCTCTGCTCCCTAGCCCACCCACTCCCCCTTCTTGGCCCTGGTATTCCCCTGTGCTGGGGCATATGATCTTCCCAGGACCAAGGGCCTCTCCACCCACTGAAGGCCGACTAGGCCATCTTCTGCTACATATGCAGTAGAGACACAAGAGTTCTTTAAGGGAAGCACTTGTAGTACTTTTGTTTGCTAACTGACTCTCATAGACACCATATAATTTACAGGGTCACTTACAGCAGACTTCAAAGCCAGGCAGACTCCAAAACAGAGCCTGATTTCTAACTTTTAAGTTACTCCAGACTTTGCAAGCTGAGAGATCGAAATCACACTTCTGAGAAGAACCATAACTCCCTTACTTCATGGATCTTATTAGGCCATTGTAAGCGTCTTCTTGAGGTTAGAAATTAGCTTCTCATCATCTTCACTTTCCCCTCAAAATACTCAACACAGAACTGTGCACAGAATGAGCTAACTTACGTCGCCTCCTTCATTCAGTGGGGGCACGTGGCCAACAGTTCACTTTTATCTTCTGCCATCTTTGCTAGCTGTTGGCAGTTCTGCCTCACCCTTAACTGCCGCTTAGGGCTGTTAAGATGTTGGAGACAGGATTGCATGTTGATAATTATTTCTCCCAGATAGATAATAATATTGAAGAGGCCAGAGCTAAGAATGGGTTGTTAAGGGAAATGAAAATGGTAAGGGGAGTGGTTCAAAAGATAGGGGGGGGGGGGAAGCGGCAGAGTAGAGGCACCAGGTCGATAAGAAGGCTCAGGCAGGATTTGCACTATGGAATGTTTAAAGGGATGCCACTTGAAGTTTTTTGATACGCAGACTTCTGACATTTTGTTTGGATAACTTAAGCTTACAACAACTTGGCTCTGAATCTAGGCAAGAGAATAAAAACGAAGCAAACAAATTCAACACTAAGAAATCTGGGGAAAGAAAGAAGGGATTCACTTCGTGGTCCCCATATGCTTGCAGTAGAGGCTAGTAAGATGGGTTTCACATCCAGCCCCCATCCAGCCTCACATAAGGAAACCCTTTTCCCCATGGGGATAGAAGAATTTGGCAAAAGCTCTTTGCTGTCACTCTACTAGGCCATATTCTCTTGACATTAAATGACAGTGTTCACCCATACATAAATGTCAACTAGACAGTCCATGCATATTTATCAAGTACCTGCTTAGGCTTAGCATAGGGAGATCAGGAAGACATTCGTTCTGGTGCTTCCCATAGAATCTAGTTGGAAGACCTCAAGACAAGGATGGTGAATGAATGGTTCACATCTCACCTTTGTTCTTCTGGTTCTTGCAACAGAATTCTAAGCAGATTGTGACATACACTCTCACTTATTTTACATGCTGCCTGTGAATCTCTCATCTTCCCATTCTATGCACCCATACTAATTATATAGCATTGCACTGACTTTTTTTTTTTAATTGTTTGCTTGGTCTGGACTATTGTATGCAGGTGGTCATTTCTATGATGAACTTTATAGTCTAGCGAATTCAGAAGAATTGCACATTATTTGGGGCCATAGTTCCCAATATGAACTACATGCCAAAATGGTTGTAACCTAGATTGGACAGAAGGAAATGGGTGCTTATGAAGCAACAAGAGCAGGAAAAAGGACATGGTTGTGACATAGCAAGCTCAAAAGCCACAGAACCCAGATAAACCTTAAGGAATAGCTAACTAGTCCATAGCCATCTGACAAAGGATTGAGAAAGTTCAGCTCTTGTAGGTGCAGAAGAGGACACAGACGACTGCCTAGCAACCATTGCTAAACAGTACTTTATTTTTTTAAAAAAAAAGGAGGGGTACAGGAGGAAAGGCCAGGGGCCAGGAAGTGTGTAGTCAGATATCAAAGCATGCTCTGCTTGGGGCTACCAGCCCAGAGAATGTTAGAAGTGATGAAGCAAAATGATCAGATCAGCTTCCAAAAACAGTGTATGGGAAATCTTCAAAGAGCTAAATCTGCTATAGAAAACATGCTGGGAGTGTAAGAGATCACGGGACAATGGGAATGCCTCGTGGGTTTCCAGCACAGAGAAGAGAAAGCAGGAAGGGCAAAAGGTATTTACAGCTGCCTTCAAACACTGGCCCAGAACCAGCTGTTTTCGCTCTCCTGGAGAACAATGTAGAAGGGTTATCTTGTAGCAAGAGAAATTTAGGAAAGACATATATAGATATTTTATAACAGACCGGTTGGAAGGTGGTTTGACCCAACAAGAATACCGTGGTGTTTCCCTTACTGTCCATTGAAAAAGAAAAAAGAAAAGAAAAGAAATCGTTGCTAATTTGAGCTTTGGGCTGTGGTACACACACAAGTCTATCTAAAGGTAGGGAACAACCATCATGGCCTCTGAAAATTCAGCGTACAATCCTAAGTAAGGCCATATGTCGGAGGCACTCTTCTGTCTACTGTGTGACATCTTACAAGCTATCTCACCTAGCTCCTTCATCCTCACCTGTAACTACCCAGATGCTCATGGGACTCAACGAGAACCGAAATCAATAGGCTCACAGACATGGAGTCTCTCTAAATACCTCTTCTTCACTCCAAGCTGTTGGCAACTTATTTCCTAAGTATCCCTTCCTCTAATATGAGTGAATTCTACAGCTATAAATGAAGGGGATGAGTGGACGTGATGCCATGTTTTTTTTCCATGAAGGACATGTTCCTACATCATGTTGAAGATGTGGTATGGAAAATGCAGTCGAAAGCCTTCCATAGAACTGGTGATGCCATTTCATCTAAATGTTGTAGTCAGATCTTTGTCTAATATAAACTTTGAACCCTAGTGTTCCCAAACAAGGACACAATGTAGGGTATAATGGTTAATTCAGATTCTTGGAATTCTGTTCCTGGTCTTCATTTAATAATCTTGAATAAGGAATTTTAACTTCCTTAGAACTCCATTCTTCGCTATGACTTTGGGCTAAAGACCAACATAATTATCTGAGTGGAAAGAGATTGTGCCCTGACTGACCTAAAAGATCACCAAGACAAACCTATTGGGCTGATAGGAGAAACAAGGGAAGAGACAGAAAAGGAAGGAAAAGGAAGAAAGAGAAGGAGGAGAGTCAGGGAAGGCAATAAAAGATATGGAGTATTGGTGGCTTGGCTACTCAGGATCTGAACACCTTGACAAAGTATAGAGGGAGGCTTAACCAGCCATTTAAATGCAGACACTGACACCAGGAACAGAAGGAAGACCACCCAAAATATAGCCAAAACATCATCAAAAATATAGCTATAACATCCACCAGAAATATAGTTGTAATACCATCAAATATATGACCACAATATCATCAAAATGTAACCATGGCTTCACAAAAATTATAGCCAAAACATTATGAAAAATTATAGAGTCACGACATAGTTTTGGAGGGAAATAACTGAATTCAAGAAGGAGAGGATTCTAAAATGGCAGGAAGACTCTCCTGTGCTCAGGAAAGTCACAAGAAAACAAGGAGGGCTACACTTCTCCAGCTACTCTGATTGCTTTCTTTAACAAATATTTATTTGTGTGTATACATAGGCATGTTTCAAGTAGTTTAGCTCAGCTCCTCATGGAGGACTGCAGAGGATGTCTAGTCCCTGGAACTGGAATTATCAAAGCAAGCCACTGGAGCTGTGTGCTCGGAACTGAAACTGGGTCCTCTGTAAGAGCCTTATGTGCTCTTAACTGCTGAGCATCTTTTCGTGTCCTCTGGTTGCTTGCTTTCCTAAAGGAGGTGGGGAGCACTTAAACAGGGAGGACTCCAAGATGTACACAGAGAGATGGTATGGTTGGGTTGCCCTAGTGAGTAAGATTCGGGGACCCTCTAGAGGAAGGGAAGGATAAGTATTGTAATTCACCGAGGAATGCTTTCTGCCCTTGGGATTAGGAAGGGAAACATTTCAAGGGGAACACATGAAAGAAGAAAGTAAGGAACCGAACCCTGAGATGTGGACCTTGGTGATTTAAAAAACTGTTAGGTAGGGCCTAGGGAGATGTCAATCAAGTGCTTGTCACGAAAAAAAAAATACATGAAGACCTCAGAACCTATGATAAAAGGGGGGCATGTTAGTGCATGCTTACAATCCCAGAACCTGCAGGCAAAATCCCTGAGCTTCCTGAGCAGTTAGCCTAGCCACATCATGGAATTCTGGGCCATCAACAGAGTCACTCTCACACACCCACTGTACTGTTTTCAACCGTATGCTTCCTGGCACACTTTCTCGTTAATTTGCATGCTGCTGGATGCTCAGGACTTTGCAGAGAAGATTTGTTTTATTGCTGCTGCTGATTCCTTCACTGAGAGCAGACCCAGTGTCTCTAAGATTCCATCATGAAACAGAGCCCAGGGGCTCTCCAGAGGATGTCCAGAATTCCAGCACCAGACAAAGACTACTGAACATCCTACCTTGCAGATTGAGGAACTGGTTATTGCCTTCAGTGAAAGATGGCTATTGTGGGACTCTTCTGACTTTTGAAGCACTCAGCCTGGACAGCCAGGCGACACCAGGTTATCTGCTTCTCAGGTGTGATTTGGCTATTGTTTTATATACATACACACACACACACACACACACACACACACACACACACGCACACACACACACACACACACACACACACATATATATATATATATATATATATATATATATATATATATATATATATATATATATATATATATATCCATACATACACATACATATGTATATAAACCATCCCATAAATCAAACCTCTAGGGAACCCATCAACTATTCTGATAGATAGTTGAACAAAATGTATGGCAGATATTTCTATATTTCTCTCAGCCTTTTCTTCTGTGGGGTTATTGTGTATATCCAATTAACCCCACTCATCTTGTGAATGGTATATGGTCCTGAAAGCGAGTTCACTGTGGAATAGGCAAGAGTGTGTATGATCTTTAGGGTCGTCCTATATTCCAGCCTCCTATGGACCACATTGTTCTGTCTTACAGTCATGAAGATTCTGTTGGGCAGCCTGCCATCTCTCTGTGTGAAAGTTAATCTCAGATCCTGTGGCAGCCCTTGCCATCTAAGGGCAGATGGTAAAACTCAACGGCATGGGTGTCTGGAGCTCCCTGATGGATCAGCTGTGTTGTTTTCTCTGTAACAAGTCATCACGAATTTAAACTTAAGATGATGAATATATCTAGAGATTCAAAGTCCAAACCCTTGCAGAGCTCTGGTCCTCCCACACATACTAGAGGAGGGTGTCCCTACTGTCCCCATCTTTGGTAGCTACCCTGGTCTTCTAGGCTTGGTGATGGATGACTTGATCCAATCCCTGCCTCTGTCTCTGTATTGTCCTTTCTCTTTGTCCTTTGCTGGATTCCTGCTTTATACTGTGTCTATGGAGTCTGGGAATAACTCGGGCATTCCATGATTTGTTCCTTCATTTGACATTCTGAGCTTAATCTAAAGCATGAGCCCTCTCTTGTATATAATGCTCTGGGCACAGGATCCAGAGTCTTGATGTGGGCATCTTGAAGGAACTCTGGTTTTGACCCACCTGGTGAGAATAAAAATATAACTTAATTTGGCATACCCCATGTTATCTCATATTGCCTTTAGTGCTCTGTCTGTGAGGTTTGAATCTTTATTTGTGTTAGCAACTTTAAACTCAAGGACACTTGCCCATGAATACTCAGACAGAAAACAGAACCTTCAAATTCTGTCTGGCTCCAAATTCACTAAGTTCTATGGGCCTTGGAAGGTCGGAGGATAATACACTCTTTGCTAACTGTGCCCTTGGGTAGCATACTGCCTCTTTGTGGCTCTGAGCATCACCGAGTGACAATGCCAGTCACATGTACATCCTTTTCTTTGTCACCACTCTAGCAAAGAGAGACATCTAATGCTTAAGTGGGATTGAAGCATGCTTTGAGCTGTCATTTTTAGATAAAAAAAAACCTCTCTTTGACTGTGATGTCACCTATAAACACTTCGTGAAAAATATTCTGTTTGTGGAAAGAGGAGACTCTTAGTTTAATCCAACTGTGCATTGCCCAGCCCTCCTATCAGCCAACATTCATTCAGTTAAGGTTTCTAGTACATAATTTGTGAGTTATCTTCCATTGTTTCCAAGAACTTCGGCAGCTTGCAGCACACTCTATGCATTCATGTTGTGAATGGGGAGTGCACTGGGAGACCAGAGTATAGCATTGTTTTTCAGTTGATAATATGTGTGTGTTCATATTTTACATATATATGTATATATGTATGTATTTGTATATGAAACAAGATCTCTCGCCAGCCTGGACCAGCCTGGAACTCCAGTGGGCTCTGCTACTTGGTCCCTAAACTCTAAGGATCTACCTGTTCCAGTCTGCCTAGTCCTAGGATTTTTAAAACCAACAGCCCTGGGTTTCTAAATTGGTGTTCTTCAGGGATGCACTTTCCAGACTGACCTACCTCCTAGTCCACACAAGACACTTTTAACTGCCCAGACTTAGAGTTAACAAGATGACTGTGGGTAAAAGCTCTCGAGTACAAGCCTCATGACTTGTGTTTGATGTTTGGATCTCATGGTGGAAGGAAAGAAACAACTTCTGGGTATTTCTCTTTGATTGACATATGTGAGCCATGGCATTGGGCATACTGTCTACTCACAGATAAGAAAAATGAGAGAGAGAGAGAGAGAGAGAGAGAGAGAGAGAGAGAGAGAGAGAGAGAGAGAGAGAGAGAGAGAAGAAGGAGAAGAAAGAAGGAGAAGAAGAAGAAGAAGAAGAAGAAGAAGAAGAAGAAGAAGAAGAAGAAGAAGAAGAAGAAGAAGAAGAGGAGGAGGAGGAGGAGGAGGAGGAGGAGGCAGGGGGAAGGGGAAGAGGAAGGGGAAGGGGAAGGGGAAGGGGAAGGGGAAGGGGAAGGGGAAGGGGAAGGGGAAGGGGAAGGGGAAGGGGAAGGGGAAGGGAAGGGAAGGGAAGGGAAGGGAAGGGAAGGGAAGAATAAAGAAAAGTCTTTGTGTTGACGATGAAGCTCAAGGGTAGAATGATTGCCTGGGTGCTCTCCAACACCATAAAATATATTAAAAAAATAAATGAAAAGAATGAAGGAAAGGGGGAAGAAAGGAAGCAAAATAAATTTAGCACAATAAGACTAAAGAATTCAACTGACGTTGACAGCATGCACTAGTTAATTCAAGAAAGCTGGAGTGATGGTTCTTAAGTATTGTGGCCTGTTGTCAAAATCACCTAGAGAGTTTGCTATAGCAGAAATTCTTATTCAGAAGGTCTGGGGTGAATACCATGGATTTGCATGTCTAACAAGTTCTGGGTAATACTGATAGACGGCCCAGGGATAACACTTGGAACATCCCCATTCTGGGCAAGCAAACGCTAACCAGGGTATTTGGGACCTCTCTGCTGCTGTGGTGTTTTATGAGCAATGAGTAGAGTCTATTGGCTGGATAAATACAAGTAAAACTATCATTATGTGGGCTTGTTTAAATATTTTGATGTTGAAAAGAAATCCTCACTCTTAGAAGATTTTAGTAATCCTTGAACGAAAGCCAGAAAGCCAATCAGGCTTCAGCCTCGCTGCCAGAGCTGCTCTATTGGCAGGAGTCTCATCAATGTGCTGCTGAGAATGACTCAAACTGTGCACTTTGGTGCGGTGGAAAAGGCTACAGTGTATCAGAAGTATTTGTCTAGACAAGGGCGAGAGAGGAGACTTGCCTGTGCCTTCCTTTCCTTTAAATAGTGTCCTGATTTTCATTTAAATAGTGAAGCCTTTAAGATGTGCATTCCCCTCTGGCAATTCTTGCACTTGGGTTGCTTCATTCATCCCTTCATGCTGAAGATGCTCTGCAGGCAGATGATGCCCTTCACACCTCTGTCACCCCTCTGCCTTCCAGAGACATTTCCAACTGTCTTTTTGACACCTCCTGAGGATATTGCACCTGCAAATTCTACTTAGCACTTTCAACAATGGATTGTTGATTTTCCCTGCCTCAACTAATCTAATCCCATCTTAATAAATGTTACAAACAGCTACCCTTGTATCTGAGGCAAAGTTCAGGCGTGCTCTCCCTAACTTGTTTGTGATATCCTACCCATCCTCAAGATAAGGCTGGAGAACTGGTTTTGAGCAGTGAGCACTGGCTCCTCAGCCAGAGGCAGGATTTGATTCTCAGCACCCACAGGCTGGCTTACTATTGTCTCTAACTCCAACATGTAAAAAAAGCCTATTGATCTGATGCTCAGAGCACTCGAAACGCATTTTCTTCTGGTCATCATCAGATTTCCTCAAAGTTATTGCCACCTGTTAGGCCAGCAGCATCCTCACAGTGGGTATCCTTCTATTCTTTCACTACCGGAACATGAAGTCAAAGTCTTACCTTCGCACATTAAGACTATTCTACTATTTCCTATTTTGTGCAAGGTCAAATTCCAACACCCGGTGGTCCCACCAGGTTCTACGTTGTCCAGTAACTGCCTGGCTCCCATCTCAGTGCTTCAAGTCTCTTGCTAGTTCTGTTCTTTCTCCATTTCTCAAAGGTGTCAAATACTTCTCCGCTGTACAGTTGTTCCGCTTCTCTGTTTCTTCCAGGCCTTGAGTGTTGGCTCATCTGATTCTTGGCAGGGTTCATGCCAAGGTGGCTGGTGCTCCCAATGACGCCAGCCCCTCTGTAGAGGTCCCAGGGTGGGAACTCTAAACCACGCAGCTGCCCTCAGAGGCCTCAGGAGACCATCCCTCTGGCTACATTGTCGAGCACTGCGGGATGTCATGGAGGGATTATGTTGCTCCTTACTCCAGACCACAGTGTACACTGTGGGAGAAGGGAGCTGGCTTGAGGCAGGAGTATTGGAACTCTCTCCATGTCCTGAATTTGTTTGGGGTTTGCACTTCAGAAACTTTATGACTCTCTAGGCATTTCTAACGTCATCCACAGTTGGTTGCACATTACGTAGCCCAGCTTTGAGAGTAAAGTGCCTCTTACTTTAAGATAAACACTGAAACAAAGAGCAAGGGTGGTATGGTGATGGAGTGTTGCAATGGGACACCAGATGATGGAGAACCTTGTCATGGGACACCAGATGATGGAGTGCCTTGTCATGGGACACTGGGAGCCTGGGGTGGATGGAATAGACGAGGGTAGAAAACACAGACAGCATCCCAGGGCTTTACCTGTGAAGCAGTACATGACATAGAGCAGTGGCCTAGTGCTCCCATCTCAGAGATCAATTCCTGCTCCTCTCCTGTTCCAGGCTCTCCGAGTGTAGGTAGGGGTAGCCCTTGGAGTTTCAGCAGTGCATTTTGAAGGGGTTGTTTTTGCTCTGGAAATTCTGTTCACTCCCAGGGCAGGTAGAGAAGCTAAGACAAGCTTGACAAGACAAGTCATGCACTGGGCCCAAGGTCTTAGATATCGCCTCTTCCTGTTTGCTCTATGTTTGGTTTCCAAGGGTGCCAGTGATTAACAAGCTGGGCATTTAGCCCTGAAAACTGGAAAATGTCTACTGCTGCTTCCACTGTGGGGGAGCCTGTACCCACATCACTAAGATTCCCACAGCCAAGGGAAGCTGAAGTTCTAATCCCTAGTGTGGCTGTATTGAAAATGGGGCCTCAGGGAAAGTAGTGATAAAGGCAGTCATGGATAATGCCTTGATCCCATGTTTCTCAGAGGAGATATCAGAGAACTAATTTATTTGTCTCTCTCCTTTGTCTCTGTTTCCCCCTCCCCTTCTTATTTCTCCTCTCCTTCTCCCTCCTCTCTATACTCCCCTCCTCTCTACTCTTTCCTCCTCCCTTCTCTTGTCTCTCCCTTTCCCTCTGTCCTTCTCTTCTGTCTCTCTCTCTCTCCCCTCCCACACCCTTTCTCCCCTCTCTTAACATGCACATAAGGAGAAGGCCAAGAATGCACAATATGCACTTTTGAAAATGTGTAGGGATCTAAGTTGAGATCTTCAGAACCCACGTGAAAGCCAGCATAGTAGGGCATGCTGTAACCTCAGCACTGAAGAAAGAATGGCAGCTTTCTGGAGATTGAAGGCCTCCAGCCCAGACAGTCAGTGACCTCCAAGTTCAGTGAATCTGTCTCAAAAACAAGGGAGAGGCTGATAGAGAAAGACATTCAGCACCACCCTGGTCTGTGCACATGAGCACACACATGTAGCTACACACGTACAAACATACACTGCAGATATACTATATTACAAACGTGCATACACACACACACACATGCACACACACAGGGGAGAGAGAGAGAGAGAGAGAGAGAGAGAGAAGATAGCCATAGGCAAGGAAGAATGTCTTCATTAGAAAATGTCCCTGTTGATAGCCTGACCTTGGGTTTGTAGTTTCCATAACTTCAGGAAGGTGGGTACCTTTGTGGAAGCTGCCCCATTGGTGGCTGTTGTAGCCTCCTGAGCAGACCAGTATGAAGAGTTTATCAAGATGATTAATATAGATATAATTATTGGGAACAAATTTCAGTCCCCTTCATCTCCCAAGAGTCCTAGCAGAATGTATGGCTCTTTACACTCATCAACTCAAGCAATGTAGGGACTAATTGCTTTTCCATTACACTATAGCACTGACTTGTTCTGAGCTAGCTTGGGCTATGACAGAGAAAGCAAGAAGGGGAGGTGGTGAGAAATGAAGGCCAGGAGACACATTCTGAAGATGCCCACTCATTTATGTACGTGCTATATGAGCTTGGCATTTGCTAAGCACTGGGAAAGCAGTGAGTAAATGATCCCCTATCCCTTGACCCCACATGTAAAGAAATCATCTACTGAGAGGTGAAACACTAATCGCTAGTTATATTTTCTTCTGAAACTTGACCTAAATAAATCTAAGTTATAATTTTCTTCTTTAAGTTCTCACCTATTTTTCAGGTTTTTTTCCCGTGTGTGTGTGTGTGTGTGTGTGTGTGTGTGTGTGTGTGTGTGTGTGTGTGTGTGTGTGTATGTATGTGTTTTCAGGAAAAAAAAAAGGAGAATTTCCTTAAGTTATTCTATCTGGAAAGGAGCCAGAGTTAGCTAATCAGAAATCTTCAGGATTCCAAATAAAACATCCTGTATAGCTATCTATCACTCTATCTGTATGTCTGTCTGCCTGTCTACCTTTTCATGGAGAAGCAACATGAAGCCAGCAAGCATGCATAGCAAAGGACAGGTTCTCAGCAGGGTAAGTTGAGGAAAGAAAGGGGAGAAACAGAGAAAAGCACCTTATACTCAGCCGCCTTTTCCTCCACAATGCCCCCAAGACCTGGGGACAGGAAATGACAGCTCCATAACTACATGGAGTGACTTCCAACCCAACATGTTCAGGGGAGCCTGGATGTTCCCTTGTCTCCAATCCCAGGTTACAAAGCCATGAACTTAGTCAAGAAGATGCTTGACCCTATCTCCTATTTGTATGTCTTTATAGACATACAAATGTCTTTATAGACATACAAATATGTGTTTTTTTAATTTTACACAAACACTTAGTGCATTTTTATGCTTAATGTTGACAGCAGCCCCAAAGAGTGACAGGATAGAAAGCAAGAGGATCTTTCCCTGCAGAAACCAAGAGAAACCTTCCACATTAGAGCACACATAGAAGTGAGACTGAATTTGACAGAAAATACCCAACCCTACTAAGGAAGGCAGGGTCTGCCCTTAAGCTTGGTTTGATGAATTAAGAAGTGGCAACAGGTCACAATTTGCTTGCCTGCAAAGCAATGCCTCATGGCCTAAGAGGGTGAATGCTCCCTCAAAGCTTTTTCCTTCTATCAGCTCAGGGAGTTTACAGGATGAGCCTGACTTATCAGGAGAGAGCAGGAACCCAAAATTTACATTTTTAATTTAGACTTTCAAAATAGAGGCCTAGGTAGGAGATGGATGATTGGTTGGGGAGAGGTATAGAGGACGTATTGTAGGAAGGAAGAGCTGGAAACTTTTTGGAAGCACAGAAGAATAAAACAAATCACACCACTTCATCAGACATCATCATACATACAAGTTTGTCTGAAGACAAAAGTCATTCATGATTTGTGGGAAGGTCAGAAATCAAAACCCTGACAAACAGCTGCATGTGTCTCTGTCTCACCACACCTGAAGGGGAGATGCTCTAAGGTTAGCAAGAGAGACATGAAGAGCCTCTGACTGGTGCTCTGAGGTTTTCTGAGTCTGAGCAGATACTTCTTTTAGGGCCAAGAGAAGAAACTCAGTCCCACGTGTTCTGAAAAATCTGAGGACGTCAGCTGTGAAAGGGGGTCAAGGGTTGTGATGTAGCAGACCACTCATGATGGACTCCATATTCGCAAGTGTGTGGTAGACACCATCTGCACATGGCCTTTTAAAATAGAATGGTGTGTTAAGCAACAACACTGGAGGTTGTCCTCTAGTCTACATACACCTGAACAAATTCACCTATACCATGTACATACATGTGCACATGCACACACCAACTCATGCACACACACACACATGTACCCACGCATGCATTCATGAAAGCACACATCACACATGCAAGATTGTTGAGAAGGTGACCGAAGAGCACTGTGTTCCATGCTTCTTGGCCTGGAGCTCTGTACAACCACATAGTTGTCCTTCAAGATGTCTGCCTAAAATGAAACCACACAGTTTAAGTAAACGTGGTTGTCTTTTGTTATTTGCATCCACAACTCTAAATAATAGAGAAATTGGTACTGGATAGCACTATACAAGAATCTATAATTTGGGGAGCTGGACCCATTAGGACAAACAGTAATGTAAACAGTAATGATTTCCCAATCCAGAGCCTGGAGCATGGAAATGAATGTCAGGATTATTGTGCATAGTTTTTTGGTTTTTTGTTTTTTTTTAGAATTGTGCTCATCCATGCCTTTCAAGGCTTTGGGAAATTGAGTGACTAGTGCTTTTAAAGAGCACGGAGCGTGTGAGGATGTGGAAGACTGTGGGATAGAACTCCTGTTTTCAGGCTTGGGGTACATACTGATGTTCAAGGACTTCCCATGACCATGTTAAAAGAATCTTAACACAAAAAGAGTCTCACAATGTAAACATACAGGATGTCAACATACAGCAGCTAAATTCACATCCTTATGATGTGCTCTAAATGGAAGTAGTGGGGGAACTAGTTATAAATGACTAACAAGCTGGGAATTGGAATGGGACATAAGGGAGGCAGCCCTAGGGGCCTTTGGAGCCATTCTTGTATCCATGAGCAGAAGGTTTTCTGTCATCCCACACATCAGTTAGGCTTAGCCTGAAAGCCATGTAACTCCTTTGACAAGTCACTTCTCTCCATGCCTCATCCCCATTGTCCACAATTATCTGCTCACCTACAACTACACACTGATTTCTAGATACCCCAAGGGGTCCAATTCCAAAGCAGGTTCAGAGGAGGGCTAGCTCACCTTCCTTACTTGCAGTAAGTGCAACTGGATAATACACAGAGAAATAACTTAGAGGGTTACAGATGAAGGAGGCATAGGTTCACTTGGCCTCTGTTGTCAAGACTCAGTATGCAAGTCTTAGCAGCCAAGCTCTATTCTTACATTCTTGGTTGGCATATGGAAATCCATATTATATTGTACCACAAGTAAAATACAGCATATATGCCATAAATTCTCTAGTGTGTTGGAGAAAAGAAGAATCTGAGAAATTTGAGAGATGGAAATGCTGAGAAAGTTTATCATGGGTGAGTGCCTTCGCTCTATAATCTAGAGAAATTGGAAGCTTAGTGCACTGCTGTTAGGAATGCAAAGTGGTACAATCACTGTATTAAAAAGTACAGTAGCTCATCAAAATCTTTAAAACAGAACTTTCCTAAACTCATCCAACAATTCCATTTCTGCATGCATGCCAGAAGACTTGAAATAGGGGATTCAAACAAATCACATGTGAACGTGTTGAATATTTGTAACAAAATTAGCCACAGGCATAATAAATTAAAAGCAACACAATCTGACCTCTACAGATTAGTCAACAGAAACTGAAGTAGATAGATACTATGCACACTTATAATTATACAGTAATGTGTCCATTTAGTCATTAAAAATATTCTAACACATTCTACAACATGGATGAATGTTGGATATTTACTAAATAAAATGAGCCAATGACATGAAACACAAGGTCTATATGGTTCCACTTTGTGATGAACCAAGATCAGGGAAATTCACAGGGAGTGGAACTACCATGGAGGTGTGTTGGGGTGAGTGCAGTGGCTAGGTATTATTTAACAGCTGGGGAATTTCAGTTTTGGAAGATAGAAAAAGTTCTTAAAAGGGATACTTGCTGATAGATGTCAAATCACGTGAATGTGCTAAATGCTACTAAACTTCATACGTTAAGTGATTAAAATAGTGATTTTGCCACAATAAATGGAGTAAAAAAAGCCTAAAATTAAGATTCAAATCATGATTTTTAATAGGTTCAAGGCTGTCTTAGTAGGATCCAGTATAGTCCTGTGTGCTCTGAGAAATGTATCCTTGGGCAATTGTGTCATTGTGCAAACCTAATAAAGTGTACTTAAACAAACTAAGATGGCTACAATGTCAGTAAGCAATATGATCTTGTAGGACACCATTGTGCATGTGGCCTATCACTGGCAGAAGTGCCACACTGTGGTATGCATCTGTATTCATTGCTGGGTTTCTGAGACTACACCAGTATTTCTCCAGCACTGGTTTCATGACCAAGTCATGAAATGCACATTTTTGCTATAGGAACCATTAAGTCTGAGAAAAGGCCAAATGGCAGGTCTGGGAAGTCCATTTCCTTATTAAAATACTGGGTCATTAGCAACATCACACCTCAGAATGGAACACAGTTTTTAACACTACAAAAGTGGTGATTCTAACAAATCCCTCTCTAGTAAGTGCATGTGGACCAGTTCATTGGTTACTTCACCATTGCTGGGACAAAGTATCTTGCAGAAATAACTTACTAGGGGAAGATTTTCCTTTAGCTTGCAGGTTTAGAAGTTCATCAGTTCATCGTGGCTAGGGCAGCTCAGTTCATGGCAATGAGAACTTATAGCACAGCTTGTTCACATCTCTGTGGATCAAAAATAAAGCAGTTCAGAGCAGAATCCAGAGAACAACCTTTAAGACTTTTCCCCCAGGGACCTATTTCTACTAACTAGGACATAGTCCAAAATGTTTCACAGCCTCCCAAACAGTAGTATCTAGTGAGAAACTAAATGTTCTAACATACAAGCCTGTACAGAAATCATTCACATTCACATCCCCAAAATTAATAAATGAAAAAGAATTTATTTATAAAAAAGAAGGTCTACCATGATCTTAGGAGACCCAACAAGATATACTCTAACCCAATGATCAATGAGGACCTGTTACATTCACATCATAAGATAAGGAGATATGATGGCCTCTGTGGTGGTTTGAATACACTTGGCCCATGGGAAGTGCTACTATTAGGAGGTGTGGCCTAGTTGGAAGAGATGTGGTCTTGTTAGAAGAGGTGTGGCCTTGTTGAAGGAAGGGCATCACGGAGGGGATAGGTTTTGAAGGCTCCCATGCTCTACGGGCTGCTGAAGAAGGGTATGCATAACTGCCCTTGTTTGGATCAAGCTGTAGAACTCTCAGCTCATTCTCTAGCACCATGATTGCCTGCATGCTGTCATGCTCTCTCCACAATAACAATGGATGGGACCTCTGAAACTGTTAAGCTAATGTTTGCCCTTATAAGAGTTGGTAATGGTGTCTCTTCACAGCAATAAAACTCTACGGCAGCCTCAAGCAGAAGATCTCAAGCCCAGTATTGTCTTCCTAAGTAACTAGAGAAAGCAATTCAGAAGAAAAGTCGCTGCCCAAGATGTTTTCTGAGTCCAACACTGTGTCTTTGCTGAGCCTTAAGCTGATCTCCTTCCTGTGATGAAACTAGAGTCCTTATATCTTGTCACTAGGGCTTCTGGTTCTCCGAACCCTTGGGAAACCAGAAAACAAGTGTGTGTGTGTGTGTGTGTGTGTGTGTGAGAGAGAGAGAGGGGGGGGGAGGGAGAGAGAGAGGGAGAGGGAGAGGGAGAGGGAGAGGGAGAGGGAGAGGGAGAGGGAGAGGGAGAGGGAGAGGGAGAGGGAGAGGGAGAGGGAGAGGGAGAGGGAGAGGGAGAGGGAGAGGGAGAGGGAGAGGGAGAGGGAGAGGGAGAGGGAGAGGGAGAGGGAGAGAGAGAGAGATGTGGCCAGTGTCCATAGCCTTCATGTGAATAACTTGTCAGTAAAAAATGACAATTGGAGCAAGTGCACTGGTTGGAAGTGGCTTATAGCTCTGAAAAAAGAGAAGACTGAAGAATAAAGCAACATTTAGTGGAAAGTTTCTTTGCATTAAAATATAGTGGCAGACTGGGCCCATGTTTCTTGTTAGAATGTAAAGGCTCATACACTGCTGCATCATTCATTGCCATGAGACCCAAGCCAAACAGTAACAATCATAATAAACTAAGGAGACCTAGGGTTAAACAAATCATTACAGTTGACAACTGAGGTGTAAACATGACCTTAATTAATGAATCTATAATCTCTCTTTTCAAGTTTCTGGCCCTTAGCCACACTTCTAATTGAACTGCGTGTGGGAGCAGCAGGTCATTTCCCGTGGTGGAGAGGCGGTTTTGCATTCCTGGGCAGGCTGACCACCCCAGGCTCAATGTTTAGTTTCAGTTTTATAATCTGATAAAAACTCACATATGGCATCCCTTGCTCTCTCCCTCCCAGCCTCCAACAGTCTTTATCTTTACTCTGCTAGAATACAGAGCACCATGGGTGCAGAGCACACATGTATTTCCTGTATATTCATCCAGTGGCTCAGACATGGACCAGGGAGATCAAAAGGGGAGCAGGCCATGGTCTGTGTAGAGAAGTTACAAATGTATTCTTAGAAAAGTAAGAACAGGGAGACAGCTGGCTCAGCAATGCAGAGGATTTACTATTCTTCCAGAGCACTTGGTTTTAATCCCCAGTACCCACACGGTAGCTCACCACCATCTCTAACTCCGTTTCCAGGGGGCCATCTAGCATCTATATGGTACACATGCATTCATGCAGAGGAAACAGACATCTCTTAAAAATAAGAGTGAAATACTGACACTGTGACACCCCCCCCCCCATCTCAGAGTGAGAAAATAGTTAAGTCTTTCTTGCAAGTTAGTAACTTTGCCCCATCTCAGAGTCAGTGCATCTACTAATATATCTCTCATGCTAGTGCTGTTGGAGACCAGTGCTGCTCTGAGCCCATTTCTGGCCTCCACAACCTCTGTTTGCAGAACCATGTCAGACTCCATGAACCATGTGGGATTGAACAACTCCAAAGCATTAGTGGTTTTCTCACATACACTCCTTGGCATCTGTTCCCTAGCCTGACAGCCATTTTTGATGCTGAGGGAGGAGAGAGAGCTGTCTCCCAGACAGAATCCTTTGCCATACATCTATCGTGTGGTGTTGACAGTCCTTCATGCAATGCCATGCGGGGGCACTGACGTCTCAGTAAAAATTCTCCCTGAGATCCAATGATTTATTTAGCTAACAGCTTAGTTAATTATGTCACTTTGACAATTTCAAGAGGGAATGAGAAAGCCACATGGCCTGGATGAGGAGTCTGACTGTCAGCAATATTTAATGGCGTGGCATGGCTAGCAAAGCCAGTGAGTTCTTTGTGCAAAAATCTATCCTGAAGTGATCAGGCATTCCCCTAAAATCAAAGGCCACTACTACATTTCTAAAGAAATGTGTATTCTCCCCACAATTGAACACGGCAATGGAAATCCAAAGGACAAGCCAATAAAAAAAAAAAAAGGAGTCAAATATTTTTCAAATTATGTAAATTTTCTCAAGAAAGTAGAGGAGTGTTTCTTTTGGAATCTATAGGCATAGATTCCAGTTTCTGGTCTTCTTCAGAGTTCCCCCATTCTGGTCCTTACCCTTATCATCTCTGCAAGCAGAAGACTAACCAGGTTGGAGTCAAACCAAAGAGCTCTTACAGAAACATTTTCCATGGTAGTGCTAGGTCTTGAATATTGAAAGAACTTAGGGTCCAAGCTGCCATGGGTTCTCTGTCCTACGGGTCCAGTTCTTCTTTGTCAGTCAACATGACCTCAGCACCCCTACTCCCTTTGAAATAAAGTATGTTTTCCTTATCCTAAATTTGTTCACATATTTCATCTTTTTCCCCACACACATATTTTTGATTGCCTGCTGTAAGAACAGCACTGTTCTCTGTATTAGGGATATGAGGAGAACAAAACAATCTCCATTGTCATGGAGATGTCTAGTAGAGGTTTAATACCTCCCTGTATGAAAAAAGAAGGGGGGAACCACGTGTCAGTTCTCACACTAGGGTTGGGTGACCAACTTCAGCACTCTGGAGGTGGAAGACAAGCATAGCCTGTACAGAAACTATGGCAGAATCATTTGCAGGAGAGTGTGTAGCAGCACAGCATCTGCAGAGCCCTTGTTCTCTAGCAAAGTCTGAAAGTAGGCATAACCATAATCACTAACATATGCACAACACTCTGCAGCTGAAAAGTCCCGCTTACAAACACCCCACCATTTTCTTCAACAAAAACCTTTCGAGGTATTAGTACACCATTTAATAGGTGAAGTTGATGAATGTTCGGAGCGTTTTAAATGACTGGCCCAAGATAGTGGTTAAACAGCTGAGCGGAGATGGACTCTGGTGTTTACTCAAAACCCATACCCTTTCCATTATGATAAAAAACTTCACTGAACATTTCTTCTTCCATTCTCTTTCTTCAAGGACTGTTTTAGTGAACTGATGCTTGCCAAAACCTTGTTCGGACTGCACATCACGAAGCCCACCCCCACACATACACCATGAACTTACAACCTGTTCCCACCACTGCTTCTTAGAGACGACTTTAGACAATAGGGTTTTGTCTCATAGGTAAAGCAGTACTTTTAATGATAGAAGGGAAACTAGGCTAAGGAACGGATTGTGACAAATCCCTCTGTTGCTGGTGGAGTGAAAACAGAGTTCAGAATTCGATTTAGAACCCTTTACTAATGGTTCTAAGGATGAGGCAGTTGGAAAATTGCTGTTAGGGACCATAAAAGATGCACTGTCTCATGTGCAACGAGGAGGGAGGAAGACTGAAGTGCTAAACTCGTATAACTCGGGGATATAAATTGGAGACATAGCAGGACTTCAGGACAGTCACATCTGTGGCTCACTGGAATCAGGGATGGCTTAAAAGCAGGCAGGACCTGCTCGACTTGTGATTTCTCTACAGGAATTGAGTTGGAAGATCAAGAAAGGATGGTGATGAGTTTATGCTTCTACTCCTAGTCCTCACTGGGCAGTTTCAAAGCAAAAATGATGCTGTATCAAGAATGGTGAGCAAGGAGTCCAGGTGCCTACATACCCCGGGCTCTGCTACTCTCCATTCCTGTACTCTTGGGAAGGATAGCAAACATCTGTCAGCAAGGAGGTCTTCATCTTGTCCATGAAAAGAGACTGCTAATTTTTGTGCCCAGTGGTTACTGATGAGATAATCCCTTCTGTAAGGTTCATGAGGGAAAAATTCTTTTGTTCATTTGTATAGCTGCTATGTCCTGATCAGTGGCTTTGCTATACATTGAGCCTGGTGCATGGTAGGCATTCGGTAAAGGCTTGGTGAATGGATGTATACACATCACATATAAAAGTACATTGAAATCTAGGAAAAACTGAGAAATGGGAATTCCCATAGCTATGTCCACCATACTTGGTGATATTTACATATAGGCCTCTCAAGCTCTTTCTTCTAACAGCCTCATGGGAAAAATTCAAAAGGAAAAAACCCAACAATATACCCTCTATCCTACTAATTTGTCTATTGCTGGGACAAAACACACACAGCCAAGGCAATTTATGGAGAAAGATGCTGTTGGGGGCTTATAGTTTCAAAGGGGGAGTTCATGAAGATTATGGTGGGAAGTATGGCAGCAGGCAGAAAAGGCACTGAAACTGTAGCTGAGAGCTTCATTTTGATCCACAAGCACAAAACAGAGAGAGCTACAAACTAGGAATGGTATGGGTTCTTTGAAACCTCAAAAAACCTTCCTGACACACCTTCTCTAACATTCAAATATTTGAGCCAATAGGAGCATTCCTATCCAACCACCATGATCTCTGAAATAGAGTGAAGGTGGCATCTGCCTGAAGCAAAACACAAAAGCTCCATGGCACAGTTGATGGCAGACATAGTGCTCTTGACTTCTCTTCTGTTTCCCTTGAGCTTGGTGGAAGGCTGGTGCAAGAACCTGCCAGAGCTCAGTAGGAATATAGGCATGGGAATGAGGAGTGAAAATCTCCAAGCTTATCCCCTCTGAGATATCTTTTAGATGCTAGAAGGGGTAGTATTATAATTTGTGTTCTATTTCTGTGATTAAACACCACGACCAAAAGCAACTTGTGGAAGGAAGAGTTTATTCGGCTTACATGCTCTGATCACAGTCAGCCACTGAAGGAACTCAAGCAATCAGGAGCTCAGTGGCTGGCTCAGCAGAATACAGGGCCATCTGCTCAGGTGGGATGTGCTCTCCCACATTAATCATTATCAATGGGAAGAAAAGCCTAGCAGACATGTCCACTGGCCAATCGAATAGCTGTAATTCCTCAATTGAACTCCCTTCTTCTCAGGTGTCTCTAGTTTAAGTTGACAAAACTAAACAGCACAAGCAGTTAGTTTGCAGTTCTGTGGACCATAAGTTGTTCCAGCCATATGACTTAATGAGCATGTGCACTGTGGGATGTGACCAAAAGAAGCTAATACCTAGCTCTTCACTTGATATGCAGTTAGCATTTTTAATTTTTTTTAAAATCAGACACCCTACTGCCTTGTCACAGAGTTACCTCTCAACTATAAATGCCATGTGAGGCAGAAGAAATTAATTTAATATGCTTTATGGCCACTAGGTAATACCCAGAAGGCTAACAATGGCAGAAGAGAATTATAAAGGATTTGGGAATGAGGCTGCTTTATAGACTCTGGCACACTGCCCAGGGCAGTAGAGTAAGTGAGAGAAGGGAGAGACTGTTAATTGGGGTCAGTGGTCAGCCTTTTCAGCATGAGTAGTTTTAGAAACGTCAGGACTTTTCCTTTCTAAGACAGCCACAAGCCTTTTTTTTTTCCTCTAAGACACTAGCATCCTAGATTTTCTAATGTTGTAGCTATCAGGTCATGAGAGATGGCAAAGAGCCTATGCTACCGATTGAGGATCTCTTTATGCAAGGACTATGGACAGAAGGAACTAAATAGCCTTCTCTGCCATGAAATGATTTAGTCCATAGTTAACTGTCTGCATCTGAAATTAAGTCACTGAGATTTAGAACGCTGGCTTTGTAAACTCAGATCTATGTTGGTGTTCATCCCTCCTTAATAAAGTAGAACTAATGCATCTAATTCACAGAAGAGAGGACCATATCCATCAATGTATGTATGTAAAATAGTTCCTGACACAGAATAGGGACTCAGCCAGAATTGGTTATAGTAATCCTCCTGCCAATGGGATGTGTGCAGTTTGAGCTCTCCAGCTTTAAATTGGAGGTTATCTTTTCCAGCATCCTTCTATCTTCTTCAGTATTGAAAGACTGCCACATCTTCGGTTCCACACTCCTGTCCCCACAAGGAGATCACAGCCTTTGTCAATGAAGGGCAAAGCTGCCCGGGCCTTTCTGAGAGGCAAACCTTTGCTACGACCTGCTCTGAGGGTCACAGCATAGGCTCCCATGGAGTCTTGATTTGCTCACTGGTTTGATGAGAGCTGAGAAGAGGCAATGCTGTGTGTTCCAATGCTTAACACAGGCAGTGCCTCTCTGGAAGCCGGGGTGTCACCGTAGGTGACTTAGCTCAGCTTCTATTTTGTGTTGGGGTCCAAAAGCATGTCACCAATTCTCCTTCCTCGAGTTACATTTTCAACATACTTTCTGCCTCCCACCTCTCTGTCTCTTAGCAACTTGGGGTCCCAGGGATAGGGGGAGGAAATGGAATTTCCAGAGACTAGCTACCCTGAAAAGGTCCCCATCCTCTTTCCTAGGCCACCCCTTGGTTTCTTTCAGCTTCTAGACCTTTCATTCCCTCAAGCATGTTCTTAATTCTGGGTGTCAATTTATGTGGAGACTGCCCCATGTAGTCCCAGAGCCATCATCTGCCCCTTAGTTTATCATCAAGTAAGATAGCAACATAAAATCCTAATATCATGTGCAGTCCTTAGGAGGATTTATATAAAATCATAACATAGCATGATTCTTGTGTGTGTGTGTGTGTGTAGCTATTCATGTGAGGGCAAATGGGTTGTCTGTATTTGTAAGTATAGGCATGAGTATATGTTTGTGTGTAAAGTTGCATGCATATTATGTGCATGCATGTTCTTCTAGTATATGTGGGTGGCATGTTTACTGCTAAAGCACATATGTATGTCAGCTAAAGGATACTGAATAGCCTTCGGGTATCAGTCATTTCTTAGGTTCTCTCTCTCTCTCTCTCTCTTTCTCTTTCTCTCTCTCTCTCCCCTTTCTTTCTCCCTTCCTCCCTCCCTCCCTCCCTTCCTTCCTTCCTTCCTTCCTTCCTTCCTTCCTTCCTTCCTTCCTTCCTTCCTTCCTTCCTTCCTTCTTTCCTTTCTTCCTTCCTTCCTTCCTTCTTTCCTTCCTTCCTTCCTTCCTTCCTTCCTTCCTTCCTTCCTTCCTTCCTTCCTTCTTTCCTTTCTTCCTTCCTTCCTTCCTTCCGGGCTCTGCTGACCAGTCAGCAAACCCCAGGGATCTATCTATCTTTGCTTTCTTGGTTCTGGGGTTACTATCACATATTATCATACTTTGTTTTTACAACTGTAGATATTTTTGGAATCAAAGTCAGGCTCTTGTGCTCTCGAGGCAAGAACTTTACCTGATGGACCCTCTGCCCTACTTAGGACTCTGACACACAGAAATAATACTGTAAAGTGATTGCCAGTACTCCCTCTCGATGTCTGTGTATTGATTAGTATTTGGTTTCTCTACCAAAATATGTTTCATGAAGGTAGATACTATATTTTTATTTACCCTAGCATCCCCAGGGTGAACACAGTGCTTTACAATAATACATTCTCAGTAAGTATCTGTTGAGTGAACAATATAATGAATATAGCTTATTCATTTAGAACCTAGAATTGTACACAGTTTTACTCTTGGGAAACTCAGGGAGGAAAAAAAAATCTACCAGGAGTGAAAGGGAATTGTAAGTCAATACCTTCTGATTCCTCATTTCAAATATTCTGCTGGTACATGGCAAGAAGTTTGGCCTTGTAGACTGCACAGTGCCTCCACACTCTGCTATCAAGCTCAGCGGACTGTGTGCCTAACCGAACAAACTGAGACCCATGAAGATAAGGGTCGTGTTTGAGCCAGTGTTCTAGGTAGGTCATGGAGAATAGAGCAGCCAAAAGGGCAGTTTAAAAAGAACACAAGCATGAAATGAAAAATTAACCTGACAAAGTGGGGCTTATTCCAAGAATGCAATACTCCAGAGCTGTCAGTAAAATCCATCACGTTAAAATGAAAGGGGAAAACCCACAAGGCACGCTGTCTACTAATGCCAAGAAGCACTTGACAAAGTTAAATAGCCATTGGTGATATAAACTCTCAGCGCATTGAGAATGAAAAGGAAATCACCCTGCTGATAAAGGCATCCATACAAGCCCTGTGAATCATATTACACCTAATGGTGAAAGACAGAACACTTCCTCTCTCTTATCAGACATGAAGAGAATGTCTGGTCTGATCAGTCCTACTTAACATGTACTGGAAGTCTTAGTTCAGTAATGCAAGAAAGGAGAACAAAGGCCATTCAAGTTAAAAGAAAGACAGTAACTCCAGTTTCACTATATTCTAATGATTCATCATAAGACACCTACACAAAACTTCTTTGAACTGCTGAGTGAACTCTCAAAGTGACGGGATATGATCTCAAAGCATAGAAAGCAACTACACTTCTAGATCCACAACACCAACAAATGAAAACAAATCTAAAAACAAAATGTTATCTACAATAGCTTTAACCGTATGTACGACCTCTGAGCCCAGCACACATGTATGGAATGTGCATGTTCCAAAATGGTGATGGGAAGAAAGCAAAGGCTTTAATAAGTGAAGAGGCATGGTCACCAAGTAAAGCTGTCAACCCTGGTCAAAATGCCAGGAGACTGTTTTAAAAAAAAAGAGAGAGAGAAACTAATTCTAAAATTCATATGAAAAGATAATACCATAAGAATAGACAAAAGACAAAAGTGCAAAGACAAAGAAAAGACAAAAAGTGCAAGAAGAACTGAGTGGGAGAATTCACCCCTCTTACGTCAGACTTATTATAGAGCTATAGTAACCAACACAGATATTTATGGGAACATACAGAAATAGATCAATGAAACGGAATGGAAGTTTAGGAACACTCCTACACAAATATGGCCCATGGATTTTTAGCCAAGGCACCAATGCAATTCAACTGTAAATGAATGGTATTTTTAGCAAACAATACTGAGACAATAGTAGTTGTATACCCAAAGAGAGGAACCCTGGTCCAGACCTCATACTCAATACAACTCAGAGAACTCAAAGCGCTGCACAGAGCTTTAAGGTCAACATTTATAATGACAAAAATTCTAAAAGAAAGCATAAGAGAAATTGCTTTGATCTGGGGAGAGGCATAGATCTCTCAGATAACTACTGAAGGCATGACTCCCTAAAATCAAATATTGGGAATTTGACCTTTAGCACTGTGTACTTCTACACCTTGAAAAAGAAATAAGACAAATTAAAAGGAACCCCTTGCAAAAAAAACTAATCAAGGGCTTCTGTCGAGAGCACTTAACACTCAGTAATGAGAAACTATCAGCTTAGAAGTGGGCAGATTCCCCAAAGTGGACCAGTAAGCAGACATATGATGAGACATCCACCATCATTATTAATTAAAGGAAATTAATATTAAACACAATAAACTGTCACCACTCCCTGATGTAGTGGCTCAGTACTGTTTGTTTGTTTGTTTGTTTGGTTGGTTGGTTGGTTGGTTTGAGACAGGGTCTCGCTATGCAGAACTGGCTGTCCTGGAACTCACTGTGTAGATCAGTCTGGCCTCAAACTCACAGAGATCCTCTGCCCTGTGACTGCTGGGATTAAAGGTGTGCACCACCACACCTGGCTTCCGTATTTTCTGGACTGACAAAGTCATGTCCTGATAAGGATGTGAGACACCTGAGACTCATGCCCTCCTCTCCCGGCAGAAACACAAAATATCACAGCTCCTCTGGTGACCAGCTTAGCAGCTTTTTTTTGAAGAATTCGGTATGTATTCATCGTATGATTCTGAAGTCTCAATCCTCAGCGTTCAACTGAGAGAAAAGAACATTTGTTTTCATAGATGTAATGGCTCCAGTCACAGTGGAAGCTACCCAGGAAGCCTTCATCAAGCCAGTGGATAAGTCATGCGACTAGTGCTTCTCATCTCTAATAATAAGATAATAATGATAAGATAAGGAACGATGATAACATATAACAATAGTCAGCAAGCACAGCTTGGATCGCTCTCAAGAGACGTGTATGTTGAGCTACAGAAACTGAACTTCATTCCCACCATAGGTTCCGAGTCATAAAACCATGATGCTAGAAAACTGGTTGTGTTCAAGGCTGGAGATCCGGAGAGAGACCGGCTATGTAGGGTGGCATGGGAGTTGTGGAGTCACAGAACTGAGCTGTACTCTGGTCACAGAGAGCTGATGTTCAGTGTGCTAAATCCGTAGATCTGCAACAACCAGCAATGTCCATTTGGCTCCACTTGAACAGCAAAACAAAACAGACACCACTATTTCAAGGGAGAGGAAGACGTAAAGCATAATCAAAGCGCATCCAGGAGAGGTGGCAGAGGAAGAATTCTAGTTAATCAGCTCCCTGTGAAAGAGGAGTTTGATTCTCTTTTAAAACAACCCCGTTAAAGCTACATCCATTTCAGGCCTTTGGCTGCCTCCTTAGATCTGTGTGTCCCTCCTACCAACAGAGCAGGCATTCCACAGTGGAAGCTTTTCTGCAGGATTCAAGCACGGGGCATGTCAAATTGTCTATCACACTATCAACCAGCAACAGCAGTCTCCTTCTTGCTCAGGTCCCTTCCTCCTGTGCACCCTGGATGCCCTCTCAGTGGCACCGACCCAAACTGGAGACAGTCATTTGTTCACTCACTTCCCTGGTATTTACAGACTCCTTGCTGGGCATGGGGCTCAGCCAGGGGCCCTGTTGCCAGGTAAGGCCCACGGCATATTCTGTAGAGCAGCTGCTCTCTTAAGACCCAGCCGTGGTATGCCCTGCCCTGTTATCTCATTCCCCAGCTTAGCAGACTCCAAATGCTTTTCAGTACTTCATTCCTTTAGTGGGTGAAGATTTAAAGCAAAGACAAAGAGATCCACAGCCAATATGGCAATGGGTAACCTACCCAACCAGCTCTTGTTTCTCTGCCTTCCAACCAATCCAGTCTGTACGATTATGTAAAATTATTTCTCAGCTTCCTAGCAGCGGAAAAAGCATCCATCCCCTTTCAACTCCCAGAAGTACAACTAGAAGTGAGTGAAATTCAGTGGCTTATCGAGGTTGCACAGCCTATTGGTCTGGGACTAGAATTTAGAGTGTGAAAGCTTTGGTTTCAGTTTTCATAATCACACTAGAGAGTGAGATTTGTACACACCAAAACACTGCTAAAAATCCTTCTCTGAGAACTAGACAGAAATGGAAGAAATAATCTCCTGAGTATCTGCACAAGCAACTTTGGACAGAAACGCTTTGAAAACAGTCGTGTCCTGGGGGCAAGAGATGTTTTTGATATAAACTACGATGACAGCAGTTCGTAATAGAGCCACATTCAGGGAACTGTTCCAGCATGCCAGAGGTTTGGAAGTTTCTAACTCTCATAATTCACCCTAACACACGCCAACTAAGCTCAAGCAATGGGAAGAAGCTGACAAACCACAAAGACCAGGAAATGCAGAGCAAAGACTGATCGGAAGAGCACTAGGAGGTAAACGCTTATCAAGAGGAGATCTGGGAGCACAGACTGGCCTTAGGATGCTCGATTTCCCAAGCACGTAGAGAGGCCTCCAGCCTGAAGGGGCCCAGAAGAGGAAGAAAAGAAAATGAACAGCTTTGCCTACTTGTCCAACATGCACTGAAAATGTGCCACTCAAGGAGAGTAGGCAGCAAGGCTGACCCAAGGCTGAACTAGACCAGGGCCATTTCCAGCATTTCCTTGAATTAGCCTCCATTTCCTCTTCAAGAGCAGAGCTGAAGGGACTGAATTCACTTGGGTCACCCGCAGGGCAGTTCAGTCACTTGGGACAATGTGACCCACCCATTCTGACCACACCAACCTACGAAGCACAGCCAACTTATATGGGTGCATCTTTCCTTCTCCTTAGGTCTCTCAGCTTCCGTTTCCTTGGAAAAGAACAACAGAGTTTGTCCTTGAAAAATACCTCTATCTCCCTGCTGCTTTGATTTCTATTCATAGTTTTTTTGGGAAAATGTCACCCTACATATTAAAGATTTGAACCAGGTAGAATTAGAGAAGGAAGTGCGTGTGTGTGTGTGGGGGGGGTGGGGGTGGATTTCATAGGACTCCATCTCCCACTCCACACCCTGGGGATCTCTCGCCAGTTCTGTTCTCTGCCCACTTCCTATGTGACCTGGAACACCAGGCAGCTTCTGTCCCTGCATGAAGCACCCACACTTTTCCTATGGCTGTTCAATGGAATGAAGTCAATGGACTCAGCACCTACCAGATCGCTAATTTGGCTTGTGGGACTTGTCTTGGGTAGAAATTAAATTTTAATACCTCATCTGCCACCACCATTCCCTGAGAGGTCAGGGAAGCTCTTGATGAACCCAGATGGCAAACCTCAATGGCAATCCTAGCTATAAAACACCTGACTGAGCAGCATGTCACCTTTACCCTAGGGATCTTTTTCAGATTCCATTCTCAACAAACTAGGGGCTGCATTGCAACATGTCCTACCCAGACAGCCCTTTTTTTATGCACTTTGCATCCTATCTAGCACCTCTCATGTTTCAGGGCCCCAGAACTTTGTGTGGGTCTTCAACTATCAAAGACCTGAGTTCTCTAATGTCATCCAATGAGACCAGATTGTCAGGAACCCGTGAGCAAATGACACACCGAAGACATTCTTCTCTAGCACGCTGGTCATGTGACCCCATTCTCCTTCCCCAGCAAATCCCAGATCCCTATTCCAAACTCTTTCCAGAGTGTTGCAAAGGATTTCCCAACCAATGAAAGGAAATATTAAGGGGCTGCTGCCCCCTTCTGGCTAGGAGACATCCAAAGGGGAGCCAGGGAGAAAAACGACTCAAAAAGACTCAAAAGAGCAGGGACTTCCTAAGTTAATATGGATGCAAATATCATGATGGAGAAAAATGTAATGTCCATGTTCTGGAAACGGCTAGGGCTGTTCTTAACAAGGAGTCACTTGGAAGCAGAAGAAATATAGATAAAACGTATAAACTATAAGTATGGACACCTTTATTATAAGATGGCAGAAAATTTGAAAGTACAAACAAATGTAAGAAGTAGTAGAGCCGCCCATCAGCCTGTGAGCAAGAAGTCAAGCATGGTACCCTAGTTGTCAAACAGAAAACGTCCCTGTGTGCAATTCAAGCTCGGGTTTCCTCTGGGTCAGTGAGAAAGTAAGGGAACTGCAGTTGTCTTTCACGTTACTGTGACCAAAGCATATGACCACAGTGTATAAGCAGATGGGGGGCATTGCCCATTCAAACCTCCCCTGCTCTTCTACCATGTGCTTACTGAGCTTGAGGACATACGCTGCAGCCTTATCCTCACGTGGCTGGTGGTAGCCCTTACAGAGACAGAAAAGCAGCAGAAGAAATTATGGGATGTGCCATGTGTGCTTAAGGAGGAGGGGCAGGGAGCACCAGCTGGACCTGTGTTAGGATCTAGAAAGGCATGTCAAGTCAGCCTTGGAGAATGCCATGTTATACAGCGGCCATGGAGAAGAAAGGAGCTGGTGTGGAGAGTGTAGATGTACAGGCATGCACACGGGAGAAGACAAGCATCCTTGGTCTTTCTTCCTTCTGGCTGTCTTCTCTGTGAGGATGAGAAAACAATGGGCCATCCAAGTGGGAGCTGGACCATGAACCGCACTGCAGAAAGCAGTCATGGCCTGTCAGAGTTTACATACAATCCCTTGTCTATAAATAGTGCTTGCCTGCTCTTCCACGCCCCTCTGAAAATAGTGTCTGTCAATCTCACAGTGACTTTGAACTTGGTGGTGGGGTGTTAAATTTGGTTTACTCTTTCCTGTCTATTTATATTTCTTTTGTTTACACAAACATTCCTGTCCAGTTATTGCTGCCACGTCTGGGCACCTGCTGCCATTAGAAGAATGCAGAGCAACTTCATTCTGTTCAAAGGACAACTTCCAACTTTGCCCATCCCGCCCTCTGTTCCAATCTGTTCTTGGGTCTGGAAAGAGAACATTTCTCTCTCCATTGCCTCCAGCTAGATTCCCAGAACTGCTCTGTTTATACTTCACAGACATCCCAGGAAGGGAGCTACATCCCACCCACTCTGTCATAAATAGGCTTTTTGCAGGAGTGGCCTGCCTCCTGATGGCTGAAGCATCCTTAACCCGGTTCTCTGTCACTAAGGCCCATGACATATGCACAGGTCCCATACCCGTATTTGTGCCCCTTACTCAACTAATGCCTGTCTTCTGTTCCTGGGTTCCCAGCTACTGCTTTTAGCGCCTCTCCACCCTTTCATGGGTCCTTCTCAGAAACTCCGTGTGTTCTACTTTCCACTGGATTGAGGATTCAGAGTCTTAGTGAAACTTTGGTCTTGGTTGAAGACAGAAACTGGTGCCACTGACTCCTGGAATAGAATGGAGCCCAGCTATGGGTCCAGCAGTTTCCTGGGGAGTCAAGAATCACTGAGTGATGACTGTGGACTCCAGACTGCTGTCTACCCATTCTCCCAGACATAAAACAGAACCAAGGCTTCTGAATGAGGTCCTGGCACTGTCATTCAGATGTTGGGAGTTACATACAAGTTCACAAACCTCTATGCGTTTCATCTCCTCATTGTCAGTGTGTTTTAATTCTACAAAGTTTATTATTTTAAAAGTTACACACAAAAGTTAACCAGACTCATAACCTATTAAGCTCAATGAACTTTTTTACAGCTAGAATAAGCTTCAGATCATAAGCTGTGGGGCTTCATGTTAAACTTTATAATTTTAGTATAGAATATATTTTATAAACTTTTTTTTACCAAAATCATCAATAAAATGGAGACCATGACAGTTACCTTTTATAGTTGTAAGACACAGAGTGGGGAGACTGGGTGCCAAATAATTAACTATCAAATAGCACTGCATCTCCGAGAAGTCCTTAACCCCCAGCCCTGATCATCATTAAAGCTCTGGGGTAGTGAGAAGCCAGTCTGCTCTTAAGTAGATGCCACACTACACAGGGCACAGGGATTGTGTCCTTGTCAGGGTTTGTAGAGAATGAAAAAGATACCCAGCCTTGGGAAGATGCTCTCGAATAGAATCTCATGATGTGGTACTCAGCACCCTAGGTGGGCATCCTTTTCTTTTCTAATAAAGGGTGAGCAGAGAGACAAGGGAGTTGAGAAAGAAGAGATGGGGTTGGGCCACCACTGGAAGCATGCCAGGTGAAAAATGAGAAAGATCATACCACAGGGGGAAGGCAAGATAGTGGCCATCTCTTCTCTCAGATGCTCTTTCTCAATTTTGGCTCCTACTGCATCTTCTCCTGGCTCCGTCTCACTGAGCACAAAGCCAGTATGGTATTTACTGCAGGTAATCGTGCCTTTTATTGCAGTCTCAAGCCAAGGGAGGAGAGAAGAGAATAAAAAAACTTGGGGAAAAATATAGTTTAAGTGTTTCCAAGTTAAAATCTCTTCTCAGTATGTGTCTTTGATACTATAAATCACCTGATAAAATGAGGCCTTCTCTGTCCCAATCCAGTCCTCCTTTCTTCTGGGAGGCAGGTTGGAATTAAAGCTCTAGTCATGGAAGGGATACAGTGGCTGAGGCAGACCTTCAACCAAGGAAAACAGATTCCCCTTCAATGAAGACCATTTATCCTGAGAGAATAGCCTTGGAGAGTCCAGCTTCACCTCAAAACTAGGCATTGAAAAGACTTATGCTCAGCTGTCTTTTGCCCTCCCCCATTACCCAGATGGCGCCTACCTTCTGCAATTCCAAAGCAGGATGTGGAGAAGTGGCTCCTTGCCCAGGGAATCCTCACCAGGTCTTCTTGAGATGTCAAGGTGCTTCACTGTCTTTTGTAAATGTCTGTCCCCTTCTCCTTAAGTTTATGCTGTGCATTCTGCTTACTGAACTGCTGCCTTTTGAGTCTCCATGGCCTTGTTTACTGCTACCCAAAGGACCTGTTACACTAGCTCCTAAGTCTTAGTGTTCTCCAACCTGGAAGTTGGTCAAGAAACCATTGTATTTTCATTGGCTGCCATTTGTGAAGTCCTTACTGTAGGCCAGGTACTGGTAGCAAGCTGTGTCACCCACTGGTGAAGTAAACATGGGTGTTCTCTATGACTATAAAGTTCACACTGAGTTTTTAATCTGTGGCTGGTCATAGTCTGGACATTAATGAAGCACTTTGGGAGGTGGAGCCTGGCTAGAGGAAAAGGGTCACTTGGGGGTGTGTGGGGTAGACCTGGATATTTTGTGACCAGTCTCTGTTCCCTGTCCTTTCTCTGATTCCTGTACCACAAAGATATGAACACATAACCTCCTGGTCCTGTTGCCACAGTCACAAGTTGCTACCAATCATGTCTTCTCTGAAATGCATTATGATCCAGGATAAATCCTTTCCCCTTTAAGTTGTTGCTTGTAGAGAAGTTGGTCAATATAATAAGAAAAGTAACTAACAAAGTTGTGAACTGCATCAAGCATTCTTCATGTACACCATCACATAAAAATGACTTGACAGTTCTGTTCACATCCCTGTAAGAGCACAGATAGATACATGGACATGGTCAATGCATTCCTGATAATGAGTTCAGTGCAAAAATGTCAAACTGTCTGACTTACACTGAGCTGGAAAGTATATCTGGCAGAAGTATCCAGACATAAAAAGTAGGGTCAAAACCTAGAGCAGTGAATAACTTATTGAAAGTTGCTCAACTCATATACACCAGAGCTGGGTCAAGGCCCAGTCTTCTCTTGATTGCTACAATGCATAGGCTGTAAGAACCTGGCCCCTATGATTCCAAAACAAAACCCAGAGTTGTGGAAAGGGGCTTGCTTCCTCTTACTGCACTGGGGAATTCAGAAGAGTGTCTATCACAGGAAGTGTACATGTATTGCTGGGTAAAATGGCCTTGAGTTTTCCATAGTTCAGCAAATCACAGCCAGAAAAGAGGCAGCAGAGATCAAAGGCTGAGTTAACAGTGATCAAGGTGCAAGTCTGTAGTTCTCTAGTACAAAATGGTTTCTGGCTAGTGGCTAGTGGCAGCAGAGAACACTTGAGCAAAGTCTCCATTCCCACATAAGGTAGCATCTCTGAAGGTGTTGGGGACAGCAGATGGGTTAGAAGTAGGATTTCATTTGTAGTAGGCATCAAGCATCCTCATGTCCCACGTGCATACAAATGGTGAGAAGGGATGCTGAAGAAAGCCAAACCTAAATACTGACATGCAACAACACATCCTGTGAGCTTCTGAGATGCACTGTCCGTGGCTGCCTTGTTCACTGGTACGTCTGTGCAGCTGCCCACTAGTGTTTATGGAAAGAAATTATAATACACTAGAAAATCACAGGCTCACATCCTGATCCTTGGCTAAGTGGCTGTGGAACATTTGGAAGTCGCTTACCTCTGGGCACAGCTTTCTCATCTCTGAGGCTATGGGATGCTTAGAATAGAAAACCTTTAGTCCCTTGTGTTTCTGAAATGATAGCCAATCTTTCCCATTTTACATCCTTATATCACAGCAAATGAAAAGTCATTATGGATTCACGTGGGTACACTAGTCTTGCCTGTCTCTAAGGAAAAAAAAAAATATATATATATATTACTATGGTTACTATGTATGGTTAGAATAATGTCTAACATGTAATGAAGTGCTAGTAAATGTTTATTAAGTGGGGATGGGGACAGGACAGGAAAGAAGGGAAGAAGAGAATGGCATGAAGGAAAGAGGGATGAGGGAGAGGAATGAGGGAGGGAGGAGGGAGGAAGGTGAAGGAGGAAGGGGTAAAAGATATCAGATCCCTGGAAAGGGAAAGTGAATGAACAGAAATACCAGCTGAGGTCTACCATTGTATTTTTTTTCTAATAGCTAAGGTTTTGATTCCCACTGAAATGCTAGAAGCTAATATTATTTTGGATTTTATTATTTCAAGTGTTTAGTGAGTTATTTCGTTTCTGTGCCTCAACTGCAAGGAAGAAACACGTGTCCCATTTCACAGATGAAGAGATGGAAGCATGGGAAGGCTAGGGAGATGAGTCAATAGGTAACTATTGCCATGAAAGTCTAAGAACCTGAGCTCTAACCAAGACCCCACAGTAAAAGGCTGCTGTGGTGGTGTGCACCCAGAACACCAGCCCTGGGGAGACAGAGAAGAGGATCCCCCAAACTCACTGGCCTGCCTATCCAGTCAAACCAGGGGGCTCCAGGTTCTGTGAGAGACACTGTCTCAGAAAACAAGGTAGAGAGGAAGACACGTGTGTTAATTTGCTTTCTAGTGCTGTGACAAAACACCATGAATGAAGTCTGCTTAAGAAGGAATGGGTTTATTTGGTTCACACATCCCAGGTCAACAGCTCATCTCAAAGGGAAGTCAAAGTAGGATCTCAGGGCAGGAACCTGGAAGCAGGAACTGAAGCACACCGACCACGAAGGAACTCTGTTTACTAGCTGGGTCCTCCAGGCTTGTTCGACAGGCTTTTTGATAAATCCAAGACACCTGCCTAGGGATAACACTACCCACAGTAGACTGGGTCTTCCCATGTCAATCACTATATGTGTGTGAAATGTGTATGGATATGTGTATGTGTATGGATATGGAGAGAGAGAGAGAGAGAGAGAGAGAGAGAGAGAGAGAGAGAGAGAGAGAGAGAGAGAGAAACAGATTCATTCTATACATTCTAGAGAGAACTTTGATGAATACAGTCATTGAGAAAATATCCCACAGATACTACCAATAGTCAATCTAGTCAGACATTTTCCCAATTGAGGGTCTTTCTTCCCAGATGATGCTCGCTTGTATCAAATTGGCAGAACCAACTAACCTGCACAACACCCAACATCAGCCTTGAGTGTAAAAGAACTTTTATTCTCCTGTTGTAACTGTTGTCAGTATGCTAACCTAGGCCTAGTCTTTGAAGCTTCTAGTTTCTGTACAATCTAATCTAGGCCTAGATGTTTTCAGCTTCTGAGACTCTGAATAGACTCACCCTTTCTTGTTCTTTCTGACCTCTTGCTGGCTGGTTCAACTCAGCTGTTCTGGCTCAAACTCCTTTCCATGCTGACTGATTCAATCTGGCTTCTCTCAGCTTCTCTGCTTGGCCTCATATTGACTTTGGCAATCTGTTCTACTCTCCTGGCTCCTTCGAATTCTCTGGCTCATTTTGTCTTCACCTGTGTCTAGCTTGTTCTCTCTTCAATCTGTCTCTGTGACACACTTCTGGTAACACTGCCTCCTTCTCCCTCTCTCTGCTGCTCTACTCCCTCTCAAAGCTACTGCACTGCTCCCCGTGAACTCTGCTGCATCCTGTACTGCACTCTCTACCACCTGTCCTGTCTGTCTCTGCCTTAAGTAGCTTCCCTTTCCACTTTCTTCTCCTGAGACTTCGACATATTCTGTTCTGTCAAGTCTGTCTCTGATTCCTCATTTTCTGCCACTCAATCAGACATCACTTTCTTATACGGTGCTTCCTTCTACAAACTGACTTTACCTTCATTGTTTGGGATTAAAGGTGTGTATTAAGGGCATGCTTGTATTCCAGCCTGGGGGAATTAAAGGTGTGTGCAAAGGGCTGAGCCACACGGCAACTAGAAACAGCTTTTTTTTTTTCAATAAATAACACAATCTCAGTTTCACAATGTGATAAAATACCCTACAACATTTTAGCATACACATGTGCACATATGTGTACACATACACATACATACACACACACACACACTGGAAACACACAAAAATCTACATCTTTGCCACAAGTTATCCAGTTAATAAATAATACAGTTTAGATTTGACCTTCCATCTTTTGTTGCACATTTGATCCCCACCCAATACCTACCACAACGTTACTTAAGCAAATAGTAGGAACATAAGTAAAAGCATTTTGGGTAAATGAATAAATATCGAAAAGGAAGGAAGGAAGGATATGGTAGTTTGAATTGGAATGATCACCTTGTCTCACATATTTGAATGCCTGGTTTTTAGGGATTGATGCTACTTGACAGGGGTGCTCTTGATAGAGTAAAAATGACCTCACTGGAAGAATTGTCACTGAAGGTGAGCTTCAGGGTTTTCAAAAGCCTAAGCCGTGCCAAATGTCTCTCTCTTCCTGCTGCCTGTGAATCCAGATGTAGGACTCTCTTCAGCTTCTCCACCACTGTGTCTCTCTACATGCTGCCATGTTCCCTATGATGATGGCAATGGTGTAAACCTCTGAAATTGAAGCTAGCCCCAATTAAATGCTTCCCTTTATAAGACTTGCTGTGATCATGGTGTCTCTTTGCAGCAATTGAACAGTGAGCAAGACAAAGGAAGGAAGAGAAGGAAGAAGATTATAGGGAGAGAGAGGTGGATGAGAGAGGAATATGGAGAGAAAACATTGAATTGAATTCCAGAAGAAAGAAATAAAAGACAAGATAGTCCAGGCCATTATCTGGCAGCTGTCCAGGATCAGTTGTGAGGGTGATGATGTCCCCTCCCCTAAAGCTGTAGAGTTGCACTCACAACTCAGTGATGAGCCTTGGAATCAGAACACATCCAGATGTGGATACCAGCTCTGCCATTTAATGTTTGTGTGCCTGGGCCACTCACTCTCCTCTGTGCTCAGTTTCCTCATTTGAGATTACAAGGATTTTAAAGCACTCAGCCTTGAAGCTGACAGCTAGCCAACCTGTAAAAACATAACTACACTTCCCAGCTTTATGAGTTCTAGAAACCCACCTCAGATTATACTGGCACGTCTGAAGATGTGATTTGGGAAAAGACCAGGTATGTATCCCTACGGTCAGACTCTAAGAGAGATCCTAGCACTGCCAGGTGGTCACAGTCCTGGCAGAAGTTGGGGTGCTCATGAGTAGCCATCGATTACTGCCTCAGACAATCGATTCCTAAAGGGAAAGCCTTCTAAACTCCCCTTAGGTGTGGCACACTGCAAGGTTCACTGGCAGCCAGTGTCTTCTTTTAGCTAACTGGAATCCTTTCTGTGACAGTTTGATCTCATCTCCTTTTCTTTAATTCCAAAAGGAAAGAGCAGCTGCTCATTGCCAACTACATGCAGGTTCCTCAGATGAAGAAAACATGAAGTTCCCAGAGGCTGCCTTTTCATCCTGCCATGAAAACTCCATGCAATGGAATTGGGAGAACTGAAGTCTTGATGTCAGCCTCATGGGTTCCCAGCAATAGGAGACATTTCCTATTCCCACAAGGAGCCTCCAGGTCTGACTGACTGTGGAGGCAGGTGGTACCAATCCACCTGTCATTCCCACTGCTCAAGGTGGAAGCAGAGGGGCCAGGCTTCTGCAAGGTCTGCTGGAGAGGCTGGGGGATGAAAAGGATCGTAGTGTTTCTCATGAGTGTCCAACAGAGGAAATGTAAGTAGCCCACACCTGGGAGAGACCTTACCACCAGCAGTCATCATTACTGAAGAATAGAGCTTTGTTCTAAAAGATGTGACTTTCGACTTTTCTTTTTCTGAGATGATCCAGTCTTACCAGAAATGTGGAGACTAGGTAATTCCTTCTATGGCTAGTAGAAGTAAGAGCCAGATTAACCATTCTAGGAAACAGTTGTCAGGATCAATCAAAACCCCTGGCGGAAAGATATTTTCAACCTGTCTATGAAATACCCAACAATTTGTATAAACATCAATTTAAGATGTGTTATCTCCGGTAATTTAACTATAAAAATTCTCTAGAAAAAAAGATACATACACAATGATAATGACTTAGTTAAATAAAGTTCACAGATACCATGCAAAACTGTGCAGACATTAACTGCAGAGACCATAGAGGCTGATGAAGGAATAGGTCAGTTGGTAAAGTGCTTGCCAGACAAGGGTGAGCACCTGGGTTGGACCTGCAGAACACGTGTAAAAATCTGGCCTTGGTGATACAGGTGAGAAGTGGAGGCAGGTGGATTCCTGGGATGGCTGGAGAGATGGCCTAACTCATTCAGTGACTTTCAGGCCAACAAGGTAGCTGTCTTACAACAACAACAACAAAGATGATGACAATAGCAACACAAGGAGATGATGCAATAGCATACATGAGGTTGATCGACAGCCTCCAGACACGTACACCATCACCCCTCCTACACACACACACACACACACACACACACACCCCTATATGCATCCAAAAACACCTACATCCCCCAACACACTCAGCCCCTACATGTACACTTCATTCATACACAGAATATAGATGTGAAAAGCTCAGGGCATTTAAAGTGAAGAATAGTCATGAAAATGGCATAAGCAATGTTTACTCCATAGAAAGAAGTGTAGAGAAAGATGCCTGCTTTTGTGGTGTTGTCTCCAGCTGGAAGAGAGTCGCTGTGTATGGGTTATTTATGAACCTTAGATATTCTTTTAAAAATGCTTAACTTTTTGCTAAATTAATACTTTAGTGAGTGTATAAAACAGACGATGCCTGTCTTGATGTCACTTTTAGGCAGATATACCTTGTACTTCATTCCTATTCACCCCCAGACAGTCACCCCTCTCCCGTCCCCCTCCCCTCCCCTCCCCTCCCCTCCCCTCCCCTCCCCTCTCCCCTCCCCTCCCCTCCCCTCTCCCCTCCCCTCCCCTCCCCTCTCCCCTCCCCTCCCCTCCCCTCCCCTCCCCTCCTCTCCTCTCCTCTCCTCTCCTCTCCTCTCCTCTCCTCTCCTCTCCTCTCCTCTCCTCTCCTCTCCTTTCCTTTCCTTTCCTTTCCTTTCCTTTCCTTTCCTTTCCTTTCCTTTCCTTTCCTTTCCTTTCCTTTCCTTTCCTTTCCTTTCCTCATCAAGATAGCCTCTAAAATGTAGGTATTTTTAGCTTCACCTAGCTGAATATGAGCATGAGTTCCTCGTATCTTTGATCAAAGAGCACCCCGTGTGCCCACCAATTTCACAAGAAACAAAAACATATGTCACGAAAAGACCCACCCCCAGATGTTTACTGTTGCAGTATTCACAATAACCAAAAAGCAGAAACAAGCCCAAAATCCAACAGCCTGCAAACTGCGTGATTCATCTATACCATGGAATGTTACTCACACGAAATGGGGCAGAACACTCTAGACACCATAAATAGATAAACTTCTAAAACGTTATCTTCAGTGGTGGGGGGAGCACAAAACAGAAAAGCACTACTGTGTGGCTCCTGATATGATAACGCTTTAGACAGGCAAATCTCTATGACTTAGGAAGCCGATAAATGATCAGGGGAGTTGGATGTCACTGCCAAAGAGTGAGGTTTCTTTGAGATAGGAGGGAAATCTTCTAAAATGAGCTATAGTGATAGTGGGGCTCACCAGTTCCATGGAAACCCACTTCATAGTAGCTTTAAGCGTGCTTTCTAATATATGTTATATCTCAGAATGTAGCTTTTAAAAAAGTATTCTTGGTGATGTTGTACTTGAGAAACACAATTTTCTGAGTCTGTGCATTCACTGACCTAATTTTTTAATCTGCCCACAATACCCATTATTCTTCTTAAGAATATATATGTGAAAGAAGCAGAAGTTGCCACTGTATTTGAGTCATCTGCACATCAATTCAAATGTTGCTCTGCTTATCTTCCCACTTAGCACTGACCACATGGTTGACAATCGCTGTCAAAATCAGGGTCTCTCCACCTTCATTTTTGCCTACCAGTGTCCAGAGCTGTCATTTGCACTGCCGTGCTATGCAAAGAGGGCCTCATGGAACTTGGCTGTGTTGTATGTATGTGTGGGCATGCATACATGCATGTGTGCATGTGTGTATAGCTACAAAGATTCCTGTCCATGCCCCCATACCAGGACTCAATATTTTACTTCTAGGAATGAAGTTGAAGAAAACAGTAAAAAAAGTTTGCAGTGATCTGTTTCTAAATTAGATGGTCAGAATCATCCTTGTAGCAGTGGTCAGAGTCCCATTGAAAGCCAACCTAAATAAACAACAGGCAGCAATTGTCCATTCAGTCATAGCATTACTGAGGGATGATGTACTAGGCAGTCAGGATAACTATGCTGCAAATGGACTTACTGAAAAGGCCAGGTTTTGATGTTAACCACCATCAGGTAAGACATACCCTGCAGCATGCTTTCGATAGTATCAGCTCAGCTTTGTGAGTTTTATCTGTGTGTCTCCAGAGGGAGGGGACAGCAACAGAACTTCTACACAGTAGGAGAGCCAGGGGAGTGGGTGGCAGGGATTCAGGCAGCTGGTGAATTCCTGCACACACGTGTGCATGGACAAAGGAGCCATATGTATTATTCATGAATACAGGGACAGCGACTGCCTCAGGTTGGTTCTGTTGTGGCAGGTGTTTATGCATATTTGTGCTCTGGAAGTTTCCAAAATTTTTACAATGAGCAAATGACACCTTTAAAAAAAATTAAAAGTAAACTTACTTATTCAAAACCAATATATATATTAGTTATGCAGTATCTTAAACACATGGCTTGACAGGACTGCCATATACCTTACCACCTGTCAAGTGTTCGTGTGTGTGTGTGTGTGTGTGTGTGTGTGTGTGTGTGTATGTAAGAAAAAGCATTCAAATGTGCAGTTCCCTTTGAATACTGGAAACTACTGCTCTGTGCCCTGTTAAGTGTGTCACTCTTAGTGGGACTTGGGGTTGGAGTAGTGAGAGTACAGGGGGCTGAGATGAAAACTCCAGCCTGCTCACAGAGAGCCAAACAGCTGAACCTACAGTGTCCAGAGACTGAAAAAGAGGGATGAGAAGGAAGAGAAGGCTCAACCACAGGTCAGGGGTAATGATGAGGAGAGTCAGCCACAGGCCTGGGGTGGGGTTAGGCAATGAGGAGGGGACCCAGCCACAGGGCAGGGAGGATAAGGACCCTACATAATATTAGAGAGTGACAATCCTCTCTCCTGTAGTCACAGACATTTTCTCCATGGAGAATAACTTCACAAGAATGAGTCTACGGACAATACAAAATGAAACCATGAGTACATGACTAAGAGCCAGCTTCAAAGTAGCCAGACTAAGAGAGTAATACCATCCACACTCAGCTCCGGCCCACACTGGGCTTCCTCTCTGGCTAGGGGACTTCTAACTACCCACCTGTGTCAAACAGCGGGAGGCCCACAAGCAGCAAACCCATGCTGGGAAAGGATTCTATCCTTAATGCCTCAGGTGAGGACCAAGTGAAGAAAGTGACACAACGGTAAAAAGTGTCCCTCATTCCCACCAGGGTGTGTGTGGTCAGGAGGATCTGCTGACTCTGTCCTGACAGGGTACTTGAGGAAAATGGCAGGCTGAAAGTGTCCTTCCACACACAGAGCTGATCAAGATCCTGGGGTTGTGGGGCAGCCTCTGCCCAATGCTGGCTTTTGGCTATGTATCCAGAGCCAACCACAGGCTCTGTCCTAGAGACAGGAATGCCATAACAATTTCTCTAACTCGTGTGCAAACTGATTGGCTGATGGAGATGGGCTAACTCTGCCCCCATTTGGTGGAGAAAAGACTGATTCCATTAGAGGCTCCCTTAGGACTAAATTGACAGAAAAAGCTTGGCCGGTCACCCCCAGCTGTTATGGCTTGGATGTGACATGTCCCTAGCAAGTGCTACTATTTGGGGAGGCCAAGGAGCTTCCAGAAGGTGGAGCTTTCAGGAGGTGAGGCCTGGCTGGCAGAAATAGGTCATTGGGGGCAGGTATTTGAAGATTATGTATCAGCCTCTGGCTTATGCCTTGTTCTCAGCTTCCCACTCCAGTGTTATTATATGAAGACCCCACCACTTCATGCTCCCATATTAAATTCTGCTGAGCATTCCCTAACAGGACAGATTGAAACCATGAGCTCAATCTTTTCCTCCAGCTACTTCAGTTCCTGACACAGTGACGCCAGAGGAACATAACACTTGCCAGGCATCCTTACGGACTTTATACTCGGACCACTGTCCCTGTCACAACTGACAGCACTTCAAAGGCAGAAACAAAAAACTTCATGTCCAGTGTCCTGATGAGACTGTCTTGGTCAACCTGTCAAGTAGGACTGGTGGGGGGGGGGGAGGGGCTAGCTTGGTTTTCTTTTTAGCCAAGCTTTTAACCTATTCTTTTTTATAATTTCATATTTACATCATTTTAACATTTCCATCTCCTACTTCCTATTCTTTCTTTGTCCCCTCACAATTCCTCTTAAATTAATGACCTTTTCAACTTTGATTATTATCACACATGGATGGATAGATAGATAGATAAGATAGATAGATAGATAGATAGATAGATAGATAGATAGATAAGAAAATGATAGACAAGCCTGCCTATGTACACACGTACAAAAATGCATATTCATACATAAATACAGCCTATTGAGTCCATTTAGTGATACTCATTTGCTTAATGATGACCACTTGGAATCACACAACCTATTAGGCAGCTCATCCCTAGAGAAGAATGATTCTCATTCTCTCTCTCTCTCTCTCTCTCTCTCTCTCTCTCTCCCCCTACCCCCCATCTTAGAAGCTATTAATTGCCTGTAGCTTCATCTAGCAATAGGGCCTCGTGATGATTTCTCCATCCAATAGTGGTATATTAACTGGTGTTGTCCTTATACAGGTCTCCATTAGAAGAGCCCATTGCTGAGATACATGGCTGCAGTTTCCCTGTCATGTATAGAAGACACTTATTTCACAGCAGACATCATGGTGTATTGTCTCTTATTATCCTTCAACCTTCTCTTGTGTGGTGTTCCCTGAGCCTTAGGGATAGGCATTATGTTCTAGATATACACATCGGTCTTCAGCACCCCATGGTACCAAGACAATTCAGCTGTTCTCTGAATTTTAACCAGTTATGGCTTCTGTAATGGCCTTTATCTGCTGCAAAATTAAGGATGAAAGCTACACCCGTCTGTGGGTATAAGAGTATTTAAAAAACAGTTGGATATTACACTAGTTTAGGAAATTAACAGTACTTGGTTGTAGGCATAAGTCTTTTGCAGCCTATTTTAATAAACGTTTAATGGCTCCTTTTGCCTATCACCCAACAGAGGAAGTGTAAGAGAAAAGATATTAGGATATGGGGGAAGCGGACCTGTTTAGCAATAGTTCTTTGGGGGCATGCTAAATCTTCTTTGTCAGCAGTTCAGTCCCGTAGCAAACACCAGCAGCTTCAGTCCAGTTCTCTAAGCAGGCAGACACCATGCACAAACCAGCAGCTGTAGTTCAACCCTGAAGAAACTACAAGGCTCACCAACCGGCCCCAGACAAGGCTACTGAAGCAGCAAGCTGCTGCAGGAACTTCACAAGTTCCTTTGTTCTTTGGTGAGTTTCTCTTAATGGCAGCCTTACCACAAGTGGAGCTCAACAATGCTAGGTAAGGCCAACCAATACATGCATGTTGTTAGTGGAGAATAGTGAGGTAGAGCAAACCAAACCAATGCTCCTCCTCCACTGTCTGTGGGATCATATTTATATTATTTCATTATGGGTCCTTTCACATGTTTGCTATATCAAAGCATCCTTTCACCTGTATCTACTTCAGGAAAACACTCTTTCCTGTGTCTCCTTTAGCAAGATATCCTTTCACCTGTGTGCTCTGGCACATTTGACATAGTGACTTTCCCACCCAGAAGTCTTCACTTCAGTAGGCTCTCCTCTAGGGTCTGTGACATCTCCATCCACAGATAGTTGGCTAGGTTTATAGTATCAGGAATGAATTCCCTCCTACTTCACAGGCCTTAAGTCCAACTTGATAGCTGGAGGTCACCCCTGAGGTGTAAATGCCACTACTGCACTCTTGGGAAGATCTTACCATGCTTGTCATTGTTGTGGTTCAAAGGCATTACAGCTGACTAGGACTGTTTTATTTCTTTTCTAGTTTGCATAGCAGCTTCAGAAACTGTGGTTTTCAGAGAGGAGGTTTCCAGATCGGTTCCAACTCCATTCCTCCAACTGCTGTGTCCAAAGTGTGTGATGTCTTCACCAGTAGGGTCTTAACATCAATTTCTGTGCGCAGCCAGTCTCTTGGGCAACCCTTGGCCAATGACTCAAAGGGTTATTCCTGGCACTGGGAGTTTTGTTAAATAGTCTGTGGTTCTTGGGGTAAAAATTATCACTGAGGCCAGCTCTGGAGCTTAGGTTCTCTCTTGCAGATTGGCAAGAGGGAAGAGCATCAGTGGGGAGCCAGACTCGGTCTTGGGAGAGGTTAGGGTTGCTTTATATAATCACATATACTTACCCTGACTAAGGTACTCCAAGCCAGAAGCTGCAAGCCTCTGGACCTATTGACGTGATGCTAACAGTGGGGAAGGGGGGTAGATAAAGGAATTACTGTCCAGGACTCCCTTGTCTGCCTAGGCAGACAGAAGCCTCTCTGAAATTGCAGGTTAACTCTTTGTGAACCCGAAATCAAGGAAAGGAAAAGAATTCCAATCTTTTACACAGGCAAATAGGCACAGAAGAATATACATTCATATGCACATTTATATTTTCATTCACACATTAACACATTCACATTTTGTTGGGCCCAACCACCGGTCTGATACACTCCACAAGTATTCATGCACATTTACATACACACATATGCCTACCCATGTATGTACATACAGACAAACAGACATATATACATTTGGATGAATGGATGGGGCAAAGCCCCTCAAGCCAAAGCATCCAACCAGCTTTATTTCTTTTCTCTGGCCTTTTTTGTACTTTCTCAGCCAAAAAGTTCTTTAGACCATTACCTCACAGACAAAATGTTACATAAAAGGGGAGGTTCAGAGGATGTTGATATTAGGTTGAAAGCAGTGTTTCATTCTATATGATCATTATAAGTTCAAAGCAACAGTTTGTTCATGGCCTTGCCTTATCATAGTACACACCTATGACTTTATCCTTCAACCTAAATGTTTTTGCTTGAACAATAAATTGTCCCAATTCTATTTGTCTTTTTAGTGTGATTATGAAAACTCACTATATTTCTTATTATGAAGACTTTTTTTACTATTATGAGGAACAGGCACAGTCTATTCTTGATTCTAACTTTATTACATCTTTCTAGCAAAACAACTAAAACCATCTCTAAAATCTTCCTAAAGTTATTTGAATCAAGCCAGAAATTCTATAGCATCATTAATTCATCTAAACAGCATTAATTCATGAAAATTTAGCTTTATGATGATATGCAGGATCTGATCAATAGGATGGACTAATGCCCAGAAACTATCATATTAATTTAGTAATGACAGAAAAAGCATATCAACTGAGATGCAATCCTGAGATGAAGTCTCTTTGGGACCTTGCCTCATAGAGCTTGCCCATTGCAGACCATGCAATAAAGGTGGACCACCTCCAGAAAGGCTACTTGCTAACTTTAGCTTATCCTGAGAAAAAGATGTATGTGTGAGTGTGCATGTGCATGTGCGAGTGTGTGTGTGTATGTGTGTGTGTGTGTATTATTTCAGGTAAACATAAAATGTTTCCTTATGGCCTTTTCAAACATTTTTGTTGTTATTTATCCCTCTTCCATTCCCCTCCCCAACTAAAGATCACCCCTCCCCCTTTTCCCATTTCCCATTTCTCCCTTTCTAGCACCCATGTCTTACTACTCCCCTCTCTAGAACTCCTACACAGGCCCCATCCATGATCCATTTTTTGTTCCAGATTTTCAGTTATTCTAGGTTATGTAGTCACATGTAAAGACTCAGAGAAAAGATGAAATTACAGATAAATGGATGGATAATATTAGAAACATTATAATAAGTGAGATGACCCAGAAAGACACAACTCATGTCCTCCATTGTTTGTGACTCATTACTTGTGAGCTGTCAATCCCAGGCCTGTTCTTTCATCACTCACCTGGTTGACTTGTGAAAGAAAAATTGAACAGTTGTTTCCTTAATCACACATTTTGAAAATAATAGTTTGTTTATTTCAGTGCAATAGTGACACAATTGTTAGAAAAAAAGTAAATAAAATGCTAGACAAGGAAGGTTACCTCCTTCTCTCTAAAGCAGTGAGACAGTCCACATAGTCTCTGTGTTTAATTTTTACTTGCGTAAGTAAATTATATAAAATAAAGATGATTACATAAGAATGTATTTATACATGTAATTTTAGTTAAAATTATACCATACCCTTACATGTTTCTTCAGTTATACAGTGAAGCTAATTTTAACCTAATACTTCTACACTTTTACAAAATTACACTAAGTTATTGATGTCTATGCTAACAAGACATTGGTAGAGGTCCTCATTGTCTGTAGGTGAGTAGGCTAGGTAGGATGTATGTATATTTACAAAATGCATTAATTAAAGCCAAATTCCCAGTCTCTGTGTGTGGTTAGGATATCTGCATACTTGGTCCCCACCTGATGGTTCTATGTGGAAAGGTTAAGAATGTTCATGAGGCAGAGCAGAAAGGGAGTATGTTATGCAGATGGGATCTGAGTGATGCTATCTTAACTTGGATTTTATTCTATTCTGTCTTTATGTCCTTATCTACTCAGATGTAAGCAATTCCCCACCTCCACAGCCACATCCACCCTTGCCTCTGTTATCCTGGCATAACAGACTATACTTTCTCAAACTGTGTGGCAAAGGAACCCCCTACTTACATTGTTTCTTGTCAGATACATGGTCACAGCCATAAGAAAAAGTCATGTACTATCTCAGTGTTTTTCACCCTGTGGGTCGAGACATCAGGCATCCTACATATCTGACATTTAATTACATTGTGATTCATAACAGTGGCAAAATTACAGTTATGAAGTAGCAACAAAATAATTTGATGGTTGAGGGGTCACCACAACATGAGGAACGACATTAAAGGATCATAGCATTAGGAAGCCTGAGAAGGACTATACTATCCAATAATGTCAGCAAGAAGTTTGCCTTTCCAAACACTCCACATACCTCTTTCCTCTGTCAATATATCTGAGATACCCAATCCCTTGTGCTCAACAAGAAAGCACTTTTTTGAGGGCAGCATAGACCTTTTCCAGACGCATAAGTTCAGGTATGACCAGGATGAAGCTGAGGAACCACACCAGTGGGTTGAGCTGCGTTTAGTGGAGGGAATTTGTAAGTATATCAGTAGACTACTGGTATGAGAATGGAAGACACATTTGACAGATCCTTGAATCTTTCGGTGCAGCTTGGTCCTGGAAACCTGGGTGAGCAACAGCAGGAGAGGAGAAATGAAGGACACACATATGGAAAAGCTGGTTTTGTGTAGGATGTGACCAAGCTGGTGGAGAGTACCAACTGTGCAACAACTCAGGGCTGTTACTATGCACAGCACAGGAGAATGGGTGAGCTTGTCTCAAGGGAAAGTTCTCTGGTCTGAGACACGACCACACTTAAGTCCATAAAATACTCACTCAGGACATCATCTGCTCCTTACTCTCAAGGGCAGGATTTCCAACACACTCATGCAATCTCAAGTCCAAGCATTCTCAGTTGTACTGGTCTACTCAAGATCTTGCCAGCAAAATATCCCAGCATGCTCTCATGTGGTAGGATGGTTCCAGTAAATGACTTTCATTGAACTGTAATGTATGTATGTATGTATGTATGTTTGAATGTATGCATGTGGACAGATACTGGGGAGGCTGTGTACATTTTAGTACAGAGTGAAGAGGACCTCCAACTGGTTAAAAGGACTCTTAACTTCTACACTAAAAACTCTACCTCTAATCCATGTGGTATTCTCCTGTACTGAGATCAAACCTGCAGGAACAGAAGGCAATATGTAGCATAAATGGATCCTCTGGTTTCTTAATCCCTGCTCCTGATGAAAAAGAATCCCCCAAAACAAACAAACAAACAAACTGTTGCAACTGAGAGAGCCAAAAGCTAGACTGGGAGCAAATTCTATTATTATCAAACGTAACAAATTGCCAGTCAAGAGTCTCTTGTCATTAATTCTTGTCAAAACAGAAATGCAGTCCCCTAAAAGCTATGCTCAGCATTGCCAAGAGCACAGCCATAAGTAAGTCATGTATTTGCCTTTTTTTTTTTTTTTTTTTTTTAGATTCAGTCTAAAATAAAGTCCCTGGGAACTCCTCTTATCTGCGGCCCTGACATACAGGAGCAGGGTGGGGAGGACTTTTGTTGTGTGAAGTCATGTGCACCCTAATCACTGCTTTTGAGACCTGAGCAAATGCCGGTCCTTCCTGTCTATGGAAAGTAGATTAGCAAATGTGTTGTTCCAGGAAGAGGGGATTCAGGAGAGTGGAAAGCATGTGGGAGCTTAATTAAGGACTAGATTATTATCCAGGGCTTGGGGATGTTCGGCGTACATTTTAAGATTTTTTTATTTCTGCTCTGTGTGTGTGTGTGTGTGTGTGTGTGTGTGTGTGTGTGTGCTAGAAGAAGTCATGGTATCCCCTTTAAGTTATAGCTACAGAAGATTGTGACCTATCAAAAATGGGGGGGTCCTCTGTAAGAGCAGCAAGCACTCTTAACTTCTGGGCCATCTTTCAGGCCCCTCTTAAAGTTCTATTTCCTTTGACATTCTAATTAAATATGCTTCTGCATTTGTAATTACATTTTCATGCATCTTTACAGCCATTTCTTAAAACCATGGATTTCTTTCTTCTTTTTGTTTTCTTTTTTCTTTTCTTTTTCTTTTTTAACCTATCTTAGCCTGGATACATCCTTGCTATGACCCAAGGGTTGTGTTGGCATAGGGAAGTTTCTCAGATGATGACTGACCAGGGCTGATTGACACCAGCCTGGAACTCACAGACATAGGCGGCTATGGAAAGAGACAAAGAGACAAAGCTCGGTAACAGTATATGTGCTCTCTGTTCTTTAACATTTCCAAACAAACTTTCACATCCTTTCTCGAGGTCCCAGCACCACCTTTTCCCTTGCTTTGGCAAGCTTTCTCCTTCCTGTCTTCTCTCCCTCCCCCTCCCCTTCTCCTCCTCTCCATTCCCCTCTTCATCCCCCTCTTCTACATATCCTCTCCTCCCCCTATCCCTCTCTATCTCCCTCTCCCTCCATTTCCTTTTCCCCCTCCCACTCTCCCTTCCCTTCTCCTGCTCCTTCCTATCCCCCCACCTCCACCTCTCCATGTCCTCCACGTCCCCTGCCTCTCCATCCCTTTCCTTCCCCTCCCCCTCCATCCCCATCACTACTCTATCCTATTCCTTCTCTTTCATTCCAAAGATGCAGTAGAGATTTTTGTGAAAAGATGCTGAGGATTTTAAGCAGCATATCCCAAGTTGTAACACACTTCTAACTCCCTGACATCTCTCTCTGATATATAAGTTCAACAGGGTCTTCTTACAAGACTACCACACAAGACATGTGGTTCACTCAGTGTGGAGAGGACTTTAGCTTAGATCTAGATGGACTCTTTCACAATAGATGAAATTATGAACTTCAGGGAAGGCTATTGTCTGAAGCTATGGCAAGTTGATGGTAGCGATAAAGGTAGACTCAGGTCTACTGTCTCTCTGTGCTTTTCCTCTTAAATCACTTGTGATACTAAAAACCCCTCTTAGCACTGACATTAAGTTTGCTATTAACATCATAGATGCTGTAAGAGTTGATTCTAGAGGGGGTTCTGGGCACCTGGTTCCAGGACTCCTCTCTACCAGCAATTAAATTACATTAACAATGGACATGACTAATCATGGCTAAAACTTGATTCTCCTGGGAAGAAGGAAGACCAACTGAAGAACTGCCTTCAACAGATTCACCTGTGGGCATGTCTGTGGGGCACTGTACTCATTGAACACTGATGGTCAAAGGCCCAGCCCACTGTGAGCAATACTACCTGTAGGTTGTACATGTGGTACTAGGTGGTATGAGAAACCTCACAGAGAACCAGCATGGAAAGCGAGCCAGAAAGCAGCATTCCTTTGTGGTCTCTGCTTCAGTTCCTGCCTCCAGGTTCCTGTCCTGAAATTCCTGCCTTGGCTTCCCTTAATAGTGGATATGCCACCCTTTGGCATTTCTAGCTAACACCTGGAATAATATGGCACTGTAAGGCAAATAAACCTTTTTCCTCCACAAACTACTCTTGGCCAGTGTTGTGTTTTATAAAATGATGAGGAGAAAAGGGATATGTTTGGTGGATGTATAGTCAGCTATGGGGAAAGGGGTGCCTTCTTGGGCCCATGCTGGGGCATCCCTTTCTCCTGAGGGACAAGCCACCTGGTATAATATAGAATAGAGTTTATTCAGGGAATGGGGAGAGTTGAGAGGGTAGGAGAGAGAGAGAGAGAGAGAGAGAGAGAGAGAGAGACAGAGAGAGAGAGACAGAGAGAGAGAGACAGAGAGAGAGACAGAGAGAGAGAGAGAGAGAGAGAGAGAGAGAGAGAGAGAAGAAGAAGAAGAAGAAGAAGAAGAAGAAGAAGAAGAAGAAGAAGAAGAAGAAGAAGAAGAAGAAGAAGAAGAAGAAGAGAGGCAGACCATGAGCACATGGAAAGAGAAGGGGGAAGGAAATGGGGAGAGCAGAGGGGGCAAGTAGCCCCTTTTATAGTGAGTCAGGACACCTGGCTATTGCCAGGTAACTGTGAGGCAGAGCCTAGACAAAATGCTAACATTCCCCCATTTTAGTTTAATTAAAAAAAGAAAAAATGGCTCTTCCAGTCAGAAAAGCACCGGGGTAGCTAGGGCGCAGGGTCAGCTGACACTCGCCAGCTACCCACAACACCCGCCACAGGATCTTAAGACTTCTGGTGAGTGGAACACAGCTTCTGCTCCAATCCAATTGCGTGCTGGACCTGAGACTGCATTAGTTAGGGAAGCAGAAACCGACCTGAGTAGGGCCACAGGCCTCATCTGGCCGGATCAGCACCAGGGTAGCTAGAGCTCAGGGTCGGCTGACACCCGCCAGCTACCCACGACCCCCGCCACAGGATTTTGAGACTGCTGGTGAGTGGAACACAGCTTCTGCTCCAATCCAATTGCGCGCGGGACTTGAGACTGCATTAGTTAGGGAAGCAGAAACCTGCCTGAGTAGGACCACAGGCCTCTTCCTGCTGGACCAGCACCAGGGTACCACCAGCTACCCACGACCCCCGCCACAGGATTTTGAGACTGCTGGTGAGTGGAACACAGCTTCTGCTCCAATCTTTAAACAGTGAAAACGACAACAACTAACCCCAGAGATTACCAGATGGCGAAAGGTAAACGTAATAATCTTACTAACAGAAACCAAGACCACTCACCATCATCAGAACCCAGCACTCCCACTTCACCCAGTCCAGGGCACCCCAACACACCGGAAAAGCTAGACACGGATCTAAAAGCATATCTCATGATGATGGTAGAGGACTTCAAGAAGGACTTTAATAACACACTTAAAGAAATACAAAGGAACACTGGTAAACAGGTAGAAGACAGTAAAGAGGAAGCACAAAAATCCCTTAAAGAATTGCAGGAGAACACTGCTAAAGAGTTACAAATCCTTAAAGAAAAACAGGATAACCTAATCAAACAGGTAGAAGTCCTTAATGAAAAACAGGAAAACACATCCAAACAGATGATGGAAATGAACAAAACCATACTAGACCTAAAAAGGGAGGTAGACACAATAAAGAAAACCCAAAATGAGGCAACACTGGAGATAGAAACCCTAGGAAAGAAATCTGGAACCATAGATACGAGCATCAGCAACAGAATACAAGAGATGGAAGAGAGAATCTCAGGTGCAGAAGATTCCATAGAGAACATCGGCACAACAATCAAGGAAAATGTAAAATGCAAAAAGATCCTAACTCAAAACATCCAAGAAATACAGGACACAATGAGAAGACCAAACCTACTACGGATAATAGGAGTGGATGAGAATGAAGATTTTCAACTCAAAGGACCAGCAAACATCTTCAACAAAATTATAGAAGAAAACTTCCCAAATCTAAAGAAAGAGATGCCCATGAACATACAAGAAGCCTACAGAACTCCAAATAGACTGGACCAGAAAAGAAATACCTCCCGACACATAATAATCAGAACAACAAATGCTCTAAATAAAGATAGAATACTAAAAGCAGTAAGAGAAAAAGGCCAAGTAACATATAAAGGCAAGCCTATCAGAATTACAACAGATTTTTCACCAGAGACTATGAAAGCCAGAAGATCCTGGATGGATGTTATACAGACACTAAAAGAACACAAATTCCAGCCCAGGCTACTATACCCAGCCAAACTCTCAATTAACATAGATGGAGAAACCAAAGTATTACACGACAAAACCAAATTCACACATTATCTCTCCACGAATCCAGCCCTTCAAAGGATAATAACAGAAAAAAACCAATACAAGGACAGGAACCAGGCCCTAGAAACAACAAGAAGGTAATCCCTCAACAAACCTAAAAGAAGACAGCCACAAGAACAGAATGCCAACTTTAACAACAAAAATAACAGGAAACAACAATTACTTTTCCTTAATATCTCTTAATATCAATGGACTCAACTCCCTGATAAAAAGACATAGACTAACAAACTGGCTACACAAACAAGACCCAACATTTTGTTGCTTACAGGAAACTCATCTCAGAGAAAAAGATAGACACTACCTCAGAATGAAAGGCTGGAAAACAATTTTCCAAGCAAATGGCATGAAGAAACAAGCTGGAATAGCCATTCTAATATCTGATAAGATTGACTTCCAACCCAAAGTCATTAAAAAAGACAGGGAGGGACACTTCAAACTCATCAAAGGTAAAATCCTCCAAGAGGAACTATCAATCCTGAATATCTATGCTCCAAATACAAAGGCAGCCACATTCATTAAAGAAACTTTAGTAAATCTCAAAGCACACATTGCACCTCATACAATAATAGTGGGAGACTTCAACATACCACTTTCACCAATGGACAGATCATGGAAACATAAACTAAACAGGGACACAGAGAAACTAAGAGAAATTATGAATCAAATGGATCTGGCAGATATCTACAGAACATTCTATCCTAAAACAAAAGGATATACCTTCTTCTCAGCACCTCATGGTACCTTCTCCAAAATTGACCACATAATTGGTCACAAAACAGGCCTCAACAGATACAAAAATATTGAAATTGTCCCATGCATCCTATCAGATCACCATGGACTAAGGCTGATCTTCAATAACAAAATAAATAATAGAAAGCCAACCTTCACGTGGAAACTGAACAACACTCTTCTCAATGATAGCTTGGTCAAGGAAGGAATAAAGAAAGAAATTAAGGACTTTTTAGAGTTCAAAGAAAATGAAGCCACAACATACCCAAACTTATGGGACGCAATGAAAGCATTTCTAAGAGGAAAACTCATAGCTCTGAGTGCCTCCAAAAGAAACTAGAGAGAGCACACATTAGCAGCTTGACAACATACCTAAAAGCACTAGAACAAAAGGAAGCAAATTCACCCAAGAGGAGTAGACCGCAGGAAATAATCAAACTCAGGGGCGAAATCAACCAAGTGGAAACAAGAAGAACTATTCAAAGAATCAACCAATCAAGGAGCTGGTTCTTTGAGAAAATCAACAAGATAGATAAACCCTTAGCCAGACTCACTAGAGGGCACAGGGAAAGCATCCTAATTAACAAAATCAGAAATGAAAAAGGAGACATAACAACAGATCCTGAAGACATCCAAAACACCATCAGATCCTTCTACCAAAGGCTATACTCAACAAAACTGGAGAACCTGGATGAAATGGAGAAGTTCCTAGACAGATACCAGGTACCAAAGTTGAATCAAGATCAGGTTAATGATCTAAACATCCCTATATCCCCCAAAGAAATAGAAGCGTTCATTAATAGTCTCCCAACTAAAAAAAGCCCAGGACCAGATGGGTTTAGTGCAGAGTTCTATAAGACCTTCAAAGAAGATCTAATCCCAGTTCTTCACAAACTATTCCACAAAATAGAAACAGAAGGTACTCTACCCAACTCATTCTATGAAGCCACAATTACTCTGATACCTAAACCACAAAAAACCCAACAAAGATATAAAACTTCAGACCAATATCCCTTATGAATATTGATGCAAAAATCCTCAATAAAGTTCTTGCTAACCGAATCCAAGAACACATCAAAACAATCATCCATCCTGACCAAGTAGGTTTCATCCCAGGGATGCAGGGATGGTTCAATATTCGGAAATCCATCAACGTAATCCAGTATATAAACAAACTCAAAGACAAAAACCACATGGTCATCTCGTTAGATGCGGAAAAAGCATTTGACAAGATCCAACACCTATTCATGATAAAAGTCTTGGAAAGATCAGGAATTCAAGGCCCATACCTAAACATGATAAAAGCAATCTACAGCAAACCAGTAGTCAACATCAAAGTAAATGGTGAGAAGCTTGAAGCAATCCCTCTAAAATCAGGGACTAGACAAGGCTGTCCACTTTCTCCATACCTATTCAACATTGTACTTGAAGTCCTAGCCAGAGCAATTCGACAACAAAAGGAGATCAAAGGGATACAAATTGGAAAAGATGAAGTCAAAATATCACTCTTTGCAGATGATATGATAGTATATATAAGTGACCCTAAAAATTCCACCAGAGAACTCCTAAGCCTGATAAACAGCTTCGGTGAAGTAGCTGGATATAAAATTAACTCAAACAAATCAATGGCCTTTCTCTACACAAAGAATAAACAGGCTGAGAAAGAAATTAGGGAAACAACACCCTTCTCAATAGTCACAAATAATATAAAATATCTTGGCGTGACTCTAACTAAGGAAGTGAAAGATCTGTATAATAAAAACTTCAAGTCTCTGAAGAAAGAAATTAAAGAAGATCTCAGAAGATGGAAAGATCTCCCATGCTCATGGATTGGCAGGATCAACATTGTAAAAATGGCTATCTTGCCAAAAGCAATCTACAGATTCAATGCAATCCCCATCAAAATTCCAAATCAATTCTTCAACGAATTAGAAAGTGCAATCTGCAAATTCATCTGGAATAACAAAAAACCTAGGATAGCAAAAACTCTTCTCAAGGATAAAAGAACCTCTGGTGGAATCACCATGCCGGACCTAAAGCTCTACTACAGAGCAATTGTGATAAAAACTGCATGGTACTGGTATAGTGACAGACAAATAGACCAATGGAATAGAATTGAAGACCCAGAAATGAACCCACACACCTATGGTCACTTGATCTTCGACAAGGGAGCTAAAACCATCCAGTGGAAGAAAGACAGCATTTTCAACAAATGGTGCTGGCACAACTGGTTGTTAACATGTAGAAGAATGCGAATCAATCCATTCCTATCTCCTTGTACTAAGGTCAAGTCTAAGTGGATCAAGGAACTTCACATAAAACCAGAGACACTGAAACTTATAGAGGAGAAAGTGGGGAAAAGCCTTGAAGATATGGGCACAGGGGAAAAATTCCTGAATAGAACAGTAATGGCTTGTGCTGTAAGATCGAGAATTGACAAGTGGGACCTCATGAAACTACAAAGCTTCTGCAAGGCTAAAGACACCATCAATAAGACAAAAAAACCACCAACAGATTGGGAAAGAATCTTCACCTATCCTAAATCAGATAAGGGACTAATATCCAATATATATAAAGAACTCAAGAAGGTGGACTCCAGAAAGTCAAATAACCCCATTAAAAAATGGGGCTCAGAACTGAACAAAGAATTCTCACCTGAGGAATACCGAATGGCAGAGAAGCACCTGAAAAAATGTTCAACATCCTTAATCATCAGGGAAATGCAAATCAAAACAACCCTGAGATTCCACCTCACACCAGTCAGAATGGCTAAGATCAAAAATTCAGGTGACAGCAGATGCTGGCGAGGATGTGGAGAAAGAGGAACACTCCTCCATTGTTGGTGGGATTGCAAGCTTGTACAACCACTCTGGAAATCAGTCTGGCGGTTCCTCAGAAAATTGGACATAGTACTACCGGAGGATCCAGCAATACCTCTCCTGGGCATATATCCAGAAGATGTCCCAACCGGTAAAAAGGACACATGCTCCACTATGTTCATAGCAGCCCTATTTATAATAGCCAGAAGCTGGAAAGAACCCAGATGTCCCTCAACAGAGGAATGGATACAGAAATTATGGTACATTTACACAATGGAGTACTACTCAGCTATTAAAAAGAATGAATTTATGAAATTCCTAGGCAAATGGATGGACCTGGAAGGCATCATCTTGAGTGAAGTAACACAATCACAAAAGAACTCACACAATATGTATTCACTGATAAGTGGATATTAGCCCAAAACTTAGGATACCCAAGATATAAGATACAATTTGCTAAACGCATGAAACTCAAGAAGAATGAAGACCAAAGTGTGGACACTGTGCACCTTCTTAGAACTGGGAACAAAACACCCAGGGAAGGAGTTACAGAGACAAAGTTCGTAGCTGTGATGAAAGGATGGACCATTTAGAGACTGCCGTATCCAGGGATCCATCCCATAATCAGCTTTTAAACGCTGACACCATTGCATACACTAGCAAGATTTTGCTGAAAGGACCCAAATATAGCTGTCTCTTGTGAGACGATGCCGGGGCCTAGCAAACACAGGAGTGGATGTTCACAGTCAGCTATTGGATGTATCACAGGGCTCCCAATGGAGAAGCTAGAGAAAGTACCCAAGGAGCTAAAGGGATCTGCAACCCTATTGTTGGAACAACATGATGTACTAACCAGAACCCCGGAGCTCTTGTCTCTAGCTGCATATGTATCGAAAGATGACCTAGTCGGCCATCAATGGAAAGAGAGGCCCATTGGACTTGCAAACTTTATATGCCCCAATATAGGGGAATGCCAGGGCCAAAAGAATGGGAATGGGTGGGTAGGGAAGTGGGGGGCGCTATGGGGGACTTTTGGGATAGCATTGGAAATGTAATTGAGGAAAATATGTAATAAAAATATTAAAAATTTAAAAAAAAAGAAAAGAAAAAATGGTGTTTAATCATAGCAATACAGAAGGACACTATGTTACATACCTTAGTGATTTTTCTTGAAGTCATTGAATATCAAATGGTGTCTTCTGATGGTTCCCATATACCATTTGGCATTTCCAGCTAACACCTGGATTGTAGTCTTCACAAGTAAGCAAGACTGCCAAATAAGGCAGGTCCCAGACAGTATTCAAGGCCCATAGTAATAGGAGCAGAAAGTCTTACACATGACACAAAGACAGAGGAAACGGAGTTTGCCTGATAGCCCAGGACTTTGCTATGCTGGAATATTTCCTCTTCTTTCCGTCTCATCAACATCCCCCACCAGTCCACCTCTTAACTTGCAGTTGCCTTACTAAAGGCATCCTAGGCAAACTGCATTTACAGTAAGAAAATCTGGGTTCAAGTTCTGGGTTGAATTATTAACTTTCTGTGCATGTTGGGTCACATTGTCTTCACCAGCCCATTTGTGTCCTTGATGTAAAGCAAGAGCTCATCCGGTGGCTTACAAGAAAGTGCAACAAAAAGGGAGTCAACAAGAAGGTTCTTAGACTGAGGACAATCATGGGGGTCTTCTGCACCTCAGTATTTACTGTTCTTCCAGTGGATGGGAGGTTACCCATCCTGGGGGTCTCAGCTCACAGAACCCTGTACCTATACCCAAAGCATTCCTTTAGTACAGTATGGCCTGTTTGAAAATCACCTGCATCCCTGATCCCTAGTCTGGCCTGTCCCTTCACATCATTCTCTCCAATACACTAAAATAACAACCATGGAGGGTGAGGGGGTTTCAAGGGAGGAGAGTGCCAGTCTGTCTGCCTGTGACCCATCTGTGGCACAAGGGCTTTCACTACGGTCAGGTGGATGACTCTGAGTGGGATATTCCTGAGATGGTCTAGAAGTGCTCACAGCATGTAGAGCAGTGTATACACACAGTGCCGCTCCATCTACCTCCTTAGAGCCATCTTCCTGCCTGCCTGGCTCCTCAGAAACTGAGCCTCAGCAGGGAGAGTGGGCTCAAGGAGAATTTGGCAAGTGGTAAATCTGTCTTCAAGGATCTCAGGGGCAGCTGTGTGGGTACTGTCCACCTGGCCACACTCCCACCACCACAGGCTTCCGGATATTTGTGAGCCCACAGCTAGCAGTAAGAGCCAACCCAGTCAACCCTAAACCAGTACAAACTCTGCAGTCATCCTCAAAGAAGGCAAGAGATGAGGGGGCAGATGTGAAGAAACAAGAGGAAAAGACATCAAGCAAAACTTTCCATCTTCCACAAGCTTTCCCTGTCTCCCTCCTCTGGGTTTCCAGAACATTCATCAGACGACCAACTAGTGTGCATGCATTGTGTATGTCTGTGTCAGCCTTTGAAATGAATGAGTTGTATCTCCAGCCTCTGCAGTACTGAGAGGATAGTGAGCAAAGCCAGGGGAACTGTGTCCCTGAAACTGTGTGGGAAAAGGCAAAGAGCTCAACTGAGGAGCAGACACACAGTGTGGGAGAGAGCAACACTGTGCATGGTGCAGGGGAGAGCAGCACTGTGCATGGTGTGGGAGAGGGCAGCACTGTGCACAGTGTGGGAGAGGGCAGCACTGTGCACGGTGTGGGAGAGGGCAGCACTGTGCACGGTGTGGGGGACAGCAGCACTGTGCACAGTGTGGGGGACAGCAGCACTGTGCACAGTGTGGGAGAGGGCAGCACTGTGCACGGTGTGGGGGACAGCAGCACTGTGCATGGTGTGGGAGAGAGCACCACTGTGCATGGTGTGGGGGAGAGCAGCACTGTGCATGGTGTTAGGGAGAGCAGCACTGTGCACGGTGTAGGACAGCAGCACTGTGCATGGTGTGAGGGAGAGCAGCACTGTGCATGGTGTTAGGGAGAGCAGCACTGTGCACGGTGTAGGACAGCAGCACTGTGCATGGTGTGAGGGAGAGCAGCACTGTGCAGAGGTCCTAATATTGGCGTGTGTGTTGGGGGTGCTCTGTTTTTGTACCCCATTCCTCTTCCTGCTTCCAGGGGGTGCCTCGGTCACACTCTGGCACCTCTTCCACTCTTGTTTTTGTAATTTGTTTTTACTTATTCACTTTACATCCCACTCACTGCCCTCCTCCCAGTCACTGCCTCTCAGAATACTGCTCCTTTCCCTCTCCCCTTCTCCTTTGAGTGGGTGGAGGTCCCTCCTTGGGTATCTGCCACCCCAGCACTTCAAGTCTCTTCAAAGCAAGGCACTTCCTTTCCCATCGAGGCCAGACAAGACACCCCGGCTAGAAGAACATATGTCACGTACAGGCAACAGCTTTTGGGATAGTCCCCACTCCAGTTGTTCAGGACCCACATGTAGACCAAGCTGCACATCTGTTAAATATGTGCTGGGAGGCCTAGATCCTGCCCGTGTATGTTCTTTGGTTGGAGGTTCAGCCTCAAGGGTCTAGGTTAATTAATTCTGTTGGTCTTCCTATGGCATTCCTAGCTCCTCAGGACCCACAGTCCTTCCTCCTATTCTTCCGTAAGAATCCCCAAGCTCCATCCACTGCTTGGCTGTGGGCATCTGCCTCTGTCTGAGTCAGCTCTCAGGCTGCTCAGAGGACAGCCAAGCTACACTCCTGTCTATAAGCATACAAGAGTATTGTTAATAGTGTGAAGGATTAGTGCTTGCCCATGGGATGGGTCTCAAGTTGGGCAGTAATTGGTTGGCTCTTGCCTCAGTCTCTGCTCCATCCTCCATCCCTGTATTTCTTGTAGACAGGATAAGTTTGGGGTCAAAGGTTTTGTGAGTACATTGGTGTCCCCATCACTCCGCTCTTCTCAAGCTCTGACTGTCATTCCAACTCAGGAAAATCAGAATCTGACTGAGAGTCCCCAGCAGATCCCAGGACCTAACTAATTTCATGAAGTCATTGTCAACTAGTTTACACGTGACTACTCCCAGTCTCTGATATTGAGAGCAAGTGATGCGGTTTTTCCACTGCCGTATGGTTCCCTTTAAAAATAACTGCATTAAGTTGAAAGGGGACCTGACTAAAGAGAAAGTATTAGGTAATGGCACGGGTGTTTGTAGATGTGCCAAGGACAATGAAAGCTGGAAGCTCGGGGCTGATGTTAGGAGCCCCTGGGAATATGAGGAGAAAGAAACACAAGGTGCCCAGTTTCTGTCATTGTTCTGACACTTGCTAGTGCATGGCCTGATGCAAGCCATTGTAACACCTTGTATGACTGCTTTTCTACGTGCAGAAAGGAGAGAGCTGGTAGACCAAATGCTTTCAAAGCATATTCCAGTTCTGAACTTGCAGGAAGCTTTGTGTGGGAAGGGGAGGGAAAAAGCGAGTGTGTGAAAACAACACTTTGGGTTGTAAAATGAGGTAGAACTTTTCTGTCTATCATCGTTGGAAGTAGTGACATAAACGCTTGTAAAAGTAACTTTTATTTGCCTGATGTAATTGTTGTCTCCAAGGCTCACTGCCTCACTCTGCTAAACTTGGCCTAGTCTTGGAAGTGTCTAGTCTTTGCACATTCTTATCTAGGCCTAGAATGTTCTCTGCCTCTGAGACTTAAACTGCTGAATAAGCTCACCCCTTTCTAGTTCTTTCTGAGCTCTACTCTCCTGATTCTGGCTCAGACTCCTCTCCAAGCTGACTGCTTCAATATGGCTTCTCTTTGGGCCTATGACTTTTTGCTCTGCTTGGCCTCAAACTAACTCTGGCAATATGTTCTAATCTTCTGGCTCCTTCTTATTTTATGGTTCATTCTGTCTTCATCTTTGTCTACCTTGTTCTCTCTTCAACCTGTCTTTGTAAAACTGTCCTGGTAAAACTGCCTCCTTCTCCCTCTCTGCACATGGTCTGCACAAGATGGCTGCCAAGGTGGATAAGAAGACACCTCAGGGTTTCGTAATCATGGATTAGTAACGGGAATCAGGAACTCTGGGGTTCTATTCTAATTTAATTTATTTTTTATTAATGTGAACTAAATGTACAGTTTATGGGTTTCGTCATGACAAGATGAAACCTGTCTGATAAGATTTACATGCCTCCATTACCCCCTCTTAGGCGTCTCCATCACAGATTCTTATTTGAAAGTCTATGAATTAGAAACAAAAAACAGTGGGTCAGCCAGATGGCCCACCAGATTCACCACCCACTGAAAAAAAGCTTCCCTTTCCTCTTTCTTCTCATGAGGGTTCTGTATATCCTATTCTTTCAAATAGTTCTCTGATTCATCACTTTGTCTGCCACTCAATTAGATATCACTTTCAAACACAGGGACTTTCTTCTACAAACTTTATCTTCATTGTTTGGGATTAAAGGTGTGTGCTAAAGGTTGAGGCACACCACAATCAAAAACAGTTTTCTTCAGTAAATATCACAATCTTGCTGTACACAGTGCCACCAAATATCCCGCAACAAACACTTGCTCTGATTCACCATGAACTGAGGCCTAGAAGCAATGTCAATCCATTCATGCGTCTCTCCCTCACACACCCAGCTTCCTCCTCACATGGTGGCTTTGTGGTGCTGAAGAGCTATGACGTTGCTGCCAGAAAGGGACCCTGCCTGGCCTACATATCCCTTACTGCTCTGCTGTGCTGAAACCCACTGAAAATCAAGACTCTGGGAGTGTCCTGATCATTAATGGCAACATGGGCTTGGCTCTAGAACCAAGATCTCCCTGGAAGATCTAATCAGCGCTGCCTGTCTGCTCATTGTTACAGGGGAAATGAGACCCTTGAAGACTGAGCAGGACCCTTTCCAGAGGCCTCACTGGAGTTCAGAGTGAATCGGAAGGTGGGGGGCAGTCCCTGCATTGGGACCCAGTCCTTGTCCCTCTTTGATACTAGTGACTGCTTTGGAAAGAGAAAAACCTGATCTGATCTTGGAAGAACTTTTCTCAACAGTTCTTGAAAAAGATTAAGCAAGATATCTAATCAGCTGAGCAGCTGAGAGGGAAGCTCTTGAGAGACTGAGCAAATCCGAGACAAACAGGTGGGGCATGGGCTGAAAACAGGGGCTAGTCAGGGAGAAAGCAGGAACTGAAAGGTTCAGGGTAGAACCTAAAGATGATTCTGTGGTCCAGACCACAGGTTGTTTCTGCCAAAGAGATGTTCTGAAGTGTCCATGCTGAAGGGCTTAGCTGTAAGGCACCTCCTCCGGCTGGGCTAAGCAACTTCTATTCATTCTTCTGGCATTCATCAAAATATGTATCCAGGGACTCTACACTGCAAATGTAATGGTGCCTTCATCCTCTGCAGTAGGGTACCAAACTGACATGAGAAGGGAGCACACTGTGTTCTTGAGCACTAGATGAGGTAGGAGTGGTAGTGACGTGGGCTCCATGGTCTGCACAAGATGGCTGCCAAGGTGGATAAGAAGACACCTCAGGGTTTCGTAATCATGGATTAGTAACGGGAATCAGGAACTCTGGGGTTCTATTCTAATTTAATTTATTTTTTATTAATGTGAACTAAATGTACAGTTTATGGGTTTCGTCATGACAAGATGAAACCTGTCTGATAAGATTTACATGCCTCCATTACCCCCTCTTAGGCGTCTCCATCACAGATTCTTATTTGAAAGTCTATGAATTAGAAACAAAAAACAGTGGGTCAGCCAGATGGCCCACCAGATGAAAGCACTTACAGTCAAGACTGGCACTCCAAGTTTGGTCACTCAGACCCACAGTGCGAGGAGAGAAGCAACTCGCAGAGCTTGTTCTCTGACCTCCACATAATCCCTATGGCACACGTGTGTCTACACACACACACAAATAATAATAAGTAGATAAGATTTAGAGATGATAATGTATCCAGGGGGAATGTACACCCTTTCTGTCAGGTTGGGTTTTTTTTGTTTTTTTGTTTTTTTTTTTTTTTGCTATAGAAGGCCCATCTGGAAAAAGGTCTTTGTTCACATTCTAACCTTTGCCTCATTCCAGACACAGGCATGGTGCCTATTGAGGTTGAAGAGATATTCTTTGCCCTTTCTAACCTAGCACTACCCTATCTCCACTGTTGGAGTTTTAGTAGCGAGAAAATGTTCTGTTTATTTCTGCAAAGGTGAAGGATTTTGGCATGTGCTCACACAGCTCTTCCTCCATCCACATTCCCTGAGATGTCACCAGCTCGACCAACACTGTGTGACAGGCTGCGTTTATAGTGGAAATGATTGCGGATCTGACATCAGGAGAACTGGATTTGAGCCAGATGAGGCAGGTGGGGGGAGCTTGCAGGCATTCCAATGGAGGCAGGGCAGGGGGGATACCTGGGATGAGAACCTGTGGGAAATGAGGGATTGCCTTATCTCCCTAGAGAGCCAGTGCATGCGGGAGAGCTGTAGCCCAGCAGTTATCAGGGTCTTGGGGATGAAGTATGAGAGGATGGGACAGATAAGCCTATCAGTTGGAGTGTTCTAGTTCAGACCTTGGGCTCTGGCAAACCACACTGATCAGGTCATCCTTGGGGTCCTGGGGCTCTAATCATAAGTACCATGCCACAAGCTTCATATTTGCCAGCAGGCCCAACTTTATCTTTAGAAGTAAGAAAACCTGTGTTGCTTTATAGCGTATACTTGTGAGATATAAAGTAACATTTTCTTTTATGGTCTAGGAACCTTGATGCTTGGAGGGAAATATTCCATTTGTCTTGTGTCTTTGCTCCATCCCTGGGATTTGCGCAAGCATTCATCAGGTATACACACACTCCTGCTGAAGAAGTACCACTAGGAACTATGGGCAACAGAGGAGGTGGCTATACCAGGAAGCCACTGAATAGTACAGGAGAGAAAGACATCACGCTGCCGTAGGTTAGAAGGTACAACAATAAAGAGTGAACTGTAGGTTCCCAGCTGCATTTCCAAGAGGAGCTATGAATCACTGGGCAGACTTTGACTGGACCAGGAAGATGCCCTGTGAGTCATCTTACAGAATACTTTTTCACCGGCCAGGGAATTTGCTCATGCTGACTGTGGTCCAGAATCAGAGAAACAAACCCACAAGCAAATGGCAGAGGCAGCTCCCATGCCTGCTTCAGTTTAGAGCTAGCTTGGGCCAGGCAGCTTTGCAGTTGAAAGAAAAGTGAGGAAAGTCCCAAATTACAGCTGTAGCCTCAAGCCAAGCTTGGGTCGTCAGCTCGTAAGAGGCTCCTTAACAGAGTGACTTTGACTAAATGATATTTTGATGAATTAAATGCAAATGAATGAGAACCATGTGTGTTGAATGCCGATCACACCCTGGGAACAGGGCGGAGGTCACAGGAACAGAAAATCCTGGAGATTCTGCTAAAAGGACCTTGCTAAATATCTAGTAGCACTTGCTCCCAGTCTGCTTTTTAAAATCCATCTGGGCAATGTTCTGGGGGTACCCTGGTCCTCATTTATAGATGTAAAGGAGCCCAGCTTGTCAAGAACTCTCTCTCTCTGGCAAATTGAAGCCAATTCAGGTCAAGGTAGAAATAACTGCGGGTTATCATGGTCTCTTTCCCCTCTCCATCATTTGGGCGTTTCTGTGGAAGAACACAAGCTAAGGCTTGGGGGTTTCCAACTGAGTGCTGATAAAGGAAATTGTGGGTAGTCCAAATACTCATGTCACTGTGCATGATTTGTATCCTGGAAAAATACTGCAAACTCACGTCCTCCCTTAAAGGTGAGTTGCTTTGCCTCATGGCAAGGGAGTTAAGGTCCAGAAACCTGTAGTGGATCTGCGTGAGTAGAGAGCAGGGAGGTCTTGCAAGTGGGAAGGGTTGAAGAAGTGAGATAAGGAGACGCTTATGATGCCAAAACCTTGTCTAAACCTATGCTGTTTTCCTTTGTTTTCTTTTTTCTTTTTTCTTTTTCTTTTTCTTTTTCCTTTTCTTTTTCCTTTTTAATGTAAAAGAGCTGAAGAATAGATTGGAAGCCAAGAACCAAGACCTGGAGATCCCAAACCCAGTGTCTTAGTCAAGGTTTCTATTCCTGCAGAAACATCATGACCAAGAAGCAAGTTGGGGAAGAAGGGATTTATTCAGCTTACACTTCCACATTACTGTTCATCACCAAGGAAGTCAGGACTGGAACTCAAGCAGGTCAGGAAGCAGGAGCTGATGCAGAGGCCATGGAGGGATGTTCCTTACTGACTTGCTTCCCCTGGCTTGCTCAGCTTGCTCTCTTATAGAACCAAGACTACCAGACCAGAGATGACACCACCCACAAGGGGACCTCCCCTCTTGATTATTAATTGAGAAAATGCCTTACACCTGGATCTCGTGGAGGCATTTCCCCAACTGAAGCTCCTTTCTCTGTGATAACTCCAGCCTGTGTCAAGTTGACACAAAACTAGCCAGTATACCCAGTGATTATGTCAGTAATGTAAATACATGCTCAGCCAGGAGGCCACCTTGAAGGAATCCTCCTTTTACCTACACAGCCCCTTCTAAATTCCTTGTGCTCTGTTGTATGCATCATCCCAGCCTTTCAGCAAAGCATTTACAAAGAGCTAACTTCCTTGTGCACACTACTAATATAACCATTGACTCTTTCTAAGCCTCAAGCTGCACTAAACTACTTGTTATGTACGAGGCATGATGCAGGACACCGAGGCTGCAGAACTTATGTCCCTAAGCAGTGTCCTCCTCTAGGCTTCCCAATTCTGTGCTCTGGCTGCCTACCCTCAGGCCTCCTCTCTTACACAATGAAGGTTCAGGAAATCCACAAGGCAAGTGTCATGGGGTGTTTAAGTATCCCATTGGCTCTAGGTTACCCAGAAAAATATAGGGCTCCAAGTTCAACTCAAATTTCTGATAAACCTAGTGGACCATCCTAGTGTTCCTTTGTCAGCCTTGGATAGGAACTATGGAGTCTGCTTTCCAGGCCCAATCTTTTCCTGAGCACGTCTTTCTTCCACCTATTCTCATTGTGGTTCCTGCCCCCAACATCTCTTAAAACATCTAGCATTTTCTCTTAGCCTAATATAAACCCTTCAAGACTTCTTTTATAATAAGCCTCTATTCTAATTATAGAGAAAAGTCTGTCTCACTGGAAACAAGTGTTAGGCTCTAGTTGAGGGGTGATTTGGACCTCTGCCATGCCCTTGGAAGGACACCACCATCCATTGGAACTGAGTTCCAGTTGAGATCAGTTTGCAGTCAACTGTCTCACTCCCTCTCTTGATCTCTATGATGGTAATTTTCATTCTCAACTTGACTGGACTTGGAATCACCTAGGAGACATAATTCTGGGCATATCCCTGAGAGTGTTGTCAGAAAATTACAACTAATGGAAAATGAGGTAAGTATATGTACAACATAATGCATAATGCTCTTTCTTCTAACTCCTCTACAATGCCAACCAAAGCCTGGTAAAGAAGTGTACCGTGCTGGAGAAAGGCTCCGAAGTTTCCTCCTCTTTGTCTGGGAGGAGGGGTCCCCCACTCACTCCTATGCTTAAGCTGGCAACAACTTTAAGAATTCTTCACCTACAGATATCTGTCAATCTGCACTTTGTGCAGTACTACTTAATGATGAGATCAGCATCCATCACAAAAGACCAGCTGAGACATCCAGCCTTACAGACCTAACAACTAATGGGTTCTTGGTTGTTAGACAAGCTAGCCCACAGCCTGTACATCATTCTAATAAATCCCCTTTCTAAATATATAGAGAGATGGATTCTAGAAGGTTTGTCACTCTAAGAACCCTGCCTAATAACAGGGTGCTCAGTGGAACAACAGATGTAGAAAATAACTTGGCAAAGATGAGGGTTCTCATCCCTACCATATAGAAAGCCAACATCTAAGGGCATCTTAAGAGAAACACAGAGAGAGATGCATAGAAGACATGGGCAGTGTCGGATGAGTAAAGGGGACAATGTAGTGCCTTGTGCTTCAATGCAGACACAAGCTGGAGTGTTCAATAAACCGGTACAAAAATACTCAGAAATAGTCACACAAAATTATAAGTCTGCAAAAATGCATCAGTGTGATCCGGAAAAAAATAATATTCATAAGGAAGCAGGTTATAGAATAAAACATCAAGTAGGAGGCGACATCATTTCATGTCTATGTTGTGTGCCTTAGGAAAGCAAGGATATATGCATGGGGATTATGAACTAAAAATTCAAGGCAAGGACGTTGTGAATATTCTCAATGATTTCTTCATTTCAACTAAGTCCTGAATTATTCTTTCTATTCACCATCTAACAAACTTAATATGTTTTCTTTCCAAATGTTGTACCCCAAGCTGTTCCTTTCTTATTGCTTCTTTCGTTTTATAAAGTGAATCTCTACCCACCTTTCAAAATACAAACTGGCACTTTGTGGTTGTTAACCACACCCACTAATGTGTCAGTCACATTTTCAGCTGCTTCAAGTTCAGCCTCTCATCCCACCAAACTACAAGTATGACAAAAAGACCAGCAAAGCACTTCTACACTGGGGCTGTGCTCTTCATACTTGACTCTACCATCAGGTCCACCATGCTTGCATGACCTCCAGCATTCTTGCACAGATTCTCAGCGCTCCTTCCTCTTATGATCGCTTAGGTGCTGGTTGCTGACAGCTTTTAGGGAACTTCAGCATTGGCCACTTCTTTGAAGAGGAGTTGGGATTAAAATGTCTCCATGGGACAGTGATAGAGTGACCTGGGACAGAGTGAGCTTTGCCTACACTTGCTCTGCAAGTTTCTTTTAATCTTAACACTCTTTCATCGGAAGAATTGCATTTGAAAACCCAAGTCTTGATGTAAGAAACCAATGTCCAAAGAGCCGTGGTTAAAAGTCATTCTACGACCACCCGATAGCACAGTGCTGGCATACACGTGGGGGTTTCGTATATTATCACAGGCTATACTGGGTATCATTCATTACAACACCTTTAAGGGATGATTTATTGATTCCTGTTAAAGGTAAAAATGCACATGCTTTTCAATCCAACAAACCCACTTGAAGGAGGATTTCAGCAAATGTAAACAGTGAGAACGTTTATGTTAACATCACTAAGTCCAGTGATAAATTGAAAACAGCCCAACTCTCGTCCAACAGTTGAACTGGTAAAGAAATTGTGGAATATTCTTATAATGGAAAAATAATAAAGCAGCAAATTAAAAGTCTAGAACTATGTGTGTTGGAATGGATAAGTACTAAAGTGCTATATACATATAAAATGTCTGGATGGGAAAGAGTCTCCCAAGCACCTACCCTTAGATGAGGAGCTATTGAGTAACCTTTCTTCAGGGTTATGGCCTTTGGTACTTGATCATGCCCCATCGGGGCAGCACCAATTGGACTCAGTTATAAAAACTTACAGTTCAAAATAGACTGCGTGCATGCACAAAATGCTCAAAGAGCTAATAAGGAGCTATATGAAAATTATGCTTTGCAGTGAGATGTATCATCTCTCCAGAAGGCTAACACTATGTATCACTTGCTGTATAACGTACTGTGAATAACTCATTAGGTACACTGTGCTCAGACAGTAAATAGTTGGGATGGGATGAGTAGAAATATAAGAAAGAAGACAGAATTCACTGGGAGACTCCATGCGTCTCTACTATGTTTTTATTCTTGTTGTTGATGCTTTATGGTTTTAAAGCAAATGTCCTATTTTATTCGTTGTATCCAACAGTGGAAATTTTCCTGTAAATCATAAATCTATTGTTAAACCTTCAGTGTTTTATGTCATCCAAAGTATGCATCATATTAAATCTATAAAGTGTCTTAGAAATCTCTAAAGTATCCCTATTTTCTGAGATGATCTTTGTTGGCCAGGTGAGGCTCAAAAACTGAACTTAAGTGGATCGATCCTCTTGCTTCAGCCTCCCTAGTTCTAGAAGGAAACATTTTTTTAAAACTAAACTTATACAAATCTGAATTCACTTGAATTCTACATGGTACGATCTCTGGAAAACTCACAAAGTGCTTTATGTGGAGAGAAGGATCGATCTTTGCCCATCTCTATATGTCTGGCCCCATGCACACCTGCCTTCTCATTCTGTGCCTGTACAAACTAGATCCCTGGGCCTTTGCTGTCCCCTTATTCTGTATTTCCCTGCTTGTGTTATGGAACTAATCCCCCCATCGCTGTGATCCTCACACAGGGGATGTGAGTGTGTGAGAACTGGTTACATTCCAATTTAGATTATTTTGGCAAGAAAACATCCTGGTTGTACTGAGTATGCCCGACATACCACCTGGAGAGAGAAACAATGTTTTAGTGTTGGGAAAGGTGAAACCAGATAAAAGATGGTGGCAGCTAGCTCCCTCTACTGTCTGCTATCTAGAGTTCAGCAGAATTTTGGCTCCTTTTTTTTTTTTTCTTTCTCCACCTTTTAAGGATTTTGTTTATCTCTCCATCTGTCTGTCTGTCTATCTATCTATCTATCTATCTATCTATCTATCTATCTATCTATATTATTAACATTACATCTCAAAGGAGGCTCCCATCCCTCCTCTCTTCCCAGTCCCACACCTACAAATCCCTCCTCCCTTTACTCCTCCCTTTCTTCTCAGAAAAAGGGAAGTCCCCCTCCACCTCCCAACTTTTGTGCCACCCCACCCTGGAACATCCTGTCTCCTAGCCTCCATAGGCCTAATTGCATCATCTCCACTGAGGTCCAACTAGGTTTTCCAGTTAGGGGAAGGAGATACAGCAACTAGCAACTGAGTCAGAGACAGCCTCCTATTTTAATTATGAGTAAGTATGTCTCTCTCTCTCTCTCTCTCTCTCTCTCTCTCTCTCTCTCTCTCTCTCTCTCTCTCTCTCCCTCCCTCCCTCCCTCCCTCCCTCCCTCCCTCCCTCTCTCTCTCTTTCTCTCTCCCTCTCTCTCCCCCCTCTCTCCCTCCCTCCCTCCCTCCCTCTCTCTCTCTCTCTCTCTCTCTCTCTCTCTCTCTCTCTCTGTATGTGTGTGTGTGTGTGTGTGTCTGTCTGTCTGTATCTGTGTATGTCTCTGTGGGGGGGGCGTGAAAGGCAGCCTATTTTGGTTAAATGAGACTTGCTCCGGTGACCCAGTAGAAAACTCTACAAGGGACGGAGCAGCGAGCCACATTCCCAGAATCAGGTGCCTGACACCTCAGAGCCCTCAACTCCATAATTCTCTGACTACAAGTCATGCAGACAATGTCCCAAGCTTCTGGCATTCTGGCTAGACTCCAGTCCCACAGTTACCTGACTATAGCCAGGTATGCTCCTCCCCACAGTTACCTGACAAGAGCAAGATAGCCCAGCCCACTAGAAGAGGGGCTGCTTGGCCCCTCCTCGCTCTCTTTAAGCTCTAGCCTTTCTTACTTTAATCTCTAGCCCTCTTTCTCTCTCTCCCTTTCCCCCTCTCTCCACATGGCCATGTCCAGCCTCTCTCTCTTTCTACCTTCTCTCTTCCTACCTGCCTTTCTACAGTAAAGCTCTAAAACCATAGACTGTCTCTGCTTATCAAGGCCCACTGTACTTGAATGGTGGGATAGGCTTTCCCCTAATGAGCCATGTCTAACCTCTCACTGGAAGGCTTCCCAGGACTGGACCAAGGACTCTCACCCGCATGGGAACCACCCAGAGCTCCCTCTCTCCCTGACTTCTCCTCCCTGCGGCCCCAGGGCTGACTGAGCCGCCCCTGAGGCCCCCATTCTGTTCTCAGCTCTTCCATGGTGTCCAGTGGTATCTGGGATGCCCGAGACTGAGAACCTGTTACCTAGAACTGTCCCTTGTCCAACCCCCAGCAAGCTGGGATTCCATGGCTTTCCACAGCCAGACACCCACCAGGGTCACGTGGAAAGTGTGCGGCAGTCTTCTGAGTCCGCCTTCCCAGGGCACCAGAACTCTGGCAGGTCGCAGGTTTTCTCCCCCTTTATTTCCTCATGCCCACTGCCCAACATATGTGTACTGTGTGGGGTTTCCTGCAGTGGTCAGAAGGTAGTGTTAGATATACTGGAGCTGGAGATATAGATAATTGTGAGAATTGGGAATTAAATTTCAGTTCTTTTTAAGAGTAGCAGACACTTTTAAACAGTGCCATCTCTCTTGATAGGGTCTCATACTGTAGCACAGGCTAGCCTAGAACTCAGTGTGTTACTGAAGACAGCTTCAAACTCATGACAGTCTTCCTGTCTGAACCTCAGAAGTGTTGGGAATAGAGTCGGGATCTAATGTGCCAGGATCCTAGCTGCCTTCATTCATCAGTTTCAATTATTGATGACTCTTTCCTGAATTGATGATTTTATTGGAGGTTAAAAATTGTGATTTTAAAATTCAATTGTACCTCCACTTAATCATATTTAATTCTTCACCCAAAAGGGACTCCTTCGTTATCTGCAAAGGCTTTTCAGTTAGTTTGAAATATAGCTCCCATAAGGAGGACAGAAATCACACTCACTGACGTGTTTAATTTTAACTGTCAATTCTCAGAATTAGGAGTCAGTGCATTATCGTTTTCCTTTTTTAAAAAAATCCCAAACAAACAAACCAAAAACAAACAACAACAAAAAGCAAAACCTGAAGGCAAAGTCCTGAGAGGAGCTTCCATGGTAGAGCATTCATCATGCCCACAGAAGGCTTTGGCTTTGATGCTCAGCATTGAGGCAAGGGAAAATTCCATAGGAGGAAAAATATCTGATGGCTTGTTGTTAAAGACATTTGATGCTCTTGGAGAGGACTTGGGTTCTATTCACAATACCTTCATGGGGGTGGGGGGCTCACAATCATCTGTAATTCCAGTTCCAGGAGATCTGATGCCTTCCTCTGGTCTTCTTGGACACCAGGCACACACAATACACAAACATACATGCAAGCAAAATACACACACACATAACCATAAAATAAAATTTTAAAATTAAGTTGTTCTGAGCTTTTGGGCTAATATCCACTTATCAGTGAATGCATACCATTGTGTGTTCTTTTGTGATTGGGTTACCTCACTCAGGATATTTTCTAGTTTCATCCACTTGCCTAAGAGCAGACCACATGAAGCTCAAGAAGAAGGAAGACCAAAGTGTTGGTACTTTGGTCCTTCTTGGAAAGGGGAACAAAATACTCATGGGAGCAAATACAGAGACAAAGTATGGAGCAGAGACTGAAGGAAAGGCCATCCAGAGACTGCCCCACCTGGATATTCATCCAATATACAGTCACCAAACCCAGACGACACTATTGTGGATACCAAGAAGTGCATGCTGACAGGAACCTGATATAGCTGTTTCCTGAGAGACTCTGCCAGAACCTGACAAATGCAGAGGTATATGCTTGCAGCCAACCATTAGACTGAGCATGGTGACCCCAATGGAGGAGTTAGAGAAAGGACTGAAGGAGCTAAAGGGATTTACAACCCCATAGGAAGATCAAAATCAATCAACCAGGGCCCCCCCCAAGAGTTCCCAGGAGCTAAATCACCTACCAAGAAGCACACACAGAGGGACCCATGGCTCCAGCCACATATGTAGCAGAGGATGGCCTTGTCAAGCATCAGTGGAAGGAGAGGCCCTTCATCCTGTGAAGGCCCGATGCCCCACTGTAGGGGATTTGAGGGCGAGGAGGTAGGAGTGGGTAGGTGAGTAGGAGGACACCCTCATAGAAGCAGGGAGAGAGGGGATGGGATAGGGGTTTCTGGGGGAAACAGGAAAGGGGATAACATTTGAAATGTAAATAAAGAAAATATCCAAAAAATTTTTTTTGAAAATTAAGTGGTTAAGGATTTATAAAACTGGTAAATAGCCAACTTATTATGCTACACTTTTCTAAGTTTTGAAATATTTTATGTTGGAATTTTTAGTTGAGCAGAAAAAAATGTATCTTACTTTATCTAGCTCATGTACTTGAAGGGCTCGTACAACAGCTTTTTAAAATTAGCCTAAATTTTAGAAATAGAAGCTATGTAAAAGTTTTCGGAAGGCAATGAAAATGTGTGTAAGAAAGAAAACTGAAGATAAAAATAAGGACTGGATGAGGCACAGAGTGAACAGAGCATCAAGTCCAGGGGAAGGAGGATGGCGAAGGTACCAACCTGCCTCAGAGATGGTCTGACATGCTCACTTCTCACAAGTGGGGTGAGAAAAGAACAGGAAACTAAGCCAATTAACAACAGAGTCAATCAAGGTTGTTCAGAAAGTTCAAGTGCAAGAAGGGGAATAGACCTGGGCATGGTACCCAGGCAAGGATCCTGGACATGTCAGCCAGGAGCTGATGTAGGGAACTAGAGGGAGATACATCTATACTTGTATCCGGGAGGCATATTGTCACAAGGCTTAAGAGCTAAAGAACACATTCAAGGGGTTTCTATTTAAGGACCTGAGGAAGAAACGCCAGCACAAGTTTGGCTAGGCAGAGCTGTATTCAGGTGGCACTTGATGAATACTGAAGAGACTTGGCCAGGAGTGAAGGGTAAACCTCTGGGGACAGGAAACGTCTTTTGTTCCTTCATTCACAATGTGGAATAAAAAATACTTGATCATGGGACTACAATGAGGTTCGGGTTGGACGGCTGTGTTGTGACATAGTAGGTATTTTATTTTGATCACTATTGATACTATAGATTCTGTTAATTAAATATGTGACATTATTTAAATACTTCCTGCAAGCTCATGCACCAGGAACTTAATTCCCAATATAAACCAGCTGACAAGAGGAGTCTTTGATGGGACAGTGCCCTCTGGAGATTGGGTTATCACCTAAAGTTCTTGGCAAAAAACAAAACAAAACTAGCTCAGGACTCCTTGCTTCCGTGTGTGTGTGTGTGTGTGTGTGTGTTTGTGTGTGTGTAGTGTGTGTGTCTGTCTGTCTGTCTGTCTCTCTATGTGTTTTGTGTGTGTGTGTCTCTCTGTGTGCATGTTTCTCTCTCTCTCTCTGTGTGTGTGTGTGTGTGTGCATGTGTGTATGTCTCCCTCTATCTCTGTGTGTCTGTCTGTCTGTCTCTCCCTCTGTGTGTGTGTGTCTCTCTGTGTGTGTGTTCTCTCTCTCTCTCTCTCTCTCTCTCTCTCTCTCTCTCTCTCTCTCTCTCTCTCTCTCTCTCTCTCTCTCTCTCTCTCTCTCTTTCTCTCTGTGTGTGTGTGAGTGTGTCTCCTTCTCTCTATCTCGGTGTGTCTGTCTGTCTGTCTCTCCCTCTGTGTGTGTGTGTGGTGTGTTTCTGTGTGTGTGCGTGTGTGTGTGTGTGTGTGTATGTGTGCATGTGTGCTGTCTCACCCTTCTACCTTCTACCATGGAATAATGTAGCAAGAAGTCCCTTGCTAGCTGGTGACCCATTTATCCTGAAACTTCTAGCCTCCAGAACTATAGTAAGGAAATTAATTTCTTTTCTTACATATTATGCATTCTACAGTATTCTGTTACAGCAGCATAATGCAGACTACAGCAAGGAGGTGATGATAAAAAAAAAAAAGATACGTTTGTATCAGCTTGTACAAATGCCAAGTTTTGCCATAAACGAAACTCAAGTGTGACAGGCCATTGCTTTGGTCATCCATTGTTTTGGTAAATCCCCAAATTAATTCTCACTAAAATCATACTTGTGATAACAATAACAAAATATGTCACTGTCAACCCATTTTTGTTTACGAAGACACTTAGATGTGCAGAAAGGCTCAGAATCATTTCTATGCTTTACAAAGCAGAGCAACAGGGAAGAATCTGAGAGTAAGATATTTCAACTGGTCTCCAGTTCCTCATCTGTAGGCTCCACAGGCATGGGTGCTTGCTAAGCAAATGTGATTGCCACAGAATTTCAAAACACGTGCTTAGTTTGACAATTTATTCATAATAATTTCATGAATATTAATTAATTAACCTAACTCTGACATTAGCTAGATTTGGAGGGGGGGGTAAGGAAAATAAAAAACCTAAAGACCTGCAGAGAGAACACAAAGATGGCAGGAGATGGGAACGGAGGGGGTACAGTGCCCTTTTCACCCCTAAGCTGCCAAATGAGTGGTCCATGGGTGAAGATGCACACAAGTCAGCATATGAGAGTTATTCCAGTCAGTGGTGATGATCTTCTTGCTGATCTTCATGGTCTTAGACTCAAAGGGCTCTGAAGGCTTCTGAGACGCTCGTGCTCTGATATGTTCCCCCCAAAGACCACATACTTGCCAGCCAAATACTCAGCGGGGAAGTGCAGGTGAAAAACTGGGAAACATTTGTGCTTGGTCCAGCACTTGCCATGGACAAGATGCTAAGACTTGTGTGCTTGAGGATGAAGTGCATGTCCTCACATCCCCACCCCAGATGGTCCTGCAGCCAATACCTTTAAGGCAAGCGAAGTCGCATCCTGGCACATGAACTCTGAATCTTCTGCAACCTTTAAAACGTCATCATCAAATGACTCAAAGGAGATGTGGCCCAAGAGCCCACCATCAGCTATGATGTTGAAGGATGCTGTGGGACTGACAATAACTGACAGCAAGCAGCTACAGGAGACACTGGCCTCTGCTATAAAAGTGAACAAAGAAACAAGAACAAAGAACAAAGAAACAGCTGAGAGATGTAAGGCCAGTCAGGAGCCTAAGGCTGACATCCTCAGAAAGGCTTGCAATGCATCCCTGGAGGGCTCCCAAGGGAGGATTCAGGAGCCTTGGGTTCTTCTGGTTCATGGCTCCTTTGTTGTTCTTGGGGCATCTATTTCTAGGATGATTTCTACCCCTATTTCTAGAATGATCCTCACTTCTGATTTCTATTCCTCCACCCCTCCTCAGACTTGTGAATGCCACAACAGGAAGCAGTGGCCATGTCTAATCTCTGCTGGTAGCAAGCAACTACTCATAGGATAGTTTTTTGGACCCTCAGGCTGCCCATTTTCCTCTTCTCTGAAAACACCTAGGACCAATTATTCACGGCCATATAGGAAAAGCAAGATGGATTTTGGCAACAAAATCTGAAAGGTCAAGATTCCTATTGAAGATGTCACAAAGTTAATGTGAACTCTAGCATAAAAATAAAAAATGGCACCTACACTCCTAAACAATGTGAGTAAAAAGATCATAATATTTGAGCAATATTTAAATTATAAAAAGAGGAGTATTGCCATGTCTCTACCACACATATGCACACACACACACACACACCACGTGCACAGTGGCACTAGGACATCATTTAAAAATGAGACAAGTTCTACCAAGGACAATGAAGTCAAATAAAATCTTAGCCTAATAAGCTCAAATCCACATGTGGCTCTGCCACCCTGTGATCGTGCAACTGGAGCAAACTGTGACGCTTCTCAGAGTAGTAACTCCCTTTTCTATACCCATAGAAACATCCGGACCCTGTAACACTGTGGATTTTAATTATAGCATTAAGCGCCATCTATTGAATACTTGCACTAAGCCAGGCAGCAAGCAAAGCACTGAGTGCTACATCATTATCTCATTCAACTCTTACACTGACCCTGCAGAGTATTCATTTTAAAGATGAAGACGTGAAACCAACCCACAGCTAGCCTTTAAAATGGTGGAGACAAAATCCAAAGCCTTTGATTACCCAAAGCCCAAGATGTACAGAATGTATGTATAGAAAGTATGTACAGAATAGAAAGCATCCTGTGAACAGATGTCCCATAGGCTGCCTGTCTCAGAGCACCCTTACTTCTTATATCACTCAGCGTATGTATCTTCAAAGTGCATGGGCTTCTCAATGGTTTGATTGAGTCTCTAAGCCTCGGACATGTTTTTCTTGACACATGTGCATATTGACATGTGTCCATGGGAAAAGTTTCTATCTGTATATCCACCTGCTTTCTCCTGTCTGTGAGTCTTTCTGTATCTGATTCTCTATACCTTTGCTTGAAACTGGATCAAGGGTTTATAGTTTTGCCTTCTCTAGACGTATCATTCTCTGCACTATCCACTCTCTCTTTTATCCCTACATTCAGCCCTTCATATCTGTGGAAGGGACCCTGTGGGAGCAGCCATGGCTAAAACCTATGTTTTAAAGATCACAGCAGCCATGTGCAGCTCAGCTATGTATATACCACTAACATTGCATTAGGTGTTATATGTATGCTAGAGATGAAATGTGTTATATAAAGGACTGGAGTGTCTGTGAATTTTCATGCTCATGGTAGCAAGGATTCTGGGAGTGAGATTACGTGGGAAGGTAACATGTGCAATAGGCAGGGGAAGCTGTACCTGCATCTTGGTACCACCCCCATCCCCCCACTCCCCGATTAAGCAGGAAGTTAGATTAAAGTAGTTTGGCTACTTCACAATAGCCAAAAAAAGCTGCAGCTGAATCATGGTACCCATGTCTCCTGATGGACAGAAGGCCCCTTTGTGCTTAAACATCTCTGAAGATGCACTTAGGTTCCACCAGCTATATCAGAAATGGGTGCTACAACTCTGTGCTAGTTGACAAACATACACACTAACAAGTGGCTTGCATCATCAAAAGATACCAACTTCATTGGAATCTAATTTGTGATGTGGTTTTGGTCCCTCCTTTGGGGTTTTTCAACAGGACCACAAGATGGATTTTTCTAAAAGGGAAATTTTGTTTGTCATGATTTGAGAGGGGAAAGGACCTTATCCCCACTGATACTCCAGCCACCTCATAAATATTTATGAAAACATCTTTAAAATGCCTAACACCCACTGGGTTGCTACCTACTCATTAAACATTTGAGTCAGCCTGCTCCAGGGTCTCCCTCCAGTATATTATTGTTTCCCTTTGCTTTGCTAAATAAACAGTTTAAACTGTCTGTCTCTCAGCAAGAACAGAGGAGCTGAGCCAGTGGGGTGACTCAGTGTGTATAACACCTGCTGTACAAAGCTGAGGACTGGAGTAGGAAGGAAACAGAAGGCCATACTTGTTTAGACATATGGTGCTGATATAGATATCTGACATGCACTGAGGTGGCTAATGCAGGACATCCAGGGAGCTATGAGCCAGCATAAATGGCTAGTGAGCAACAATGTAATCTGTTATAGGTCTATTTTTGGAAGAGTGTTACTTTTGTGTGATTCTATATAAATATTACCTTGAGGTTAGAGCCTTCACCATTGCCTTTGACAGTCTCTCTCTCTCTCTCTCTCTCTCTCTCTCTCTCTCTCTCTCTCTCTCTCTCTGTGTGTGTGTGTGTGTGTGTGTGTGTGTGTGTGTGTGTTTATCTGTGCCCATGATTCTGTATGCCTACTTCTGTGTAGAATATATATGGTCTGTGTGTGTGTGCCTATGCCTACCCTGCCTGCTGGTGTCTGCTCGCCTAGTGGCCCTGTATGCTGGTGAGCAAAGTAAATCTTTCCTGCCCATGACATCTCAAAATCTTTTCAACTTGAAGTCTTCAGTGACCCTTCTTCCCTGACATTGGAGCTTGGACCTCCCAGTTTTCTACCCTAGAACCCATATGAGCCTGATGTGACAGTGTGCACCTGAATTCCCAGCCCTCCAGTAATAAGATGGCAGATGGAGACAGAATTTAAGGGAAGCTCCAGGGCCAGCTGCTCTGGACTATGTAAGAGGGCAGAAAGCATGAAAGAGCTGACCTCTGCAAGTAACAATAAAAACCAGTTCCTGGAAGTTACTCTCTGACTTCCATATGTGAGTATGTGCTCTCTCTCTCTCTCTCTCTCTCTCTCTCTCTCTCTCTCTCTCTCTCTCTCTCTCTCTCTCTCTCTCTCTCTCACACACACACACACACACACACACACACACACACACACGTAAATAATACTGTGTGTAGCCATTGATGAAATTTGAACAGGAAACATCTTATTGCAGAAGATGACAAACCTGAAGAGCAAGTCATCCATAGTCCATACTCCTGGTACCCATTTGGCAAGAGAAGTCTGGGGTGTTGAAATGGGAGACTTCCTCTCTCAAGAGCTGCAAACTCACTGCTGAACACAGCCTTGCCACAAGGTCGGCTAGGAAAGGAGGAATGGGGTGGGGGTATGAGTGCGTTTGCTTGATTGATTCCACCAAAGGAAAGCTTAGACTCAGTGGATAGATGTTAGCCCTCCATATGCATTGTGTTTGCGATCTCCTTTGTACTGTGTTTAGGATATTTGCTGTCACAGCCCAGGGAGATAAAAGCACGTCCATTGGTCATTTTCTTTAAGGATTTTCAAGAAATTCTATGACTGGGGAATGAACTTATACTGCAGAAGTCCTAGAAGGCCACACCCTCACTTCCTCTGCTTCATCCGTACCACTTAAATCTCCAGCTTTGATCAGGGAGTGGTGGAACTCCAAACCCTGAGGGCACTAGATGTATGTATGAAAAGACACACACACAAACACACAAGCACAAATCTTAAAAAAAAAAGGTAGCTGTAGAATAGCTCAAGGAAAATACAGATAGACTAATGAATCATATTTGTCTAGCTACTATCTGTCTGTTTGTCTGTGTATTTTCTATTAAAACTTAGGAGAAAAAAAACCTTGTCAATGAACGAGGCAGTATAATTATCCAAAAATTTCTCTACTTTTTGGAGGTATTATTGGTGGGATAACAATTGGCTTAAAGATTCTGATATATTAAAAATGGATTAAAAATGACAAAATTCCCAAACCATAAACATTATTGGTTTCTGAAGCTATAGAAATGTTTATTGCTCACATTTGATTATTGAATATCATGAATATATAGACCCACATATCATCATTTTGCCCATAAATATGTACAAGTATTTTTATTTCAATCTTTTAAGAGGAGGAGTCTTCCAAAAAGCCTGAGACACATCATCTTCTAACTTCAGGTTTGGAAACAGGCTGGGATGGGGCAAAGGAGCAGATGTCACATCAAAACACTTAAATTTTGGATAGGGGACCATTAAAAGTGAACAAGGAACACACAACAATACCTGCTTTTTTATCTCCATTTAGTCATGCTATGCACACACTGCCAATAGTGCATAGTTCTGCTAACTCCAGGATGTATAGCATACATGCCTGAAAAGACTGGCCTTCAAAATCAATCCCAGACAGCAGATGCCATGAGCTGAAGCCATTTCCAAAGAGTTTTAGGATCACCTCATAAACAATCTTCACAATGAAGATAACAAAGGTCACGATGCATGCACTGCATCTCAATGTCAAGACAGACAGACAGACACACACACACACACACACACCATCAGAAAGGAGAACACATGCCAAGCTTAGATGCTGCTCAGGGGTTGCCATCTTACATGCAGAGGAGAAGTAGGAAAGAGGGACAGGGAGGAAATTGCTGGATTTTCGGTATGATCTTTGTAATCACTCCATCTTCATTACTTAGAAAATCTGCCAGCAGCAAAATAACACAGTGAAAACTGTCCCCAAACCTTGAAGCATCTCTACAGTCAGTAGAATTGTTTGGAAGGTGTCTGTTTACTTTGGAAAAAAATACAATGGAATATAAAAGGTATCAGACAAAATATTCCAAGCGCATTTCACTGGGATCGTTTCCAATTAAATCCTCAAACAATTTTTCTAAGTTCTAATAAAGTGAATAGAATGGCCATGCACTTTATAAAAATGTCAATTTTTACAGCACATTTTAAATATATTTAATAAGGTTAGGAACATACTTTTTTTGTTTCCAATGAGTAGACTCATTTGTCGCTATTGTGAGATATCTTCTAGGAGATAGGCCAATCATTATTTTTTTTTAATCTAAAGCCCAGCATTTGGTCAGGAATGTAATGGTCTCCATCCTAATAGTTTGGGGTGGCAAATGTGGATATGCTCTACATTAGCCCATTTATTAACTCCCAGGATGTCCTGTATAAGGAATAGAGGGTCTGTACCACAAAGGGGTTCTGATAATCTGAAGTCAAGATTCCCAGTGGGGTCTGACATAGTCCTCATGTTCCATTAATGAGCCACTACTTATCTAGTCTGGCCTGATCTCAAACACATAAACTTCCTGCCTCAGCCTTCTGAGTACTGGGGGGTATACTATGTCATATAACTTGTGTCACTCTGCCTGGCCTACATACACAAGTCTAAGCAAAGAACATTTTCCTTCTTTCATGGGGTCTCCATTCTCCTGATAAAGACTTCACAATAAAATGAAAATGAATTTTAATAAACTCTATTAGTTATTAATATAACCAGGAGTTTCTCCCTCCCCCCATTAATCAAAGCAGAGTCCTATGGATTTTTAAAATAATTTCTAGCACAATTACTGGGGGATTATCTCTAATCTGTATTTATATTGGCTAGACTGTCTACTTCACAGCTGCCTTACTTATGCACTTGCTGTTTGAATCCTGCCTAAGTTATATCTGTTCCACCCACACGGACTCAGAGTCTATTTCATTCAGACATGTCTGGTTCATCATGTCTAATGGAAATGTCCTCTTCTTTCCAACTTCCTCCTCCTTCTCTTCATGGTCTCTACCTGCAACCTCCAGCCTAGTTACTGAAAACTCCGCCTCTTTCTATTCTCCCCATAATTGGCTGTAGCCACCTCTATTTAACCACTAGTCTTAAATTGGAGAGCAAAGTTTACATGGTATCACTTGAGGTGTGCATGAGGATCTGCTTGTTGAGGGCAAACAGATCACTGGGGCCAGAATTTAGCATTTGAATATATAGCAGTGCCAGACCAACCCCAACAATAAAACATGAACTACTGTACATTGTAAAAAAGAAGAAAGAGAGGTAATATTTTCAACATAGAGAATATTCACCATGATAGTCTATCAACACTGATTTTGATATATTGTTGGTTGGAGACTCATTGATACTCGTTCATCTGAGAAAATGTTTTTGAGCATGAATTGTGTTTCAGACACTGATGTTGGGAGTTGGTCTTACATAGCTGAGTGGTAGAGTGCTGTGGGTCAAGAAGATTTTTCTAGGGAATAAAAAACAATATACACCATAAACTAGGGAAATCCACAATGATTTTAAACTCAGAAAAAGTGATAGCTTGGGCATAAACATAGAAGAAATCAGGAGATGGGCCAGGGAAATATTCAGCAATATACAGAGTGCTTAGGGATTTGTCTTAGTCAGGTTTCTATTCCTGCACAAAACATCATGACCAAGAAGCAAGTTGGGGAGGAAAGGGTTTTTTCAGCTTACACTTCCACATTGCTGTTCATCACCAAAGGAAGTCATGACAGGAACTCACACAGGGCAGGGACTTTGGAGCAGGAGATGATGCAGAAGCCATGGAGGGGTGCTCCTTACTGGATTGCTTGCTTCTTATAGAACCCAGAACTTCCAGCCCAGGGATGGCATCACCCACAATGGATCTTCCCACCCTTGATCACTAATTAAGAAATGCCTTACAGCTGGATCTCATGGAGGCATTTCCTCAAGGGAGGTTCCTTTCTCTGTGAGAACTCAAACTTGTGTCGAGTTGACACACAAAACCAGCCGGTATAGAGTTTAATCCTTAAAACTTCTATCATTAAAACCATGATGTCAATAGCAATTGGTTATGGTTGGAGAAGTCATAGAGTATCCATAGGAGATATATTCATGTCCTATTGATTATATGAGGAACCTTGATTGACACAGGTAAGTGGAAGAGATACTTTGCATAGAATAGACACATGCTCTTCCTCATGGTCAATTGTTCATTATTAGGGCCTCCTTATTGCCAAGACAGTATTGAGGACTGATGGAGCCCATGAAGACTGATGGAACTCCTAGTGAGCAGTAACTGCCTCTTGCACAGTACCATAGTTTAAAAGAGTGCTTTTCGCCATCACCACTGGAATGGTTGATGAGGTAGAAGGCACAGTGAAACGGGAGATTTTTGGGAGGTGATCTTTGTACTCTAGAAACGATATTGGGAGGTAGGCAGCTGCATGTCTTACACTTGTGAGGCATTATGATTTAGAGGAATAAATCTGCTTTTACCCCTTAGCTCTGCAGTGTACCAGATGACTTTACCACCAAGCTTTGGTATATAGCTCCTGCATACAGAAGAAAGGGATGTTCACCAAAACGGCTTAATCACAGGGTCTAGTGGAATGGGACAACAAGTGCATTGGGGACCATGTGGCATCTCCATGGGGGTCACTAATATCTTATGTCAGGCAGTGTCTCAAGTAAATTTTTAGTTTACTTGAAAGATGGGGAGGGGAAACTCTGCCCTGTAACAATGTGGGCCTACAGTTTTGGAGTACGACAGAGCAAAATAGCTTACTTAATGGCTAGAATGTGGAAGGGAAAGAGGGAAGAAGAGGATGCTTTTGCTCGCTCTACAGGCACATCAAAGGCCTACTTGTAGTCTTGCCTTTAAAGATCTCACCACCTCCACCAACACCATGGGAAGAATCTAAACCCTCAGTACAGGAGCTCAGAGGAATATTCACACCATGGCCCATATGTGCATCTTCTTACTCTTCAGCACTTAGGACAAGCTTCCTTCCTGTGTTGTTCTAAATCATTCCACATGGTTCAGAGCAGTATCTCTCACTGTGCTTGTAGCTTCAGGTTACTCCGTTTTATAAAGCAACACCTCTGGCCTAGGTTGCTCTGCTGTGAGGATAAATGCTGAAGAAACATGACCCTCATCTCATGTGTGCAAGTCAACCGCCAGGACCTGCTCAGTATCATCAGTAGCACTGACTGGTGACTCAGTCACAATGTTGATATGAAACCACAGCTTTCATCTTAAAGGGAGTAAGAGATCCTTTATTTTGGATCCATGGTAAGTGAGCATGGTCCAGAGGTTCAGATTTAGGCTACCCCTAATATTCTAAGTAGTTTCATGAACTTTTATACTTCTACAGAACATAGAAAGTTATAAATCAAAGCAAGTTTAAAATACATTGTTTAGTACATCAGAGAGTACAGCAAGATGGAGGAAACTTTTCTCTAAGCCTAAGATGCTATCTAATGACATTCTTGGCTTTTGAGCTTGTGGAAGCTAGTTATCTGCTAAGTTACTAGATCCCAAAAGGTTCTTATTAGTCACAAGATGTTAGTTTGATAAAGTTGGGCAAGGAATGGCTGTTCAGGAACCCAAGATTAGATAATTAGTTTTTGGACCTGCAACATTCCAATCTCCCCACAGTACTGCTGTTCCAATCAGTCTATCTGTCTCTGCACACAACTTCTTTCCAGGAATTCTCAGTAACAATATGAAAAAGATGCTCCCACCTATGAAATTATCAAATTAAATTAGGGACGAGGGGACACATAGCTGCACAAAATAAAGAGGCCTGTGAACTTAGCAGCAATGGCAGTATGCCCCCTCACCTGAGAGAAAAAGGGGGAGCACCCCAAGACTAAGATATGGCAGGGGCATGGATATGCCACATTTTCTCTTACTGTAATTTTTTTTCTGAAGAATTGTCATAGCAAAGAGCTGTGACTCCAGTCTCAGTACAAACCACTGCCCTGCCTGCCCAGGACATACAACCTACTTTAAACATAGAGTACTCAGCCCCAAATGGTACATCTATGTTACCTCCTCTGATGTCCAGGAAACAGAAGAGGGGTCAGAAAGAATGTAAGGACCAGAGGATGGGGAGGATTGCTGAGAAATGCCATCTTTTGACCTGGACAAAAATGGACTCAAAGCAACTGTAGTTAGCAGCACAAGATCAGCAGAACATTGGGCCCATCAACACCCCATCACACATGGAAGAGAGACTCTTGAAGTCCTATCCCTACCCAAGGAACAGCTGGTGGTAAGTGAACTGCCAAAGGAAGGGAAGAGGAAGTCATTCTCCTCAGTGTTGGAGCCAATGGTAAGTTGCCCAAACTCTTGTACATAACCCCTTCCATGCCCATGCTATCACTTCTCGTTAAAATCATCAGTGAGTCAAAAATAGACATAAAAATACGAGGCAGGCTCATTAGAAAATAAAAAGTAGATTCAGCAGGAGAGAGCAGGGACAAGAAAAAATAGTATAAATAAATGTGATTAAAACATATTGTATACACATGCGAGATCACCCGAAGTCCCATATTGTATACATGTGCAAATCTGTTTAAAAAATAAATTTAAAAACAAATATCTGCAATGTTGACCTGCATCTGATCATCTGATCCAGAAATCTCTGTGTCTCTGGTTCCTAAAACATATCTGGTCCCCTGCCTGAAGGGACTTACTTGATCTTCTCTGCTCTCTGCCTATACCTTCAGAATACCCTGTATGTATTCTGCAGCTTTCTTAATTCTCTCTCTGCCATTCTGTAACTCATTATGTGAAGAATAATACATAATCTGAGAACTAGTATCAGTAAATGCTATTGATGTCTTAGTTATTGTTCTATTGCCATGAGGAGACGCCATGAAGATAACAACTCTTATAAAAGAAAGCCATTTGATTGCCTACAGTTTCAGAGGCTACAGACAGAAAGAGCATGAACTTTGGAAACCTTAAAGCCCACCCCCAGTGCCACACTTCCTCCACCAAGGCCACACCCCCTAATCCTTATATTCTTTTCAAACAGTTCCACTCTCCAGTGACCAAGCATTCAAGTATGTGAGCCCATTGAGGTCATTCTTTATATATATCCATATCCATATCCATATCCATATCCATATCCATATACATATACATATACATATACATATACATATATATAATATTTTATTAGATATTTTCTTTATATATCTTTCAAGTGCTATCCTGAAAGTTACCTATACCCTCCCCCCACCCTGCTACCCTACCCACCCACTCCCACTTCTTGGCCCTGGCACTCCCCTGTACTGGGGCATATAAAGTTTGCAATACCAAGGGGCCTCTCTTCCCAGTGATGGACGACTAGGCCATCTTCTGCTACATATGCAGCTAGAGACACAAGTTCTGGGGGTACTGGTTAGTTCATATTGTTCTTCCACCTATAGGGTTGCAGGCCCCTTCAGCTCCTTGGGTATTTTCTCTAGCTCCTCCATTGGGGGCACTGTGTTCCATCTTATAGATGACTGTGAGCAAAGATATGAGCACAGGGGAAAAATTCCAAAACAGAACAGCAATGGCTTGTGCTGTAAGATCAAGGATTGACAAATGGGACCTCATAAAGTTGCAAAGCTTCTGTAAGGCAAAAGACACTGTCAATAAGACAAAAAAACCACCAACAGATTGGGAAAGGATTTTTACCAATCCTAAATCTGATAGAGGACTAATATCCAATATATATAAAGAACTCAAGAAGGTGGACTCCAGAAAATCAAATAACCCCATTAAAAATGGGGTACAGAGATAAACAAGGAATTCTCAACTAAGGAATACCGAATGGCTGAGAAGCACCTGAAAAAATGTTCAACATCCTTAATTATCAGAGAAATGCAAATCAAAACAACCCTGAGATTCCACCTCACACCAGTCAGAATGGCTAAGATCAAAAATTCAGGTGACAGCAGATACTGGCGAGGATGTGGAGAAAGAGGAACACTCTTCCATTGTTGGTGGGATTGCAAGCTTGTACAACCACTCTGGAAGTCAGTCTGGAGGTTCCTCAGAAAATTGGACATAATACTACCAGAAGATCTAGCAATGCCTCTCCTGGGCATATACCCAGAAGAAGTTCCAAATGGTAATAAGAACACATGCTCCACTATGTTCATAGCAGCCTTATTTATAATAGCCAGAAGCTGGAAAGAACCCAGATGTCCCTCAACAGAAGACTGGATACCGAAAATGTGGTACATTTACACAATGGAGTACTACTCAGCTATTAAAAACAATGAATTTATGAAATTCTTGGGCAAATGGATGTATCTGAAGGATATCATCCTTAGTGAGGTAACCCAATCACAAAAGAAGTCATTAGATAGGCACTCACTGATAAGTGGATATTAGCCCAGAAACAGAACACTCAAGATACAATTTGCAAAACACAAGACAATCAAGAAGAAGGAAGACCAATGGGTGGATACTTCATTCTTCCTTAGAATAGGGAACAAAATACCCATGAAAGGAGTTACAGAGACAAAGTTTGGAGCTAAGACGAAAGGATGGACTATCCAGAGAATACCCCACCCGGGGATCCATCCCATAATCAGCCACCAAACCCAGACACTATTGCATATGTCAGCAAGATTTTGCTGAAGGGACCCTGGTATAGCTGTGTCATATGAGGCTATGCCAGTGCCTGGCAAACACAGAAGTGAATGCTCATTGAGGTCATTCTTATTCAAACCATAGTAGGTGGTACCAGAGAACCTGTGAATACAAACAACCACATATTGCAAGAAAAAATAGGAAGTCTTGGTGAAGTAAAACCAATGAAATAGAGACAGCTTGTAATGTTGCCATAATTTAATAAATGCCAACATTTTGGAAAGATATAATGAGATCATATCTGTTTCTGACATAGCTCCCTCATGTAAAGTCTGTGTCAGAATGCTCTCACGGGGCACTGAGTTGACTGTAGAAAGCATGGCAGAGTAGACATGCCGGAGACCAGCAAATGAATGCACAGGCTTGCTAGCACTTGTCCTGGGCCCACGGGCTTTGATATTCTCTAAGGCCAGGAAGGGGCAGAAGGAGAGATGAAAACACTCTCAGAAAACAGGTTCCATCTCAAAACATCAGAGAGCAAATAAAACAATGAAAGAGTTTAGGAGAGAGCCTTGGCCCAGGCTGGCATTCTTTTAAAATCCAGAGAGAGAGAGAGAGAGAGAGAGAGAGAGAGAGAGAGAGAGAGAGAGAGAGAGAGAGAGAGAGAGAGAGGAAGGAAGGAAGGAAGGAAGGAAGGAAGGAAGGAAGGAAGGAAAGAAGGAAGGAAGGAAGGGGGAAGAGAGAGGAAGGAAGGAAGGAAGGAAGGAAGGAAGGAAGGAAGGAAGGAAGGAAGGAAGGAAGAAAGAAAGAAAGAAAGAAAGAAAGAAAGAAAGAAAGAAAGAAAGAAAGAAAGAAAGAAAGAAAGAAAGAAAGAAAGAAAGGGAAAAGAGAAAGAAAAGGAAAAGCAATTTGATTGAAAGCTACTGCTTTCAATTCTCCTGTGACAAGAAAAACAAAGCAAGAAACAGGCCTGGGTTTTGCCAAATCATAGAAAAGCACACAAGATAAATCATTTCCCTCCCAAGGGGTATTAGAGAAAACATCAGAATGAATGAAATTTAAGCCTGAGTGCAAACATCTGTGGAATTTTGTATTTAAAAAGAACAAGAAAAGAAAATGTACTTAAACCCCACAGCATGTGGAGAGGCAGGTTTAGAAGAATAACAGGCACAAAGCACAAGGGCTCTGTGACTCAAAGGATGTTCCCTCCCACATGACTTGGGGTGTCTAAAACAAGTCACTTGAGAAGGGGTGCTCCTCTCTTTTGCATGCAAGAAAAGTGCCACCAGTGCTGCCTTTGCCTTCCAGAACCTTCCCATCCCTGACTCCTACACACACCTTCCTTTCCAGGAGATTCCACCCCAGCTCAGGCAAACTGCCCTGCCACCCACCTGTCCTTTCTTCCACACTGCCAAAGGACACATGTGTGATCATGCCTACCCCCATCCCTGCATCCTTTCAGCCCCCAGGCAAAGTGATTTATGCAGAAATGGACATCTTGCTGAGACCCTTTCCTCCCATCAACAAAGCCTTTGACAGAGTCCTTGGTTTGGCACAGTGACTTTGTGAAGGACTGGCCAGTCTCCTTCCCTGGGATAAGGGGACTCCTGGAAAAACAGGGAGCCACCTTTGACACTGCAATGTGGGTATCTGTTGAGAACATAGACAATGAAGAATAAAGAACCGAAGCAGCATGGATAGGTGACAGGGGCTCAACCCTGAGGATAGCAGGCTGCATGGGGAGTGGTTTCACAGTTAAGGAAATTCCTGTGTGACTAGTGATAAACAGTGGGGAGGCTGGAATGGTGCCAGCCTCAGGCAGGTTGCTCTCCTCATTAACCTCCTCAGCTGTGTCCCAGAGAACAGGGGCACCTGTGTCCCCAACAGCCCAAAGCCAGCAGAGGTCATCAGACCTCGTGATGTTAGTGTTTGTCAACTTGACACAAACTGAGCCACCTGGGAAGATGAAACCTCAACTGAGGAACTGCCTCCATCAGAGTGCCTTTGGCTTGTCTATAGGGGAATTTTCTTCCTTCCTTCCTTCCTTCCTTCCTTCCTTCCTTCCTTCCTTCCTTCCTTCCTTCCCTTCCCTTCCCTTCCCTTCCCTTTTCCTTCCTTCCTTCCTTCCTTCCTTCCTTCCTTCCTTCCTTCCTTCCTTCCTTCCTTCCTTCCCTTCCTTCCTTCCCTTCCCTTCCTTCCTTCCTTCCTTCCTTCCTTCCTTCCTTCCTTCCTTCCTTCCTTCCTTCCTTCCTTCCTTCCCTTCCTTCCTTCCTTCCTTCCTTCCTTCCTTCCTTCCTTCCCTTCCCTTCCCCTTCCTTCCTTCCTTCCTTCCTTCCTTCCTTCCTTCCTTCCTTCCTTCCCTTCCCTTCCCTTCCCTTCCCTTCCCCTTCCTTCCTTCCTTCCTTCCTTCCTTCCTTCCTTCCTTCCTTCCTTCCTTCCTTCCTTCCTTCCCTTCCTTCCTTCCTTCCTTCCTTCCTTCCTTCCTTCCTTCCTTCCATTCCCTTCCTTCCTTCCCTTCCCTTCCTTCCTTCCTTCCTTCCTTCCTTCCTTCCTTCCTTGCTTCCTTCCTTTTTTTCTTTTTAAATTTCCTTTAAATTCATGGTGTGTGAGAGCCTAACCCACTATGGGGCGTCACCCCTGGGTTTGTGATCCTAGGTTGTATACAAAATCAGGCTGAGCAAGTTATGAAGAGCAAGCCAGTAAGCAGCCTTCCTCCACGGCCCCTGCTTCAGCTCCAGCCTCCAGATTCCTACCTTGAACTCCTGGCCTGGCTTCCCTCAGTAGTGGATTGTAAGCCATGAGAGGACAGAAGCCCATTCCTTTCCAAGTTGCTTCTGGCCAGTGCTTTATCACAGCATCAGAGGACACCGTCCTTGTCTGCCCATTAAAAACAGGTGGCATATGTTTGCCTTACCGGTTGGTTTTCCTGTTCCCTTTTTCAAATGAGAATTTTTAATGAGTTTCCTTCAGCTAATAACAACGATAATAATAATTAAAGGGATCAGTATCGGCTCAAGACTCCCAAGATCAAGTTCTCAGCACAAAGGAGATGTATATGTCCTGGGGGTTGGGGGAAGGCAGAGGACAGAGAATAACAGACAACAGAAGACAGCAGATGAGGAAGAAGGGGAAGGGGACAGGGAAGGGAGGAATGGTTATTTGTTCCAGGAGTTGGGGGTGGGCAAAGGACTGACTCTGAATAGAGAGGAGACAAATGTGATCCTTAGGCAAATGGTGGTTTATAAAAGGAAAACCCATGTTAGGGTGACATGTTTAATTTCAATTGGGAACGTTACTTACTGAGCCAAAGAGGGCTTTTGATTTAATATTTTGATAGCTGGACCTTGGTGATCAACCACAGGAGAGGGACTGTACCTTGCTGCCTATCTTCAAGAATGTAATCTAATGGTTTTTTAAGCAGATGGAGGGAATGGGGGAGAAGGGCAAGGTCTATGAGAGCTATATTTGCCATGTTCAGGCTGACTAGAGTCTCTTCAATGATGATGATGATGATGATGACGACGACGACGACGACAACGACGACTATGATGAGAGTCCCTAAATGGCCAAGCGTCTCTAAAGTCTCTCTGCCCTAAGCATCAGCCTCTCTGAGGTAAAGTTTCAAGTTTTTAGGGAGTAATATGGATGTTTAACGTAATAGAGATCAGTGAGACTTAAATTGGAGTAGGGAGTGTGTGTGTGTGTGTGTGTCTGTCTGTCTGTCTGTCTGTCTGTCTGTCTGTCTGTCTACCTGTCTATGTGAGTGTACAAATTTGGTGACAGAAGGAGAGAGAGAGACTGAAAGACTGAAACAGAGTTAGGCAGAGTCAACATTATTAGATTATGCACAATCTTAAGAATTCCTAAGTCTGGGACCAGAGAGATGGCTCAGCAATAAAGAGCACTTGCTGCTCCTTTGGGGATCTGGATTTGATTTCCTGCACCCACTTGGCAGATCATAGCTGTCCATAACACTAATTTCAGGGGGCTCTGATGCCCTCCTGTGGCCTCCAAGGGCTCCTATACACACATAGCAGGTATAAACACTTATAGGGAATTATGTAAGAAAATAAATATTTTAAAATTAATATCTAAACCTCTGTGTGTGTGTGTGTGTGTGTGTGTGTGTGTGTGTGTGTGTGTGTGCTGCGTTGTGTAGCAGCTTCCTCTGGTATTGAAAATATTCCATCCTGCAGGAAAACTCTTTAAACAGGAAGGCAAACAATTCAAAATAGCTTCAGGAAGTACCTGAAACTGAGCAGATTCACTAGATCCCTTTGTGCCAGAGTAAACAGTAAAAGCTTAGAGTCCCCTTCAAACAGAAGGAAGCTGGGTTGCCAACAAAAATCTCTGACGAGGAAAGCTGCAAAAACAGCTCCGAGACTAAACTGGCAACCTAAAAGAGCTTTAGACTGAGTCACTTGGAGAGAACGTTCCAACCTGTTGAGCTATCTGCAGGCTACACAGTGTGCTCCGGGTTCCCAGCTTTGTGAGCTGTCACCCATGTTGTGGTGGGCTTTAGTGATGCAGCTGTCTTGAGTCATCTCTGCCCCTGTAGCAACCCCTCACCCATATGCCTGTAAGTAGATTCATCAAGTTGAACTTTGGTGATAGCTATACTTTGGGCAGATGTGCAATATCTCTCTCTCTCTCTCTCTCTCTCTCTCTCTCTCTCTCTCTCTCTCTCTCTCTCTCTCTCTGTGTGTGTGTGTGTGTGTGTGTGTGTGTGTGTGTGTGCGTGTGTGTGTGTCTGTGTGTGTGTGTGTCTCACTCTGTGTGTATGTGTTGTGTCTCACTCTGTGTGTATGTGTTATGTCTCACTCTGTGTGTGTATGTCCCCTTCTGTGTGGTATGTGTCTGTGTGTCTGTGAGTACGTCGGAGGATTTCACCAAATAGCCATCCACTGATTCCCAAGAGCTGCTTTTTATCTACTTTCCCAATATTGGATTATAGGAGTGCTACAGCCCACATGTCTGCCTGGTTTTTGTTGTTGTTGTTGTAATTTGGATTCTGGGACTGAATCCAGGTGTACATGCTTACAAGGCAAACACTTTGCTGACTAAATTATCACACCAGCCCTAAAATTGTGACTCTTGAAGACAGCAGGCAAAGGCAGGCAGGAGGCTGGAGGTGAGCCCCTCCTGTTCAATTGGTAATTTGAATCTAAAAAGTCAGGTCCCTCACTGACTCTAGGATATGTGTAGAGTCATCCACACCCACACTCTAGCCCCAGGTTCACTGCATTTGCCCCAGTTAGAGAGAGAGAGAGAGAGAGAGAGAGAGAGAGAGAGAGAGATCCCTAAAACCTGAAAAATGAAGTGTGGTAGGAGGGGGAGGGTGGTGTTATAATGCCTACAAATCTGGTCTTCTATTGAATACGTCAATCATCCCATAAGAGAAGAAAAGGGGAACAGAAGTCAGGCCAGTGTCAATTCAGTGTTACATGAGATTAATGTAAGAAGTCATTTGAGGGGCTGGAGTGATGACTCAGCCATTAAGAACAGTTGCTGCTCTGGGGCAGGACCTGGTTCCCAGGACTCACATGGTAGCGCACAATGGTCTATAATTCCATTTCTGAGGTTCTAATGCCCTCTTCTGGCCTCTTTGGATACTGCACACGCATGGTGCTTATGTCTTCACATGTCACTCAGTAACAATGTCAGCCTTTCCACCTTTATTCTTGACACCAGTGGATGTAAGTCAGGTGTATGCAGTACAAACAGCATGCAGAGGATGAGGATTTTTGTGGGGACCCCTTGTCAGTGTTACAGCTAAGATGGGGAAGGTATTCTGCCACTCAGGAGCCGAGGAATACCACAAAGTCACACCACACTACAAACAGATTTATTGGGAGGGGAAAAAAAAAAAACAGAAGAGTGGCTGCCTCTTCTCAGGTAAGAAGCAGCAGAGAACTGCGTGGAAGGCAGGGTTTATATAGGATTTCTTTGGGGTGGAGCTCTCCAGGGTGGTATGGGATTTGAGGGATTCTGTGGCCTGATCTTGGGGAAATCTCAGGGATTGGTGGGACTCTATGGCCTAATCTCTAAGCTCAGGGACTGGCAGGATTTTATACTCAGAGATTGATGGGTTTTTGTGTTCAGGAACTGGAAAGTTTGGGTATGTGTTTTACCCAGAAGTGAGCAAGGACCCTACATCCTTGCAAGCACTATGGCTGCAGAGTAACCATATTTTTTAGGACTTTAAGATGTGGCTTCAAAGTACCTCTTCTCTAGGCTGTTATGTTATTTACTTGTATATGTGGGAAGTATGCATGTCTAAGTGTGTGGAGTGTGTTTGTATATGTGCATGTGTGTGGTGATGGCTCCTATACATCGGAACATGGGCATATAGAGACCAGGATTCCCCCTCATTTTCACTATTCAGGAGCCATCCACCTTATTTTTGAAGACAGTGCTTCAATCTGAGACAGGGTCACCAATTAAACTAGACTGCATGATCTTGCTGAGGATCTTGGGTTTGTCCCCAGCACCCACATGGTGACTTACAACCATCTGTAACCCCAGATCCAGGGCATCTGATACTTTCTTCTGGCCTCTATGTGTACTGGGCATGTGTGTAGTGCACATACATATATTCAGGCAAAACACTCACACAGATAATATAAAAGTAAATAAATACATTTTTTTAAAAATGAAATACAGACGTGGGACCTGAGACTGCTCTGGTTGGGGAGAGAGAAATCCGGCCTACATAGGGCCACAACCCTCTTCCGGTCAGAAAAGCACCGGGGCAGCTGGGTGGCAGGGTCCGCTGACACTCGCCAGCTACCCACAACACCCGCCACAGGATCTTAAGACTTCTGGTGAGTGGAGCACAGCTTCTGCTCCAATCCAATTGCGCGGGACCTGAGACTGCATTAGTTAGGGAAGCAGAAACCAGCCTGAGTAGGGCCACAGGCCTCATCCAGCCGGATCAGCGCCGGGGTAGCGGGAGAGCAGGGTTGCCTGACACCCGCCAGCTACCCACGACCCCCGCCACAGGATTTTGGGACTGCTGGTGAGTGGAACACAGCTTCTGCTCCAATCTTTAAACAGTGACAACGATAACAACTAACCCCAGAGATTACCAGATGGCGAAAGGTAAACGTAATAATCTTACTAACAGAAACCAAGACCACTCACCATCATCAGAACCCAGCACCCCCACTTCGCCCAGTCCAGGGCACCCCAACACACCGGAAAAGCTAGACACGGATTTAAAAGCATATCTCCTGATGATGATAGAGGACTTCAAGAAGGACTTTAATAACACACTTAAAGAAATGCAGGAGAACACTGCTAAACAGGCAGAAGACAATAAAGAAGAAGCACAAAAATCCCTTAAAGAATTGCAGGAGAACACTGCTAAAGAGTTACAAATCCTTAAAGAAAAACACGATAACATAATCAAACAGGTAGAAGTCCTTACAGAAAAACAGGAAAACACATCCAAACAGATGATGGAAATGAACAAAACCATACTAGACCTAAAAAGGGAAGTAGACACAATAAAGAAAACCCAAAAGGAGGCAACACTGGAGATAGAAACCCTAGGAAAGAAATCTGGAACCATAGATATGAGCATCAGCAACAGAATACAAGAGATGGAAGAGAGAATCTCAGGTGCAGAAGATTCCATAGAGAACATCGGCACAACAATCAAGGAAAATGTAAAATGCAAAAAGATCCTAACTCAAAAATCAAAGAAATACAGGACACAATGAGAAGACCAAACCTACGGATAGAAGGAGTGGATGAGAATGAAGATTTTCAACTCAAAGGACCAGCAAACATCTTCAACAAAATTATAGAAGAAAACTTCCCAAATCGAAAGAAAGAGATGCCCATGAACATACAAGAAGCCTACAGAACTCCAAATAGACTGGACCAGAAAAGAAATACCTCCCGACACATAATAATCAGAACAACAAATGCTCTAAATACAGACAAAATACTAAAAGCAGTAAAAGAAAAAGGCCAAGTAACATATAAAGGCAAGCCTATCAGAATTACACCAGATTTCTCACCAGAGACTATGAAAGCCAGAAGATCCTGGACGGATGTTATACAGACACTAAAAGAACACAAACTCCAGCCCAGGCTACTATACCCAGCCAAACTCTCAATTAACATAGATGGAGAAACCAAAGTATTCCACGACAAAACCAAATTCACACATTATCTCTCCACGAATCCAGCCATTCAAAGGATAATAACAGAAAAAAACCAATACAAGGACAGGAACCACGCCCTAGAAACAACAAGAAGGTAATCCCTCAACAAACCTAAAAGAAGACAGCCACAAGAACAGAATGCCAACTTTAACAACAAAAATAACAGGAAACAACAATTACTTTTCCTTAATATCTCTTGATATCAATGGACTCAACTCCCCGATAAAAAGACATAGACTAACAAACTGGCTACACAAACAAGACCCAACATTTTGCTGCTTACAGGAAACTCATCTCAGAGAAAAAGATAGACACTACCTCAGAATGAAAGGCTGGAAAACAATTTTCCAAGCAAATGGTATGAAGAAACAAGCTGGAGTAGCCATTCTAATATCTGATAAGATTGACTTCCAACCCAAAGTCATTAAAAAAGACAGGGAGGGACACTTCATACTCATCAAAGGTAAAATCCTCCAAGAGGAACTATCAATCCTGAATATCTATGCTCCAAATACAAAGGCAGCCACATTCATTAAAGAAACTTAAGTAAATCTCAAAGCACACATTGCACCTCATACAATAATAGTGGGAGACTTCAACACACCACTTTCACCAATAGACAGATCATGGAAACAGAAACTAAACAGGGACACAGTGAAACTAACAGAAATTATGAATCAAATGGATCTGGCAGATATCTACAGAACATTCTATCCTAAAACAAAAGGATATACCTTCTTTTCAGCACCTCATGGTACCTTCTCCAAAATTGACCACATAATTGGTCACAAAACAGGCCTCAACAGATACAAAAATATTGAAATTGTCCCATGCATCCTATCAGATCACCATGGACTAAGGCTGATCTTCAATAACAAAATAAATAATAGAAAGCCAACCTTCATGTGGAAACTGAACAACACTCTTCTCAATGATACCTTGGTCAAGGAAGGAATAAAGAAAGAAATTAAGGACTTTTTAGAATTCAATGAAAATGAAGCCACAACATACCCAAACTTATGGGACGCAATGAAAGCATTTCTAAGAGGAAAACTCATAGCTCTGAGTGCCTCCAAAAGGAAACTAGAGAGAGCACACATTAGCAGCTTGACAACATACCTAAAAGCACTAGAACAAAAGGAAGCAAATTCACCCAAGAGGAGTAGACAGCAGGAAATAATCAAACTCAGGGGTGAAATCAACCAAGTGGAAACAAGAAGAACTATTCAAAGAATCAACCAATCAAGGAGCTGGTTCTTTGAGAAAATCAACAAGATAGATAAACCCTTAGCCAGACTCACTAGAGGGCACAGGGAAAGCATCCTAATTAACAAAATCAGAAATGAAAAAGGAGACATAACAACAGATCCTGAAGACATCCAAAACACCATCAGATCCTTCTACCAAAGGCTATACTCAACAAAACTGGAGAACCTGGATGAAATGGAGAAGTTCCTAGACAAATACCAGGTACCAAAGTTGAATCAAGATCAGGTTAATGATCTAAACAGCCCTATATCCCCCAAAGAAATAGAAGCAGTCATTAATAGTCTCCCAACTAAAAAAAGCCCAGGTCCAGATGGGTTTAGTGCAGAGTTCTGTCAGACCTTCAAAGAAGATCTAATCCCAGTTCTTCACAAACTATTCCACAAAATAGAAACAGAAGGTACTCTACCCAACTCATTCTATGAAGCCACAATTACTCTGATACCTAAACCACAAAAAAGACCCAACAAAGATAGAAAACTTCAGACCAATATCCCTTATGAATATTGATGCAAAAATCCTCAATAAGGTTCTTGCTAACCGAATCCAAGAACACATCAAAACAATCATCCATCCTGACCAAGTAGGTTTCATCCCAGGGATGCAGGGATGGTTCAATATATGGAAATCCATCAATGTAATCCAGTATATAAACAAACTCAAAGACAAAAACCACATGGTCATCTCGTTAGATGCGGAAAAAGCATTTGACAAGATCCAACACCCATTCATGATAAAAGTCTTGGAAAGATCAGGAATTCAAGTCCCATACCTAAACATGATAAAAGCAATATACAGCAAACCAGTAGCCAACATCAAAGTAAATGGTGAGAAGCTTGAAGCAATCCCTCTAAAATCAGGGACTAGACAAGGCTGTCCACTTTCTCCATACCTATTCAACATTGTACTTGAAGTCCTAGCCAGAGCAATTCGACAACAAAAGGAGATCAAAGGGATACAAATTGGAAAAGATGAAGTCAAAATATCAAGTTTTGCAGATGATATGATAGTATATATAAGTGACCCTAAAAATTCCACCAGAGAACTCCTAAGCCTGATAAACAGCTTCGGTGAAGTAGCTGGATATAAAATTAACTCAAACAAATCAATGGCCTTTCTCTACACAAAGAATAAACAGGCTGAGAAAGAAATTAGGGAAACAACACCCTTCTCAATAGTCACAAATAATATAAAATAACTTGGCGTGACTCTAACTAAGGAAGTGAAAGATCTGTATAATAAAAACTTCAAGTCTCTGAAGAAAGAAATTATAGAAGATCTCAGAAGATGGAAAGATCTCCCATGCTCATGGATTGGCAGGATCAACATTGTAAAAATGGCTATCTTGCCAAGAGCAATCTACAGATTCATTGCAATCCCCATCAAAATTCCAAATCAATTCTTCAACGAATTAGAAAGTGCAATCTGCAAATTCATCTGGAATAACAAAAAACCTAGGATAGCAAAAACTCTTCTCAAGGATAAAAGAACCTCTGGTGGAATCACCATGTGGGACCTAAAGCTTTACTACAGAGCAATTGTGATAAAAACTGCATGGTACTGGTATAGTGACAGACAAATAGACCAATGGAATAGAATTGAAGACCCAGAAATGAACCCACACACCTACGATCACTTGATCTTCGACAAGGGAGCTAAAACCATCCAGTGGAAGAAAGACAGCATTTTCAACAAATGGTGCTGGCACAACTGGTTGTTATCATGTAGAAGAATGCGAATCGATCCATTCCTATCTCCTTGTACTAATGTCAAGTCTAAGTGGATCAAGGAACTTCACATAAAACCAGAGACACTGAAACTTATAGAGGAGAAAGTGGGGAAAAGCCCTGAAGATATGGGCACAGGGGAAAAATTCTTGAATAGAACAGTAATGGCTTGTGCTGTAAGATCGAGAATTGACAAGTGGGACCTCATGAAACTGCAAAGCTTCTGCAAGGCTAAAGACACCATCAATAAGACAAAAAAACCACCAACAGATTGGGAAAGGATCTTCACCTATCCTAAATCAGATAAGGGACTAATATCCAATATATAAGGAACTCAAGAAGGTGGACTCCAGAAAGTCAAATAACCCCATTAAAAAATGGGGCTCAGAACTGAACAAAGAATTCTCACCTGAGGAATACCGAATGGCAGAGAAGCACCTGAAAAAATGTTCAACATCCTTAATCATCAGGGAAATGCAAATCAAAACAACCCTGAGATTCCACCTCACACCAGTCAGAATGGCTAAGATCAAAAATTCAGGTGACAGCAGATGCTGGCGAGGATGTGGAGAAAGAGGAACACTCCTCCATTGTTGGTGGGATTGCAAGCTTGTACAACCACTCTGGAAATCATTCTGGCGGTTCCTCAGAAAATTGGACATAGTACTACCGGAGGATCCAGCAATACCTCTCCTGGGCATATATCCAGAAGATGTCCCAACTGGTAAAAAGGACACATGCTCCACTATGTTCATAGCAGCCCTATTTATAATAGCCAGAAGCTGGAAAGAACCCAGATGTCCCTCAACAGAGGAATGGATACAGAAATTATGGTACATTTACACAATGGAGTACTACTCAGCTATTAAAAAGAATCAATTTATGAAATTCCTAGCCAAATGGATGGACCTGGAGGGCATCATCTTGAGTGAAGTAACACAATCACAAAAGAACTCACACAATATGTATTCACTGATAAGTGGATATTAGCCCAAAACTTAGGATACCCAAGATATAAGATACAATTTGCTAAACGCATGAAACTCAAGAAGAATGAAGACCAAAGTGTGGACAGTGTGCCCCTTCTTAGAATTGGGAACAAAACACCCAGGGAAGGAGTTACAGAGACAAAGTTCGTAGCTGTGATGAAAGGATGGACCATTTAGAGACTGCCGTATACAGGGATCCATCCCATAATCAGCTTCAAAACGCTGACACCGTTGCATACACTAGCAAGATTTTGCTGAAAGGACCCAAATATAGCTGTCTCTTGTGAGACGATGCCGGGGCCTAGCAAACACAGGAGTGGATGTTTACAGTCAGCTATTGGATATATCACAGGGCTCCCAATGGAGAAGCTAGAGAAAGTACCCAAGGAGCTAAAGGGATCTGCAACCCTATTGTTGGAACAACATGATGTACTAACCAGAACCCCGGAGCTCTTGTCTCTAGCTGCATATGTATCGAAAGATGGCCTAGTCGGCCATCACTGGAAAGAGAGGCCCATTGGACTTGCAAACTTTATATGCCCCAATATAGGGGAATGCCAGGGCCAAAAGAATGGGAATGGGTGGGTAGGGAAGTGGGGGGCACTATGGGGGACTTTTGGGATAGCATTGGAAATGTAACTGAGGAAAATATGTAATAAAAATATTAAAAATTTAAAAACAACATTGTCCTTCAAAACACTAGCATTTAAATGCATTTAAATTCAAGCATAATTCACAAACAATAGAATGCACCTATATGAGAGTATAATTGAATGAATTGTTTTTGACAATCATAGTTACTTTTAGATAGATATAGATGATAATGTAATACGTGTGTGTGTGTGTGTGTGTGTGTGATTTGTTATGAGATGGTACTGAAAGAGTATTTCATGGCATTTTCATGGACATTTGAGCGTAAGCGTGTCCACTACTTCAGAATAAATGTCTTGAATGTCTCTTACTTATTTTCTTTCCTTTCCTTCCCCCTGTATCTTGTTTGTTGGTTGGTGCTGAATATCAGACACAGAGCCTTGCATGTGACAGGGAAGTGCTCTGTCACTCAGATACATCCCCAGCCTCAGTGACACTTTTTTAAACATTATTTTATTTTATTTTATTTTATTTTATTTTATTTTATTTTATTTTATTTTATGTATGTATGTGTCTTACTTGCATGTAGCATCCATGGAGGCCAGAAAAGAAAGCTGGGTTCCCCGGAGCTATAGTTATGATGGTGGTGAGGCACCATATGGATGTTGGGAACCAAAACAGGTTCTCTGAAAAGAGGAATCAGTGCTCTTAATCTCTGAGCCACCTCTCCAGCCCCCCCCCCCAAGTGATTCTTCTTCTACAATCAAAGCAACACCATCTTGACACTCCATCTCTCCATCCGTGAGTCCTGCATAGCTCTCCATTTGCTGAAATATTCCTTATGTTCTTTACAGGGTAGACATTTTGCTCATTTTTCATTGAGTTTATTTCTAATTATTTTATGTGTATGCTTTTACAAACTGTATTTTAATTTTCTTATTTTTTAGGCCTTTGATAATGTTTAGAAATATATTTTTGAAAAGCATTGGCTGACCTTGTTTCTTGGATACTCACTTGCTTTAAATATCGTTTCTATGAGTTTTCTGTGAACCCTTTAAGACTGTGCGCATGTGTGTGTGTGAACATGTGCTTTTCATGTTGAAGAGTGTGCCTTCTCTTCATTCTAATGTTTATGCATCTGATCCCTTTGTCTCTGCAGTTACACGGGGAAGGCATTGGACACAAAGCTGAATGGACATGATGAAAGCAAGCCTCTGTGGTTGGGTGCTTACATAAGGGGAGGGATGTATATGATGTTTTATTAACAAGTAAAAGTAAAAAGTAGAGTTCCTACTGACCTCCTCTAAGAGACCACAGGAGTTCCCCTCTACTTCTGGGCTGTTAAAAGGTGTGTTTATTTCCTTTTCTTTGTAAATGGGTGTAAACTTTTTGTAAACTGCTTTCTCTGTATCTGTGGAGATGATTGTGGGTTAATGCAACAAGCTAAATGAAGGAGATTTTTAAACTTTTTTTTCTTTTTTACTTTTCATACATGCACGTCATGCGAGTGTTTACATATATGTGCACACATGAGAGTGCATGTATATGGAGGCCCAAGGTTAATGTTGCAAATCACCCTAATCCGATGAGGCAAGGTCTGTCAGTCAAACGCAGAGCTTGCTAATGAGGCTAGTCTCACTACCCAGCTTTCTCCCCATGGGATCAGGAGAGCCCATGTGTGCAGTATCTGAAGCTGGGATTATAGGGTGGTCACCATGGTCATTTGCATGAGTTCTGGGACTCTGAAGTTAAGTCTTCATGCTTCTGACAAGTGCCTAAGCACCAAGTACCTCCCCAGTCCTGTATTTTTAACATCAAACCAGCTTCCCTGTGTAAATCCTTCATGGTCATGCATTGTGTGTGCATTGTGAATGTCTAAAGCAGACTTCCTAGCATTAACATTTTCATAAGATTTTTCAGTTCATCCACAGAGTTATTAAGGGGAAACCAAAACCTAAGCTCATATGTGTTAGTCAGCTTTTAGTTGCTGTTACAAAAGACCAAAGAGAATTGACTTAAAAGAGAATTTTTTTTATTTGTGCTCCAATTTTATTTTATTCTAGACATCAAATTAACTGTATAGTTTCAGTCTATGCTAATATGTCCTGCTGCTTTGGGCCTGTGGCATCAAAGTTCACTATGCTAGGAGCATGTGACAAAGATGTGGTCACCTCATGATGGCCAGGAAGCAAAGAGATAAAAAGGGCAGCTCCTGGGCTTCCCAGTATCCCCTTCAAGAGTGCACATAACAACCTTATTGTTCCTCACTATAACCAAGCCCTCCGCCTTTGAGCCTTCAGGGTTTACTCAACATTCAAATGGTGCTGCCTGGTCTGCTGGATTTTACATTCAGCATCCTTTCTAATGGGCATACTGTGGCATTTCCCTGACACAGATCAAGAAACCTGTGCTCTTCTAAACTTCCAAGGAGAACCTTGAACATCCATTGGTTGACGTTATAGAGATGTTCTTGCCTGATCTGTGCTTGGGATTGATCAGGTGGTCTGGCAGAAAAGACCCCCCAAAAAAAAGGCATCAGGCATCAGAGGTGAGTGTGGTGTGTGTGTCTGTGTGTGTTTGTGTGTGTGTGTGTGTGTGAAGATTTATCACCCATTTGGGAGAAAATTAGAATCACACCTTTAAACCTTCAGAAAACAGTTCTTCAACTAGAGTCAAGTTGAAATTGAAATGTGTTGTAAAGACAATGAAAAGTGGCTAAAGATGTTCAAGTTTACCCCTGCTTCTGCTGAGTCAGATTGAAATCTGTGTGTTACATTTTAAAGTCTCAATTACAAATACATATTAACAGGACATAAAGGACCAGGCAATTGCAGTAAATTATTACCATTGAAGCCCAAAGCTGTGGCTGGGGAGAGAGCTAAGCTGCTCAGGGACTTGCCTTGAAACAAAAGGGACAAGAATCCATGCTTACAATCCCAGGCGTGAAGAAGCAGACACTGGGGGATCCTTGGGTGCCAGCTAGCCTAGCCTGGCTCATAAAAGAAAAGAGGAAGAGAAGAAAGGGAGAGAAAAAGGAGAACAGAGAGGGGGAGGAACTCCTGCAGCATCCTCCCTTAAGTTGAGTTAAATCCCTGTGGAACCGTGGGGCATCTGAAGGTAATCCAGGCCTTCAGAGAGGCCAGCCAGGCCATGATTGAGGAATCTGTCCCTGGCACTGGCTTGCAGTGAGGAAGAGCTGCCTGTTTTACACCATAGTGAGGTCACAAAGATGTCTACAGCCCCAGAGACAGCTTTTTTCCCTTCTCTTCCCTTTCTCCCTCTCCTCTCCCACCCCTCCTTCGCCTCCTCGTCTTCATCTCTTTTTACTCTTCCTTCCTTCCTTTCTTTCTTTTTGTCTCTGTTCTTCCTTCTTTCTTTTCTTCTCCTGTCTGACTCCCCCACTCCATTCTCATCTCTCTCCTCATTTTTAATGAGTACTCAACAGCTGGGAGCTTTCTTAAAACCCCTTCTTTGTTTCTTCTTGAATTTGTGAAGTGTGTGAATTTGTGGGGTTGCCTTAGGAAAATAAACCCATGCTTCCAGCGGCTGGGTCCTGCCCTTTGTTCCCCAGCTTAAACAAAAGGCTTATTTCTCCTTCAAACATACCACATTATCCCCAGATCAAAGTCAAAGCTCTCGAAACAAGTGATAAATGATGAAGCCCACTGCCTCTTGGCTGCCCCAACAATGGCTTCTGTGGAGGGAGAACAAATCTGCTTCTACTAGCAGTGTCGGGAGCTAAGTACCTTATAATCCTGTTATGATGGGAGAAGATCAAGCCCAGGGGGTTAGGCAGGCTTACACTTGACTGGTCATTATGCTTGGCAGACATGCTAGTCATGGGGCATTTTTGGTCATGTATGTTTAGTGAATGAGGTGATAGGATTGTTTGTAAAGCTGTATTATTAATACACATAATGAAATGTTTTGTTAGAAGTGTGATTCCAAGCAACTTAAATAGTTGAGGGAATGGGGGCGTTCTGGGGGCTTAGCGTTTTCTCACTGGCTCAGGGAGAGAGCTCCTCCATGATTCTGAGCTGATTTCACTATGTAGCAGGCAGGCGCTCAACTGAGACTCAGAAGTGGATCTAATGGCGACTCTTCTGGGGCATTGGAGCAAGTCACCGGCCCCTTACAGAGCTCGGGTCTTCACAGCACTGGGCCCATGCTATTGACTCCACTGCTTGCCCAGGAGATAGAAGACACTAAGCTTTGACTGCAAAGTATCTCCCAGCCATGTCTCATCAGCACCTATCACAGTGCTGGAGGTAGAGAAGAAACAGACTGAGTTGTACGGACTTTTCTGGTGTAGGAATTGGCTCCTTGGGATTGGCCTGTGGGCATATCTGTTGGACATCATCTTGGTTGCTAAATTACGAAGGATGGTGTGACCACTGTGTACAATACCCTCTGGTGGTATCTAAGAAAGGAACCGGAGGGTGAGCCTGGCAGCAAGCTGGCACACACTGTTCTCCACAGCCGGTGCTTCAGACTCTGCCTTCACATTGTCATCCTTGATGAGTAGCTGTAACTGATAAGCTAACTAAACCTTTTCCTCGCCAAGGTGTGCTTTGTCACGGTGTTTATCACAGCCAGAGAAAGCAAGCTAGGAAGCCATGGAAAGACTGGAGGAGGGAAGCATGCCATTCTCCCTGGGCAAGCTAGAGGAGTGCTGTACAGAAACTTCCTCCTGGGAAGTCCTTCCAAGCCCCAGGACCTGAGCATCTCATGGGGACTTACATAAGTTAGGGGCACCTCCTCTCTAAAGGCTGGGAGTTGACATTGTCAGACTGCTGGTCAGCAAACCTACTGCTCTGACTTCTTGAAGGAAAGAGGCATGTTGGAGAAGCCTCTAGAACAGCGGCTCTCCACCTTCCTGATGCTGCGACCCTTCTGCATAGTTCATTTCATGGTGACACCCCCCCAACCGTGAAATTATTCCATTGCTTCTTGATAACTGTAATTTTGCTACTGTCAGGGATTTTAATATAAAGATCTGATGCTTCTGATAGTGACCCCTGTGAAAGGGTTGTTTGACTCCCAAGGGGGTCATGACGCACGAGTGGAGAATCGCTTCTTTAACACACCATCTGACCCTGAGTGGGGTCCAGTAGTTTTCTGTTCCCTTCAGCTCAGCTCTAGTCACCTAAAAGAAGTGTCCTTTTGCCTCTAAGGAGAAGATGTAGACATCCCAGGTAGAAGTTAGAAATAGATCTGTAGTCTAAGGACAGTATCCCAAGGAACTTTGTACTGAAAACATCTAATAGAATTTAGAGGATTGGCTACTGTTTTTCTTCTCTGAAAATAAATTCTAGTTTGCTTTTGTTGGTTGTAGTCACTGTTGAGGTGGTGCACACAATAAGCTGGCGATGGCTTTATACTGGGGAACAAAGGGTGTGTAGAGATGGCAATGATCTGTAGAACAGACTCTTTTCTATATGAAGTCATGATCTAACACGCCTTGTGCCTTGCAAGGTCTGCAGGCCAGGAACCACACTTTGACCCTGATAAAGGTAGAGACCTTCATTACATTCAGAGAGAACTAAAGATTGTAAATTAGGAACTGTTAGTAACTGCTTTTAAGATCTCCTGATAACATAACATGGAGAAGAGCCAGAGGCACTGGATGCCAGGGCACACATCTGAAATCCAAGCAAGGAAGACTTGTGAAATAGAGACTGTCCTGGACTACAGACTGGGACATTGCCATCCACCACATGACATGGGGGCTCTCATTGGCCTGCAGGTCCCCAAGCCAGACTAGCTGGCAAAGGATCTCCAGGAATCTGCCTCCCATCACTTCAGAGCAGGTTTATTTCTTACTACCGTGTGCCTTGTAAGTCTGTAGGATGTTATCACTTGTGCAAAGTCCTGTGTTCCAGGGAACAAGAAGGAAAATAGGCTGATACAATCACCAGCAGGGATCCTGCCATTAAAACACTTCAGTTAGCTTACCTACAGTACAATACCAAATACAAGGCAAGGATGACAATGTAACCTGAGTCCTGGTCCTGGGAGGAAGGGAAGGAGGGAGGGAGGGAGGGAGGGAGGGAGGGAGGGAGGGAGGGAGGGAGGGAGGGAGGGAGGGAGGGAGGGAGGGAGGGAGGGAAAGAAGGAAGGAGGAAAGGAGAGAAAATACCTCTCAAATATCTTTAGGAAAAAAAAAGTTTCTAGAACCAATATGCTAGGGAAAAGAATTCTGAAAATGAGCCCAAGGAGAAGTTGAGAGGATTCTGGTGACCGTGAATTCCATCTCCTCACATGGGGCAAGTCCATGGAGCGAGAGTTGGGAGAAAGTACCTGCTTGTGTTTGCAACATTCTAGTAATGGGGTAAGCAGAAGAGAGATCAGAAGCCAAGACTCAAAAGTCCCTACAGCATAGACTGCGCTCCACCAGACTTAACTGAATTAGACAGTAGGGAGCCTAGAGATGACCTCGTCCTGATAATTTACTGCCCTGGGAAGCAGAGGGGACCCTGGTGCATAGCAAAGGGGGCAAGGATACAGATATCCAAGGGTTTGTGAAAACAACTTAGGAATGATGAAATAATAGGGTCTGTTAGTAATAATTTAAAAACCCCTAAAGTTCCAAATTTTGTAATTTTCCTGCCATAACTCTGAGTCAGTAGGTCCTTGTATAACTGTGATAGTCACAACCCTGCTTGGAATTGTGCCCTAGAAATGAGCAGACTTCATCTGTCCCTTCCTGGTAGAGGAACAGGAAGGTCAGAGGGATAAGTGCCCGTCCTCACAAGTTCTCAGCAAGTGAGTAAGAGAGGTAGCTGGCAGCCCAGTCTCCTGGCTGCAGGTTCTGAGGGCTTCCCAATACAGCCCACTGCTTTGCAAGAGCCACCCCTCACTCCCAGAGATGGGGAAATAATCAAAGTCAAGTCATTCTATGAATGGTGAGTCCATCTCTTCTGAAGATGATGACCCAACGAATCAGCAGATAGGCCCAAACTACCAAGGAAGATGTAATGGAGGCCCTGCATCGTGGATATCATTCCTAAAACCTACAAATCTTTGGGCCAGGAATTAACAAATCACTGATTCCCCTTCTGCTCTAATGCCAAGGCATTTCAGCAATGCAGAGCAGTGAATTTTCCACATTGAAGCCCAATATCATAAGGCATTTCAATTCCCCAAATCCCTTCTCTCTGTTCAGCCAGCTGTCTCCTTTCTTCACACTGTTCTTAGTGTGAACGTCTCTGTGGACCAGTCAGCTCCTATCATGTAAATAATGCTGTTTCCCACTAGAAAGGAAAAGAAAATTCACCCATCCAACCACAGAAAATTGCAGCAACAGCATAGAGACCCTGGAGGGGAACTATAGCTGATAGAAGTGTTCATGTTAGGAAGAAAGAAGAAAGGTCATAGGGAGAAATGGGAAAGGGAGAATGAACAGTGTGTATAAAGAAAAGAGGGTTAGGGCATGGTCCCCATGGAGACCTTCCAAAGTGACTCAGTGAGCACACAAGAGAAAGCATTAGCCGGAGAGGGCCAGGCTAAAAGCCATGTATTTCTTTCCTTTGCGCCTCTCGACTGACATGTTCTGCTATCTCCCCCTGGTGGGGATCAGCACTACAAGGTGCAGCCAAGAATCTGCAGAGCAGACTCTGGTCTAGTGGATTGCTGTAGGCAGGCCAGATACCACCTGGACATGCAGGTACTGTCTAGTCCAACAGGATTTACACAAATCACGACATCCCTCCACAAGTGAAGCTGGGAGTGATGGATCTACCCAGCATCAGTTGCAGGGGCTCTGGAAATGTACTGTGCTTCACTCAGAGAGATAATGGCTCACATTGTTCCCATGTTCCAAGAAGTACCTTCTATCATTGAATCCTGACACCCTCCAATAAGAGATTACTATTCTGATTTACAAATGGGGAGACTGAGGCTTCGTAAAATTATCCAAGAGAGAGCCAACCATAGCACCCCTCTTTGCCTGAAGACCTGTCTCTCTGTGCTCACCACAGAGCACCTTCCAAGAGCCTTGGAATGAAGTTCGATTCTTCACCCTCCCTCCCTTTCTAGTCAGTGTGGCGTGACATTGACTCTTCCCCATCCAGGGCACAGTTCAGAGCCACAGAATTGTTGCGAGCGTGCTATGCCTCGTGTGCTCGCCTGGAGGCATTCCAACTTGGTCAGAACATTCTCACAGTTAAGATTCATTCAACAGGGGATGTTTTGTGGTTCCACTGGAGACTGGGAATCCATTCATCTGTATTGACACTCCTCCCCACAAGGCTCTGAGACTACTGCAGAAAAAACGGAAGAGCCAGAGCTTAGGGAGGACCGGAGTGAAGCAGTGGGTTTTGGACAAGACAGGACCACTCCACTCATGAACTTCCAGCTGCTGTGACTGCTCTCACAAGAACAAACTAGTCGGCACCTCAGCATGGAAAGGTGAGCTGCTCATGGCCCCCACTCCCAGCTGAGAAGTTATTGATCATTGATGACGCCTCCAGTAAGGAGACTTAGTTTTCTATAACAATGATGTGGATCCTTATAGGTTGAACATCCTCCCTGCAGTGGATAGCCCCTGTGTTTATGGGCAGTACAAATAACACACACACATAAACACACACACACACACACACACGGACAGGAAGTTGTAAGGTGTCAAAGGATGAGGTGCCTCTGGGATGAGTTGAGGGGCCAGAAAGAGGAGCGAACATAACCAAAATACATTGCATGCATGTATGAAATTCTCAAATTATTAATTGAACTGCTATATATTTTTAATCCCACAACTAATGGTCACAGTGTGACTATGGATGTCCCCCTCTTCTTCCAGGGGATTCCAGACAATTCTACCCTAAACTGTGATCCCTTAGACCTGTTCTGCTATTCTGGCCCCTGAGTACAGAGAGAGAGAAACAGAGAGAGAGAGATCTGAGAGGCTTCAGTCTTGGGCCTGATACTTCTTGGTCTCAGGTAGACTGATGCACCTCTCTGGGCTTTGGTTCCACATAATGTAAGGAGAGCATTGGCTGAACAGGTTTTCTTCCTTCTGCCTAAAGTACCAGCTCCAGAGCATGGAGGGCCCAAAATGTGGGGGTCACAGAGCATAGAAGGTCCAGCGTATAGGGATCTCAGAGCATGCAGGCCCCATGGCATGCAGAACCCAGAGCATACTGGCCCCATGGCATGCAGGACCCAGAGCATGCAGGCCTCATGGCATGCAGGCCTCTTGAGCCAGTCGTCTTCTGTGCTGGCTGCTGTTGAGGGTGTTGACTGAGTTCATCTGTTTATCAAGACAGATTCAGCTGTCCACCTCCGATTACTTCATCACAAGTGCTGACAGCCCCTCTGGGCAGGGCTCCTGGCACCACCCCACAAGGGGAGCATCTGCGATCGTTACCCATCCTCATCAAATTCAGATTTATGGAGTGTGAGGCTTGACAAGGCCCCAGGAAGGTCATGAAACACATGGTCTCAGAGCCCCTTGGGAGCTTGTGTTCTGACTCATGGGCAGGTTCCCAAGATACTCTGCCAAGCAGGTCAGCACTGTGGTCCTTATCCTTACAGGGTGAGGTTGGAGGATGGTGACCAAGGCCACAAATAGGTCGTGTGAACCAGGTGCTGGTGACAGTAGCGAGCTGCTCCTGAAGGTCATGTTGTTATTGTATCTCTATCTTCAGGATTCCCATTCAGCTATTGGTGTGGCGAGGGCAGACATATGCAGACACACAAATGATGCTCTCAGCCTCCAGTCGTGACCATACCAATAGACAGTGCTCCTGTGTACTGGCTATTACACCAAGACGGTCACATGACTCTTTTACACCTTCCAACCAACCCATGGGGCCATCCATGATTCACCCCAACTTTCTGATGAGAGAGAGCTGTGCTTTAGAAAGGATAAGATGTTTGCCTTGAATTTACCTTGAATTGGGAAGCTTAGAAAGCCCTCCTACATCCCAAAGTGCATAGGATAAGGAATCCCACAAAATAATAGCAGCCAACAGAACAAGCCTCTTGTGAGTAATAAGACTGAGAAACTCGGGGGACACATATTTGGAAGTTGAAGGAGAGGAGAGAGCCCCATAGGTTGATGCACAGATGGAGGACTCCCTGTGCAGAGCTGTGGAACAGGAGGGACAGGCAGGCATGGTTTCCCGGATGAGCAGAGAGGGGCAGACACAAGGAAAGATGCAGGTGTGTGTGTGTGTGTGTGTGTGTGTGTGTGTGTGTGTGTGTGTGTGTGTGTGTAGCAGGAGCCGCGTGAGTGGAAAACTGAGTAGAGGCAATGTTTCATTCTTCTCCTTTTATTCTACTGCCTCTGTGGCCTGATTTCCAGAGACTTCTAAGTTATGGCGATGAGCATACGGTGGGAAACACATAAAAGGCTTGCTGTTGGGCTAGAGGTAGAACATGTGACCTCCAGAAACTTTAGACTTTACCAGCAAGGCTGCTTGCCCTTGGCGCCGCTCATCTACCTACATATGATGGGGAAAGTTGCCAAGGTGGCATCTGAGACCCGTATGTCAGAAGGGACTAAAGGGCATGGTCTATCATTACACTCAGCACATAGTGGCCTTATATCCCTGGAGTGCTCCGTGACACAGGACACACTTCTGCCACATTCTGGCGGCTCGGTCGTCATGTGACGTCTCCTCACTGTTCTGGGCTGTGTTCCTGTGTTCCTATAGAACATACACTGCCTCTAAGGAATCCGAAGTCAGAGACTGAATGTGGGAAGGCTGCATGCTCTATGATGCAGAGGTGACAGACATCTCCCTCTGCTCCCCCTGGCTGTGAAGCAGTGGCTATGCTGGTGAAGAGGAAGGGGAAGACATGGTGGCTTGTGCTTCTCAGTGACCACACACACACACACACACACCAAGCTTCCCTACTGGGCACTCATGAAGGCACCCTCTGCAGGCAGCCCTGGAAGTGCCTCTCCCTGCACACTCCACTTTTACTCACCCTGTGCCACACGCAAGTTCTCAAGCAGGAAAGGTCAAACCACAACCCCTCCCTTGCTTTCTTTGTCCCTATGGCTCTATTTTTAGTTTAGGAGAGACCCTGTCCTCTGACTCATGGTCTTACTGACAAATATGCCCTTAACAGAGAAAGCGAAATGAAGGGGTCATTCTCATGTCACGCTCCTGTGAGTCAAAGAGGCCCTTGTGACTGGGCCCTTTTGGCTATTTAACACTAAGCTCTCTCTAAAACATACTCTCTGCAGGCCAAATCACTAGGGCCAAATAATAACCACACACACAAACATACACACACACACAACACACACACTCACACACACATACTCATATGCACACACTTATACACAAATACACAAAAACAAACACAGCCATACACAAAACACATACACACTCATACATACTCACACACACACACACACACACAGACACACACACACAGACTCATATACATACAGATACTCATACACACATACCACACCACATACATAATGTAACACAACACACATATATACCACAATTTACATACATACCATACATACAAACACAACACATACATAACATATGGCACATACATCAAAAACTAAAAGTATTTTATTAAGCCTACATGACTCTCCTGGAGAATAATTCCCATGGTGGAGGTGTCCAGAGAGAAGAGAGAGTCAGAGAAAACGAAGATGAACTGCTGGCCTCAGCTCTCATACCTTCACTACAGAATCCACGGAAGCTGAAGGTCACTTGCACCTCTTGAGAACAAATGGTGGCCTCCTTCCAAGTTTTGAGGTTGGCTGGTTCCAGTCTTAGGTCTGAACCTGTCCTTGCTAGCCTCAGATTTAATCTTACCCCATTGATCCCTGTTCCCTTCTCGTCAACCTTTTGCTCACTGGTCCCTTTGTAAGGAATAAAAGTTCAGGCCAGTGAGGGGCTTGGTCCACAGAAGGACACTGTTGAGAAGAGGAAACCTGAAGAAGGGAGTATCTAATGGGAGCTCTTATAACATCAGTGGGAATTTTACCTCAAATATAGTCACACATCCCTGGTTTCTTCTTTGCCTTACATTTGATTTGGGGTGAGAATCTCTAAAAACACGAGCTTCAGGAAACCCTTTGTCTTTGTAAGTTAATTATCATGTGTATCTTGTTATGGTATCAGAAAGCTGGTTAATGATAAAATAATATCTCACTTGCCTATTTACCTATATCTTTTTATTTTTATTTTTATTTTTGTGTTTATTTATTTGTTTGTTTGTTTTTTCGAGACAGGGTTTCTCTGTGTAGCCGTAGTTGTCCTGGAACTCACTCTGTAGACCAGGCTGGCCTTGAACTCAGAAATTCACCTGCCTCTGCCTCCCAAGTGCTGGGATTAAAGGCATGTGCCACCATACCCAGCCTGTATCTTTTTTAATAGAAAAAAAAAAGATTAAATAAATCTAAGAATAAGAGACCAGAGGCCAAACAAAAGATATTAGAACCTTCAGTGAGTTTCTGTTCTCTGTGACATCTGTCATAACAGAGCAGACTCTTGGTTCTAAGTATCACAGATGATCATGTGAACATCACGTATTTCAACTAAGCTCGCCCATGATTTTGTACCATGTCCCTAACAGTCCTAGGAGATACAAACTATTGTCTTCATGTTCCATTTGTAAATGTGGATATACAGAGAGAGCAACACTTTCTTACAAGCACCAACACTAGCAGAGAAGTCATTTCCTGTCCCAAATCCACCCCTAGATAAGAGTCCTTTCACCACATCATGTAGAATAAATACCCATCAAATGATGGGTTAACAATTCCCATGGCCCTGCGTTTATAGAGGATCAGGATATGAGTGTGCCCCCAAATTATAAATGTGAAAAATCTCCCACACTCTTCCAGGAACAAACACCCCCCTCCCCCGCGTGCCCCTAGCTTTCCTTAAGATTTTCCCTCATGGTCAAAGAGACCAACAATGCAGGCATGAGAGGCTCAAGCCCACAGCTGGCTCACCTGCCCCTCTCTTCCCTTGGCTCCCATGGAAAAGAAACCCAACCTCTCCAGCCCAGCTTTGTGCTCCTGGGAGCTTTGGTCCCAGTGGTTGATTGGATTATCTTTATTGGTCTTTCTGCCATTATTAAATCTCTGGGGACGTGAACCAGATGTCCCCATTTGACCAGCCATTGTAGTTGTGTCCAGCAATGACCAGCTGTTTGGGGCTCTGTTCACAGACTGTCTCATTTATCTTGGATTTCTTAGTGCCAGAAGCAAGCTGCTGGAGGAGAAAGGGACGCTCCTGACCTCAGGAGGAAAGTATGAGTCAGGAATCCAGGAAATGCCACAAAGCATCGCTTTCTTCCCAGCATGCACCCTCTCTGCCCAGCTAAGCCTTCGAGGTATGCTTTGTTTTCCTTCCTTTAAGAATCTGATCCAGGCATCTCCCCTTTCAGAAAAAGATTTCCCCGATCATCTCTGAAAAATCTGTTGCATTTTAAGGTTGATCCATAGAGGGATTAGCTTCTGGGTTTTAGTTCCACATCTTTAGCGAATCGGGGTAGCACAGCTGGATGGACAGCTTAGCTTCACACATCACTGAGGAAAGCTTTGGGTCCAGGAAATTGCTAAGGACTGTCAACGTTTCGTGTCTCCTCCCTCCCTGCCTGTTACCTAGTTCCAAGACTTGAGACAAAGCACCGCTCCGACTTGAGTGGGAACAGAGGAGCTCCAACAGTATCCGAACTTGCATGGAGGCGTTGGAAAGGAGTGTACACTGAGCAATCAGGCACTTGTGTCGTGTGATTCTGACTGCCCATCTGTGAGTTAGATCATCTCATGATTAACAAAGACATGGAGGAATACTTACCACCTCTATCCAGAACAGAGGTGCATCATCACCAGACTTACATAAGCAACCTGGAGAGTGGAATCAAATTCATGGTTCTAATCCAGGCTTAGATACCAACCTAGACACAATTTCTATGGAACTTGGTCTTGTTACAGATTTTTAACAGACTGTTACATACATGAACAGAACGTCTCTCTTTTTGAAATAGTGTTTGAAATATTTTTTAAAACAGCCTGTAGACATTCTCACCCTTCATAAAGAACTTCTTATGTCATTTTCCGTAGTCCTCAGCACCCCGTGAACAGCTCTGGATCTGCTGGACGATGACTGGCCAGAGTGGAACTCCAAGTAAGACTGTAGTTTTTTGAAACAGTAGTATGACTTTACCATTGTCCTATCAATCTTTCTAAAGTATCATGACAAATCTTCTTTATAACGTGAAATCCAAAGACTAGGAGACTGGGAAAGGGCTCACTACATGTCTAATTATGCTGTCTACTATAATGTGGAAATTGAAGCCATTCTGTAGAAAAATGCTCAAGACTCTGGGAAGGAGCCCCAAATACAAAGTTGGGTTAAGGACATGAGGCATATGCAAATGAGTGCACCCAACCTCTTGTATCATGGATGACTCTCACAAGTGTAAAGTCAAATGAGAGATATATAGCACCCAGAATAATACATACCTGAAAGGTCAGAAACAACTAAAACTTACCCACAGCAATGTGAGGTGTCCAATTAACACCTCCTTCTGTAGACATGTGACTATTCTGTCATTGGGAAGGCATTGGGCTTCTGAATTTTGGTAAGTTCCGTTTATTGATCTAGGTTCAGGTTTGTAATGAGCTGTTTTCTTCCTGGCCACAAACCTCCAGAATAATGACTCTGGCTCAAAATATATGTACAAAAGGCTAGGCTCATTCCCTAACTAGCTAATAACCCATTTATATCAATCTATATTTTTCCAGGTGGTTATCTCTACTCAGATACCATGCATCTGCCTCCTCACATCTTCCCCCAAACTCTTCCTGTTCCTTGTTCTATCCCAGAATTCTTTCTGCCTACCATATGTCCCACCTTCTATTAAACCTTGTCTATAGGCCATAGTTTTTTTAAATTGACAGTTGATGCATCCATATAACAGACAAGATATTCTCTCTACAGAGGTTAATTTACTGTTATCTCTTCTCAAAATGAAACTCTTACACTTTCACTGGTTATTAATTGACAAATAATATTTATTTATGTTTAATGGGAAGGATTTTAAGTTGATACATGTCTATGATATATAATAATTATATCAGAGTGATTAGCATCCCCATCAAAAATATCTCTATGTGGTGCAGCGTTCCAACTCGTCTCTAAGTATTCTGACAGGTATAGTTAGCTATAGACTGCAGCTCTGTTGTGCAACATTACACTCTGTGGTGGTTCGGATGAAAAATGTCCTCCATAGTCTCCTGTTTTTGAGTAGTTGGTCCTCGGTGGTGATGCTGTCTAAAGAGAAGGTGCAGCTTTGTAGGAGGAAATGTGTTACTAGGGATGGGTTTTTCCAATCTTTTCCACTTTACAACCTTGCTCCATTCCTGTTCTCTCTGTGTGTCTGTCCATTTATGTGTCTGTCGGTCTATCTGTGTATGTCTGTCTCTGTCTCTCTCCATTTCTAGCTCTCTCTATTTCTGTCTCCCTCTGTCCATCTCTCTGTCTCTGTCTCTCTGTCTATCTCTCTGACTCTATCTCTGTCTCTTTCTATCTCCCTATCCCCACCCCACTTCCTGTGTGGAAGAAGATGTCATCAGCCGCCCTCTTCACCACCCCCCAACGCTTATCACTATCCCTTCTTAGCCATGGTGGATTATAACCCTCTAGACCCTTAGGTCCAAGTAAACTTTACATCCTAGGTTTCTTTTAGTCGGTGTATTTTATCACAGCTACAAAATACAAGGAGTAGAATAGTGAGCTGTGGGTTTCCATCTTCTACTCTGGGTGCTGTATATTGGCTGTTCGTTGTTCTCTGTCCTCTGCCAATGCGTCTCTGTGTGGTGTGGTCCAAGTTGTCTAGTTGTGGGTTTTTAAATCTGTGCTTTGTGGGGGGGGATTATTAATTTTTTTCTCTGTCATAATGTCTTCAAGTTTTCTATAGTTTTACACCAATTTGGGAAGGTTTTATGGTATCCTGGATCTATCCATTTTGCTGGGTTTCCTAATTTGTTGGAATATATTTGTTTAAAATACTCTCTGATTCTTCATGTGCTGTGGCGTTGGTTGTGATGTCTCCCCTTTTCTCTCTGTTCTTGTTCATTTGACCCCCTTCTTTTTTGTCCTGCTAAAGCTGGGTAAGGTCTTACTTTACTCTCTTTTTAAAAGCCTGACTCTATACTTCATCGACCTTCTGTATGTTTTTAGTCTATTTGATCTGGGCTCTGGTCTGCATTACTTTCTTTTGACTAAGTTGAGTCTCTGTTGGTTCTTGCTTCTCTAGCTTTTTGAGTTCCACTGCCATATCACACACTTGGAGTGTCCCCTCTTTTTGTCGTGAGTATTACTATAAACTCTGTTTATTGTTATCCATTCAGAGGCTTTCTTATACTGATTTTTAAAAATCTTTGTCAACTAAGATCTTTCAAAATGCCCTATTTTTAGCTTCCCCTATCTAGTCTAGTTTTGAGGGTTTTAATTTTTTTAATTTGAATCCTAGTGTTCCTCAATCCCAAAGTTTTGTTTGCTTATTTTTACTAGTAATACCTCATTGCTAAATATCTTGTTCATTGCTAATATCTTGTTCATATAATTGCTAAATATCTTGTTCATATAACAAACCATTTTCTTATTTTCTTTAAACTATCTCCCATATTCTTCTGTTTCTCTGTGAATGCCTTTACAATCATTCTTACTGAGTTTGGAGATTTTTACCTATTTATTTGAGTTGAGGAGAGAACAAGGCGTCTGCCCTAGAATGCCTGTGGAGGTCAGAGTCAATTTGTGTGGGTAAGTTCTCTTCTTTTACCTTTATATGGGCTCTGGGAGTTAAACTTGGATCACCAAGCTTGGCAGCCAGCACTTTTACCTGCTAACTCATTATGCTAGGACTGATTTTGTGTGTGTGTGTGTGTGTGTGTGTGTGTGTGTGTGTGTGTGTGTGTTTACACATGGACACTCCACAGCATGCTTGTAGAAGTAAGAGAAGAACTTTTAGGAGTCAGGAAGTCAGTTCTGCAACTATGTGGCTTCTAGGAATAGGTTTTTAGTCTTGGCAGCAAGTGCCTTTCCCCACTGAGCAATCTTGCTGGCTCATTCTTTTGAATTATTTATTGAGCATTTTGTGTTGAAAGTTTTCTTTGGAGCCCACTGCTAAGGCGTCCCTGTGATCTCACTGAGGCTCCTGTCACTTGCCTTTTCAGGTGTTTATGGAGAACAACCTCTAGAAAGTGGGAACAGCAACTCTACAGTGAGGGTGCTGGCTGGCACCTGGTAACCAAATGGTAAGTTATGTGGCATGTGTGCCGTCTCCAGTGTGACATTCTGAGCGGCCATGTGCCCTCTGTGGTCTTGCTCCCATTAACCTATGACCTCAACTTAATCGTGAGCAAACCTACGATGGATCAAATAGAGGGGCACCCTACAAATACTTGACTGGTGCTCCTTAAAATTGCCAAGGTCATGGGAAACCAGAGGGGGATGGAGGAGAAAACAGAGATATGATAATTAAATACAATTTAGGTCTGGCATTTGACCTTGGTACCGGAAAGGGCCCTCACTAGAACCATGGGATCTGATTTCAGTCTGTGTGGTTAGTTAAGAACAGTGCAGACATTCCCACTGCTTGGATTGGACAAACATACATACATAGCTGTCTGCTGTCTTCAAGACATTGGTTGACACTGGAGAAAGTTCCAGCCCTATCAATCATATTTGAAACTTTTCTGTAAGCAAAATTTTCTGTAAAATAATTAAATTAAATTTTTAAAATATATGTCTGTATATTGTATGACCCGTGTTATTTAAATACACTTACAAATGCTCTTGTGTGCACACACAAACACATACACACACACACACCAAAAGGAAACACAACAGTACATTGAACACAGTGTGGGTTAGCACATACCACTGTCTCTATGAATAGTAGGGTTGCCTGGGACATATTCCTGCTCATAAAAGCAGGTAAGTTGAGAGCTAGCTCAGTGGGCAGAGTACTGGGCACACAACCATGAGAAACTGTGTTGATTCCAAAACCAATGTAAAAACCTGGTGTAGAGACACAGCTTCTAATCCTATCCCTGAGGAAATAGAAAGGGGGGAAATCCTTCCATGGAGCTTCCTGGCCACCCAGGCTAGCCAATCCGTACACTCCAGGTTCAGTGAGAAATGCTATCTCAAAAGGTAAGTTGTGGCCAATGATATGGTTTTCTGTCAATCCCTAAAACCCACACGGGTAAAGGAGAGAGCTTATAGCCAAATGTTTATCTCTGGCCTCTATACATACACATGCTGTGGTGGGCATGGACACCATATCTCTCTCTCTCTCTCTCTCTCTCTCTCTCTCTCTCTCTCTCTCTCTCTCTCTCTCTCTCCCTCCCTCCCTCCCTCCCTCCCCCTCCCCCCCCACACACCCACACATACACACACACGAGTTGGGGCAATGTCTCAGAGTTTCTAATGCTGTGATGAAACACCATGACTAAAAAACATGTTAGAGAGGAGAGAGCTCATTTCACTCCCAGTTCCAGTTCACTATCACGAGAACTGAGGACAGGCACTCGAGCAGGACAGGAATCTGGGAGCAGGAGCTGAGGCAGAGGCCATGGAGGGCTGCTTCTTACTGGCTTGTTCCACATGGCTTGCTCAACCTGCTTCCTTACAGAACCCAAGAACCAGCCCAGGGATGGCACTACCCACAATGAGCTGGGCTCTCCCCCCATTGATCACTAATTAAGAAAATGCCTTACAACCAGATCTTTTGGAGTCATTTTCTCAGTTGAGGCTCCCTCCTCTCTGATGACTCTAGTGTGTGTCAAGTTGACACAAAACCATCCAGCACAGGCAGTGAACAGAGCCCTGTCACCACTGCTGTCTAAAACAAGAATCTACCAGGCAGGTTGTCCTTGGGTTTGGGGGTAGTTGAGATCTCTGATTAGGGGAGACCAGATTCCCCAGCCAGCACCAGCATACAACAGGCTTAGAATGTGTTAGGACCAGCCTGGAATGCCATGTGAGGTTTTACAATACATCATTCCTCTACTCCTGGCCAGGGGGATTGTAGCTTCAGCTAAATCACACAGAAGGTTGGTGGAAGAGACGCCAGAGGCCATGTCCGAGCTATCAGCCAGAGAAGTATCAGCCAGGACTGACTTCCATGATACTAGGTCCCTTCCCCTTGTCTGGAGGTCAGTTAGCAATACCTGCCTGTCATTTACCATCTAGACACCATTCCCCCTTCCTTTTCCCTTCCCCACTCCCCCTTCCCAGGAAACATTCTGAATTGTTTCAGGCATAGGACCCACTGGTTAGACATGCACAGCATAGCAGACGACATGAGAGTGTGAGGTTAGAAGTCCAGTGTCTGTGGCTGCAGGGGAAAGAAATGAGCGTGATGGCCCCTGTTAGCATGCTCCCTCCTGCATGGAATATGTGCCTTTGCAGGAATGCCCCCTGTGGGGCATCTAAGGGCTCCTGCAATGATGTCCAGATGGGAAGAGCCCCAGGACAGACACTGGGTCTGCTCTGCCCTGTCACTTGCTGCATGGCAGGCTCCTCTGATGGAGGTCAGCACCCAGGAGGGACTCTCCTGAGCACTTGGGACAGGCTGGAGGGCGTTTCTCCTGGAGGGACAGGAAGCATCACTTACTTGTGACCCCTGAGTCCCTGGAGCCTCTAACATCCATTGTAAAGGCATCAAGGCCCCTGGGTGGACACCACCCATAGCTCTATTACACCGCTATGTGTAGTAACCATCTGGATTTCTCTGCTGCCTGATGGACAGGACGGTAGAGGTGTAGGGGGAACATCCAAACTGCTGTGCCTGGACACTCCTGGTCCCCAGCTGACTCTTTAGGAGCAAGAGGTGGCTGAATACATTAACAAAGAGCTCTGGCCAGTGCCCTGGCTAGTTCCCCAACATGGGCAAAACTCTGGGCTGGTGTCCTTGATTTAAGCTGGTGTAGGATCCCAGCTACAGGTTCCCTGGTCTACAGGTTGGTCAGAGGCATAGATATTGTGTCCCCACCATTCCCTCAGTACAGCACATGGTGAGTCTTCTTGAACGCAAATCATCCCGTGTTTAACCAGGAAAACTGAATTTTCTGTGTGTCTTGAGGCCTTGAGGAAGCCAAGGTAAACAACTTCATTGGCATGCCGGCATTGCCATGTGCATGCGCATGGACACAGCCTGCAGACATGCGGCTCTGGAGGAAAGACTTCAGCCTTTCCAGCCCTCCCGCTAGCCTCTCCCAGTAGCCACAACTAAAAATATAGCCCATGAAAAGGAGTCTCTTTCCAGAATAAGGATGTGAAGGCAAATGTCACTGCATTCACAGCAGCAGACCTCTAATTCCCAATATAGCAATGGGAAGAGGCCAACTCCACCACTGCACCCCACATGCAGAGCCTCAGAGCCAGAAACAAGGACTCGGCAGGAAAAGCAAGAGATCAGGTTAGGTGTCCATGGCAACCGAGAAGCCAGACAGAGACAGAGCTCAGCAAGGAAGGGGCTTGAGGGTGTGTACTTCAGACCTTGTGTTTGTCAAAAAGAAGTTCTCCTGTCAACCCTGCCTGAAGAAACTCTGTGTGTGGCTTTGTCCCTCCTCCCCCAACCCCATCTTTAACTGAGAAAAAGATTGACAAGTAAAAAAATTGTTCTGGGATCTTGTGTATGCCTTTAAAGTGGCACTCAAGTATGTATGCCTTTAAGGGAAGCTCTGAGGTGTGCATGCCTTTAAGGGTCTCTGAGTTTCATGGACTGTACTTTTAGTATTTTGGTTTTCTCCTTACAGCCCTGAGAGAACTTCCCTCAGCTATACTCAGGCTTTCTGCCTACCTGTGCATTCATGCTCAGAGGTAGTATGTCCATCTGCTCCACAGAGGAAACCACTTAGACCGGAGTCTATGCCATAGACTCTTCCCCAGACCTCAATGGCGTTAAACCACGACCTTTTGAGCAAAGCATCTCGTGAGTGAATTGATTCATTCATTAAACATCTTGACCTCAGGCTGCATGACAGATGCTATGCCAGGGATCCTGCACTCAAATGGAGGTCTGGGGCTTGCCACTTGGTTGCTAATTACACAAACTAAGATCACTGGGAAGGCATTCTCTGTAGAGGTGATCTTGCTGCCCCCTACAGGCAGGAATGATGCAGAGCGTCTCTGGAAGAGGTTGCATGCTTCAGGGTTCCTCACACTGTAGTGATGCCCAACCATAAAATTATTTTTGTTGCCACTTCATAACTGAAATTTTGCTACTGCTATGAATCATAATGTAAATATATGATATTTCTGATTGTCTTAGGCAACTCCTATAAAGGCATTGTTTACTACGGAGAGAGGTCGCGATCCACTGGTTGGAAACCATTGGTCTAGCAGCTGAAGAAAGTCTTCAGAAAGTCCAGCGGTTTGGGTCCTGGGAGCAGCAGGCTGGCTCTGAGCCTCCTGCAGAGGCAGAGTGTGGGCAGGTGTGGGCTGCTCAGACCTGCAGGAAGCTGTGGCCATACTGTGGCTTGGGGGTAGGTGGTAGGGGTGCTACTTAGAGAATCAATACTAAGGATACTGGTAGGGTTGCCACCCTGCAGCTGCAGGGGAGATGGAGGCTTCCTTCTCAGATAATTCGTGGCAAAATCAGCAGAAACCTATGGAAATGGAACCTAAGTGATCAGCCCCAAGACACAGACAAGAAGAAAGAGGAGGGGGTGGACTGGGGCTGAAGCTGGGGGAGAGAAAAGGAATTTCCAGGAGGTGAGAGATGGATGAAGCTAAACAGACAGAAGGGAGGCAGGGGGTGGCAACATAGGATGCGTGAATGGAGACTGGTGTTCCTCTGTGTCTGGAGTTCAGCCTAGGCACATGAGAAGACCTCAGGCAGTAGAGAAGGGCAGGAGCTAGGGAGGGGGCCAACTGATCTGTCAATGTTGTCAAGACTCCGGGACAAGAGGGAGTAGTTATCCTGGCAGGACTAGGGACAGTTTGGTTTGGGTTTAAAATCACAGTATCTCTGTGGCTAGATCTTTGTCTTCAGCCTGACTATTTTTTTTTAACAGAAAGGGGGGTTCGGAAGACCTGGAGACTGCTGTCACTGTCATTTCTGTAACTGCAGTAAGAGATGGAAAGAGCTGAACCTTATAAAGGAAGGGAGGCTGGAGACAAAGGAAGCCAGAGAAAAACCACTGTGACATAGAAAAGCTCAGATAGAAGGCAGAAAGGAGTCTGTATTCTAATCCTGGCTGTCAGCTCTAGCCCTCAGAACAGCTCTTGGGTCCACATGCTGAGGGAGGGAGTCTTTAGGGTCTGCCAGAGATATTCCGTCTTCCACCATGTTAGTCAGCTTTCCACCACTTTAACAAAATACCCGACAGAATCAACTTACAAAGAGAGAAGGTTGCTTGGGCTCCCTCTCTTAAAATCTTTGGTCTCACTGATTTGCAGATGTGTGGAGCAAAACCCCTACGGCATGGCCAGGAAGTGAAGATAAAGTAATGATTGGCCTGGAGTGGTACTATATACTTCCAGGGCATGCCCCCGACTGTAAGAGCTTCCGTAAAGCCCTATCTCTTGAAGACTCCACCACCTCTCAGTGGTGGCACCTTGAGACAATGCCTTACCTTCTAACCAATTGGGAAAGTAAGGCCGAGGCACTGTTCTACTCGCTCAATTAGCAACATACTTTGAAAATAAATATAAAGAAAGGGTAATTGTGAACTTTTGGTCATTGTCTCAGTTTTGGGCCATTGCTGTGGTTAACAGGATCCTAAGGGTAGTTCTGTGGCACTATGAACTTGTGATAAAAATGAGTAAGTTCAGGCTTGGCACACACAGAGCACAACAGTGACCATGCACAGAGCAGTGATCACGCACGGGGCAGAGCAGCAACCATGCATGGGGCAGAGCGGCGACCACGCACAGGGCACAGCAGCGACCATGCATTGGAAAGGGTAAGCGAATGATCAACACTGAACACATCTCCTCTGTTTCAGTTTTCTATGACCTGGATATCCTGAGTTCTCCCACCACAGAATATTTGTCCATTTTTGACTCTGACTCACCAGCTATCAGACTCCTATGCTGAACCCACTGCCACATTGTGTCACAGGCTGCTAAGCCCAGCTCTTAGTGACAAAGCAAGAGGAACTCTGGGGTCAACACCGTCTACACAGCAAGTTCCAAACTGCCATAGATAGACAGAGAAGAGAAAATCTGTCTCAAAAATGTTTTAAACCAAAACAATACATGATAAACTTTCTTCTTCCTTAAAGACAGCTTGGTGAGAGAAATGGCTGCAGAACCGCATTCTCCCAGCAGGTGGCACCCGAGGAACGTGTTTGGGATTCAGCCCGCCCGTCATCCCAGTGGGCCTTTCTATGGCTTCTGTGTGGGACACAGGTCTACCCTGACAGAACTCGGACAGAGGGCCTGAACACCACATACCTCTTCATGAATGGAACTAAGACATTAAAAAAAATACATCTTTGATACTCGCTTGCCAGAGGAAGCTCTAAGTTGTGAGGCTTCGGATGCCACAGCCTCTTAGCAGGCTCCCAGCCAAAAGCCTGTTTGGGACAGGAGATAGGGCGGCCAGTCTCTCCAGAATGCTGTCCTCACAGCCAAGCTCCAACATAATTCAAACTCTTTATCAATGCGTATTAACTGTGCAGAAGGGTCCATGCATGTTTGAGAAGTACTTGGCCACAATCACCCACTCTGTTATTACAGATTATACACCCCCTCCCCTTCTCCATTTTCTTTTCTGTATCACTGGCAGTCTCCAGTTTCATGTCTTCTTCACCCTTCCCAGCTTCTGAAAAAGAAGGAAAGCAAGTAACACTTGTCTCCCAGGTCTTTTTACACTTCACATGATAATCTACAGTTCTATTCATTTTGCTAAACATCTCGTTCATCTTTACAGTTAAGGAAAACTCTACTGTTCGGCCATGCCCAGCCTGTGGCCCAAGAGAGATATGTATGCAGCCCAATTTAAACTCACAGAACTACCTAAAATGTTATGAGATCATTTTGGCTAATTTTTTATGCACATATTCATTTTCATGAAATTTTGTATAGACTACAATGTATGTGTGTGTATCTATGTGAAGGTGTGTGCATTTGGGTGTCGTACCCACAGAAGCCAGAAGAGGGCGTTGGATCCCCTGGAGCTGATGTTACAAGCTGCTGTGAACCAGCTCCTGTGGGTGCTCAGTGGCAACACTGAGACTCCCTGCAGTTATCTTGCCCTGGTTTCACTGTAAAGATGGGGCGTGGTTAAGATTTCACTCAAGCTTCATCTCACCTCCTGCCCTATAGAGGCTCCAGGTGTGAGCTCGGTGTGGATGTGGTGGGGGCGGTGCTGGCCATGAGGGGTGGGTAAGTCATTAGACCCCTATGGGACCTTAAGAGAAGATAGGAAGAGACCAGCAGTTGACTGAAGAATGCCCGGTGTTCTAATGTTCTGATACCCAGTTGGTAAACCTATTAGCAGCCCGGGAAGTCACCAGGAGAGGCTTTGAAAATGAAAGGAGATGTAGATTCCAGGAAGGGAGACGAGTCTGTACCAGAACAGCACTGTGTGCAGAAAGGAGGGGAGGGCAGTGTGCACAAGAGGGTGATGGGAGCTTGGGACTGTCGGTAACAACATAGGCGAGCTGGGTACCACACCACGCAGGGCTGGGCTTTCGACAAGGGGTGTCAGGAAGAGATTTGTGCCGGTGTGTCTGGGAGACTTGGAGAAAAGTCCTTCTGTCAAAGACGAAGGAGTCCAGCCCCACTAGCCACGTGATCCAGAGTGTTCTCCGCACACTCAACAGTGGACCTGAGAAAGTCCTCCGCACCCAAGGCAAAGAGAAAGGGCAGAGACGGCTGCTTCTGTTTACAGGAGTCAGGAAGGGATCAGAGACTTGAGGACTGCCCAGCAGAGGCAGCTAGCTGCAAGCCACACACACAGATTCACAGAACCGTGGCCAGGAGGTCTGATCGTACAAATGGGCGGAATACAAGAAAACCTTCACAACGCCAGAGCGGCTGGAGGTGGGGTTCTGGTGTGATGAGTTTTGGGTCACTTCAGAAGTTGCTGCTGCTTTGCGGTTTTGTTTGTTTGTTTGTTTGTTTGTTTGTTTGTTTTTTGGGTTAGTTGCCCTATCCTGACAGCCCAGAACTGGGGTTCTCAGCTCTCATTTGACCTCATCTCAGATGAATACTCTCTAGGGAATTCCCTTTGCAGAGAATGGAGGTTAGGTGGGCTGGCTTGTCTTTCGTCTTTCATTTTCTCTAGACTATTCCTTAACTTACAGAAATTGAGAACTCCGTCATATGGCCGTGGGGGGTTGAATAAGAATGCCCCTCCCCACAAAGCTCATATTGGTGTGGCCTTGTTAGAGGAAGTGTGACTGGGAGGTGGGCTTTAAGGTTTCAGAAGCCCGTGCCAGGCCCAGTCTCTCTCTCCCTCTCTCTCTCTCTCTCTCTCTCTCTCTCTCTCTCTCTCTCTCTCTCTCTCTCTCTCTCGTCCTGTGAAGCAGGATGTAGCTCTCAGCACCGTGCGTGCCGCTGGGCTCCATGCCTTGAGGATAATGAACTAAATGTCTGGAACTGTAAGCCAGGCCCGATTAAATGTTTTCTCTCATGACTTGCTTAGTCATGGGAATGTTTCACCACAGCAATGGCAACTCTAACTAAGGCAAGGCCGTCGAATAAGCAAGAAGGCCAGTTATTGAACACGGGAGGCTCAGACGAAAGGCAAGTACAGGGGCCACGTTCTTTTCTGATACCTCCTCTGTTCCCCAGATATGGAAGCCTGACTGACTTCCCCTCCAGATTGACTTCCAGGATGACACTGGAATAAGCCTGGGACAAATGATGTCAGCCTCACAGTTGGCCTTTGCAGGCCCTCGACTTCCTCTGTTTACTCCCATGATGCCTCTCTGGGGAGGGATGCCTTCTCTGCCTCCTTCTCCCGTCAGCTGTCACACGGCTGCTTATCTCTGCTGACCTTCTCCTAATGAAGACGATGGATTAGCCAGGACTAGGAGTCAAAACATTGCTCCGTCCTGATCTTACGAACCATGACGTAATTATCTCTGACCCGTCAGGCATGTCAGATGGCTTTTATTATTGTACAAATAACTGAGCACCCACAGACTTGAAAATGTGCTATTTTACAGGAAGTCATGGACGAAGAAGAGCCCTCTGTGCTCCAGAGGTGGTGCCCCACTGGCTCAGGAGGGTTTTATTCACTGTGCTGGCCAATAGAGCAAAAGACAAAATATTTGTGCTTCTATTCTTAATTTAGTGAATTATAACAGATCGTGTGCCTACTCTATGTTGCAGCTGAAGAATGAACTGGATTCTGATACGTCATACCTCCTCGTCAGGCTCCTGTCTTTCACCAGTTACTCTGCTTTATGCTTCCCCTACTCATCTTTGTGACACTGGAAAACACACTTAAGTTATTTAAAGTAGAACTCTTGTATTAGGACAGACATTAAACGTTTAGATTAAGATTTTTAACTTAATCTGGGACAGTATCTGTGTAAGCCTCTCTAGGGAATGAGAACTCCGATGTGTTGACCCTTTCCTCTTGTTCTCAAAAATCCCAATTTCATGTCCTCGTTCTCCACTGCCACACAACAACCACATCCCATGCAGCCTAAAAGGGAATTTAGTATCAATAAGGCTCAGGGCTTCCATTTTCTGTAAGTGGCCAAACACATTAAAAATCTCTCCAAGAAGAAAAATACCTCCAGATAGTCTCATCCCTCGCTTTGCTTTCTTCAACGCTTTTGATTTTCAGTTCTTTTGTCATTGACATGGCTTCTGGATTTACTTTCTAACACAACAGATGACTGAAACTGGGGTAATTGAGATCTGTGACTGCAGATGAGAAAGGAGCTGTTTCTACTCCAAGAAACAGCTACTCTTGGTCCCCAAGAAAGTCACCAACCAGCTAGTCACCTCTGGTTCACTCCGGGGAGCCCCGTAGGAAACAGCAAACCCAGACAGACCCACACCAGACCCAGCTCACCTGGAGCATGCAGCACTGGGAAGAGGGAATGAGTGAGGTGAGACACCAAAACCTCAGGCTGAAGCCCCTTAGAAATGGCGCCCCCCAGTGGCTTGGTCCTCCCCTCCCCCTTGAGATGGGTACAGAGAGAAGACAAGATGCCTGGGATCTCTAGCTCTGAGCTCAGCATCAGCATAACTCTAGGGAAGAGTCTCGAATAATGAAGGAGCCTCTCCTTATAATCAATAAATAGCTTCCTCATCTAAAATGGAACTATGGAACTACAGGGGCTTAGTTACAGGGTAGCGTGGGCTAAGCTAATGCAAGCATCTACCATAACATAGAGAAATGCTCACTAAATAATACAAGGTTTAGAACTCAAATGTGCATTTATACTCACAGGAAAGAAGGGGTGGTAAATCCATGGAAGTCATAGGTAATGATGTAATTGAAAGCTAGCCCTATTGTCTGGTGGCATCACTTACATAGGCAGAATATGGAATATGCAGCCTCTACACAGTAGCCTGTATTAAACCAGGATCTTCTACACAAAGAAATATAAAATCTGTGAGATGTAAAACCATGCCAGGAAGTTTGGTAAGGTAGAGCAGGTGGAGACCCGGTGACTCAGTGGGCACACACCTGAGACTTAGGCGACTCCCTGCTCCCTGTCAGACTCCTGCCTTGGAACACATGACATGCTTCTCTCATAGAAGAAACATGTCCTATGGCCACGTAGGCTGAAGACAGAGTTCTCCATGATAATGGGGTACCTAGAGAGCTTACCCAACAAGCTTCCCTTCCCAGACATTCCTCCCTGCAAAAAAATATTTAATCTAAGACCCACCCTGAGAAGTTGGGTATGGTTTTATGCATCCATTTTCTACCAAGATGATAAACTGTTTAGAACCATGGACTGTCCTTTCATCAAGATCCACCATGAGGAGCCATGAAGACCTTTGCCTACAGAGCTGCAGCCTAATCTCCTGTAGCCTGTAGCCTCCCCGCACTCCCAAACACAACCATCAAGCCTGCCTCCACCAAGCTAAGGACAAACATCCCCAATGGGAGAGAAGCTGGAGCTCCCCTTGTCCCCAAGCTAGACACTGTCCCCAGCCCTGGGGCCCCCAACTCCATTCTCTGCTCTTCCCAGTGTTGCCTGGATGTCCAAGAATACGAGGACCCCTGAGGCCCCAGCCTTGTCATAGGCCCAGGGACTCCTGATCCAGCTCCAGCTTCCCCACCCCCTAGTCCTGTCTCAGCACTTCCCTTCAGCCCAGCACCCACCCCAGTGTAGGAAAAACACAGACAAGCTTCCTGCTTTCCACCTCCCCAAGTGACTGTGCCCTGCAGTAGGGTGGACTCAAGCCTACAAAAATCCCTACAAACCATCCAGGCAGGAGTGAAGACACCCGAAGAAAGCCATTGTGCCTTCCCCGTGCTTCTCGGTTGCTTGAAACCATGGTCCCCATGAAATCAGAATTTCTCTAGGAGTCTCAATGTGGGAGAAGTGAAAGTTGTAATCCTAGTGCTAGCCAGAGAGGAAACCTTGTCCCTCAGAACCAAGCCTGCCAGACTGGTCACCTTGTAGGAGAGACTGGAGCTGAGACCAATGGATCAGTGATGGTTAGGCCCATGTCTTCAGAACAACCTAGTTAAGAAAACCTCTCATCCTCTATTAAAATGTAAACTTCACGTAAGGATCCTAATACATGGACTTGAGGGTTTGCTTGACCTATCTCATTGGTTGTTGTTGTTGTTGTTGTTGTTGTTTTGTTGTTTTCCCAGTGTACTGGCTGGTTTTGTGTGTCAACTTGACACAGCTGGAGTTATCACAGAGAAAGGAGCTTCAGTTGAGGAAATGCCTCCATGAGATCCAACTGTAAGGCATTTTCTCAATTAGTGATCAAGGGGGAAAGGCCCCTTGTGGGTGGGACCATCCCTGGGCTGGTAGTCTTGGGTTCTATAAGAGAGTAGGCTGAGCAAGCCAGGGGAGGCAAGCCAGTAAAGAACGTCCCTCCATGGCCTCTGCATCAGCTCCTGCTCCCTGACCTGTCTGAGTTCCAGTCCTGACTTCCTTTGGTGATGAACTGCAGCATGGAAGTGTAAGCCGAATAAACCCTTTCCTCCCCAACTTGCTTCTTGGTCATGATGTTTGTGCAGGAATAGAAACCCTGACTAAGACACCCAGTATGGCTACATTGAATAAGTCTCCTTTCTCAGCTTAGTGTGTATTTAATTGGACTTTTGAGGGTTGATGGCCAAGTCTAGAATAGACACCAAACCTTAGCAACACTGGTCAAGTAACTTCACTTACAAAGGACAATAGTCTCAGTTGGAATGGTGGTAGTAGTAGTAGAAGTAGTATATCTCTCCAGCACAGTGACCTGGCACGGCAGTTTTCTCTGCTTGAGGTGCTGGGTGGGAAAAGGCTATGGTGGAACAAGAGTTTGGTGTCTAAAAATACCCAAAAGCAAGTGATGAAGGAAGACAGAAATACAAACTTGGTTCTGGGCTCCAGGAGTCAGTGCTGATCCATAACGATTTCCATTTAAACGGTTCTGGTAAGGGCCAGCTCACAGTGCAACACTTCCATTCCCCCTGCTTATGCAGTGAGTGGAAATCAGCGTGGAAATGTGAGGTCCCTGGTGTAACAGCAGGGTACCTGGAGAGGTGTCTCATCATCAGAGCAAAGCTGACCCCAAACCATGACAGGAGGAAGGTCAGAAAGCAGAGGTGGCCAAGCCTTCTCAGCAGCACCGTCCCCACTTGACAGATGAGTGCGCTGGGCCTCTGGCAACAGTACCTGACCATGTGACATTTAGTGATGAGCTAGAAGAACTTAGCTTTCTGGAGCTGCAGGCTGACCCCTGAGATGTGAAATTGAAACCCAGGCACCAGGAAGGACAGAAGGACAAGAGGAAAGACAATACGCTAAGATCGAAAGGGATGCACACCCACTTGCACAGTTCAGACCCACTCAGCCTCAACATGAATGCCAAGGCCCTGCAGGGAAAGGATTCCAGGTTGGCTGAAGGTTCCTCTCCTACGGATCAACTCACTGGTTTGCCTGACTTCCCTCGACATCCGTTCAGCTCTTGGGATGTGGAAAACATCAGTTTTCCATCAATGACAAAATACCCGAATCAAGTAACTTCTAAAGACAAAAGGTTGATTGTGGCTCAGGATGTGAGAGGTTCCAGTGATCCAGGATCAGTGACCCCTGTTGCTTTGGATATGGGACATCACGGTGCACATAGATGGAGAGGCCACACTAGACAAAAATCCAGGAAGCAAAGGAATGAGCTATGATCTCAACTTCCCCTTGGACAGCAGAACTCAGTGCTGTAACTTCGTCTCATAGGCTCCACACCTAAAGGCTCCCAGCCTTCAATATAGGGACCTTTTGGAGACATCTCAGATCCAAATCATTGCGTGCTTCAAAGTGGAACACTGGGCGCTGCCTCAAAGTGACTTACAGTGCTTCCCCTGGCTCCTAAAATTATATTCTAATGAAGGTATCCACCAAAACAGTGGTTCTCAGCTAGCGAGTAGCAGAACCAACTGGAATTCGTTTTTTACTTTATTTTATTTTATTTTATTTTTATTTATTTATTTGTTTGTTTGTTTGTTTTTGGTTTTTCAAGACAGGGTTTCGCTGTATAGCCCTGGCTATCCTGGAACACACTCTGTAGACCAGGCTGGCCTCGAACTCAGAAATCTGCCTGCTTCATTTTATGGGGGAGGGTGTTTTGCCTGCCTACATGTTTGGGTACTACATGCCTGGTGCCATAAAAGGGGATCCGATCCCCAAAAATTGGAGTTAGAGACAGTTGTGAGCTGCCATGTGGGTGCTAGGAATTGAACCTGGATCCTCTGAAAGAGCAGCTAGTGCTCTTGACTGCTGAGCCATCTTTCCAGCCTTGTGGAAAGTTGACACATATTTGGTGGATCCATCTTTGGAGCTTCCCATTATGCAGGTCTGGGTGGGGGCTTACAACAGCCAGCCTACCCTTCCTGTAAAACACCCCCTTTCTCTCTCACCCTCTCCCTCTCTCTCTCCCTCTCCCTCCTCCCCCCTCTCTCTCACGAATAGACACACATGCACACTTTTATGACAGAGTTAGACTAGGTTTTTTATGTAGCTCAAATAGACCCTGAATTTGAGGTCCTCTGCCTTCCGTGTGTGTGTGTGTGTGTGTGTGTGTGTGTGTGTGTGTGTGTGTGTGTGTGTGGTGTGGTGTGATTGTGAATCTCTAATTCCCAGGCAATGCTGCTGCCGCCGCCGCTGTGCCATTGCTGTCCTCTTTGAGAAGAGCCAAGTTAAAGCAGTACTTTGCAAACTTTGATGGGCATAAAAGCTATTATGTAGCCTTTTACAGAGCAGATCCTGATTTAGTGGGTCTGAGCTACAGCCTGACATCTGTAAATTTTAGCCATATCCCAAGTAATCATAATATTGTTATTTTCAACTGTCAAGTCTTAAGAAGCTATGTGAGTATACCGTGCTACTTCGGTGTGTCTAGTTTTGTAGAAAAAGATGAAATAGCAACTGTGGACACACAACCACACACTGTGGACACAACTGTGGTTGTGCTAGAGAGCAAACCCAAGGTCTTGGTCATGCTAGGCAAAGGCTCTAGAGATATGCAATAGCCCCAACCCAGCTATGACTCTAAAACTGGCTGTGCCCACGTTTATCACTGGTAAGTATAGTTAATTATTTAGGAAAGCCAGCACTGGGCCTGCTGTATCCCTTCAGGAAGCCAAGGAATGCTACTATAGTGACCTAAGAGCTGGCTGATAGTGTAAGAAGAGACTGACATTGAGACCACAGGATGGTCTGGGGTCAATCCAAACATGTCCAGGCATACCTAAGTATGGGATCCATGGAGAATGTCCCGTACTGGCACCAGCTTAGAACACGGTTCTAAAATTGGCCTTTCTTCTCTTGGGAAAGTCAGATTCTTTCCCAACGGCTGGTCCAAGGAAGATTGGGGGAGAGGGAGGGAGACAAATCTTTCCATGGGCCATTACCTTCTGTGATGGATGACGTTCCCCTTGGGACTTCATTTCAAGCCAGAGTCCTAGTCTTGGCTGGAGCCCAGGCTGTCTGGAGCCTGCACAGTGTGTCAGATAGGGAGGGCACCGGGAACCAACCCTTCTGCTGTGTCCCCAGAACCAAGTCTGGACTTCTAATTATAATCCTCTCTTGCTCTCAGGTTGTGTGTCCACTTCTCAGAGAGCTTCTTTCCTCCATCCTCTCCATGTGCATATATTTCCTGGGTTGTGCAATGTGCACAGAACCTCCCTGACCCCGATGAAGGAGCTGAGAACCGCAAAGATATAGTGAACACTTGGTCATAGGGAAGCAGCCAGTAAATGGTCACCCTGGTATTCCTATTTCCTACAGTGCTATTTCCTAACGAAATATTTCTAAATAGGAAGGCTCCCTGGGAATGCCTTTCCTAGCTCCCAAAGGAGTATCTAAGGTCATAGGACACAAATACTTGTAGTGCTAGTATCTAGATTGCAACGCAAGGTTCAGCTCATCAGATTATAAGCAGGGATTCACATAGCCACTTCCTCCATCTTCTCTTAGGTCCCAACAAGAGCAAACAGATCTGGAGAGTTTGGAGGTACAAAATGAAGCATATTAAGGGCCATAACAGCTGAGGAACCCAAACATATTTACAGGGAAAACCCTGGGACTACTAAAAGCAACCTGGTTCTTGGCACCACCCTGAGGAAGAAACAGCCACCAATAACAACAAGTAGGAGCTGAGGTCTGCCATGGGTTCACACCTCTGTGGGTCTTTCATCCAGCTTTCTTACTGTTCTGAAGAACGGACTGCTGGCACACTAAACTTGGGTCCCCTCTGCCACTTTACAGCACAGACACAGATCAATCAAATGTAAGTCCTGAGATTGTAACTATCTACACAAGACTTGAGCATGGTAGGATGAAAGAAACCTTCTCATTTCTGTCACAGATTTTCACTGTTGGGGTCCTCAGCCTGTATGCCATTCTCCATCAGAGCTATGACTGTCCCCAGGCTGGGCCTTGCTTACTTACTATATTTTCTCAACTTGTCTATATTGAACACTTGCTCTCTGCATCTTAAGTACACACTTCGGAAAACACAGGAATGGAGGATGCTGGACTTGCAAATACTAGTGAAAACACCCACCCCATCTTTCCCAGGAACACTTCTCCACCCACAGACCTCTGACAGCAACCAGACTCAGATGAAAGGTGCTCAGAGTCACACCAGCTCAAGTGTGGGAGTCAGGAAACTCCTGATGGGTGTGGTTTAGGGCTTCCTGGAGAAAGTAGATTGACCCCTGCTACAGACCAACCTAACCCAAGGAGTTTATGGCTACCCCATCTTAAAAAGAAAGTCTTTATCACCTGGGGGTGGGGAAGGTTTGTATCTTTCACTGAGGGACCCTCAAATCCCTCTGTCCTATTGGGAAGCACAAGAGAACCATAAAGATGTCCCTAGACACTGATCTATGCCTGAAGAAGGACCCAGATATTACTAACTAACTTCAGTTTGCCTGGTGGCTTGTTCTGAAGAGTCTCTTCTGCAATCACTGTTATGTTCCAGAAACAACAAGTCTGGCTGATTGACATCCTTTGATAAGAGTCAACACTGTCACAAAGCAGCTGCATGATCAGTCCCAGGACAATAATCAGCCAGATCAAATCCTGCCCATGATTGCATGGCTCTGCAGACTCAGAGTTCCCCAATTCTGCTCTTTCCTTGTGAGGTCTCAATGTTCTTATGAGCTTCGGGAACACGGGGTCGAGGGTGCAGGTCCCCTTGTCCTTTGTGAATGTGTCCGTACCAAATAAATTCCCCAAATGTTCTTAGTGCCCCGTGCCTCCTATTAGGTCGGTTGGGGCCAGTGGCAGAGCCTGGTTCACCGGAACAACCTGAGCCTGGTTTCTGATTACTTTATATACCCTTATGACCGAAGGCAATGAGGGGAATCACATGGCATGCTCTAGAAGGTTCTCCAGATATCACGCTATGGCAAGACTTGTCCAGAAGTTGAGGGAAAGTGTCACCTAGTGCTCTCCAGGAGAACTTCATGACATTGATGGGGAGCTACTTAAAATCTTAGCAATGATGGCATTGCTTTATAGCTTATCTTGCCCTTAAGCCAACATAGACTCATTAGGCTCCCAAAAAGCATGGGATGGAAGGTCACAGTTGCCATCACTTTTGGGAGCATGAGGGTGGAAGAACTGGAGTAGGTAGGCTCTCAGGTAGTCCAGGCTGGCCTTAGCCTCACTAAGTAGCTAAAGATGGCTTTCAACTTCTTATCCTCCTGCCTCTGCCTCCCAGAACCTGAGAGTACAAGTGTATAGCACTACATCTAGTTGTATACAGTGCTGGGGATGGAACCCAGCGCCTCAAGCTAAATAAACGCACTACTGACTGAGCTACATCTTCAGGCCACTTCACCTCTTTCTGTAGAACATAAGATATAGGGATGTTAAAGAGCTTATAGTCAGTTATCTGCTAAGCTGGGGCCACAATTCCAGTCCTCTGATTGAAAGTTTAGTGGGACAAGACCATCTCAATTGTACCACCCTTTCTTGACTTCCTAGTCTGCTCCAGGTAATGATAAATGCACAACCTCTAAGAAGTATGTAGCACAAATTCCACGGGTTAGTTAGGCTCCATAATGGAGGTCAACAGACTTTCTCACGTAGGCAGACTGTTCTCCACAAACATCGACAGCAGAGATCTCTGAAGAAGGTCCTGACTCGCCTATCTCTTTAACTCTCAGAACCATTTTTCAGTACTGTGCAAGAAGGGAAAGAATATGGGGTGTTCTAGCGAAAACACAAACAAATCTAGACAGACAATGTGGCATTCAGTTGTATTTTTGCAGCTAGCCTGAAAGGTCTTAAAAGGAATGTCGTGACAATGAACAGTGGTCCCACTATGTTAAAATAAGACATCCTGAATGTGTGTCTCACTATGTGCAGTGCCCTCAGCTACCACATCCCTGAGGACCAAACCTAATTTGAAACTCAGCCACACCCCCTCCTTTACGATTTCAGATTCCTCTGCCAGTCATGTCCGCTGATTATCCTCTGCTCCAACTATTGACATTGGCCAAAGTCCCGGCAAGCCCTTTATCCCTCAGTAAAACATGTGTTTTCTGAGTGATGTGTCCTCTGGGTATTTTTGGTTCAACTAAGCCCTTTGTGTGGCATCTGTTGCTCTTTTAAACTCTCTCCAAATAAGAAACATAGCTGCTTTAGGAATGGAAAGGTTGCCACCTGAGTTCAGAGAATGGAAAGGTGACTGGATTCACATTTGGACTGTCTTGGTGTCAGGAAACATATCCTGAGACCCTTAAGCATTTGGGGTATTGAAGAATTACCGCCTGGGGCAAGCCCAGGTCACCCCACCAGCTTCTGCTTCAGCCCCCTTTACTCTGATCCAGTTCATAGCACTGAGTAATCAGTTCATCACTGGGCCATTGGTGATTCTACTCACCCTTGCCCCTGCCTGTTCCCTTCCCACCTCTACGGAAGCCAGTGCTGAAGCTCATTGGAAGTTGCAATGGGCAGAGGAGCTGAACATAGAGTGAGTATCCAGCTGCCCTGCTCCACAGGTAATCTTGGCTCAAGGGAAAAGAAGCATGGTAGCTGCAATCTGAGTTGCTTTTTGTTTATTGCTTTTGCTGCTGCTTTTGTTATGTATGTATGTATGCATGTATGTATGTATGTCTCTGTGTGTGTATGTATGTATGTATGCATGTATGTATGCATGTATGTATGTATGTCTCTGTGTGTGTATGTATGTATGTTTGCATGTATGTATGCATGTATGTATGTATGTATGTCTCTGTGTGTGTATGTATGTATGTATGCATGTATGTATGCATGTATGTATGTATGTCTCTGTGTGTGTATGAGTGTGTGTATGTATGTATGTATGTATGTATGTCTCTGTGTGTGTATGAGTGTGTGTATGTATGTATGTATGCATGTATGTATGCATGTATGTATGTATGTCTCTGTGTGTGTATGTATGTATGTATGTATGCATGTATGTCTCTGTGTGTGTATGTATGTATGTATGTATGTCTCTGTGTGTATGAGTGTGTGTATGTATGTATGTATGTCTCTGTGTGTGTATGAGTGTGTGTATTATGTATGTATGTATGTCTCTGTGTGTGTATGAGTGTGTGTATGAGTGTGTGTATGTATGTATGTATGCATGTATGTATGTATGTCTCTGTGTGTGTATGAGTGTGTGTATGTATGTATGTATGTATGTCTCTGTGTGTATGTATGTATGTATGCATGTATGTATGCATGTATGTATGTATGTCTCTGTGTGTGTATGTATGTATGTATGCATGTATGTATGCATGTATGTATGTATGTCTCTGTGTGTGTATGAGTGTGTGTATGTATGTATGTATGTATGTATGTCTCTGTGTGTGTATGAGTGTGTGTATGTATGTATGTATGCATGTATGTATGTATGTCTCTGTGTGTGTATGAGTGTGTGTATGTATGTATGTATGTATGTCTCTGTGTGTGTATGTATGTATGTATGCATGTATGTATGTATGTCTCTGTGTGTGTATGAGTGTGTGTATGTATGTATGTATGTATGCATGTATGTATGCATGTATGTATGTATGTCTCTGTGTGTGTATGAGTGTGTGTATGTATGTATGTCTCTGTGTGTGTATGAGTGTGTGTATGTATGTATGTATGCATGTATGTATGCATGTATGTATGTATGTCTCTGTGTGTGTATGAGTGTGTGTATGTATGTATGTATGTATGTATGCATGTATGTCTCTGTGTGTATGAGTGTGTGTATGTATGTATGTATGTCTCTGTGTGTGTATGAGTGTGTGTATGTATGTATGTATGTATGTATGTCTCTGTGTGTGTATGAGTGTGTGTATGTATGTATGTATGCATGTATGTATGCATGTATGTATGTATGTCTCTGTGTGTGTATGTATGTATGTATGTATGTATGTATGTATGCATGTATGTATATTATGAGATAGGGTAAGCTGACCCAGAACTTTCGATCCTCTCCAGTGCTAGGATTATAGTCATGCACCACCTCGGCCTGCCGACCCCATTTTTAAAGGTGGTTGAGATAATCCTTCCATGGGAATCAGAGAGCCTTCTGTGGGCCTTACCTTTCTCATTCCCCAAATGAAGCCCTCAGAAGTATACTCTACACACTGTGCATACGTGAGGGAGGAAGGCAAGATGACTCAGACCCCCCACCCGCACCCTGACCCTGTCCACAAGGGATGCTACCTGGGAGTGTGAATGCCCTGCTGGGCTCTCTGAAGATAACCCCATCAAGAGTGCTTCCCCAACAGTAGTCCTTCTGGGAACTGCTGCCATCTGCTGGACACTAGGCAGCTTTCTTTCTGTCCTCCAGTCCCAAGACTCATGAAGAGGAAGGAAGGGCATTGCTGGGGGGAGCCTAGCAAACACAGAAGTGGATGCTCACAGTCAGCTATTGGATGGATCACAGGGCCCCCAATGGAGGAGCTAGAGAAAGTATCCAAGGAGCTAAAGGGATCAACAATATGAACAACAATATGAACTAACCAGTACCCCCTGGAGCTCGTGTCTCTAGCTGCATATGTATCAGAAGATGGCCTAGCTGGCCATCAGTGGAAAGAGAGGCCCATTGGCCGTGCAAACTTTATATGCCTCAGTACAGGGGAACGCCAAGGCCAAGAAGTGGGAGTTGGTGGGTAGGGGAGTCGGGGGGGGGTATGGGACACTTTTGGGATAGCATTGGAAATGTAAATGAGGAAAATACCTAATAAAAAATAAATTTAAAAAAAAGATGGCTCCCACGTGGCCCTCAGATGTCTTATGATCCTGTAGAACTACCATGGTTTATTGTCACCCCTTTAGGAAAACGAGGGCTACCCTGTCAGGCCTTGCCTCTTGCATATCCAGCCACTCTCAGGTCAGTCTCTGTCTTATCCTCTCTCCCTCTTCTCCTCTTTCTCCCGCTATTCTCTGACCTCCAACTCCTCTGCCTTCTCTTTCTAAGTCCATCTTCCTTTCACCCTCCCTTTCCTCTTTCCTCTTTCCTTTCCCTCCCCTTCCCCATCTGGGTGATCACCCATGCTAAGCATGCATACCTCTGACAGTAGAAGCTCACAGTATCTGTCTGCCCAATCATAAGATACATGATGGCAGCAGTCCCCTTTCTAAGTGGGTCACTGCTGCCAGAACACCTCAATGTTCTATCTCTGATGCCTCCTCAGGCAAGTGCAGCCTGTCTTTCTCCAGCTCTTTCTCTCTCTGCTCCAATGAGCAGCCCAGGGCCAATCGGAACAGGTTAGCATGCAAAGTTATGACCGGGCTAGGAGCAGACAGAGATGACATGAAGCAGAACAAAGACCGGGTTACTGGAATCAGAGGAAAGAGATCAGGGTTAGACTCTGAACCCAGAGGTGACCTCACCTTCACCCCTATCTCTGTGATATTGGTGTAAGACACAGAAAACATAACTTTCATCTCAAGGAGTTAATACATAACTTATTCTGAGCCAGCTGGAATAGATACGATAGGGAACATGGACATGGGTGGCCCACCTATAGCTACTCACTCATAGAGGACAAGGCTTGGCTAGAACTGTAGTCACTGACTTCCAGTGAGCTGAGTGTCCACTGGGAGGCACAGCAAAGAAGAAACAGCAAGCATGCTCTCGCCCTTCTCTCTCCCTCAACTTCCAGCCCAGTATTCTTCCCCTCACTGCCCCTGTTCATTTGGGTCAAGGCAACCCCTCTCTGGGACATAGGAGGCCCCACCTACCTAGTTCACCTTCAACTTCCTACCCTCCTATTAGGCCAATGAGAGGTAGTATCTGGTCAAAAAGCTTGAGCCCCTAGGCGTCTGGCTTCAGCTGGAGAGTAGCTCTGCCATAATGGCCATGGGCCCCATTCCTCTCCTTTGTTTAGTGACATTAAAATTCTCAGCTGGCAGGGGAAGTGCCATTCTAGTCCCTGCACAGCCTAGAGTCAAGTATTAGTAACTTCTCGGTTGCTGTGACAAAGCAGGTGACAGTTTAAAGAAGGCTGTGCGGTGGCTCGAAGTTTAGATGAGACTTTCTTATCACTGAAGGAGGAGAGGTGGCAGAAGTGGGTGATGGGAAGGCTGGACCGGGAACATAGAATGCTAACTAAGCATTGGAGCCTGCTCTCCTCTTCCAGACACATGCTCTGATCCATTTTTACCAACTAGGGTCTACCTCATTGAGTGCCACAACCCCCCAAAAAAACAGCATTGCCAGCCTGTGAGGATGTTTCACATTGAAACTGTAACTTGGTAGTTAATAATTCATAGTAACTTTCTCTGCTGAAACAAGGAAAGGCATAAGGAGGAAGCCTTATAATTTTAAAATATGCGTATCTACTGGATAAATAAAAGGGAGTGTTGTGTCAAACAGTAGCCATTAGACTCACTGTCTATTAGCAATACCACATACCCAGGCAATCTTAGGCATTCAGTGAATGCACTGTAAAGTCTGAACTCTTTATCCCCAGGGGCTCTAAGAATACAAATAATCACATCTCTAGCCTACTGGCTCTAGCATCACCCAGCCCTTGACCTCTTGCCATAAATAAGTCCCCTCTCACTTGTAGGAAGGAAGATTCTCCTCAGGAGGAGGGTAGATGGAATTTCCCTGAGACCCACCTCCTCCATCACACCTCCATCCCCCTGAGATACAGCTTCCAAAAACAGAAAATGGGTGACCAGAAAACTCACACTGCACGTCAGCAAAGAGATGAAGGATGCCACCACCACCACCTTTCCTCCTCACCCCTGCCCCCATCGGCTGATGTCTGAGCATCACCACCGAGACAGCTGCCTCTTGAGAACCATTACCCCACACCTGCCTCCTCACTGCCTGAGTGGCTCTGCCACCTCAGCTCCCTCCCTGGAGACACGCAGAGTGGATGCATAGCAACCAGAGTGATAAAGAGGAGGAGCGAGCTGCCTGACAGCAGACCGCTTCACTGTGTCCCCTGTCTCCCTGAGATAAGACCCTCCAGGCTCTCTGGGAAGCAGAAACTTAGACTCACTGAGCTAAACTCACTGAGCTCAAGGAAGTCACAGAGGGAGAATGGAAGCCCAGAATGTCCTCCTTGTAGAGTGGTGGAATGTTGTCCTCAGTGATGACGACCTGCAGGATTGACGTTTCATCTTTGGAAAACCTTGTCGGTTTTGAGTTTTTGAACACATTTTATTCTCATGTCATCTTTATTTACTGGGAAGGCTGTGTTCCATATACAAAGAAAACTGAAGCTAGATACAAAGTTCAATTTATTTCAGAGGAATGCACACACACACGCACACACACACACACACACACACACACACACACGGAGCTTCTTGCCTTCCAGCCCCATCATGGTGGCTTTCTCTGGAGTCTCAAAACACCTTCCTTTTCCTCACCTGCGTTCTTTGAGTCTGAGTGTCGAATATCCAGCTTTAGAGAGTGATCTGTTACCCAAAACTCTTCTGAAACAATCAGACATAGGACACAAGAACAGCCCTTTCTGTCCTTTGTCAAAGAGATAATGCCAGCCTTGACCATGATGTCCTTTATATAAATCACCTGCGACTTCTGCAATTGAAAACCTCTGCCTGCTGCCCGAGTCATTGCCAACCCTCTGCTGCCTTCTCTACAGTGCTCGCTCATCTGCATGAAGGGAGGAGCTTCAGTGAGCATTTTCATTGTGAATGAGGTTGGAATCTTTGCAGTGCTGGGCTGTGGTACTTCCACACTAGGCACGTGATACACTACTGTGATATCACCATAGCCAATTAGGTATTTTTCATCAGCAGGAAGCTTCCAGAAGGTCCTCAACCTGTTCAGATAGCCAGCTTCCCACGCCAGCAGTGTTTCAGAGTCAGGTCTAGGATATTCCTGCGACTAAGCCTTTGGCAGACTCTCTGCAAGGTTTTCTAGGCCTTTGTCAATGTGATTATGTCTAAATTTTATAATGTTTTCAACAGTGATTTATGACCCACTTCTGTGAAAGACATTATTTCCCTAGGTAACACAATGCAAACAAAGATGATTGAGCTGTGAGGCTAAGCCTGTGGCTCATGGAGGACATGAGATTTGCATATGTGTACCCACAACACAGGAGTGCGGTTAAAATATCACGAGAGGCAGGTGAGGGAGGTGTCTCTCATGAGTGGGGGAACTAAATTGTGTACAGATAAACACAGGCCAGTCTCAGGAGAGAAAGGCACTTCTGCTGACAAGGGCTTCTTACACAACCATAGAGAAAAGATAAAGAAAGCTTCTCACATGCCACACCTACCCCCAACCTCACCACAGGCTTCCCTGAGACGCCTCCTCATGATGTGCACAGGCAATACTGGTGAACCATTGCAGCTAGGTACCTTTTACTTCAACAGAGTGGGCAGAAACCTTATTAGTATAAATATTATTCACCACAATGCTTGGGGGGCGCCCTTTCATAGAGTAACATTCTTTCTGAGGTATAAAAAGTGTCACCTTCGTCAAGCTTCACTAACAACTTCCTGAGCTGGGTGCATTGCTCAAAAGGGAAATACACATGACCCCCAAGTTCATGAGACCCACGTACAGATCACAGCTGGAACACACAAGAAAGCCCTGCTTATTGCCTGCCAGCTTGACACTACAATTTAAATTTCCCTAACATGGAGACCAGTCAGAGGATATCTGAGTGCTCAGAGGGTGGTAACAACTGCCCAGAGGAAAGGAGCCCCTTGAAGGAGATAATAATGAAAGACCACCTACATTGGAACAACGTGGCTTCATATAATTTTGACAACTTGACAACTAGAGTCCTCTGGGAAGAGGAACATCCACTGGGGAATTGTCTCCATCAGACTGGTCTATGGGCACTTCTGAGCAACATGTTTTTGATGAATGTTTGACATGAGTGAGTTCAGCCCACTGTGTGTGGTACCATCTCTGAGCAACTGGTCCTGGGTTGTATAAGAAATGAGCCTAAGTGAACCATAGAGTGCCAGTCAGCATGCTGACAGTAAGCAAGCCATGGTTTCTGCTTCAGGTCCAGGTCTACTGTTCTAGATTCCCGCAATGATGGACCATAACCTGTAAGCCAAATAAGCCATTTCCTCCCCTAGGTTGCTTATGGTCATAGTATTTGTGACAGCATCAGAAACCACTATCTTGTACATCCCAAGTCATCATACCAGAGAGAGAGAGAGAGAGAGAGCCTTGCCTTGGTAATTATATATGCTTGCTTAGAAATGGTACATATCATTCTGCATCCACAGAACTAGTCACATGGCCCCTGCATGCCAGGAATGATGCAGAAAGAGTGATCCTCCCCCCGAAGGGAAAGAAGGTCAGAAACACAACAGGGGTCTCTGCTCCCAACCAGTAACTGAGACGTGAGATTATTGGGACACAGAGGCTACCCAATGCTCAAGTTTCTGGACATTGTTTCTTCCTCTAAGTCCACGGTTTGACTATGATTTTTCTTCCTTGAAGAACTTTAGTGAATGAAATTAGTTCATTTTCTGAGTCACTAATTCCTGGGAACTCAGATGGAATGGAATGGAAGAATCCAGAAACCTTCTTCAGAAGAAAGAATCCAGAGACCTCCTTCAGAAGGAAGAATCCAGAGACCTCCTTCGGAAGCCTCCACCATCAAGATTCTTCAAGGATGGATGACAGAAAAGTCCCGCTCTTTCCTGCCCTAATAAACACACACCACCCCGTGATAAGCAATATATACATATGCTAGGCGAGGTGACAGAGGTTTGTAATCTCAGAACTTAGGCTGTTCAGGTAGGAGAGTTATTAAGAATTTGAGGCCAACATAGGCTACACAGTTTCTCAAAAATTAAAACAAAACAACAGCAGAAACTTACATTGCAGACCCTAAGTTTGTGACTCTCCTCCACAGGAGTATGTAGTGACATTCATGCCAGCCTACAAGGCAGCACCAGGGACTCTAGGATTTTACCATTGAAGAATGATACCATTGAATCCTCCACTTTACCATTGAAGGTGAGCCAGGTACAGAGGCCTTTCCAAATAGGCCAGTGAGACCTCACCTGCCTGCAATATTCTACCTCCTCAGCCTGCTCTACATATGAGCCTAGCAAAGGTCTGGCTCTCTATGAGGTCTGTGATTGACACCTGCTTATAGAAGACCTGAAGAAAAGTCAGAGGCTATGTGGCCTTTACCAGCAAAGAGTGGCACTTAATAAATACTTACTGAACACATGAACTGGCCTCCATTGTGATGTGGCAAGATAGAAGGAGCTTGGGCTTCGGATTAACTCAGTCCCCAGCTCCAGGGGCAGATTGCTTGCAATTAAATGCTAGATTTGCAGCTTTCTTCTTATGAGGTTCTCTCTCTCTCTCTCTCTCTCTCTCTCTCTCTCTCTCTCTCTCTCTCTCTCTCTCTCTCTCTTTTTCTCTCTCTCTCTCCCTCCCTCCCTCCCTCCCTCCTCTCCTCCTCCTCCTCCTCCTCCTCCTCCTCCTCCTCCTCCTTTCTTAGTTCTGAATGATTCTTACAGTACTGCCACCCATGGGTGATAGATAGAATATACCACACTTAAATTAGTCTCTGACAGATAGAAGTGATTTATGAAAATGTTCTAACTACATTGGGTACATTGTATACATTGTGATCTGATATCAGAGCAGACTAGAAACAACTCAAAGAGGAAAGACTGGTTTGGGCTCACAGTTTGGGGAATAGAGTCCATCATGGTAAAGAAAGTATGGGGGGTGGGAGTGGCTCTTGGTGTGGTGGCAGGAGCATTGAGTTTGTTCATCTGGGAAGAAGGTGAAGCAAAGAAAGGGAATACCAGGGCTCAATGCTCAGTTAAGGTTTGCCCCTTTTGGTCTGAGACTCCAATACATGAGGTGATACCATCCACATTAAGGACAGTCTATCTTCTTCAGTTAGTCTCACCTGTAATCACTCTCACAGACATCGCTAAAGGTGTGCTTCACTAATTCCAGGGATGTTCATTAGTCCACTTAGGCTAGCAGCCCAGTGACAATTAAGCACCACCGTGGGGAATTGAAGAAGCAGCTTTCATTCTGTCCTTTGCATGATACAAGCAAGGAGGTTACACTTATCCATGGAGGCAGATTTGAAAGTTAAGATTTAAAAATTAAAAAAAAAAAAAGATGCTTCAAGTAGAATTGTCAAGAGAAAGCACCGGCTATATTTAGAGACATAGCTAGAGACAGGGTAGCACAATTGCCATCATTGACATTGAGATTGTTAAAGGAATCTGGGTGAAAGACCAGGGAACGTTGACTAAACAGATCAGACGGGTATAGGACTAGAGAAAAAAAAAAGTAGTGATTTGTTGTATGGCCTATTTCTCTGAATTTCAGCATTGCTTCCAAATTAAAACTAAATTAATGGGGGAAAGGGAGGCTGGGGAGCCCCACTCAGGTGGTAAACATGAGGTGAGCGACAGCTCACAAATGGAAAAGACTAGAAGCTTAGAAGATTCTTGAGGTCCCCTGATGGCAGCATATGAGAGAATAAACAGCTGCTGGGGTGCAGCTGACCAGCCCAGTGTAGAAAGGTATGGGTGTCAGGGCTGTGAAGCCACCTGCAAGCTGCATAGAGAGCTTCAGGGTTGCAGACTGAAGAAATTGTTGCCCATGTTGGGGTGGGCTCTGGGTGATTTGGCTGCTTTTGAATCATCACGGCTCCTAGTGAGTAACCACTCACACAGAGTCCTGGTAGTAACCCCAATAAAACACCCATTGGGTCATCAAGTCTCACCTGTAATCACTCTCACAGACATCGCTAAAGTCATTGATGCAACGATTGCTTTGGTCTGTCCTGGGCCTCCTTTCTGGGGACAGATGATGTGTAAGTATGCTGAGTTTCCCCAGGTGAAGTCTGTCACACACACCCTATTTGGGTTTGAGGGGGGAAAAATGACTCCAATTGTATACATGTCTGAAACAAATTCCACATGGTTCTGCTAAAAAACAAACAAACAAACAACCCTCGGACACTTGCCTTAAGAAGAGAGTCAGCTGTTAGAAGGTACATGCGTGCATGTGTGTGTGTGTGTGTGTGTCTGTGTGTGTCTGTGTGTGTCTGTGTGTGTGTCTGTGTGGTAGCTAATATTACCAGTGTGACAAGATCTAGAATTATCAGAGTGGCAAGTGAGGGAGTCTATAGATTACGATAAGTAAGCGAGTATGATGGCCCACTCTAACTGTGGGCTGACTAGAGAGGGGAAGCAAGCTAGTGTAAGCATTCATCACCCTCTGCCCCTTAACTGTGAAGGTCGCAGGACCATTTGCCTTCATGCCTTCCCTGCCATGAAAGCCTGGATCTTCTAAATAAACCTTAACTCCATTAAGTTGGGCTTTGTCACAGTATTTCATCCTAACAATGGGGAAGTAACTAATACTGTGCAGTGAGGACTCGAGAACAAAACCACCTAGGCTTATACCCCAGGATATCATCCCAGGGAATTAATCCTTTCCACTGAACTTGGACATGCCTCCGTCTAATCATTCCGGGCTCCAGCTTCTTCATCTATAATATAAGAATGAAAGTAGGACACCAATCTCCCTGAGTGCAACAGTGTCCCTGAGGTACTTCGAAGATTACCTGTAAGAATATTGTAACAAGGGAGCTAAAACCATCCAGTGGAAAAAAGACAGCATTTTCAACAAATGGTGCTGGCACAACTGGCGGTTATCATGTAGAAGAATGCGAATTGATCCATTCCTATCTACTTGTACTAAGGTCAAATCTAAGTGGATTAAGGAACTCCACATAAAACCAGAGACACTGAAACTTATAGAGGAGAAAGTAGGGAAAAACCTCAAAGATATGGGTACAGGGGAAAAATTCCTGAATAGAACAGCAATGACTTGTGCTGTAAGATTGAGAATCGACAAATGGGACCTCATAAAGTTGCAAAGCTTCTGCAAGGCAAAAGACACTGTCAATAAGACAAAAAGACCACCAACATATTGGAAAAGGATCTTTACTTGTCCTAAATCAGATAGGGGACTAATATCCAATAGATATAAAGAACTCAAGAAGGTGGACTCCAGAAAATCAAATAGCCCCATTAAAAATGGGACTCAGAGCTGAACAAAGAATTCTCACCTGAGGAATACCAAATGGCAGAGAAGCACCTGAAAAAATGTTCAACATCCTTAATCATCAGGGAAATGCAAATCAAAACAACCCTGAGATTCCACCTCACACCAGTCAGAATGGCTAAGATCAAAAATTTAGGTGACAGCAGATGCTGGTGAGGATGTGGCGAAAGAGGAATACTCCTCCATTGTTGGTGGGATTGCAAGCTTGTACAACCACTCTGGAAATCAGTCTGGCAGTTCCTCAGAAAATTGGACATAGTACTACCGGAGGATCCCGAAATCTCTCTCCTGGATATATATCCAGAAGATGTTCCAACCGGTAAGAAGGACACATGCTCCACTATGTTCATAGCAGCCTTATTTATAATAGCCAGAAGCTGGAAAGAACCCAGATGCCCCTCAACAGAGGAATGGATACAGAAAATGAGTGAGGTAACCCAATCACAAAGGAACTCACACAATATGTACTCACTGATAAGTGGATATTAGCCCAGAAACTTAGGATACCCAAGATATAAGATACAATTTGCTAAACTCATGAAATTCAAGAAGAACAAAGACCAAAGTGTGGACACTTTGCCCCTTCTTAGAACTGGGAACAAAACACCCATGGAAGGAGTTACAGAGACAAAGTTTGGAGCTGTAACGAAAGGATGGACCATCTAGAAACTGCCATATCCGGGGATACATCCCATAATCAGCTTCCAAACGCTGACACCATTGCATACACTAGCAAGATTTTGCTGAAAGGACCCAGATATAGCTGTCTCTTGTGAGACTATACCAGGGCCTAGCAAACACAGAAGTGGATGCTCACAGTCAGATATTGGATGGAACACAGGGCCCCCAATGGAGGAGCTAGAGAAAGTACCCAAGGAGATAAAGGGATCTGCAAGCCTATAGGTGGAATAACAATATGAACTAACCAGTACCCCCCCCCCTGGAGCTCGTGTCTCTAGCTGCATATGAATCAGAAAATGGCCTAGTGGGCCATCAGTGGAAAGAGAGGCCCATTAGTCGTGCAAACTTTATATGCCTCAGTACAGGGGAACGCCAGGGCCAAGAAGTGGGAGTGGGTGGGTGGGGGAGTGGGTGGGGGAGCATGTGGGGGACTTTTGGGATAGCATTAGAAATGTAAATGAAATAAATACCTAATTAAAAAAAAGAAAAGAAAAGAATATTGTACATTAATAATTTCTACATTTCTCAAGAATGAGCCTAGAGTGTTCCATTGCCACCTCATCATTAGAGCCTGGTATGAATGCCACTGCATAGGCTCATGGAAGAGTCTGCAAATGCAGAGCCTGTGTAGTCATGAATGTGTAGATGTTAGACCCAAATAAATATACCATGAGTTTGTAACATAGACTACATGTCTAGACAATATATTTGTGGCTTCATTTGCTTTGGAAGGAGAGGTGAAGTAGAAATTTCTGGTTTCTTTGGAGACTCGGTTGTGTCGTGTGATGTTTTTCTGAAAGCTGTCTTATGAGAGGATGTTTTGTTGAGGCAGACACTTGAGAGGACATTTGATGTTTGGAAAGAGTTTGAGTAGAACACAACAGACAATACATGAGGCTCTTGCATTAGTTCATCTTGAGACACTTTGCTGCTAGCCTTAGCTGATCTTCACTTGACCTTCATAGACAGAAACTCATCACTTGGTCTTCAGAGACAGAAACTCACCGAAGAACTTCTTGTGGTACTCAGCTGCTTCTTGCCACCTTTACAGACTGTGACAATTCAGTCATGCCTCATGGTTTCTTCTGGTCCTAGCCACTGCTGCTGATTCATGTTTGGTGTTTGCCGATTGGACTGAATTGGCACTACTGATTCGTGGTTGATGTTTTGCTCTGAACTGCTGATATCCTGACAATGAATATTGGAATCACCCTCAAAGATCTACTTGTAAACAGGTGCACACCCCCCTTATCCTACTAACCATCTTTTCTCTGACGTTTGGTCATGGGCTAGAAGGGAGGTTGAAGCACTTGAGAACCCTTATTAAAGTAGGTTTTGAAAAATTTAAGCCTATAGAGAGATAGTCTCAATAAGGGTCTACATGAAATGACAGGAATTGATCCATGATTTGAATTTATAGATAAGGAATGTGTCAGTGCTACTGTACGGCTCTATGTGGAGCAAGTGCTTAGCAACCAGATAGACCAGATAGCCTTTTCTCAGACTTCCTTCTTCCAGACTTCTGCTCTTCCATAATGTGTCAGAGTACCTTAGTCACAGGGATGATTTTCTTGTCCAGCTTAAACATAAAAGAATCAGCTCCTAAACTGGGCAGTGGTGACACATGCCTTTGATGCTAGTGAATCTCTGAATCTGAGGTCAGCCTGGTCTTCCAGCAAGTCCCCAGAAAGTCAAGGCTACACAGAGAAACGCTGTCTCAGAAAAAAAAAAAAAGATTCAGTTCCTGCTAATGATGACAGAGTTCCAACTAGCAATGCAGACTCCCTGGTGTGCAAAGACAAGACGTACTGAGAGCTGGTGTAGAAACTCAGCTTCTTTAAGGAGTACCCAGGTGATTCTTAGATGGAACCTTGAGTACACTTGGCTCTGAGACAACTTTCAGAGCTGTGGGTTTAGAGTACATCCTCACCGTCTTTGGCTTTCATTGGTTCTACAGAACAGCAGCATTACCTTGATGACTGAGGGTAATGTACATGAAAGAGCTGCTGCCGTACATGGTGTACAATAGATGCTTGCCAAGTGTAGGTGCCTACAGTAGCAATAAATTCCAGAATCTTGGTGGAACACTAGTACCTCAAAATAGCTTGGAGTCTTCACTCTATATCCCCCATCCCTGCCACAGCACTTAGCTCTCTGGCTGGTTTCTTAGAAGTGTTTAGGAGAAGATAGTTTCTGAGATCTCTAGGTATGTGTGCTGAAAGTTCTCTGGGTGTTGTTGTTGTTGTTGTTGTTGTTGTTGTTGTTGTTGTTGTTGTTTTAAGTGAATAAACAGAGATGCTGGGAGCTGAGGCCAGCTCTGCACTCACCTGACCAGCCATTTTCACAGTGCCTGGGGACACACACCACATCACATCACATCACATCACATCACATCACATCACATCACATCACATCACATCACATCACATCACATCATATCACATCACATCACATCACATCACACCATGTCACAGCCTTTGGATAGAGTCAACATGTGCCCACCCCAAGGGAAATTCTTTCAAAGTGACAGCCTTCATTTAACAACTGAAACTCCGCTGAGCTGCCTGGGATCCCAGACAGCTTGCTAAAGGAACCTCTTGGTTGTCAAAACATAACCCTGGCTTTCCTTGGCAGGGGGTGTCAGCCAATATCTCTTGTTGAACAGAGGAAAGCTCCTGGGATCTCAGTGCTAATGTGTGATTAGTAAATGGCACATAGGCCCAAGGGACTGATGTCAGTGGCAGTTCCAAAGTCACTCCTATCTCAAGGCTGTGGACAATTGTAAAGTCACCAATTCCCTTCTACTGACCATGGTCCATATTTTAGAGCATAGAAACCGAATGGCTATGTGCCTTTTTGTCTTATATTTCTCAGTAACAAATCCTCCTGTACACTAACACTAAAAGCTATTTTCATCCCTCCCTCCCTCCCTCCCTCCCTCCCTCCCTCCCTCCCTCCCTCCCTTCCTTCCTTCCTTCCTTCCTTCCTTCCTTCCTTCCTTCCTTCTTTCCTTCCTTCCTTCAACCCTCTCTTATCTTTCAGACCCACAACCTCAATGTCTCCTTTATCCCACCCATGTGTCTGGTCCCCTGTTGTAACTGGTTCAGGCTATCAGTGAATCCAGTTAAGCCAAGTTTGATGTCAGGGCTTTGACAGAAGCTCAGGCTTCTTCCTGGAGTTTTATGTTGTCGTCATAACAACTCACCTTTACAGAAGCTTTCCTGCCTGACAAACAGGTATGTGCTTTCTTTTATTATTCAGCCGTTTTATTTTCTGGTGTTGAAGGTAGAACCAGGACTTTATTCACTCTAGGTTGGTGTCTGTAGCACAGAGCCAGATCCCAAGACTGGTCAAGTTTACTAATGGAGGCATCTTTTTGTATGATGCATGAGCAGAGGCAGGAACCGTGGAGGGACGTTGCTTACAGCTTGCTCCCAGGTTCATGTTCAGCTGCCCCTTCTTATGTGGCACAGGCCCATCTGTCACCCACAGTTAGCTAGACCTTCCTTCGCTGATTAGCAATTGAGAAGATGCCCCTACAGACATGCCCACAGGCCAGTGTGATGGAGAGACTTTCTCAGTTGAAGTTCCCACTTCCCAAGTGTTTTCGGTTGACAACCAAGATCAGTCACATCCAGCATCCTCTTTTGCCTCTTTCCCAGTTGCCTTCCACTCTTAATGCCTGAATCACAACCCTTTGTGCCCTACCTCCTGGACACAGAGTGCTCTGAAGCTGCTGTACGGGGACTCCACACTACATCTCCAGCACCTTATCTCTGCAGCTATGAGGCAGCCTACTGCCAAGACTGGCTTCCTCTATCCCACAGCTGAAATTCACATTTCCAGTTTGGATATCCTTAGTTGCATTTGATTTAATTCACACCAGAGTGTGAACAAGTATCAGCCTTGTAAGGTGCAATAGGAACTTGAAATCTGTGTCACCTCCAAGGCTCGGCTATGAATCTGTTCCCTAAAGAGAATCCTTGATTGAGCCATGGTAATATTTCCTGGTTAATTGTATAACATGCTCCAAAATGGCCCCTTTGGACATTTATCTACCTCATCTCCAAATGTGCGTACCCATGCATTCACTGTTCAAGCTCTACTGAGTTCGTAGCCAGTCTTCATTCATGTCTTTCCCACACAAGTCTCACTAATGCACAGTTTCCACTGTGGAGACACTATTCCTTTGTTTCTGACCAGGCTCCCTCATCTCTGAAATACCTTGTTGTAGTACATCCCCTCTGCTACCCATAGCCTGAAGGTGGCCCAGGCCAAGCATCAGAGACCAGAGAGCTTTAATTCACTTAATTAAATAACAAGCAGATAATTAAGTAGACTTAATCTTCAACCCGGGCTTCTCCTCGAGAGCAGGCCCCCTTTAAAGCTTCAGAGCAAAGGCTCTGTCCAACTCAAGGAGATTTCTTCCAGGCTCTGTACCAGTGGCCACCAACTGTTCCTATCTGAAATATATTTCCCACGTGCAAAGCCACCCAGATAAACACCCATGATGTGGCTAAGCCAGTGTGGGACACTAAGGTCAAATAAAACTCAACTCAAAGAGGAGTGTTGTGGAGCTGGAGAGGTGGCTCAGCAGTTAAGAGCACTGGTTGCTCTTCCAAGAAACCTAGATTAGATTCCCAGTGCCCACACAGCATCCCATAACCATCTGTAACACTGCAATTCCAGGGGATCTGAGGCCTTCTTCTGACTCCCTCAGGCAAAATACTCATAAGCATAAAATATCAAAGAAGGAGGAGGAGGAGGAGGGGGAGGAGAAGGAGGAGGAGGAAGAGGGGGGAAGAGGAGGAGGAGGGGGAGGAGGAGGAGTGCTGTAAAAGACTGTCTGCAGACGGCACAGCCAACATTCTCAAGAACTCACAGTGTTTGTGGTTGCCTGCACAAAACCTGCCCAAAATGGAGCCTGTGAACATTCCAGTGAGGATCAGGATCAGAATCAGGGCAGGCCAACAAAACCTTACTCCTACATGAAGAGATATTGGCTGTCAAAAGGTGCAGGGGGAAGGTAAGTCATTTTATTTAGTGGTATAGCTACACATGGTTTGTGTGTGTGTGTGTGTGTGTGTGTGTGTGTGTGTGTGTGTGTGTGTGTGTGTGAAATAGCAACCTGAGCATCCAATGCCAGCTAAAAAGAAAAAGTAAAATATTTCTGAAATGACTTGGCTTTTGACATTTCTACACACACACACACACACACACACACACACACACACACCAAAAATAAAATCAGTAAGGAAAGCATAGAACTCTGGGGCTTCTGACTTTCTCTGGCTGGTACAGTTTTATCTTGAATTTTACATTCTTTTATGACTAAGATATCACGAAGCTTAAGCTGAGGACTGGATTGTGGTGGAAGGAATAGATTAACTCCACAAGGTTCCCTAACGTCCTATTTATACTGAAATCAAGCACAGCAGCTGGCACAGAAGAGCTTAGAACATCTGTGGGAACATGGTTGATCTTGGCTCTCCAGGCACTGAGCTACTGCTGCTATTGTGAACTAATCCAGTGACCCCCCCCCCCCCAGGCTCTGAAAACACAGCCAGGAACAGTGGAAGGAGAAGATGGCACCACCACCTCACTTATACCTCCTCTGAGTGGTCATTAAACTAGAAAACGGGGGAGAGGGGAGCTAGAAAGCCACACACAGTTAGAAAGGTTTCCTTATTTATAGCATGCTTGCCTGGGTTGTCCTTGGCAACCCAGACTCAGTCAGTCCATCCATCATCAAGGTGCTGACTTTCCTAGCTTGCCACCGCTGGCTTCAGCTCACTCTCTTCCATCCTTGCTCCATGGCTCCCTCTTGGTCTTGATAGCACTGCCCTGAGTCCTTGTTGATAAAACTGTCCTTATGATTCCAGAAATCTCAGCTCACAAGATATGCTTCATCCACCTGAACTGCATCCTTGGCACATAGGATAGCGCAAAGGAAAATGGTCAATGAATGTCTGCCATTCTCCCACAGCCACCTCTATGCCAAAAGCATTAGTGACTTGCTGTAGAACAATGTTCATACAGGAGCCTGAGTCAAAAGAAGTCGGTGTTTTAAAACAAACAAACAAACAAACAAACAAACAAACATGTGTGTACCTGCTACTAACACCAGATTAAAGGTATCAGGATTATAGGAGGGAAGGAGCTATATTCTGTTCCCAAGAAGGAATTTGAGCCTGGGTGGGAAAGAGGCAGGTAAGCCACCAGCCACCCACAGATGCACAGAACACGTTTGTGAAAGGAACACTAAAGGAGGAGAATGGCTGGAGAGACTAAAGACAGCTTCATGGAGAAGATGGATTTGTCATCACACTCTGGAGGGCTTTGAGAGTCAGGCTCACAGGACTAAAGTCATTTTGGAAGCCCTGGAATGATATGACAATAGGAGCTGTCCTCTGGAAAGATGGATCTGAAAACTGCAGGCAGAACTGCCTGGAGACGGGAAGTCAAAGGGAAGCAGGAAGACCATGAGGAGGTGACTATGGTTACCAGAGATGATGCAGTTCTCAGAGGTGGCATCACGACAGCCAAACAGGAACAGAGAACAGCAAGGGAGGGGGAAATAGAGGAAGAGCTGTGTCAGCAAATATCAGCTGCCCTGGATAGAGAGTCAGCTTGGATTGCAGCCAGATGCAGCTGGTCCCTGGGCACCATGAGACCACGTGCCTCGATAATTGAGGTGATGCCCACTTTAAAAACAGAACTGGCCTCCGTGGAGAAAAGCTGGAAAGAGAAGGGCAAACACATGGGTGCTAGACTCTCCTGTGAGTGGCAGGCCGGGCATTCTGAGGCACCACCCAGGCAGATGCTATCTCAGTTTTTACAGTAGCCCACCAAGGTGGCAGCCGTTACAGCAAAGCTGCTAATCATCTCTTGAGTTCCCAAAGATCAGAGTGTTGTGGAATTTTGTAATTCTCATCATTACATGCTGGCACGTTATATTACTGGCTCTTGGAGCATCCGAAAGGGCAGGATTGAGTTAAAACACAATTTATATGCTTACTAAACAATGGGCCTGAAGAATTATTAAAGGAGTCAGTTTCAAGAGATCAATTATTATAAAAGCCAAAAAAAAACCCACACTCCATTTTTTATTTTGAGTATGCGAACTCAACAATTCATTATGACCTCTAACTATCATATATTAGGGACTTGTCCTGTGTCACAAATTGCCACTGTTTTGTGCCTGTGCCTGTGCCTGTGCCTTAGCTCCTAGCTTAGGAGATAAAACACAAGACAAGATGCAACCAGTTCAAAAGGGGGAACGATGGGGGACAGCTGTGGGGTTGAGTGGAGCTTCCTGGGGGCAGGAAGATGGAGACTGTAAATCAGCTACATCTAAACTGAAGTGTCCTTCACTGCCTTCCAGACTTAGGTCAGCCTGCCAAGCATTTAGACTCAGAGGTATTTTCTGGGGTGCCTGTAACTGGGTCTTTGGATTTCAGCTCTGCCTTCCATGGCCCCCAGCTCTGGCAATGAGCTCTTCTGGTTGCAGGGGACATGGCATCTCCTCAAGTCCCCATGGACCCCACATTCCTGTCCTGACCCTGTGTTTTGCTAAGCTTCAACCTCTTTAATATCAAGAATCCCTCTGAGCCTATAAAGGCTTGGAAGGAAATAAAGGCAAGTAGATTTGGTTTAACAGGTACCCAGGAGCTGCAGTCCCAGAGAGCTGGAAGCAAGAACACAAGGCAATGGGTATGCCTCTAGAGGCTAGGCAGAGGGTGCAGCTTGCAGGGAATTTCTAGCCTTTTTTTTTTTTTTAGAACTTGCACATTGGCTTTGGAGTCAGGGAAATACAATTCCAATCTTACTTTGACAGGTGGTATGAATCATCTCTTTCTGGGCCTCAGTTTCCATGTGTAAAATGGGTAAGACAACCAGGTTACACATGAGAGCCCTTCCAGATGAAACAATCCAGGACACACAGTTTGACAGTGGAAAGGAAACACTGAGGAAGGTGGCATGTGTGTTGCTTTCTCTGGAGGCCTGCATGCTGGGGCAGACATACCACCCTCATCAGTGTGCAGCACTTCTGCAGTATGTGCATAGCATGTGCACATAGAGGCTGGGCCAGCCCAAAGCACTCTCTCTCTCTCTCTCTCTCTCTCTCTCTCTCTCTCTCTCTCTCTCTCTCTCTCTCTCTCTCTCTCTCTCTCTCTCTCTCTCTTCTCTCTCTCTCTCTCTCTCTCTCTCTCTCTCTCTCTCTCTCTCTCTCTCTCTCTCTCTCTCTCTCTCTCTCCCTCCATCCCTCCTGCCCCCTTCATACACATGCATTTAAAAAGTCCCCACAGATCACTGAAGAGCAGCCCTTGGACTGCCTGTGTGGTGTCAAGGGCCAGAAGGAGGGTTCCATGCTCTCATAGGCTACAGCCTTCCACAGAAAACTTAGGAAAAAACCCTGGTTAGGATGTCCAGTGTCACATCATCTCCATCTGCCCCACAGACAGGTGGCCAAAGCTGACTTCGACTAAGTGTCAGGAGAAAACTAGGTCTCTCCAAACGTGTTTTCTGAGCGGTGCACTGCTGGTGCACTGCCCTCTTCACATCAGGACCTTGCATTGGTGATATGTAAAGCTGAATACAGGGAAATCAGAGGGACTGCTCTGGGCATCATGGATCTGATGAAACCCCCAAGAAGCAACACAGCATGACAGCTAAGCCAAAGTGACAAGAGTGTGCAACTCTCCAGCAGAGACAGATTTGACACATGTAAAGGTTTATATTTGAAGTGGCTATATAAAGACCTACAGTAAGACAGATTTTGCCTCAGCCTACAACACCTAAAACATGCTCAAACTGGTCCCTTTCATAAATGTTGCCAAAGAGTACCACCATTGCTGAGTCTGCTGACCCTCCCCCTGAATTCTCCTTAGCAAGATTGGACACTGTGGCCCTCAGTCTTACATCAAGACACTAATTCAAAGGACCATGACAGACTTAGGTCAGGGGCTCCCTTTAGATCACTGCTGGAATTCCTCTTTGAGGTCTCTAGAAGGTCTCCAGTGGCCTAGCCCAAATTCCACCTGATCCTTGACCTTCCATTTGGTTATCCCTAGGAGGGACTTGCTCACTCACGGTCTTGTAGAACTTGCTTGTTTTACACTAACTGACCCTTCTCCATGAGTCTGGAAGCCTTAGGTGTTTGGACATTTGTTCCCAGTGTCCCACCGCCATTGGAAGAGAGTAGGCCTACAACAGAGAAAAAAGATTGCTTACCTCCACCCCAGGACCAAACTCCATTGCAAACAAACTTGTCATTTGTGGAGGCTACTCAGAGCAAGGTATCCACCCCAAACCAGACAGAGTTGCATCAGACGGAATAATGCAATACAAACCCTGTGGAGGCCTCCTCAGAGACCTGCAGTTTGAACTGTTTGAACCCCCTCCGGGGAGCAGCCCCAGCAGGGCCAACCAAGGATCTGGGGATTTTAAAGAGACTCAAGGATTCTTCTCAAACCCACAGCAGATAAAGCAAAAGAACAGAAACAGCAAAAAGAAAAAAGAAAGGGGGAAATGCTTGCCTTGCTCAGCTCCCACGCACGGCACAACCCAAAGCTCTGTGTACACCTTAGCAATGAAGATGGCAAAGGTTTCCTGATGTGGGAGCCAGGAGGAAACATCTGGAAATGTAAGCATGACTGAATCCACTTGATTTCCCTTCTTCAAGGTAAAGCATGTGGAAAAACAAGGACAGGAAAGAGAGGGGTCGGCGAGGGAAAACTCCTCAGCAGGATCAGCCTGGAAACAGTCCGGACCTCAGGTGGCTTTCCTGGTCACTGGGGCAGAAGGGAAAACTACAATGGTAGGATGGGTGACTGCAGCAACATCCAGAATCAGAAGATCAGGGGCAGTGAGCCTCTTTGAATAGCCCTGTGCGAGCTATTGACAGCTAATGACAGGCTGGTCCCCTGTCATTGCTGTGTGGGATAAGAGGGTGAACACAGAGACTGGGAAGCCTCATTAAATAATCTTGGTCTCTTTTATAGCCCTGAGCGAACACGTCACCCTGCACACATGCAAAAACATCAGTCTTGCTTTCTCAGTTCCTCTGCTCAGTCCCTAAGCATGCATGGAACAGTGTGCCCATTCCCTGAAGACTCTAAAGATGAAGTCCCTTATAAATGGGCCAATAGCTTATCAAGCCCTTGGATGACTCTAAGTCCTGAGGGCAGCTCTGTCTGCCACGGCTAATCCTGCCTATCTGTTTTGCTTTGCAGGGAAGGCTGAGCCCTAGGGGTTACCTCTCAGATCCAATTCCCAGGCCAGTGCCAAATCAAAAACACTAGCTTCCAAGGTGCAGAGGTCAGAGGTGACTCCATGGAGCAGGTCTCTGGCAGGTGCCTTGCTTTTCAGCATACTGCAAACTGTGAACCAATAGGGTCTCATACTCCCTAAGCTTGTGCACTGAAAACCAGCAGAGCCAGGCTGCCTGGTCCTACTGTCTCCCCAGTAGATCTGCTGTTATGAGAAGAGTTCTTGAGTAGAAATGACTATGGGTATCAGACACTGGTTTATTCTATTCTGTCTTATTTAAATCCACAGTCCTCAGACTTAAACTTAGTGGATTAAATAGGGAGACCCAGTCACAAATTCCCCGGGTCATCTTGAAGTGGGAATGGACCAGTGGTACCTTCCCTGGTGAGGCTGCAGAACAACCAGCCTGCCTTCAGTAGAAAAAGCAACAGCAAGAATCCAGACAGCTCAGGAACCCAGAGAGAAATTGCTGTGGGATTATCCCACAAGCCACCCAGTTGAAAGAGGAACAAAGAGAATCATTCTGAGTTGAACGATTATGGGAGCGAACCCACAGTTTGTCCTTTAACTGGAACAATGAAACCTTTCTATGCTCCCCACCATGAAGACATGGCTCCTGTGGTGAACAGCCAGAACAACACAGACCTTCATCAGACTGTGATCCTCTGAAAGGGCTTGTCTGTGAGCATCAGGCTTGCTTCTTTGAGCTCCCTTGAGCAATTAACAAGAAGGACTTGGGACTTACAGTAAAAGAGACAACCTTGAGAAACCCAGAGCCTGGGACCATAAGAGAACAACTGCAGGGTGGGGCTCATCACCCCTTTCCCTTAGCCCCAAATCTAGAGTCTGTGTTGACAGTAATATGCCCACATCACACACAGCCTAGACACAAACAATCCATCTATCATCCTTCTAAGCCAGTGGTTTTCAGCCTTCCTAATGCTTCGACCCTTTAATACAGTTCTTCATGTTGTAGTGACCCCCTACCCCCAACCATAGAATTATTTTGTTTCTACTTCACAACTGTAATTTTGCTATGGTTATTAATGCAAGATATCTGATATATGAACCCCCAAAGGAGTCTCCCCCTAGAGGTTGGGAACCTCTGTTTAAGCTAAGTGAGATCTATTAAAAAGAGGATGCTGGACTAGCCTGTGTCCATGGGATCACAGAAACTGAATCCCCAACCAAGGAGCATGCATACACTGGAACTAGGTGCCCTACACATTTGCAGTAGATGTGCAGCTTAGCTTGGCATTCATGTGAGTTCCCTAACAGTCGAGCAAAGACTGTCTCTGACTTGATTGCCTCCCTTGGGATCCCCTTCTCCTACCTGGGCTGCCTGGTTAGACCTCAGTGGGAGAGGATGCACTTAGTCTTGCCGAGATTGGCTGAGAAGGCAGTCCCCTTTCCAGGAAAAGAAGAGGGGATAATGGGAGGAAGGATTTGTGAGGGCAGGCCTGGGAGGAGAAGGGGGCTGTGATCGGGATGCAAATGAATGAATGAATGAATGAATGAATGAATGAGTGAGTGAGTGAGTGAATGAACGAACAAATAAATAAATGACGGGGGGGATGCTGGGCTCCCTGAGTTTTCTAACCCTGTCAGAGCATTTGCACTGACGATGCTCATACCAGACAGCAAGTGGCAGACTTCACTCATTAACATGTCACACCCTCAGCAGTAGACAAACTAACACTTGCCCAACAGAGTCACATTTTATTTCCTGCTATCAAAATGAAAAGAATGAAGCCTCAAAAGCCTTCTTCCAATATCCTTAAAATGCTTCTGTGAAGAAAGTCACAGGATATGTTTAAGGGGAATAAAAAAAAAATCAGGTTTGCTGCTCTTCTAGAACATTCTCTATCTTAGACACAAAGCACCAATAGTACATCCCAGAATAATGGGGAGGCTTGGGAACACAAACCTGAACAACCTCTTTAGTGTCTCTGCTCCTGGGTGTCCCAGGAAATGATGACCTCCCCAAGATTTCATAATTCAAAGTATATCTTAATAACACACCCAAATATTCTTCATGTGCGCTGCTGTACAAAATGCACTCGTCAGCCATAAGAATAATATTTGCCATATACAAATACAATCACATGTAAGGTAAATTTGGAACACAGGAATAGAGAGGGCTACGGACTCTCTTGGGATCTGAGCTATTTAAAGTCAATTTTGTTTGAGTTATCCCTCTGCTGGGTATAGAAAACTGGCTATGAATACATCCATCTTACAGTGAATGCTCACCACTTCAACGGCTCCTGCGTCATGGAATGCGATACTTTTTAAAAATAGGTGACCCTTGGTGTTATGGAAAGGGGGGGATGGGGAAGTTAGAGGGCAGGAGGGTGGGAAGGGTGAACGGGGAAAGACAGGATCCAGACTTCGGTGGGTGACCAGGTGGGCTTAAATACTCTGTGGTGTAAAGCAGATAAGCAAGCTCAAGGGGAACCCCTGTTCCCAGCTCTGCTGTTGCAAGTCTGCCTTGATCTCTCTTTACAAATCTGTTTCCCGGCTAGTGTCCAGACAGAGGGCATACAGCGACCTTCGCAGGTCCACGTTGCTCTTGGCCTTTAGGTGACACTTTTCTAGAGGACAGCTACCCCTTCTGATACTGTCAGTACTCTCCAGGGATCCCCCAGTCTTGCAGAAGGAGGCCTTGCTGCAGCTGACCTTCCGCTGACCTCCTGTGTCCAGCCCAGACTCCCGCCTCTGGATGCCTTGCTCTTCCTTCAGGGCAGCCTGCTCCTCGTGGTCTGTCTCCCGATGATAGAAGTAATTAAAATTGGAGACGATGACGGGCACAGGCAGAGCAATGGTGAGGACCCCAGCTATGGCGCACAGTGAGCCCACAATCTTGCCCCCTACAGTGATGGGCCTCATGTCCCCGTAGCCTACAGTGGTCATAGTGACTACTGCCCACCAGAATGCATCTGGGATACTGGAGAAGTGCGACCCCTGATTGTCTGCCTCTGCGAAGTAGACAGCACTGGAGAAGAGGATGACTCCGATGAAAAGGAAGAAGATGAGCAGCCCGAGCTCCCGCATGGACGCCTGTAAGGTCTTACCCAGGATCTGCAGCCCCTTGGAATGGCGGGAGAGCTTGAAGATTCGGAACACCCGGACCAGGCGGATCACCCTGAGGATGGCTAGGGACATGGCCTGCTGCCCATTCTGACCACCACCCCCTGGTTGTTGCTCTGCCAGCTCGGTGCCCAGGGTGATAAAGTAGGGGAAGATGGCCACAATATCAATGATGTTCATAATATTCCGAGAGAATTCTGCCTTGCTGGGGCAAGCAAAGAAGCGCACAAGCAGCTCAAAAGTGAACCAGATCACACACGTGGTCTCCACGATGAAGAATGGGTCAGCCAGTGTCCTAGGCAGGAGCGGAGCCACTGTGGGGCCAGAGGAAAGGACACCAGAGCCACTGCCATTGGCCCCTGGGGCAGGGGCTGGGGGCTGCGGCGGCACTGGGGGGTGGCGTAACAGTTCCCGTTCATCCCTGAACTCAGGCAGAGTCTCCAAGCAGAACGTGATGATAGAGATGAGAATGACCAAGACCGACACGATGGCGATGGCTCTTGCCGACCCAGAGCTTTCTGGGTATTCGAAGATAAGCCACACCTGGCGCTGGAACTCGTTGCGGGGCAGAGGCTTCTCCTCTTCCTTGATGAAGCCTTCATCCTCCCGGAAGCGCTCCATGGCCTCGTCCCCCAGCTGGTAAAAGCGGATCTCATCTGCAAACACATCCAGGGAGACATTGACTGGCCTGCGCAGGCGGCCCCCAGACTGGTAGTAGTACAAAATGCCATCGAAGCTGGGCCGGTTGCGGTCGAAGAAGTACTCATTTCTCAAGGGGTCGAAGTAGCGCAGGCGTTTGGCTGGGTCCCCCAGGAGAGTGTTGGGAAACTGCGCCAGGGTGCCCAGCTGCGTCTCAAAGCGCAAACCCGAGATGTTTATGAGGACCCGCTGGTGATGGAGTGATCCTGAGTCCTGAGGAGCCTGGTCCTCCTCCACTGTGCCCAGTCCAGGGTCGCCTTCTCCCTCCTCATCCTCAGCAGATGGCCTTCTAGGCTGTGGCAGCTCCTGAGGCATAGGGGGCAAAGGCTGCCCACTCTGGCCCGCATCCTCGTGTGTGGCGCGCCCCCTCGGTGATGTTTCTTTAGACTGATTATTGAGTCCAGCCGTCGGAGGGCACCCACACTCTCCCCTAGGGGTCTGCACACAGCTTGCCCCTGCCTCCCCTCCTCCTCTGAGGGTCATGGCACTGCCGTTCTCCAGGGGCACCAGGGAGATCTCCATGGCCCGGGGGCAAGGGGCATGCTGCGCCCCAGACAACCGGTTCCCACACCCCCAACTCACGCTCCGCGCCTCGCGTGGGTTTCCTCTCCAGTCGAGGGCCCCCGCTGGCTCTAGGCTTGCTGGGGTAGCTGGCCCGATCCCCTTGGCTGGTCCTGACGTCAAGAAGCTGCTGCCCCTGCTCCCTGCCTCTCTCTCTCCCTCTCAGTGTTCTGGCAGCTGGTTACCAGGCAGCAGAAAAACCTCCTTCCAGCAGATGCAACCTCCAGCAGCCCCTCTCTGGCTGAGCTCCCCGGCCTCCGCCCTCTGTGGCTCCCTCCTCTCCTCCTCCCCCTCCTGTTTCTCCTCTGGGGACGGAGTCAGAGAGTGTCTCTCTGGAGGGTTCAGCTGGGGCCCCAGCAGCAAGGACAGGAAGGGGAGGAGGAAAAGAGCCGGAGGAGCGAGGAACAGGTTGTACCAGGAGTGCTGAAAACTCCCAGGGCAACAGGATGAGAATAGCTTCAGGATCTCAGATCACCTGGGAATGCACGGAAAGCGAAAGCGAGGGGACTCCAGAGGGTGGGAACTGCTTTAGATGCAAGGGGAAGGCTTTTAGCTGAGTTCCAGTGCGAGAGATTGAAGAAGAGAGTGCTCTGGGTGTTTTTCTTTTAGAGCAGTGCCTCTCAACCTTGCTAATGCTGCTGCGACCTTTAGTACTGTTCCTCCTGTTGTGGTGAACCCCACAACGGTAAATTTATTTTTGTTGCTACTTCATAACTGTGATTTTGCTATTGTTATCATAACATAAATGGAATTTGCTACTGAAGTGTAATGTAAATATTTTTGGAAATAGAGGTTTGCCAAAAGGATTGTGAACCACAGGTTGCAAACCACTGCTTTATAGATTAACAGCCTCTCTCTTTGGGAAAAATTACACTGCAGGGGAGCAGCGAGCTGTGTGCGTGTGTGTGTGTGTGTGTGTGTGTGTGTGTGTGTGTACTCTGTAACTCTTCCGATCTACCTACAGACCCATTGAAAGGAGGAGACTGAGACCTCACAGCACCCCCTTAAGCCTGTTTTTCATCATCCAGTCATTGGTGATTTGATCTGCTAGTATGGAGCCAGGAGGAGTCTCAACAGGAGAGAAGCTGTCTGGTCTCCTGACTCTGCATTCTTCACCATCCCTCCAACCTCCTCACCTAATCCTCTTTTGTAAAATGCACAGTGAGAAAAGAGTAAATCCTGGTGGAGAATAACTGTGCACGGGGAAAGCTCTAAGCTAGCGGCTGCGTAGAGACCTGTGTAAAGAGAAGGAGGCAGAGGGACTTATTTATTGCTAGTGTGTCCAGATCATTCTCCTCTTGTGTGTTTTTGCATCAGCTTACTTTGTAAGTACTAGACTACCTTCAACATACAAAGAAACTCAGGCACAGATAGATTGACTACATTGTATACAGAGGCCACAGAACTAGAAAGTATCAACGCTGCAATTCAAACCCAAGTTGCTGGGTTTAGGGAGCTTGCTTCTTTCTCCCCTCCCCACATCTGGCCTGAGGCTGTTCTTCCATTGCAGGAGGCAGAAGAATGAGTAAGATAAAGATTAGGTTCTAGGCTGGTGGTGCCAGGGTCCCCCTCTACACTCTGCCCTTGTCTTTAGTCTCTGAGGCTGTCGTGGTCACCAAAAGCCAATGGGAGGATTTTTCAAGGTCTGTCAGCCAATTCTAGATACAGCTTCCTCCAGATGTTTTTTTTTGTTTTTACATTGCTGGAAAGTTACTGTAATTCGGAGTGTCTGATTAGATTGTCTATTTTCTTTTCCTGCATATTGTTTGAGATTCTACTCCAGGGATGTCACCGCCTATTGTCTGTGAGTGAGTCTACAAATACAGGTGCTTTGGAAACTGGAGGCAAAGTTTGTTGAAACAGCAAAGGCCACACAAACTTGTGCTACTGCTAGAAATGCAGAGGGTGTGATTTCATTAGTAGATATGTACAAGAAGGTTGCTGGGAACTGGGTGTGTGCGGACATTTGGCTGCATGTGACTTCATGTAAATGGTGTTAGCAGATATGCAAGGATGAGGATTGAGTGTAGATGTGACAGATGACATGAGGGGGTATCAGCAGCCAGCCTTACGACATTGCACTCGCCACTCCACAGTGACATGGTTTATTAATTCTTCATTTACTAAGGTGTTGAGGATCTAACCTAGGACCTGATACATACTAGGCAAGTTTTCCACTACTGCCTAAAACCTGCAGCCTCCTCTTCCCAGTGAGTTAGGTGGCTTCATGCTGGGATCATGGTGGGTGAGGTCAGAGATGCATTGCCTTATATCTTATCATGGAATGGTACATCTTGTGCATACGAAGATGGATATTGATTCAGGTGGGCCACCCTTGAGCTCCCTAGGGGGAGAGTTCTCAGGAGCATGTCTTTCTGGGACCTTTGAGAAGACTATTCCTGGCAGAATAAGAAGATAGAACATAAGCACATTAGTCAGGCCTCCTTCATTCTAATTTTGTTTCTTACACACTTAGACACTCCCCCAGATTTCCTGCTGGGTTGCCTTCAGGTGTCACATGTGGCAGCCACACAGGCAAGCTGCTGAGACCTCCCTCCATCATGAAAGACCTTTGTTTTTAGCTTACTGAAAGGGGAGTTAGCTGACAGCCCCAGCAAGATCCTTTAAGATCTGGCCTCTGCACTGCAACATAGAGTTCTGCTAACAGTCACTGCTCTGGAGCACCGCAGAGCTGGCTCAGACCTGGCAAGAGCAAGACTGGCATTGCAGCCTGACTCTTCCTGGCTAAGAGATTCTCACATCTCCCTTCACAAGTGATAACCCAGCACTGTGGTCTCAAGACTGTCCGTCAGAATGTGGATTCCCATCGCTGTTGTCCAACACCACTCCCAAGTCCACGTCACACGACTGCAGTGAGTGAGTGTGCGTTTCTTTCCACTTACGGATCTGTAGGAAAAAGGATGCCTTCACAGCATAGCAGACTCTGAGGTGTTGTGGGTCTTAGACTGCAACTTTAGACAAAGCTCCTGGGTGGTGCTGATGTGGTGCTGATGTACCTGCCTGGAAGTCACCCCTTGAATAGCAACCTCATTCAGATTGGGTCCAAAGGATGACTCTCAAGGAATTATTTGCAGCACCTCATTATTTTCCCAGAATAAAATGTACAGAGGGGAAGAAAGCAGGGTGGATTCATAAGACTGGTCCTCTAAGACCATAGGAAGCCTTGGCAAGAGTGCAGAACCAAACAGAGGAGAAATTATAAGAACAACATTTAAATGAAGGGGACCTGGAGCTACAGGAGAAGGGACAATGAAATTCAGAGAAGAAAGCAGATGAAATGCCATCTTGGTTGATCCATTATTCATTGAGAACCAAGAATGGGAGGGCACACCATTCATTAATTCTGGCACTTGGAAGGTACATGATTGAAAGTTCAAGGGTAACTTGGGCTACATAGCAAGGCTTTCTCTTACAAAAGCACTTACTAAGTCAGACATGATAGCACATACCTGCAGTTCCAGTACTTGGGAGATAGAGGTTGGAAGAGCAAGAATTTAAGAGGCCACCCGTAGCTACACAGACAGTTCAAGGCTAACCTAACTTACATGAGATGGCTAAGTGAAAACTATTTATTGTTTAAATTATTTATTATTATAAATATTATGTGTTTATTATATTATAAGTATTAATTAATAGTAAGTAACTATTTATTAATTAATTATCTACTACATGCAAGCTATTTCTCCAGGGTGTAGGTAATGTATTAACAACTAGGGCATGCTCGCTTCGGCAGCACATATACTAAAAATTGGAACGATACAGAGAAGATTAGCATGGCCCCTGCGCAAGGATGACACGCAAATTCGTGAAGCGTTCCATATTTTTAGGAACTATCAATCCTGAATATCTATGCTCCAAATACAAAGGCAGCCACATTCATTAAAGAAACTTTAGTAAATCTCAAAGCACACATTGCACCTCATACAATAATAGTGGGAGACTTCAACACACCACTTTCACCAATGGACAGATCATGGAAACAGAAACTAAACAGGGACACAGAGAAACTAAGAGAAATTATGAATCAAATGGATCTGGCAGATATCTACAGAACATTCTATCCTAAAACAAAAGGATATACCTTCTTCTCAGCACCTCATGGTACCTTCTCCAAAATTGACCACATAATTGGTCACAAAACAGGCCTCAACAGATACAAAAATATTGAAATTGTCCCATGCATCCTATCAGATCACCATGGACTAAGGCTGATCTTCAATAACAAAATAAATAATAGAAAGCCAACATTCACGTGGAAACTGAACAACACTCTTCTCAATGATACCTTGGTCAAGGAAGGAATAAAGAAAGAAATTAAGGACTTTTTAGAATTCAATGAAAATGAAGCCACAACATACCCAAACTTATGGGACGCAATGAAAGCATTTCTAAGAGGAAAACTCATAGCTCTGAGTGCCTCCAAAAGGAAACTAGAGAGAGCACACATTAGCTGCTTGACAACACACCTAAAAGCACTAGAACAAAAGGAAGCAAATTCACCCAAGAGGAGTAGACAGCAGGAAATAATCAAACTCAGGGGCGAAATCAACCAAGTGGAAACAAGAAGAATTATTCAAAGAATCAACCAATCAAGGAGCTGGTTCTTTGAGAAAATCAACAAGATAGATAAACCCTTAGCCAGACTCACTAGAGGGCACAGGGAAAGCATCCTAATTAACAAAATCAGAAATGAAAAAGGAGACATAACAACAGATCCTGAAGACATCCAAAACACCATCACATCCTTCTACCAAAGGCTATACTCAACAAAACTGGAGAACCTGGATGAAATGGAGAAGTTCCTAGACAGATACCAGGTACCAAAGTTGAATCAAGATCAGGTTAATGATCTAAACAGCCCTATATCCCCCAAAGAAATAGAAGCAGTCATTAATAGTCTCCCAACTAAAAAAAGCCCAGGACCAAATGGGTTTAGTGCAGAGTTCTGTCAGACCTTCAAAGAATATCTAATCCCAGTTCTTCACAAACTATTCCACAAAATAGAAACAGAAGGTACTCTACCCAACTCATTCTATGAAGCCACAATTACTCTGATACCTAAACCACAAAAAGACCCAACAAAGATAGAAAACTTCAGACCAATATCCCTTATGAATATTGATGCAAAAATTCTCAATAAAGTTCTTGCTAACCGAATCCAAGAACACATCAAAACAATCATCCATCCTGACCAAGTAGGTTTCATCCCAGGGATGCAGGGATGGTTCAATATACGGAAATCCATCAACGTAATCCAGTATATAAACAAACTCAAAGACAAAAACCACATGGTCATCTCGTTAGATGCGGAAAAAGCATTTGACAAGATTCAACACCCATTCATGATAAAAGTCTTGGAAAGATCAGGAATTCAAGGTCCATACCTAAACATGATAAAAGCAATCTACAGCAAACCAGTAGCCAACATCAAAGTAAATGGTGAGAAGCTTGAAGCAATCCCTCTAAAATCAGGGACTAGACAAGGCTGTCCACTTTCTCCATACCTATTCAACATTGTACTTGAAGTCCTAGCCAGAGCAATTCGACAACAAAAGGAGATCAAAGGGATACAAATTGGAAAAGATGAAGTCAAAATATCACTTTTTGCAGATGATATGATAGTATATATAAGTGACCCTAAAAATTCCACCAGAGAACTCCTAAGCCTGATAAACAGCTTCGGTGAAGTAGCTGGATATAAAATTAACTCAAACAAATCAATGGCCTTTCTCTACACAAAGAATAAACAGGCTGAGAAAGAAATTAGGGAAACAACACCCTTCTCAATAGTCACAAATAATATAAAATATCTTGGCGTGACTCTAACTAAGGAAGTGAAAGATCTGTATAATAAAAACTTCAAGTCTCTGAAGAAAGAAATTCTAGAAGATCTCAGAAGATGGAAAGATCTCCCATGCTCATGGATTGGCAGGATCAACATTGTAAAAATGGCTATCTTGCCAAAAGCAATCTACAGATTCAATGCAATCCCCATCAAAATTCCAAATCAATTCTTCAACGAATTAGAAAGTGCAATCTGCAAATTCATCTGGAATAACAAAAAACCTAGGATAGCAAAAACTCTTCTCAAGGATAAAAGAACCTCTGGTGGAATCACCATGCCGGACCTAAAGCTCTACTACAGAGCAATTGTGATAAAAACTGCATGGTACTGGTATAGTGACAGACAAATAGACCAATGGAATAGAATTGAAGACCCAGAAATGAACCCACACACCTATGGTCACTTGATCTTCGACAAGGGAGCTAAAAACATCCAGTGGAAGAAAGACAGCATTTTCAACAAATGGTGCTGGCACAACTGGTTGTTAACATGTAGAAGAATGCGAATCGATCCATTCCTATCTCCTTGTACTAAGGTCAAGTCTAAGTGGATCAAGGAACTTCACATAAAACCAGAGACACTGAAACTTATAGAGGAGAAAGTGGGGAAAAGCCTTGAAGATATGGGCACAGGGGAAAAATTCCTGAATACAACAGTAATGGCTTGTGCTGTAAGATCGAGAATTGACAAGTGGGACCTCATGAAACTGCAAAGCTTCTGCAAGGCTAAAGACACCATCAATAAGACAAAAAAACCACCAACAGATTGGGAAAGAATCTTCACCTATCCTAAATCAGATAAGGGACTAATATCCAATATATATAAAGAACTCAAGAAGGTGGACTCCAGAAAGTCAAATAACCCCATTAAAAAATGGGGCTCAGAACTGAACAAAGAATTCTCACCTGAGGAATACCGAATGGCAGAGAAGCACCTGAAATATGTTCAACATCCTTAATCATCAGGGAAATGCAAATCAAAACAACCCTGAGATTCCACCTCACACCAGTCAGAATGGCTAAGATCAAAAATTCAGGTGACAGCAGATGCTGGCGAGGATGTGGAGAAAGAGGAACACTCCTCCATTGTTGGTGGGATTGCAAGCTTGTACAACCACTCTGGAAATCAGTCTGGCGGTTCCTCAGAAAATTGGACATAGTACTACCGGAGGATCCAGCAATACCTCTCCTGGGCATATATCCAGAAGATGTCCCAACCGGTAAAAAGGACACATGCTCCACTATGTTCATAGCAGCCCTATTTATAATAGCCAGAAGCTGGAAAGAACCCAGATGTCCCTCAACAGAGGAATGGATACAGAAATTATGGTACATTTACACAATGGAGTACTACTCAGCTATTAAAAAGAATGAATTTATGAAATTCCTAGCCAAATGGATGGACCTGGAGGGCATCATCTTGAGTGAAGTAACACAATCACAAAAGAACTCACACAATATGTATTCACTGATAAGTGGATATTAGCCCAAAACTTAGGATACCCAAGATATAAGATACAATTTGCTAAACGCATGAAACTCAAGAAGAATGAAGACCAAAGTGTGGACACTGTGCCCCTTCTTAGAATTGGGAACAAAACACCCAGGGAAGGAGTTACAGAGACAAAGTTCGGAGCTGTGATGAAAGGATGGACCATTTAGAGACTGCCGTATCCAGGGATCCATCCCATAATCAGCTTCTAAACGCTGATACCATTGCATACACTAGCAAGATTTTGCTTAAAGGACCCAAATTTAGCTGTCTCTTGTGAGACGATGCCGGGGCCTAGCAAACACAGGAGTGGATGTTCACAGTCAGCTATTGGATGTATCACAGGGCTCCCAATGGAGAAGCTAGAGAAAGTACCCAAGGAGCTAAAGGGATCTGCAACCCTATTGTTGGAACAACATGATGTACTAACCAGAACCCCGGAGCTCTTGTCTCTAGCTGCATATGTTTCGAAAGATGGCCTAGTCGGCCATCAATGGAAAGAGAGGCCCATTGGACTTGCAAACTTTATATGCCCCAATATAGGGGAATGCCAGGGCCAAAAGAATGGGAATGGGTGGGTAGGGAAGTGGGGGGCGCTATAGGGGACTTTTGGGATAGCATTGGAAATGTAACTGAGGAAAATATGTAATAAAAATGTTAAAAATTAAAAAAAAAAAGAATCAGGTAATAGAACTGTGCAAAAAAAAAAAAAAAAAAAAAAAAAAAAAAAAAAAACCAACCAGGGCAAACCTCCTCTGCAACCCTTTAGTGTAACACCTCAAGAAAGGCAAACACACTGGCGCCTAATTTTACATCGCTTGTTTAATTCCAACTTGGAGAGGTTCCTCACAGAACATAGGGTGCTGTGAGAACAGTGGGCCCCGCGCTCCTATTGGAACCTAAAGAGGCTTCCCTGAGGTAGTGAGCAGAAGAGGACTCTTTAGATGGAAGGAAGGCTAGGACTTCAGACTCCAGAAAGAAATCCCAGGCCTGACTTAAAGACCAGAAAGGAAGTTAATGGAACTGACAGAGCAGACTGAGGAAGGGTTCTGAGAGACCAGCTAGTCAGGTAGACAAAAGCCAGTTCAAACTGAAGAGCAAACAGGCCATGTCTGATCTCCCCAGTCCAGGGCTTTCCTCCACACTTAGGTACATGTCTTGTCTCTGTTGAAGCAACTGTGTTTCTATACCTCTATTTCATCTCTCCCATGCTTGAATTGATCCCTCCCCTCACTTCCCATCACTTCCTCTAGAATATGCCATTGTCTTTATGCTTCAGGTGTATGTGAGCACCTACATTTGCTTTCAACTAGGCATTATTGATCATCTTTCGTTTATCTATCATCTATCTATCTATATACCTATCTATAGCATATTAATATATAGGTAAATATGTAAATCGGTAAGAAAAAGAAAGAGAGAGAGAGAGAGAGAGAGAGAGAGAGAGAGAGAGAGAGAGAATGCACTGAAGACAGAACTTGAACCAGGCCATGCTTTGCTAACTTCTGGCTTCTTACAGAATTATACATCATACAAGCTCTATGCTGTAAATTGTAATGAAGACACATTGATTGCAGCTGAACTAAGAAGGAAGCAGCTACTCTTTCAGGAGAAAGGGAAAACTGAGGGACAGAAGCAAAGGTCATTTCTAACAATAGCTATTATTATTATTTATCAATTCCACAGTGACTGGGGAGTTGATAAATGTAAGCACCATTTAGATGACCAAACAGGGCAAAGAGTAAATTAGGTTTGCTCTGACCCTCAGCTCAGGTTATATATTACTAAATTATCCATTACCAAACAAGCCACATCAATTTTGTGGATAAAAACAACATTATGGGTAAAATGACAAATTAGAATGATGGGGTATGCAATTCATTTCCTATTGTTTGAGATATAGTCACTATCTATTATGCTAATATAATGTTATTAGATTAATATATGATGCAATCCCAAACATGGAGACCTACATTTTCACCTAGGTCAGGAGAAAGCTTCCACTACTGAGCAAAATTTAAATAGACAGAAGGAGAAAGAAATAACATCTGGTTCTAGCTGCAACATCAGGTATCAACTGTGCTTTTCCACAGTGGAAGGGTGGTGCACAAAGAGACCCTCATCAGAAATGTTTCCATGACCACAGCCTGCAAACAGGCTGAGGAAGTTCTCAGGCAGCACAAGTCTGAGAGCTCAGGCTGCTTCCTACCCTTCCATTCGAGGATGTGGACCAGAGACTGCTGTGGGGTGAGCTCTGGCAGATCCCGCAGGCAAACTGAGAGATGCTGGTCTTGGGGCTGCTTCCTCCACATTCTCTGATCACCTTAGGAGGGAGCTCTTCCACATTATCCTTCTCACAGGTATGCCCCTATCCTCCGATTTCTCCTCCCTTCAAAACCTCCATTAAACAAATCCGTCATTCAGTTCAGATCAGGGACACAGTCACACCCAGGTTGGGGATGGCTTCTCCATGTGCTTTGAACCCTTTGATGCAATTCTTTCTTTCTGAGGAGCTATCCAGAGAAGGCAGAGCAACCTTGAGACTTCTCCATCTGGGCCAGTGAGAGTCTGGTGGAAAGTCAGCCTGTTTAAAAAATCTACCAAAGTGGGAATGGGTGGGTAGGGAAGTGAGGGGGGGGTATGGGGGACTTTTGGGATAGCATTGGAAATGTAATTGAGGAAAATACGTAATAAAAAAAGAATAATATCATAATGACCTTAACATAAATATCCTGGGATGTTAAGTAAAATGTAGCAAATTCTATAAAGGAAACAGTAAAGTATTAAATAAAAACAATAAAAAAAAATCTACCAAAGGACTTCTCCTTTTCAAATAAATAAAAGAAAAGTTGGTCAGTGGGTCCTTAGTAGTTTGAGTCTTACTGCTGACTGTGTAAAATATACAATTCAGTGCTACCCTACAAAGATATACGATGATGCAGGCTTGGTTAATAGAGTGAATGGTGATACTCTCTTGCCTAATCCTCTGTCCACATAAAAAACCAGGGGTGGGGGGAGAAGCTTTGCTCCCTCTCAAACCTTTCCCTCCTCATTGCCTCTCAATCCAACACCTTGGAAGGAAGCCCTGGAAAAGTGGCCTCCCTTTCCTGTTTGAAAATGCACAAAAGTAGACAGAAACAAAGTAAACACACACACACATGTCTAATGTGTGCATGCTGGAGACAGAGGAGAGATGGGAAACAAGTTGGGGTGGGCATGAAAGGAGCATCACAGGAGGCAGAGGGGGTAGGGAAAACAGATTATGCCGACATTGACCCAGATTCCTGTTTGGACGGATTAAAGTGAGGCCATTCACAAATTAAGGTTCACATCTGGAGCTTGGCTTCTTCCCTCCCCCATCTCTCCTCCCTTTCTGCCTCCCTACACAGTGATAATCGCAGAATAAATTCATTAATGGGTTCGGTGCATTTTCAGAGGACAAACAGAGTGTAATGTGACCTAAATATACAGTAGCTGGGAAGTTCATGGAACAGCTTGCCTTGGTGAGTCACGTGTGCGTCTTGCTTTCTCCTAGGCTTCCCATGGCTGTCCCTCCTCCATTGACAAGCTGCAGGGCAGAGCTGAATCGCCAGTGTTCCCCTTTTTCTCTTACATCCCTCTTTTCCTCTCCCAAACTGTCTAATCTCAGCACCCATGAAAGTCTTCTGTGAGATTATTAACTAATAGTTTCTCTTTTGTCTCAGCTTAGAGCTGATGAAATTGTATTTTTAAATTCCCAATTCCAACTCTAATTCACTCTCCCCAAAGGCTCAGATCAAAGGCACGAGTTTAGCATATTAGATTCAGAGACCTTTTCCGGCCCATTGTAGCCCATGCCGTGAAATATGCTTTTGAATCAAGGTGAGACTATCAAGATGTGTAAGAGAGTCATTTTATTTAAAAGCAGCTAAGCAAATGTGAGATGTTTTGGCTGTTGTATAATTAAAAACATGAGGGCTGAACTCAATTTATGGGCAATACTCATTTTCTTCTTCTCAGGATGCCCTTCAAAGCACATCTTCTTTATTCTGATTTGGCAAAATGAGGGCTGGATCATGGAAGAGGACTGAGGCTCAGCAACGGTGTCCAAGCAGCTGGAGGCTGAGCTGGGGTGGCCATCAGCTCAGTGCTGCTCAAAGCATGGCTTATTCACCGGCAATAGCTGAACGCAAATGGAGGCTTCCTGGGAAGTCAGTTTCCCAGGGCCGTCTCCATCCACACTCCATTAGATTATCTGGAGATGGGCCCAGGAAGCAGTGTTGTAGGAAGCTCCCACAGGATCCTCATAGCCACTAAAGCTAGGGGAGACTTACTGCTCTGTTGTCTAGAGGTACATAGTGGGCTGGGGCTGGAGCGTGAAGTCTCCTCTGCAGGCCTGGGCAAAGTCCGTTTCCTTGTGTGTGACATGAAGACCAGGTAAAGACGACTTTCCATAGATCTCTCAGTATCAATTATCTCATAAGTCACAGCTTGACACATTAACTGGCAGGAGCCAATCTGTGCCTTTGACTATAATAAGCAGGCACTGACCCTAATCAATGTCCGTTAACTGACCAGAGTGACGGATGGTGTCATTAGTGGTCTCTCCCTGTGCTGACCCCACAAAGCAGATGTGATCGCCTGGGTTAGGGGAAAGTAGGGGAAAGTAGATGTCTGGGTATCAGCTTCAGCATCGGGTAAGATCGACTCGTTGTCTTAGCTAGAGTTCCTACTCCTGAGATACGATACCGGCCAGCAGCGACCTGGGGAGGAAAGGGCTTACTTCCCCAGATCACACTCCACCACTGAGAGAAGTTAGGGCAGGAACCCAAGGCAAGAACCTGAGGCAGGAACAGAAACCGAGAACATGGAGACGCTGCTTACTGACTTGCTCCCTGTGGATTGCTCAGTTTGCTTTCTTATACCATCCAGGACTACCACAATGAGCCGGGCCCTCCCACATCTATATTAATCAAGAAAATCCCCAGCAGGCTTGCCCACAGGCAGGTCTTATGGAGGAATCTTCTCAATTGAGCCTTCCTCCTCTCAGCTGATTTAGCTTGTGCCAAGTTGACATCATCTACCCTAAGGCCTTCCTAGGTAGTGTGAGCTTTCTATTGCTGCTGGAACAAGCTGTCAAGAAAAAACTCAGTCTTTTGCAGTTCCAGACTCTAGAAGTTCAAAATCACCCTTTCTGCGCTAAAAATCAAAATTTCAGCAGATCAGATGCCTTTTAGGGAGTAGAGGATCATTCACTTTCTAGTCTGTCCCAATCTCTCGGAGCCACCTCTACTCCTGGGCTAATGGCTCACTGCACCATCCCTGGATAGCTTCCACATCCTTTGTTACATCTCCTCCCCGACCCACCTTCATTGCCTCTGTCTCATGAAGATGCGATTGCATTTACTCCACCCAAGATCTTCCCTAACTGAAGATCCTTAAAATGCACTCACATTTGCAAGGCCCTGCTTGCCGTAGGAAGCAGCACAATCATGGGTTCTGGGGATGAAGGATGCAGACGTCCTTGGTGGGTTGTTACTGTGCTGCCATACTGTTCCGACCCTAGGGAGCATGCCCCGTTGAACTTGGAAAGCTGCAAGGGATATAAAAGGTAGGCTGATCAAATAACCTCTTACAGTCTGTAAATATGCAGGTGCTTGCTCTCTGAAAGGACCAGATAGTCTCCACAACCTGAGGCTTTGATCCAGCTAAGCGGTCTCCCCATACCTCCTGGAAGATGAACAGTGACCACAAACATTCTGTTACCCCATGTGTACGCCTCAAGCTATATGGACTCAAGCTATGTGAGTCCACACTAGGAGCCTGCTCCCTCATTACTGCCACTTCCTATGAAATGAGAGGCAGCATGATCTCTCACATGCGGCAATCATTTCTTTTTCTGATAAAGACGCTAATCGGGAGAAGGGCAATTATCTCAGCGGACTCGCCAGCCTTTCAGCATGACATTATTGACTGTTTGAAATTACACAGTACTCATTTGCTGCTATTTTAACGTCTGCCTTCTCCTATCCCTCGAATCCTCAGCTCACTGATCAATCCCACCCTCCTCCCCTGTTTCCTTTGTATTAATTTAGGGAGAATAACTGACTTATTTTCAGCTGGTTGATGCTACCAGCAGGAATCCAATATTAAGAGTCATGACTGAAAATTTTAGTCTGTCGGCTGGCATCCTGCCACCACCCACTGAAGGTCTCAGAAGGCTTCACCTTCTTCCTACCAACAAAGAAATGGCTGGCAACAGACCCTGTATCTGGTTGCTTGATCTATACAGCCCTTCAGAAGCCCTGGATTATTCTAATAGATTCGTGGAAATCAATTACAGACCCTGTGAGCTGCATCTCACCGTTCAAGACAGCTTGTGTTCCCGCCTCTGTGTGTGTGTGTGTGTGTGTGTGTGTGTGTGTGAGAGAGAGAGAGAGAGAGAGAGAGAGAGAGAGAGAGAGAGAGAGAAGGAGAGAAGGATGCTAACGCTAACACTTTATGGAATTAAACAGAATGACACAAAAGACTAAGGCTGGCGTGCCACTTTGCGTTTCTGGTCTTTACTTTTTTTTTATGTTTGGCTATGTGTATGCATGTGTGCCTATATGGTGATATTGAGTGTGAGTGCATTTGCTCTTGAAGGCCAGAAGATACCAATAAGCTGGGGTTACAATTGAGTTGACTGATTGGGTGCTGGGAATTCAGGCCCTCTGCATGAGCAGTATGTGTTCTTAACCACTGAGCCATCTCTGCAGCTTCCCCAATCGGTACTTCTGATTGATAGTTACATGATGAGAATAAGTAAAATAGACCTTTGTTCTTAATTTACAAGATGGGAAAGACAGTATTGAGTTCATAGGTTATCCTGAGTGTCTGTGTAGAATACAAGTTCATGTAGAGTACATGACCTGAACTGTGTGGTCATGATAGCTGGCTTTCATCTCAGTGTCTTAGAACATAAACCCTAAGATCTTCGGAATCTTCAAAGGGTGGATTTTTCTGCATAACAATAAATGATTTGAAAGCTGAAACCCATATGATGCTTCAAGATAAGGGCTTATCACTAGAAAGACTAAGGAGGGGCTTGAGAGCTGGTTGTGACTAGAAGGACAGAGGGCTGAGGTCTGTTGGTCACCAGCAGCTAGCAACTTTATCAGTTATGGCCACACAGTGAAATCTCTATAAAGATGTCAAAGAGCAGGGTTTGAGGAGTTAGCGTGCTGAAGGCACATGGGTTCCTAGAGTGCTCTCCACAGTCTCTGTGCCTTGTTTGTACATCTCATATATCCTCATCTACAACCTTTGGATTGAATAGGTAAATGCATGAATTTCTCTGAGGTCTAGGGGTCTTTTGGGCACATAACACAAGGTAGGGGTTGTGAGCACTGGGATTCACAGCCACTGGATCGGAGGAACAGATAAAGCAGCCTGAGTTTACAAGTCAGCCCCTCACCCTCTACATCTGACCTTGTCTCCAGGTAAACTGAGTCAGAACTGAATGCTACTGCAGGCACAGTCAATGCTGGGAGGAGGATACTGTGAGCAATCCTATTTTATAGATATGGATACTGAGTGTTAGCTCAGCTAAGGAGATTGTGTGGGGTTTCTTGAGTGGCAATTGGCAGGACCAGAGTCGCTACTGGTGGTAAGAGTGTCACTGGGGCCTTCCTGTGGAACTGAGGCCAGAGGAAAATCCTTACTGGTTTGTTCCAGATTTCTTTTGCCACCATGCTCGTGGCTAGCTTAAGTAACGGAAAAGCTGGATGGAGAAAAGTCAGTGTCCACATATGGGTGAAAGACAGCCCTTCGGTCATTTCCAAGGCACAGTGACCTGCTTCTTTAACTGAGACAGCACCACCTGCTGGCTTCTCTCTCTCTCTCTCTCTCTCTCTCTCTCTCTCTCTCTCTCTCTCTCTCTCTCTCTCTCTCTCTCTCTCTCTCTTTTCCAGGCTAACTCTAGCATTCTGGTCACAGCTCAGGAAGGGAAGCAGGCCTGAGTACAAACCCTCCTAGATGCTCTTCCGCTGCCAGGAGCACTTGGCAAACACTGGAGATGAAGTGAAACTGTGAAGTGAGAGAACTCAGCTTCCAGGATGCACAGCAGCCACATCCGTACCCACCTCAGGGTGGATATTTCTAAAGGTAGCAGCTTACTTAGGAACTTCCTTCAGGAGAACTCAGCCCTTTACCCCATGACCCTCCAGGCACTCACAAGAAATAGACTTCAACCTAAGACAAGCCTGTGTTAGATGCACTCCATCACCTACACTCTGGGTCAACATGAACAAGTCCCATAACTTCTGTGCCTCTCACTTCTCTCATTTGCAAGAGAAGAGGTGTCTAGTTTGTACATCTGTGGGCTAGCACTATATCCATTGAAAGCACCAGAAGAAATGGCTGTATCATGCGCTTGGTCTGGGGCGGCTCTGACACCCTCCCTGTCCTCATCAGTCTGCTGCATAGGGACAACCAGGAAATCAATACAATGACTGAGCACCGACTCCAGGAATTCAACTCTAAAGCATGGGGGGGGGGAGTGAGTTTAAAAATCAACAAATACTCAATAATATAATATAGATTGGAGTCTGGAAAACCATTATTTTTATACACATGAAAGACGCTGAACTCCAACATGTCCCAATGTAAAGTAAGGACCAGATTTTAGGCTTGGGAAGGTTTTTCTTTCAGAGAATGAAATAGGGACGGGCAGAGGAGTTACTCAGTAAAGTGCTAGCCCACAATTAATCAGGTCCTGAGTTGGAACCCATGCAAAAGCCAGGCATGGTCCCTGTAATCCCAACTCCAGGGCAGAATCTACAAGACTTGCTGACCTGTTATTCAGTGGTTTAAGCTCCAGGGCTTGTGAGAGAACAGCCCAGGAAGGGAAGCAAGCATTATAAAGGCATGGATTCTCCTGGATGTGCCTTAGCTCAGCTGTCAGGAACACTTTGCAAATACTAAAAATGAAATGAGATTAGGTATTAAGATAGAACTCAGCTGCTCTATTAAATAAATAAACACGTGAATTCCCTCGGGTCTATGGGTCTCTCTGGCACGTGGAACATAAGGAGGGGTTGTAGGACTAGGGATTCACAGCACAGGTAGAGTAGCCTGGGTTTACAAGTCCCTCCCTCTCCCTCTACTTCTGACTTTGTATGCAGGTAGAACTGGTTGCTACTGACAACACAGTCAATGTGGGGAGGTGGATGCTACAAGCAATCCCACTTCATAGGTCTGGACACTGACTGGCGGTTCAGCTAAGGGGACTATGTGTGAGAGTCAGGGTGGGGAGGTTCCTGAGTGGCAAGTATCAGGGCCAGGGTCACTACTGGCGATGAGAGTGTCATTAGGGCTTTTCTGAGGAACTGAGGCCAGAAGAAAGTCCGAATTGGTTTGTTCCAGCTTTCTTCTTCCACCATGCCTTATGCCACCTCAAATCACTGAAAGACTAATGGAGAAAAGCCAGTATCTGAGGAGAAGTGAATGACAGCCTGGAGCAGTCTCAAACCTTTGTAGTTGTCATGGGACCATTCCCCAGGAGAAGGGTCTCCACACGGCCACGGTTGGGAAAGAGTTTTCTATCATTTCAGAGGCGGGGGTGACATACACCCTGTTCCCCTAAAATAAGCTACCATGCAATTAGAGTAGTGACTCTGTATCAGTCTCTGAGCTCTGCATGCACGTGCATCATGCATACATGTATTCCTAAATACCAGTGCGCATGTGGACACACACACACACACACACACACACGATGTCATATCTCACCAGAGCTGGTGTTTAAACAGACCAAAAGTGCATATATAAGGCAGATATAGATTTTTAAAAAAAATTAATCCTCATATGCACTAAATGCGAGTGTCAAACTATTAGCTTCTTAGAATTAGATGTATTTAGTATTGAGTTTACATTGACAGAAGCAGAGATTGAGCCCAGCCATCTGCAGGCCAACTGGTCAAATTCATCAGATTTGAAGAACCCCTCTAGAAGTCTCAGAGGCCTGCTTGATGATGCTCACTTGGTTGTATTCAGAATGGTCCCTCCCACCAGCCACCACCCCCTTTCCCTCTTCCTGTGGCCGATGCTAAGCTGAGGTACCCTGGGGAAACAACATTTACCCTAATGTGGCTCCAGTATTAGTGTGACCAACCACTGCTAGACTGGAATATGTCTTGGCCTTGGATTCCTGTCTCAGTACAACAATCTCTCTACTGGCTCTTGGGCATGAATCTTCTGCTGGGAAGACCACCCACTACACCCGGAGAGTGTTCTCTCCTGACTTTGAATCCTTTCTGTGCTCTCTGGGCAGTGAACTTCCTCTTGGTGATTTTTGTTGTTGTTGTTCCTACTTAGTGGAATTTGTAGTCACCTTTCCTGTGGGATTACCAGACTTAACAAAAAAGGCATATTTCCAGTTACTTTGGATTCCATGGATACTTTTTAGTATAGATGCAGTCTAAACTTTATGTATGACACACTTATGGTGAAATGTATTCATTGCTTGTCTGAAATTCAAAGCTAACTGGTTATTTTGTATTTTCACCTCTCAGCTCTGCCTCCTGGGCTATTTGTAAATCCACAGGGAGATCAAAGACTCTTCCCAGCTCTGGTCATCTCTAGCAGGCCATGCCATCCTCCAACATCCAGCAGTGTTTAGTAAGCTCTGGAGACTTCCCTATGTGAAAATAAATGAAGACGAACCTTTCTCACTAGTCCCCCGATCTCTCTGTAGAGGAGTTCTGTACAGTTTCCATTCAGAGTTCTTAGTGGACTCTAGTGTCTTCCACTGAGACAGGAGAGCCATTGATCTTGGATCATTTTATTTGTGAATATTTACAGAAGAGACAAGTGAACAAAGCAGAGAGATCCACACGTTGACAGAAAACAGTTCTCATCCGTGCACATGGCCATTTCTCTCACCCCAATAACAGACCATGGAACCGAACAACTGCAGAGATACACAGACAGAGGGTGGCAAGCCAAGAGCTATGGGGGAGGGGGCGGGTTGGGGGAGGGGTAACTGTTCAGCACTACTTCAGAAACCAAGTAATTTCCCACTCCAAGTCAGATTGCCAGCTATCCTTGATTTCATTCACACCCAGGCCTGTCCTTTACCAGTGGTCATGACCACCAGATGCAGAACCTGAGCCCTAGAGACACATTTGTTGAAATGAGGTAAGTGGCAGTCCCTTCTGTTAAAGGACTGTGTCTAGTAGAAGCAGGAGGTGAGCAAATAGTTACAAATCCATGTGAGAAGTGGATATGAAGCCATAGTCCATTTCATCCCTCCTCAAGTCTAGAAGGGAGGACATTGTTCATCCAACCAACTGCAGTTCCAGGAATCTGCTAAGAGCTATGCTGTCCTCTGCCAGGGTCTCCAGGAGGACAGCTCTGTTAGTATCGGTCCCTGGTTCCACTTTTTATCTCGGCATCTTCCAGGGTCCCTTGGGGATGTCTGCTGGTGGAAGCCGAAGAAAAGGATGCTGAGGCCAAAAAACATGAAGAAACAATGGTTGCTTTGGAGTCCATTGGAAAGGGGTACTTGGTGAAGAGATGGCAAAAAGCATGAGTAGTGTTGGCCACAAACTGAATCTAGAACAAAGAAACAGGAGGACAGAGATCAGGAGCATCAGACATTATCCTAAGAAAGTGGCAACACCCTTCCCTGGGTCCCTTGACTAGACACCATGTCTACAAGCAGAAGGAAGATTTCCCACTGTTCAGGGGAAAGGTCAAGGCCCAGCCCATGAATCCAGAATCTTCCTGACCCTTCTCTGCATCAGCTGTCCCTGTGTGTCACCCGGTTTTGGCATGCTAGCATTGGTGGCAAACCAAGAGACTCCCAGTCCCTGTGAGGAGCATCTCATACTGTCATCAATATGTGATGGTTCCTAAGCCTCAATGCACTCAGGCTTCTGTGTTTGATCAGCAGCCAGGGGTCACAGCATGTTTGTGTTTGGGGGTGAGCTGGCTGAAGCACCCATGTTGCAGATGATGAGAATAAGACCTGGGCACCTGTTAAAAGTTCTCTATCATGGGGTCACAGAATGTTTGTGTTTGGGGTGAGCTGGCTGAAGCACCCATGTTGCAGATGATGAGAATGAGACTTGGGCACCTGTTAAAAGTTCTCTATCATGCTTGTTCACTATGGTTATCTCAAAGAACAGAAGAGGTAGCTACTGCGACTCTGACAATAAGGAGACCAAGGAAGACCCTGGGATAAGAAAGGCTTGTGCCTGGTCAGGTATCAGGACACAGGCATAACCCAAAACATAGCTGGGGGTCAGTTCAGGCTCCTGGAGCTAACAGTTCTTTATCACCTGCCCAAGCAAGGAAGAACGATGCTTCCCCTATATACAGAACCTATGAGAAGCCCCAGGCTGCCATTCCACAGTACAAGACCTAAAGATGTACCCAAAGAGAAGTGGGTAGCAGCCTCCTTACAGCTGGGCACACCCTTGCAATGCTGTGGATAAAAACTACTAAGGTTCTATCTGAGATCTGGCATGAGCCATCTAAGGTCCTGATGGAGGGATTGGGAAGCAGGATGCTCTGTGAGTGCATAACTCTTTCTCACTCTCTGGGCTATTGACTGAGCTCCTGGAAACCCACTTTCCCAGCCTCTGGGAGAGATAACCAGGATGCTCCCAGGAACAACAAAGGCCTAGCCTCATAACTTCAGGAAAGGGTCATCTCAGAGACATGTTATGCTGGCACAGAGACACTCATCTCCTAAGCTGTCATTTTGTCCAGCAAAAAAACCTGCTTCATGAGGCCCTGAACCTCCGAAGAACGGCACTTACCTTCCCAGCCAGAACACGTGGGACACCAGCCCACCAATTAAAGAACATGATGCTGTAGCAGTAGATACACTGGAAGGGGAGCTGATATAGGTTCTTACAGAAGGAAGACCTGTAGAGGGAGGAGAGAGGGTGTCCATTCGAGAGGCCTTCTTTCTCCAAGCTTGTCTCCTGGAACTTCAGATATCACTTTGGAAAGGGTCTGGTTTACTTGTTTTACTGAAGGAAAAGCTGAAAAGAAAAACGACAGCAACCGCGCATCTGATTAGCACCTACTGTATGCCAAGTACATTATATGACTCTAAAATCATCTAAACAACACACAATAGTTGGCAATTTATGCTCCCATAGCCTCTATCTTACAGATAGGTCAACTGAAGCTCCAGAAGTTTAGATTCTTGCCCAAAGGCACACAACTAACGTGTGGCCAACCTAGGGTTTGAGCAGTCCGTTTTCAGAGACTAGGATCCTTCAGACATGCTATCCTGCTTCCTCCCATAACCTAGGCAACGAGCTGGGTCAAAGGTTCACAAGGAGGAGCCTCTTCTCTCCACACTACCACATGTGAGTTACGATGTGATCTATCCACATGGTCCTGCAGACCCTCGGGGTTCCCCAGCTGGGCTCCCCCCCCCAAGTGACATGTAAAGACGGCTTTTCTGTTTGATGGTCTTTGTCACACATTGCTATTCAGTATTCCATTTCGATTTACTCTAGAATCTAGTTGCTAATTGGTGGGTGGTACCCACCTCTATGCAGGTGCATGGATGAAGAGTGAGGAGCCTAAGGAGCCAGGTACTGGGACCAAACGTCTACATCCAGCTGGAGGAAGGTGCCTGCCCTGGATCCCTGGAACGTCACCCAGACCTGGTTGACAGAACTCCATATAGGAGCAGGTGAAGGATTTTTACTTTGCAAATAACTCAGTGCCATTTGAACGGTCACAGCACTAGCACATGTTCGCCCTCTGCTGGGCATAAAGGAGAAGTTCAGTGATGCTACAACCTACTGGGGACAGGGCTAACCAGAGAAGGTCTGCCTTTCGCTGTTTCTGTGGACTTTCTGTTCTCACAATGTCTACCAATCTGCAGGCAAATGATCATTAGCTTGGAGAAGAAGGAGAGAAGGTCCTGGTGTGATTACAAAGGGACTTCCAAAAATGCTAAGCCGGACCTTTCTCTGTGGGAGGATTGAGTTTGTTCAAAACTCAGATTCTTAGCCACACCTGTCATCCCAGCTACTGTGGGGACTGGGGCAGAAGGACTCAAAATTTAAAGCCTGTTTGAGTGAGTTTAAGAGCATCTTGAGAGAGTTAGTAACTCTGTTTCAAACATAAACAGTAAGAACTGAAGATGTAACTCAGTGGCCAAGTCCGTGTGAGATGCCCTGGGTTCAATCAATCCCCAAGCCTGAAAAATCCTAAAAGAAGGAGAAGGGAAAATGGAGAAAAATCAAAGCAGATTCTTGATTGGTTGTCATTGGCAGAGCAGAGGCTGAGAGCCTGGGGCTGAGCTGTTTCTGGGTAGCTGTTTTTCTCTCATTAAGACTCTGGCCGGGTCCCATGGCTGTACACCCATTTCCCACCCAGAGACTTGTCAGGCCTCAGATTGAATTATCCAATCCAGAGACTTCCACTCTGTTTCCGGTTGAAAGAGAGCCACTAGCAATAATGATGTGACTGTCCCCTAGCTATGACTAAGCTGTGCCAGCCCCAGTGGCAAGGGCCCAAGCATCACCTAGTTGAATTTTCTTTCTAAAACTTCCCTTTAACGGGTAGATACTGTAACTCAGTTTATGCATACAAAATGAGAGCCCCCTCCCATTCTCAGAAAAGTCCCATGTCACATGGCATGGAACTTGCAGAGCCGACATCCAAACTGGCAAAACTCCAAGGGAGCCGGTTCACTGTCCTCTGTCTGAAGACTCCAGGGTAATCGACTTTTTCCATTTCACTTCTTCTGGAACACACTTTTCTCCCAGCTTCCTGACATGTCCTCAGCCTCAGTCCCAGCCCCAGCTCACTGGAGTTGATTGACTAGTAGAAGGAGCTATGGCCAGCCAGAAGTCAGGTGTCATGACCTTGAAGGACTGGGCTAAAGGTGAGGATCATGTCACAAAGTCACAAAGCTTTTTGTAACACTATGGGAGTGCTCCCCTGGGAGCTAATGGGCTGAGCTGAACCTAAGTTTGCGCCTGCATCCTTCCCATCCACAAGGAGCGCAAAGCCTGGCTGGGGATGGAAGATGCTCTCCAACCTTCAAAGCTTGTGCTAAGAGAATGGCAGGTATACCACAGGTCAGAGGCATACAGAAAATGGAGGACTAACCTCAACAAGTAGGAGGAGACGCGGCTTTCTGGTAGACCAAGAACATGCAGAACCCAAGTATGGCTGGACTTCTGGGATCCAATAGGTGGATGGTGATTCCTGCTTAGAAAAGCAGGCCACCCACCAGAACTGAGGGAGAGGGTGTGGTTTAAAAAGAGGCTGGAGGCTGTTTAGGGAGCACAGCTTCTGCCCTTTGTTTCTTTGGTTGACAATGCTGTGTTGAAGGGCTCAACTCTTGTCCCTATGAACACTGTTTTGAGCACCAAATCACACGGATAAAACACCTACCTCCAGGATCATGGAAACCAAGAGGGCTACTGAGGATTCTGAAGAAGAATCTTGCATGGGCGAGGGAGGGTTCACAGAGGATTGGGATGGCCGCAGGAGGAGTGGCTGGCTCTCACAGTAAAACGAAAAGCTCTCAACAGCACATTTCGGGTCCTGTGAGGTATCAGTGCCCCCACGTGGTACCATATGGTACCAAGCCACTCTGCACAGCCCTGTCCGTGAAATCTGGGAGGGAGACAAAAATAAATCATGGAGCAACACACAAACCAGAGCCCCGTGGTTCCTGCTCCACAGGCTCTGGGTTGGGAGGGGCCCAGAGCAGCAGGCAGAAATGGCAGTGGCAGTGGAGTGCTGAGGCCATGGTGAATTCCACATTGGCTGTCTGGCTGCCTGACTCCCCTGCTTCTGGTTAAAAGAGTTCACTAAGGTTGGTCACGGGGATGGAATGGTCAAAGATGACAAAGGGTCTCAGGTGCTACAGTGACCCCCTCCAAGGCCTTCTAACCCTTGGTGTAGACACCCATGGTTTGACGTATCCCTTAGATGTCTCAGAAAGGAGAAGAGCTGCATGGCCCAGAATATATGTCCTAGAAAGGACACCAGACCCAGATTGTAGGCAGTAGTGATTGTGCCAGCTCCCAAGGGTCACTTTGGGACTTAAACCACAGGGCCCACTGCTATCTGAAGAAGACTGGGAGCAAGGAAGGTTCTTAAGTTCTCTGGGAGAGGCATAAGTACCAGAAGCCAGGTGTATCCTTGAGTCTCGAGAAGCAAAGAGGGGCAATGACAGTCGGGGGAGCGGCCCACCCATCCCAGACGCTCCTTAACCAGCTCCAAAGCTCACTCAGTCCTGCCTCTCATCCTTAGAATGTCAGGTTGGCTGAGAACTAATGAGGGTTTCCATGATCTCCTACCTCTATTTTCTGAGACCCCGACCTGTGGATTCCATCGCTCTTCCAGCGTATGCCAAGGGCGCACCTGTAAGTAGAAATAAGATTTGCATCTTGTCTAAGTCCTTGCTGCCTCCATGTCCTGCCTCCCTCTGTGGATCTATGAACCTGAGACCCCCATTCCATCTCCCTGACTGGCCCCTGGGACAATAGACACCTGCCACTTGCTTTGGGACACCAGACACCTACCCCTGTGGTGCATGCTATTGGCCACATGGGTCCTTGGGCTCACACCTTAATTTCTGTTTGGTATTTTCAGCCTCTAGCAGTGGCTTAGAGATGACAGGGTTCAAGGGACAGAAATATCAAGCGGGGGTTGGAGGACAGGGAAAGACAGGTACGAAGACACCCCCTCTTACATTCCCTTCTTGTCTCAGACTGTAAGGCCAGGTCTGACTGAGCATCTCTGGCTTCTTCAGCTCCCACCGAGCCCTGGGGTCCTCCCTTGCTTTACTTACTCAGTCTTGGGGCTGCTCTCGGCTCCTCAGTGAGTGCCACCAGGATTGCTGCTCCAGCTGTGCAGGCTGACAGGAGTCTGATGGAGCATCCTCTGGGATGACTCAGGCAGGACCTTGCCCTACCTGCCCTGCCCAGAAACTCTCTGATCCTGTGCTCTGGTCTGCTGGTGAGCCCTAGCCCTTTTGATCCTTCTCACATCCACATGTGTTCTCATGCACACCACACACACAAGCACACACACACACACACACACACTCCCCAACGCCATCTGTGTCCACTCTGAATGCCCTGCTTTTCTTACAGTCAAAGAGAATAAGAGACACCACAGTGATGAAGGACAGGGGTCAGAAGGAATGCAGAGAGGACAGCACCACGTGGAAGTGGATGGTCTTCTCTTGTTGTCCCACCACCAACTGTTTCACAATGTCCTGTCTTAGCAAAAGTGCCCTTACCATGTCAACAGGAACTCAATACTGACCTGGGCTACATGAAAAGGTCTTGTCTCAAAATCAAAAATAGATAGATAGATAGATAGATAGATAGATAGATAGATAGATAGATAGATAGATAGATAGTCAATCAATCAAAACAATAGCTAGATATAGAGTGCATGGGGCCTTGCCAGCACCCTGGGCCCTCCCGGTCCCAGCCTAGGCACCTTCTCCCTGTCCCAGACTTGAGTCCCCCCCCCCACTGCCCCTCTTTCACAGAGGTGAAGGATTAGGGATCTCCTTCTCAGCCTGTTGAATCCTCATCTCCCCTCTAGCTCTCCATGTACCAACCATCTGAAGGGAAGCTTCAGTCACTAAAAACTACAGATCAAATCTCCCTAGCACCTACCTCAACCTGCACCTAAAAAGCTGAGATTAAAATGGATGCCCATGCCCATTCAAATAGCTCTCCCGGGTTCAATCCACCCTCTTTGTTTTACAAGACAAGGGAAAAAATATTCCAGTTTAGAAACCAACCTGCTGGATTGAGTCATCCAGCCTATGGACACCTGTGTCTGGCTCCCAGCAAGCCCAGGACATCTCCTCCCACCAGGCTCCTTAGGACATAGTGCCTCAGTTTCTCCTTCTGACAGACTGTGCACTGTGGCGCTGTAAAGACTCAGCAGATAGGAAACTCTCCAGCTTCCACACCTGGCACCAAAGGCATGAAGAGACCTGAAGACCTGGAGAAGACTGTGGCTGCCTAGAACCATGGCAGCCTGCACACACTGGGCTGTGCACACACATGGATACACACCATATTTGAACTCACCCCTTTGCTCCGTCCTGTCTGTGACATTGTCAAGAAAGAGCCTTAGCTGGCCTCCTACCAGAAGACAAGTCCTTGCACGCCTCCCTGCCTTATCATGTGCCACTCTTTACCTGAAAGAATCACTTTTAAATCATTCAAATAATGTTTCTAGCTGGCCCTTGCTCTTCTAGAACCTCCATACCCAAGTCCTGTGCGCTGTACTGCATCAATCTGATCCTTTCATTTCCTGGAGCTCACTTCCCATTTCTATGTGTCTAAGAGGCTCTTGCTTCCACCCTTGCATCCTTATCCAGGTTAACCTAAGTCCCTTCCTCATCCAACACAAAGACTCCCTGCTGTTCTTTCCCTCATCCAACCCATGACAAGCATTGTCAATACCTCCTAAAGGCTGATCATAGAGCAGGCTGCAAATGCCCTGGGGTATGTATGGCCACTAGATACATTGACCATTCGTATGTAAACATCTTGAGACTAAACCCTGGAGATGAAGTTATTGGAAGGCAAAAGTCTTCCAGCTGAAGACGGGCACCCTCTGTTGCCAGCTCCCACCTTGTGTCTTCACACTACCAACCCCCATAATTGTCATGTGAGTCTTGAGGGACCTCCATGTGGGACCTGAAACCCTGAGATGCCCCTTTGCTCCAAAGTAAAATCGATTTTATCAAGAGAATGTCTGCTGGAAGAAGGTGCTCTCTGACTCCACTCTGAGCCCCCACTAAGTGCTCCCAGAGGCTTATAGATCATCCACATTGTGGAGGGGTGTGTCTACTGGCATCCCAGACTGAGAGGGAGGCTTGACCAGACACCACTGAGAGCTCTGTCTACCCCAAACAGTCGAGACAAGGATGCTTTACCCCCAACCTTCCTTGCCTAGCCACTCTGAACAACACTGAAGCCTGTGGGGAGATTCTGGATTAGCTGACTCACAGCTGAGGGAGTCAGGCCAGCCCTGTAGTGGAGAACTAGAAATTGTATGAGGGAAGTGCAGCACAGAAAGGTTAAGCAACTTGCTCAACATCACACAGCTTGTAAGTGGCAGGGCTGAGATTGAGGTCCAGGCCATCTGCAGGTCAGAGCCACACAAGTCAGATGCACTGTGCTCCCTGGGTTGGGGGCTGTCCTGAGGGTGGATAATAATCAGCCTTGATGCCCACAAAGAGGCAGCCTTTTTCTATCACATTCAAAATAGTCCTTTTCCTACTGGGTCTAACAATATTCCAGTGCAACTTGCAACAAAACCTTTCCCTCCCTCTCCATCCCCCTTTCCCGTCTTCCCCTTCCTCCTCCCCTGATCTTTCTGCCAATTTATGATTTGTCCTCACCCCTTATTGGCCCCATGCTTGTGTTACCTAAGGAAGTTCCTTCTCAGAGATGGCACCGCCCACACCATCTGCTCCCATTGATTCTCAGTGCACCTTTCTCAGTCTCAGAGTTGGCCAAGGCTGTGCCTTTCAGCTCCTGAGGACAGCCTCTCTGGTCACAGCATAGATGGTCAGGGTCCAACCCCATTGAGAACTGCACATTTTGTCCCTCTCATTGAATCTAGTCAATCCATTTGTTTCATCATTATCTTTTTAAGTTGCTTCAAATTTTTTATAGAATGACTTGCTGGAGGCTGTAGAAGTAAGTACGGGTGTGTATGAGCACGAGTTATCCAGACTGGGACCACGGAAGGGGTGGAGTGCTGAGTCTTGCATGGCCATGTGGAAAGGATGGTATGACATGATTTCCTGCCCCTGGAACAGTGCCAGCAGGGTGTGGGCCTCTACAAGTGTTGATGGTTGCTAGGCACAAGGCTTGTTTGTATATTTTACTTTAAATTCCTCCTTTGGGAGAATATCCTCTCTGCCAAGGACTCTATGATAATCAAAGGCAGCATGAATCTGGGAAGCAAGGGTGTGTCTAATGTCTTAGCAATATGGTAAGCACTGAGACCTCCAGGACAGCCCTTAAGGCTGTGGGAAAGAACTCTGATAATGTGAGTGGAGACTGGAGAAATGACTCAGTGGTTAAGGGCACTGTCTGCTCCTCAAGAGGACATGGGTTCAATCTCCAGTACCCACATGGCAGCTCACAACTGTCTGTAACAGTTCCAGAGGATCTGACACCAATGCACATGAGATAAAATTAAATAAATTATATTCATATGTATATATATAGTATTATATGTATGATATAATTTCTCAACCATGCAAAATATAAGGATGCAATATGAATTACATGAGGGATTTCATGGACCTAATAAACATAGGCAGCTGCACTATGGCACTATGAGCCAGTTTGTCAGAAAGATTTAGGAAGGAGATAAAGAAATTTAGGGAATGGTGGTCACAGGGCAAGATCCCACTCAGTTAATGTTACTATTTGTGCTTACAAAAAATAGGCAGATCTCTGAATTCATTTGTAATGTTAAGGAAAACAAAAACAAACAGACAAAAAAAAAACAAATGTGCTTGCTGTCTTTTTCTAAGAATCAGGGGCCTGGGGTCATGATGTTGATTCATAGGATAATCAAAAAGGGAACCTGGAGTAAATGACTGGATTGATACATAAATAAAAGACTGGGCCTTGGTCTGTGAGAGCTGAGCTCTCTGGATGAGCTGTCTGAAGATCTCTTAGAGAAAGCTGTCTCCAGCTTATACCCCATGATTGAGTTGTTTCTTTCACTGCTCTCAAACACCCCCTTCTCAGAACCCCTCTCCAAACTGAGGCTGATCCTTAGCAGTGGATTCAAGCCTGGGTTCAGGCAGCCACCCCACCCTACAGGTTGTTGATGTGTGCTGCCCAGGGAATGGTCAATGAGCAACGGTTCTGCCTCAGAGGGGAACTTGATCTTGGGGAGGGGGGGATCTCTACTTTCTAACTGAAACAGTGTTTCTACTTCTAACTGAAACAGTATTTATACTCTCTAACTGTAAGAATGTTTCTACTCTCTAACTGAAACAGTGTTTCTACTCTCTAACTGAAACAGTGTTTTTAATTAGCTCCAGGCCACTCTTTCCCTACTTCTGTATAGAATCTCCCAGAAGAAAAGCAATTTCCCTCTAATACTTCTGTATGTCCCTGGGTTCAACTTTCTTCAGTCATGCACATACCCACCTCTATCTGCTCTTCTTTATTCGACTTAGTCTGAACATCTGTAGATACAGGCAGTAAGTAGAGTAAGTCTGAGGCAGGAATCAAGGCTGGACCATGACTATGAAGCTTGGAAAAGGAAAGCACTCAGAGAGGCAGTGGGAGATGGAAACATGGTATAGGATGTGTACATTCTCTATCTGGCCAAGCAAGCTTTACCCAGAACCCTATTGGCCTCTGCCCTGTGCATATCACCACAGAGCTTTCAGTAATCCTTCCCATGCAGCTTTGCGATGTGTGGGTCAAAGTGGCAGACAGGAAGTCCAGCCCAGCCTCACATTTCTTGCAGAGCTAGACATCAAGCCCAAGGCCTTGAGCTTGTCCAGCAAGCTCTGCCACTGAGTCTTAACCCAGGGCTTGTTTATTGGTTTCCCTTTAGATGTTTCCAGCACTTGGTGGGGGCTGGATGGGGCTGTGGTCTCTGGCAGAGAAGAGAGAGCTAATTGTAAAAGCCGCTCGCAGGTGCCTCCGAGGGCATTCCTGCCAGCTTCGTGGCTGCAATAACGAGTTTCTGAGCATTGTGGGCTATTCCTAACAAGGATAACTAAATCATTCATTTCATTACCGACAGAGCTTGGCAGATAATTGTGCAAGAGGCAATTATCATCACACACATTCCAGGAAGGAGCGTGACCAGCTGATCCTCAACAGCAATGCAGAAGGAAACAAGAGACAGGGCTGAAAGCACTCTGGCCTCCTGCCTGAGATGAGCTGCTTCCAGGCTCATGGCTTTATGAAAGGAAGGGGGGAAAGAGAGAGGGAAAGAGAGAGGGCCACAGGAGAGAAAAGGGGAGAGAAGGAAATAGGCAGGGACGGGGAGGAAATGAGAGAGAATCAGAAAAGAGGGTAGAAAGAAAGGAAAATTCAATTCGGGAGTATCAGGAGAGTAGGAGATGGGGAGGGCCAGTGACTGGGGAGAAAGAAAAGGAGGAAGAGGGGCAGGAGAGAGTGAAAGAGAGAGACTGGAAGAGAGGAAAGGGGAAACAAGTGAGAGAGAGAGAAGAGAACCAAGAGAGGTGTGGGACAGAGAGGGACAAAAGGTCAGAGGGGGACAGAGAGAAAGGGCAGAGAAAGCAAAGAGAAAGGGGAGCTGGGAGGAGCCATAGGGAGATGGAGGCTGCACCTGGCACAGAGGTCTCTCTGCTCTTTCTGTCCTAATTACTGTAGCCTGACCTCTTTCGTTTCTGTCTCTGTCTCCCTGCAGACCTGATTGTCACAGGCTTGCCATAGCAACTTACTAAAAATCTAATTTTGTCTCATTAGCCTCCTGATTGAGAAATCATCCTGACTTGATCATAGCCATTGTCTATAGCTTCCAAGCACAGCTCTGACCAGTGCCAAAATTCTCCCTGAGTGTGTGCCCAGAGGCTGGGATAAACACAGTGTTCTGTATGCGTGCCATGGAACACTACTCAGTCATGCAAAGGAATAAAGGTATGTGCTATCATGCAGATGAACCTTGAATATTATGCTACATGAAGGAAGCCAGCCATAGAAGACCAGGCGTCGCAAGATCCCCACTAGAGGAAGTGTCCAGAAATGGCAGGCCTGCTTATAACTCTCAATAGAGGGACATAAAGTTGGCCAGTGGTCACCTTAAGACAGGAAAGAGAAGAGAGAGGGAAATGGGGGCATCTGCAGATGGGATGAGGTTTCTTTGGGGGAACTAATGGGAACAGTCTAGAATTAGTAATGATGGCCGCATTACTCGGTGGCTCCACTAACAGCCACTGAATTACACTCTGCGAGAGGACAAATCTTGTGGAATGAAAATAAAATCCTTCTTTGATTCAAAGTGTGGTGTAAGGTGGGAGTCACCAAAGGCTGGACATATATGCAGTCATATACTTCTCTCTTCTCTCATGTGTGAATGCGGTATGACTAGTTGTTTCAGGCTGTAGCCACTGTGACCTCCCAACAATGCTGGACTATAACCTGGAATTATGAGCTTAAAACAAAACAAAACAAAACCCCTCTTCCCCAAAAGTTTCTTTTTGTTAGGGTTTTTATCACAGCAACACAAATCAAACTAGGAGGAAAAGCATTAGAATTTCCTAAATGAAAATTATATCTGGGTAGGACAGCCCCCCAAAAATAGATCCTGACTCTTAAATCTGTTGGGGATATAGCCACACCATTTTATGAGGGGCTCCTTACATCAGTCCTGTAATTGGTTATTGCCACATGTTAACGTGGTGACACCTACTAGTGGCAATCAGTGGCAAACTTCCCAAGATTCCTGCTTTTCTGAGGCTTCTTGCCACAAAGACCCCCTTTGGGTTAGGTCATGTGACCTTCCTCGGCCAACGTGACATAATTGGAATGTCATAAGGACACACATATTGGAGTGCAGCCTGCTGCAGACCTCATGTATCTCTGGCAGCCTTGAGCCACCAAATGAAAGGGCCAGTGACCTAGGAGGATTCACCACAAGAGAGAAATGCCTGGCCAGCCTCTGGCTCGTCCCACCACCCAGCAGAGGATCAGACATGTGTGTGAAGATCCAGCCATGGACATTCTAGCCCCAGTTACAATCAGATTAAACAGAACACCTGCCCCCATACAGTCCCATACAGCCTCAGAACTCAAGGGAAACATCATGCTATTGTCTTCCTAAGCCATGCAAATGCAGGCTGTGATATAACTACAGATGATCAAGACACTGGTACACAGCTGGATCTGAGTGAGATGTGTCAGGCTCATTATTAAGAGTTTATTTCCTTCTTTTGATGAAAGGAGAGGTATCTTTAAGCCACCTTTCCAAGAGCCAGACCAAGTTTGGCTGGGGTAGAGTCCCACATGGCGACAAAAAGCCCAAGGGGCCGCATGCTCCAGTTCACTTGTGACTCGTGAGCTCCAGGACCATGGCCTTAGGGAAGCAGGCTGAACTAGGATTTTCAATGTCATGACCAAGGTCACAAGAGTTCTAAGTAGAGGAAGTGGGGTCCAACTGTCTAACACGCTGTCTTCCCCATCGCTTCCTACACTGGTGTTTAATTATTGGCACCACATCAAAACGGAATGTGTATGGAGCCAGGAATCAGACCCTGGCTAATGATGGTTGAAGCTCCCTGTATCTCTAAGGAAAGAAGAAAGTTGGGGAGCCCTGCTTGAGCACACAACAAATACCACACTGGATGGAATGATAACTCCAGTGCACTTAGGCTAGTTTGTGTACATTTATGGGAAAACAAGAGGACATTTTTAGTGTTCCAGATTTCTTGATGTCTATTTTTCATGTGTCCAAGGTGACTCTTTGATGTCTCTGTGTGTATTGTGAGACAATTACTACATCCAGTAATTCACATCTCTGTCTCTTAGCTTATGTGTCATAACACTAAGAATATCTTAGGACATCGAAGTTTACAGTCACGTTATAACCATGATCTCTGCTCTCTCCACCAGGACTCTCCATCCTGCTTCACACTCAGAACTCACTAAATATTGCTGCCAGTCCCACCTCCAGCCTGCTCCACATTCTGTACACTGGAGGAAAACTTTAGGTATCCAATGTAAATGGACTCTCTCTCTCTCTCTCTCTCTCTCTCTCTCTCTCTCTCTCTCTCTCTCTCTCTCTCTCTCTCTCTCTCTCTCTCCTCTCTCTCTCTCCCTCTCTCTCTCTCCACCTCTCTCACATACACACACACAAACACACACACACACACTTTACCCTTTTCAATAGACACTATAATGGTTTTAGGTCTTGCTACACTGCACAGAGTTAAGAGGAACACCGTGAGCAAGTGGTTCTTCGACACGCTAGCTTCATTTCCTTTGGACACAGGCATGACCCTGGACTGGGATAATGTAGATCTGTTTTTAACTTGTTTTGAAAAACAAAACACTGCATATTGATCTCCACAAGCATATCCATGTTCCCACCAACAGTGTATGGCCTCTGCCTTCTCAGCTCCTCAGCCACGCTTGCTAGCTTTTTGCTCTTGATCATAGGTGTCTAACAAATGTGTAGGGAGAATGCCTGACGTTTTGGGTTTATGTGTGTTTGGTGCCTAATGCGAGTACAGCTACCTCTTTAACTCCTAGAACCCAAGACAGGAGCAGCTACATCACCCTGTGGTCTCTTGCCTGGTTCTCGGCTCTTTGGGGGGTGCTTCTGTGTGTGCAATCACCAGACTTCACATCTTAGTGAAGAGATGGGTGTCAAGTGGCTCTCCAAGCCACAGCTGCATCCCTGCTGCTTGGAGCCATACTCTCACATATAGGTACTCCATATTTGCTGAGTGGAAAAAAATAAGCAAATAATTAAGTGGGTGAAATTCAAGACTAAGGCCTGGAGTGTGCCCCCACCTTGTGGCTCAGCTTGGATCTGCAACCCTTGGTGACCCAAAGCCAGTCTTCAAGTCTGGCCACAGGGCTGCCGAGCCTAGCAGGAAGCAGCTGTCGTCGTTCCTGACCCTGCCACGAGGGGGCAGATGTGTCCCATATTTTCAAGGCAACAACAGCCGCTCTGTCGTCCTAGCTGCAAAGGCACCTTGGGCATCAGGCTGAGGGAAATGTTAAACTGCTCTGCCAATATCCGTCCAGTTCAGGGACTGCTACATAGGTACCAAATGGGGCAGGGATGGGGTGGGGTTATGAAATGGACATCTTGGGTCCTTACCCTAAGTGCGTTGGGTGCTGAAGTGAGCCTTACGTATTCTGTTGTTGAGGCAGCGGGATCCCCTAACCAAAGCACTGAAGCCCTCTCCATGTTTTGATTCCAAGCAATGTCACCAAAATGGAGAGGTAGTATTGAATCAGCTCCTACACCTCGCTGCTTCCTACGGAAGGAGGCAGGATAACCAACCAGGAAGCTGCGGAGGCATGGATTAGCAGCATGTGTTGTCTGGCTGGGCCTGTGAACTGTCCTGGGTGCCTGTGTCCTTGGCTCACTTCAGCTGGTCCCTCAGGCATCTCAAGGCAGGCGATGAACACAGTGATGCTGCATTTTTAGGTCAAGGAACTGAGAGAGTAAGAATGGCTAGTTAACCAGCTGATAGGCACTCCACTGGGATGTGACTGGGCTGGGATTGCAACCCAGGCAGGTCATCTGGCTTCTGCCCACCGTGAGACTAGGGATTTGGGAAGGATGAAGTCTGAGACTTAGAGGTGGCAGTTGAACACCAGGGGAGGTTGAAACATACAAACACCACTGAGTGCCAAACGCCTTACCTCTTTTAATGTTCAGAGTCAATCTCTAATCTGACCAGGGACCTGAGCACATTCAGGCCCTTCATTCCCTCAGATGGTATGGAAGGAGCTAGCATCTGGGAAGGCCTCTTACTTTATCTCTAGAGGTGGAGGTAGAGGTGGAGGGCGATGCTGTCACCCAGCTCTCTGCAATCTACCACACACAGGGAGTTCTAGTCTCTATGGAAGTCTTTGGAAGCTCTTTGGAAGTCACCTCTATACCCTTTCTCCCAGCTCCCAGAGATTCAATTCTGGCTGCTCCACTGTCCAGAAATGACAAGGGTGGGTATAAAGAAAACTAGACTGTGTGCCTGAAGTAAAATATGTCCTCGCTGTTCCCTTTCAAGGGTTTGGGAGGGCTAACTCAGACCTAAAGGGAAAAGCTTCAGGCTGGTCTCTCTTCCAGTGCAGTATCCCTCAAACCCTAGCTCATTCAGATGTGGAAGGGGGCAGGGATCAGCAGAGGTCAAGGACAGGGACCTCGGCAAATAGCCTGGGTGAGTGCAGGCAGCTCGGCTCTCGTGAAGGTCAAAGTGGCAGAGAGGTCAGATGTCCTGAGAATGGAGGGCCTAGGCAGGCACGTTTCTGCCACTTAGTGGCTGAGAGGTAAGTGACTTCACTGTTAGGTCAAGGACAATGACATAATCTGTCACAGACCCAGAGAGCCCTCACTTCTTGGTCACTGCCTCTAGAGTCAGGAGTAGCTTTTGTTCCCAGATGATAGAGTGGTAATAGGTACCTAGTCATATGGTTAGGGGCTCCCACTGAGCAAGGCCACTCTATCCTGTCACAGAGCCATTTCCTCTGCACTGACTGGCCTTTCTCCCTCAGTGAACCTAGCTTCCCAGTCCCTGGTGCCTGTTCTGACCTGAGCTTGGGCCAACAGAGCTGTCCCTGCAGCAGCAACTGCAGAGAAGGCTTTGCAAGCTCATGCTCCCGCCTCTGTGGCACTGGAAGTTTCCACAAGGTTCTCTTGCTTGAAATAATGAGAAGTCCATACATAGGTTCTGCAGAAGGGACAGGAAGGGACAGGGTGGGAGAGCAAGCAATATGTCTGTGTGCCATTACCGTGGGTCAGGTGGTCAGGACCACTGAGGTGCCCACCTCTCTCCTGAAACACTGGCCTGACATTGTGAGCAAATGCATTTTGAAAGAGTGTGGGGTGGGGGTGGGGGACATCAAAGGTGTCCAATCCTTGTCATCTGGGTGATGAAAACAGAGGCATGCCTGCTCCTTTCTCAAAATGAGCTCTCTGAAGTCTCTAGAAATGCAGGCCTTGCTTGCTGCAGTGTGACAGTTCATGGCACTCCTTTCCTTTCTGCAAGGAGAACTCAGGGACATCCCTCCCCTGTCTCTGACAAAGGTGGCAATAGCTCCTGCTTCAGGGATAGAGGAAAAAAGGAGGTCCCCAGAGTCCACTGTGCCTCTCGGATAGCACGGTGTTCTGTGTCTTCAGAGGGTCTGGTCATCAGCTGGGGCTGGGTTTTCTCAGAGTAGAGGAAGCAAGATGACTCCTCAAAGGCTTTCTCAGAGTGTGAATTCAGTTACAAAATTAGGTTCCAAGTGATTTCTGATGGGGTGCGAGGGGGAGGGGGAGGCACCTAGGCACAAGGAAAAAGAAATCTCATCCTACATGCCTTAGCATACCAAGACACCCTCAGGACTTCCTCTCTTCCAGATAAGAGTGGAGGGCAAAGGTTGCCAGCCTGACAGTTCTGTCGTCATCCCTACCAGAGACCGGGGGATGCTGATCTGCAAAACCTCCCTCTAAGGGAAGCTGCGCTTTAGAGAAACAGAGGCGCAGAGACCTGTTACTTGATGTCCAGGGAATTGTGTGATGGGACTTTGGTCGGCAGGCTGGCAGGGTTGAGAAGGACTTGGGCACCTTTAACAGTGTCTTAGTTAGAGGATTTCTGCTGTAAATAGACACCATGACCAAGGCAACTCTTATAAGAACAGCACTGAACTGTGGTTGGCTTACAGGTTCAGAGGTTCAGCCCATAATCATCAAGACAAGAACACGGCAGCATCCAGGCAGTCATGGTGCAGGCAGAGCTGAGAGTTCTACATCTTCATCTGAAGTCTGGCTTCATATGAGGAGACTGGCTTCCGGGCTGTTAGGACTAGGGTATTAAAGCCCACGCCTACAATGACACACCTATTCCAACAAGGCCACACCTCCAAATAGTGCCACTCCCTGGGCCAAACACATACAAACCATCACAGAGAGGTAGGAATCTAGGGGCTAGAGAGACAGCTCTATAGGACAAGTGCTTTCGAGCAAGCATGAACATCACAGTCCACACCCTAAGCACTCACAGAAACACTGGGTAGATAACCCAGCACTCTGGAGGCAGATGGGGGGGCGTCCCTGGAGAGGACCGGCTATCTAGACTATGTGTATGGGCAAGCTTTGGGTTCAAGTGAGAAACCTTGCCTTAATACATAAGATAGGGGTCCATCAAGGAAGATATACCCAGCATCCCCTCTGGCCTGCACATGCATGCATATTATCCATGTGTTCACTCGCATACGTGCAAACATGTATGCACACAGGCCACATAATGCACACATGCAAAAATGGGGCTGTTTCTAGCAGAGGACCTCCAGGTCCATGCTGATGTGCCTTCCTTAGAAGCACTGAGAAGTTTCTCGTGGGTCTCTGGTTAGTTCTTGTGGGAAGGTTGTTATAAAAGCCCAGCTCCATCGCACTCTGTCTGAGGTGCGATCCTTCCACCCCCTCACACTCCCGCCATCTGCCATGCGCTCTTCACCAGAGCCTGTGTCATGCTTTTCAAATTTTGAAAGCTCTAAAACTGGGAGTCAAATAAACTTCTCTTCTTTATAAAGTTAGCCTTCCTCGGCTGTTTCGTTACAGACACAAGAAGCTGACTACTACGGACAGGAGGCACATTTACCTGGCCAGGGCTGACCTGGGATGATGGGAGGTTGGGAGAGAGGGACCATCCTTCCACTGGCTCATTCCATGTCAGAGAGGTAGAGGACTGGGGTACACTCCCAGACTGTCCCTAGGGTCAGAGCTGGCCTGACCTTTAGGATCTTGGACATAGCAAGCATGATAGTTCTGAGTCTCTGATTCTCTGTGAGATCCAAGCAAGCCAAACCTCCTCTGAGTCTCATTGGTAACACCAGGCAATGCCCATGGGTGTCCTGCTATGACAGTTCTTTGTCACGTGGGTTGGCAGATCTCACACAACCAACCCCATCCCAGACAAGCCACTGCAGAAGGTTGGGAGGCAATGACCAAGTAAGCGTGGCCAGGTTTTGAAGACTGGCAGGCTCCCTGAATTATTAAAAACGTAGTATTTCCTACCCTCCCGGACTCTTAGGCCCTTCGTAGGGAGGTTCTCCCTGACACTAGTCCTCTTCTTCCTGTCTCAATTGTATCCTCTCATTTCCTAGAAGGTGTATTCAGGATGAGACCTGTCCAGGTGCCGCCTGTCTGACCATGCCCAGGCAGGGCAGCTGTCGGCTCTACGCTCGCGCAGCCTCTCGGTGACCCAGCAGAGATCCGAACACAGGTGCTGTCCATTTGGAGACATGATTCTGATCCATGACTCCATCTCTGCGTCTCTCTGTGCATATAAACCTCTTAAGCTCAATCAAAGGGGTCTTGTCTGGTTTTTCCCAAATCCAAAAGGGATTAAGTATGAGAAGCAGAAAATAGGAAGAGGAACGGAATGAAAGGAATGTTTTACATGAGAAAATGTGAGCTTCAACCAGATCAAATGCCCCAGGCTGGAAACGGGGTCATCCTTATGCCCTGGGCTGCAGGGAGAAGTGCACCCTGGAGCCAGAGTGGACACTGCCAGGCCATCTGTTGGGTTTTCCCTGCATCCCATGCACACCGTGTGAGTGCCAAATCACACTTGAGGAGGCCACCTTATCTAAGACTGGGAGGATCTGGGCCTCCAGCCATCCTGTAAGACCCCATGGCAAACAGGTTCTATGAAGACAAAGCCCAGAGAAGTCAAGATACTTGTCTAAAGCCACAGAGGAAATCTGTTCTTTTAGGAGCAGGACACGGCACTCACACCATCCACTGAAGCCGTGATCACGCTCTGATGTCACAATGGTTTTCATGGGCTCAGAGGGGCACAGAACAAACTTGATGGGCACTGGTACTATTAAAGAGAAATCAGAAAGAGATTAGCTTTGGAAGAGTAGGGTAGATTCACATAGCATGGGATTCATAGGAGAGATGAAATTTGAAGGTGGTCAGGGTTAATGCTATTCCTTCAAGCTGTGTTTTATATGTAAGCACATGTGGACACACACGCTGAGACACAGATATCTTTGTTAGCATCTGTTGGTGTCACAGAAGTCTGAAAAGCACTAGCTTAGCCTGTAGGCGAGGCACATAGGTTCAGTCAGTCCTGGCATTGCCCTTTGGGCAATCTTGACTCTTGCATAACTTTGGGCTCCACATCTGTAAAGCAAGAACACTGAGGGGTTGCATCGCAAAGGAGTATAAGAACATTCCAGCAAAATGGTGAAAAGACCACCGGACACAAAGGCAATATCAAATACTAAATACATAGAGGATGTTGTATATATGTGTTCATGATATAGTCAAGGATACCATGCATATAAGGAGGTGTGTGTGTGTGTGTGTGTGTGTGTGTGTGTGTGTGTGTGATGTCTGTCCATACACAAGAACCTGAAACTGAAGACACTAGCTATGAGCCCTAGAAAGAATCCAACTGTATGTAAGAAGTAGGTGTTTCTTGTCCTGGCCTCCTATATGCAAACCCTGCATTTCAATCCTGCATGTAGGCATGTGCCCTAGTCTACATGCATGCCTGTGTTTGGAGGCTGAGTACCTTTGAGGACAAGGGACAGTTTGAGCTTCTTGACACAAAAGGGCAGAAGCTGAGAAGAGGGGGATCGTAAAGAAATGCCTACCTCCTTAACTGCTCAGTGGTTCAGGAGTCAAGACTCTCTCTTACTCCTCCTCCCCAGAGTACCTAGATAGACCAGGGACATCGGCTGCCATGACAGGACAGAGCTGAAGGGCATGGGGAAGATGCTGGTACCACTGCCGCTGCGTGGTGGTGGTGGTGGTGTTTACTTGTTTTCTGTGCAGAGTAAAACTCCTCCTGCCCCGCCCTCAGGAGGGAGGGAGGATGGGGAAGGATGCAGAGTCTCAGGATCTTTGCATCCAGGGATGTGAGTGGGTTTTATATTTAGCAGATGACTCACCTCTGAGCACATTAGTCACCGCCTCCCAGCTCCCATCCTGCAGGCGGAGTGCTGGGGATCACAGTGGGGTGAGATTAGACAAGAGATTGGGAGAAGGAGCTAGAGAGCTATGGGAAGGATGGTGGGACACAGTATGTACACAAGCAAGTACAAGAAAGAGTGGGGGGAGGGAGAGAGGGATGGAGGGAGGGACGGACGGGGATGAGGTGGACAAGACTCCAAATTAAAGGGTCCCTTAGAAGAAGAATGCTAAGTCAGGCCCAGCAAAGAAGTTCTGGAATGGTGGAGACTGACTCAGGCTTGCTTCAAGCACCAAGCCATTAAGGAGAGAAAGAGAATCCCAAGACAGAAGAGACAAAGACCCATGACACACACCCACACCTCTTCAAACCCTCCAAATGGTCCTCTACAGTGGGGTGCAAGCAGCTCACCAGCCTGAGTCTCAACGAGGGGCAGGCTAAGGCAGTGATGGGTGCCAGAGTCGATTACCGTGGACGGCCAATATCAAGAGATCTTGGGTTGCTTATAGGCAATGAGGATTGGCATTCCAGCCACTCTCCTCCCTGGGCTTCCTTTGCTGGGTCAAGATCTTGTCCCCAGCGGGGCCCACATGCTCCTCGTGTATATTCAGGCACAGACACCCAAGTTTGCAGATGGAGCACTCACATATGATATAATCTAAGACCCAGTCAAGCCTAGAAGGTTCTCTGTGCCTCAGTTTACCATTGAAACCCGAGTTGTTCACTTGGAAAGGACTATTTGCCTTATAAAACATTAGGAAAAGAACCAGAGGCTACCATGACATTTTCTTGTCAAAAAAAAAAATCTGTTTCCAAAGCAGAGATGGACCAGAGGCACGTCAAGAAGGCCATGCCTAGTCAGCTCCCATGGCTGCAATATGGTGAATCCCAGTATTGCAAACTCAATTCTTGACTTGCTCCATGGAATCTCATGGTGGATACTATGACCCCAGTTCCAAGGAGGGGAAACGGGGAGCTGAAAGTTCAGTGACTTAGTCACAAATGAGTGGCCAGTTCCCACTTGTCAGGACTTGAACCAAGACCTGTAGCCCTAGTTTGATTTGTTGGTTTGTTTTTGCTTCTCCAAGACAGCCCCAGCATCCTGCGGGTAAGTTACCTCCACACCTTCCAGGGGCTGGCCTTCATAGTTACGGTGTGATTTCTCTTCCATACCATCCCCACTTCCCCTCTCCCTTCTATACATATGGCCCAAATTTTAGTTTTCAGTATGGTCCTGACTCTTCCGTCTCTTCCCTCCAGGTCATGTGACTGTATCCTGTACTTAGAAAAACCCAACTCTGCCTCAAGGCTCCATCTCTCCATGTCCTGTCCTTGTCAGTCAGCATCCAGGCACTGTCAGATGCCTGGCAGGACCAGGGTTCTTGCTAGCTTCCCTCATCTGCCTGGACTTCGGGCACCTAGAGGACCATGGACGCATCGTTGCCTGTTGCTCTGCATCCATCATAGCTTAGTCATATTCTTGCATCTAGAGGAAGAATATTTCTTAACATGCAGGTTTACCATGGAAAGACACCTTCTGGGAGAGCCTCAGCATAAGCCGCTCTTCCTCAACTCACTTCCTACCCTGCACGGCCTGCCCCACCCTGGACTGAGGTCAAGTGGTTCCATAGAAATGGAGAGTACAGTCCAAGCAAGCATGACCAGTTCTCCTAAGCCTACCTGTTACCCACTACCCCCGCCCTTAGCCAGCAGGACAATCTCCTGAATAGCAAGTTCATGGCCCTCCTTTCCCAACCCAGGTATATCCTGCTACTGCCAAGGACATCATTTTGATGGAGCAGGTGCTATGAGATAAACAAATAATCAGAGACCAGTGCCAGAGGTGATGGCAAAGGGTGCCAGAGGTGTCCTCCGGGAATCTTGGTTCACCTTCCTAATCTCTGCCTAGGTCACTGTATCTAGACATCAGAAAGAGCAGGCGTATCACAAACACTGCTGGAAGCGTATTCAGTGAGATTGGACTTATTGAATGTGGCGAGCTAGGTGCCGGCTCATAAATCACATTTGTAGAGTGGCAGATAGGGAGCAAGATTAACTTTAATAGTACGAGTTGTGTGCGTGTGAAGAAATGAAGATGGCCTGTTAGAATCACAGTCTCCGCTGTGTACCAGTCACTGTGAGAGGCATTGACCGTGTCTCCCTCTAATGGCAACATCTATATGATTCTAACACAAGAGTCAAGCTCGGGGATGTCAAACCATCCACCTGAAGTGACACAATTACGAGGTATAGAGCCAAGACCTGCCTTGAATGGATACTTGTTTTCATCTCCACAGCTGAGAATTACTCCTCATAACAACCGTGTTTCAGGCCCCCAGAGAGACAAGGAGAGATTTGCTCTCAATTAAGGCACTGAAGGAAAAGAAGGTAAAGAAACCGTAAGCTACCATGGGACCTTGGCGCATACTCTGAAGTTCTAGGGCCAAAGCAGGGCAAGGTGGACACCCCTGCAACCCTAGGACATAGCAAGCTCAGAGATAGTTTGGGACCTAGCAGGAAACTGTTTCTTTAAAGGTAGTGGCTCCTCTTGAGAGGAAGCAGAGATGAAAAAAAAAAATGTTGACAGTTGTCACAGGAGGAAAGCAGAGATCATTATCAAGGCTCAACATAGCTTGTAGGTTATTAGGGAGGGACATACCAGAGATGGCATTGGCTTGGAGATTTGGCCTAAGAAAGGTCCCAAGGGAAACAGGGGATGTCAAAGACCCAGCTTCTACCAGATGCACATGGATGTAGGGGTGAGCTTGCCCAGTTAATGTGACTATTTAATGTCTTGGAACAAAAGTGTCATGGCCTTTTCTTATGACAATACAGTCCCCAGATTCCAAGATTTGGAACAAAAAGAAGGAAGTCCTCTTGTTCCATTTGCATGAACTGACTTTCTTAAAAATCTCCTTCCTGGATATCTGGAAGACGCTGTATGCCTAGCCGGGATTTCTCTTAAGGAAGAAGGAAGAAGATATTCCTAATTAGCTGGCTTCCCAGTCTAGTAGTCTGCTGGAACTTGGCTGGATGGCCAAAAACCTGATACCACAGTCACTGGGGGTGTAGCAGTGACTTTCTTGAGATATGCCCTGGCTCCCCAAAAGTCTCTGCGTCCCCAGAGAAGCATAAGACACCTGGTCCTCTGTGGCTTTGCCATGTCCTGTTGAGCACTTGGCTTGATGTACGCAGGTAGTTCTGTTTTGGAAGGATTTCTATTGAACATGTTTACAGTAATCACTAGAAGACACAGCCTGCCTTCCCTATTGCTTCATGGTTATTGTTTACTAACTTATGATTAATTAATCATTACAAAGACTGAACGGACCCAGGAGACCGAGTACCAGGACTTTTTTGGTTCTCTGTTTTCTTCGTCTGGTCCCGGGGATGCCTTAGAGCTGCATTCATGGTATTCTACATGAGAGAAGGAGAAGGAAAGGAATTAAGTGGCCTCCATTCTATTCAGGCAGCCACTGAGGTTTGGGTTGTGTGTGGTGGTCTGGCTTTGCCTAAGGTGCCTGAACATGATCCTGTTTTTAGAAAATGAGTGCAGCCATAGCCCCAGGAGCCACAGAACCTTCCACAACAGAGTTCTTGCTATCCTCACCTGGCTCAGTCCTCAAAGCTTCCTGCTCCGTAGTTTAACTAGCCTGCTGGTTCCTCTCTTTCCATGGACTCTGGGGATATCAGAGGCCTAGCATGAGCCTGCATGTGTTTGTGACTGTCTGTCAACTCATCCAAATCTTCTTTGCCTTGAATGCCACCAGAAGCCCAATATGCTGAGAACAGGATTTTCTTCCCTTCTGGAAGATTTGCTCCACCCAACAAAGGGAATTCTGTCATAAAATACCCACCCTATCACACCTAGATCACAAACACATTCTGGCAGAGTCTCCCATAGAACATCACCCCTGAAGCCTGAGAGCTCAGCCCACAGGAATCCCAGCTCTCAAAGACATCTCACAAAAGTAAATATGGCTGTCTGCATGTCTACAGACAGGTTAAATGACAGACCATCAAGGTTAACCCAGGGCCAGAAACTTGCAAGGCCTACAAATGGCATTCAGAGCTGAATCCCAGTACCACATGTGTCTCACTCCAAGTCCTTCAAGTCTCAAGGAAACTCTGCCTTCAATGCTCATGAACCTACAATTCAAAAGATGGCTATTGTGTTGCCAAATTTCAGCAGCTTGCTATAACAAAACAAAACCACTGAACAAAACCAAGTGGGGGTTCTTGTGAGTTTACAGACAACCAGAAGAATTGATTATGCAGAATGGCACAGCCCCTAGCATTCAAATACACTCTCTTCATCTACAGGGTCACCAGAGGAAGCTGAAAAATATCAACGATGCCGGTACTTGTTCAAAGCTGCTTTCTGAAGTTTTGGTCAGCCAAAGGTAGGAGTGTGTGTGTGTGTGTGTGTGTGTACATACACATACAAATACAAGCAAGAATGTGTGCTTATATGAGTGCATGTGTGTCTTCAGGAGTGAATGTGTGTATGTGAATGAGTTCCTGTGCATAGGTGAGTTATCTAAGTGAATGTGTTTGAATTGTCCACATGTTGAATGACTGTGTGCTTGTGAGCAGAAGAGTGTGGTGATAGGAAGAAGATGTCATGGTCCAGCCACCTGACTGATCCAACCAAAGCCCAGGAAAGGGATGGTTTGTAAAGAGTAACCAGGGTGGACGTGGGACGGAGCAACTGGTGCTAAGAACTCCCATAGAACCACATACAACTCCAAGTCTGTGACTATGAAAAGACAGAACTGGGCTGGGCTGATGGATTTGGGGTGGGGAGCCTTAAGCCGCAGCTTGGCTCTATCCATACCTACACTAAACTGCTTGGGATCGCCCTTTTGACCTTTCTCACAGCCCACATATCCTTGTACACAGACGTGCTTCTTCTCATGGCCAGGGCTGTTCATCTCAGTTCTGTCCATAGGCCTCAGCCTAGCATGGGAGGGCTCACTACCCATAGGAGGTAGAGAGGGAAAGGCTCTAACCTTCGGCCATCTGAGCCTGCATAAGCAATGGATATGTCGACCACAATGTCTTTGTACTCTTCTTTCTAAAATTCAGAAAGAAATGGACAGATGGGAGGGTGAGTACATTGGATCGACAGAAAAAGTCACCAAATACTCATTTTAATGATATATAGAGACAAGACAGAAAAAAATCACTAAATAATGATCATTTTAATGACTGGTTTTATACCACTGGGAACAAGGGTGAACCTGTCTACGTACATGATCTATCACTTACAGCACAGAAACCAGCACCTAGGCCCTCCAAAGGAAGGAATCCCAGGAATTACCTGTAAGCACCAGGTAAGTGGGTATTTAGGCGGGGTATTTTTTCCCTTGGTGGGTAGCTTATGCCAGGCCAGACCAGAGACTGGAAGCCCTGGCCCCTCAGGATCTTCTTATTCCTCTGTCAGGACTAAGATTTAAACCAGGGCGTAAACCAGATGCACTCACTCTGATGATCTCATTTGTCTCAATGGTTCTCACCAGAAACAGGAAGAAGGGAGAGCTGGGATGACATTCCATCGCACGCACTTTTCCTGTGTGACCTTGAATAACCAAACGTGGTTTTCTGTCTCAGTGAGCTAATCAATTGGTCATAGCTATGTTGGCACTTTTATCTCTATGTCAAATCCATCATCATTAGATCTGGCTGCTTTTGACTCTTTAATGAGGATAAGGCAAGGGACGCAGAATAATAAGACAGTTGTTGCCTATTGCCAGCATTTTCACATCTAGTGGGTGCTAAGGACAATTTTAAAAGCCCATAACAAGAATCCTCAAAGCACTAGAGTCTAGGAATCAAATGTGATTGAGTATATAGGCTTGCAGACCCAGATAAAAGTAAGTGTATCCATCCAGGGGATGCATGCCCTGTCCTCACTAGCTTAGACGACTGTTTCCATCTGAGCACCACAGACCTATGCTTACCAAAAATCCAAAAGCTACATGCAGAGAGAGGATTCACCTGCAGTCGGTCACCTTCAGAGGGCTGCACCTGCAGTCAGTCAAGCTTCAGAGGGCTGCTTCTCTTGAGATCCTGACCCACTCTCTGCCAAGCCTGCAGTGTTCCATTTGGTCAGCTCCTAAACACTACTTGGGGACATGACTGCTCTTCCTGCGCAGCCCCCTCGAGGCAAGAGAATGAAGCAGATGATCAAGGTTTGGGGTGCTTATGCCAGAACTAGTATTCTGAATGTCTACGCCATTCTAATCTCTGCATGGGTAGTATGCTGGCTTCCATGTCTCTTGAAGGCAGGGAAGCTTAGAACAGAAAGGTGACCTCCCTTCCTGAGGTCTCAGCCACTATCCAGAGCTACACTGGCTGGTTCAGCACAATACCTGTGCTGACTCTCAGGTAAGGCTGAAGTTCACGGATATGCACCACCAAATGTAACATGAGGAAGTTCTCCCTTTTCCCTGCTTCCTGTAGGTCACAGCCACCTATTAAAGCCACCTGGACATCAGATGAACAGTCTGAAAAGCAAATAACAAGGCCAGACGGAAGAGAGGACACTCATTGACTGTCACTGAAAGGGGAGGCATGAGGCCCCAGGGTCTCACCTTGCAGTAAGCTGTCTGCAAAGACACAGCCCTGCTGCCTGTGCATCAGTTCCCCCAGGCTAGCCCTGAACCCCAGAAATACTTATTTAGAGCAAGGCTTCTCCCCAGTTACGGCTGAGTCATTCTGTTCTGTGCCTTGGTAGGAATCTGTCAGCATCCTTGGCCACTATCCACTAGACTCACATGACTAAGGGTTGACAGCCAAAAACACCTGCAGACTCTGTCAGATGTCCCCTGGGGGTAGAAGGACAAAATTGTCAGGAACTTCTGGCCTAGGGCTCAGGGGTCACTGTGCAGTATGACTCTCCCTAGGCAGTAAGGATAAAGTGGGTGGCATCGGGTATCTAGATAATTATGATAGGTCACGTACTCTGCTCTGGAAGAACCCCTAGATTCCAAGGAGGGCTTCAAGAAGCGGTGCCTGATCACCACTCAGCCCAGAAACCTGAGCACCATTTCTCAGGGATAATTTCCTGGTCCCCTGACCTGAGGCAGGAGACAGGTTAGACATCAACAGCCTGGCCCTTCTAGATTTCCTGGGGGATTTATGGCACGGGCCCTTGTGATTTGGTATCTGTGACAAATGTATGAACCTGGATGCAGGCCCTCCCTTTCTTCAGGTTGAAAAGAGGACGAGCTTTGCAAATAAGAGGATAGGGTAAGCAGGAGGGCCTGTGTGGTCTGCTTTGGCCCCAGGGTCCACAGTGCTAGCACATAACACTGTCTCCATCCCCACACTCCTACTCTACCACTGCTTGCTCCATCTTACCCTGAGGACTGACCTTTTGACTGCCAAGGACTCACCTTCCAGACATCACCAAAGAGTAACTCAAGACACGATTGGACACTGATGTCTCAGGAATTCAGAGTGCCTATCTCCCCAGACTGTTGGCTGACAGCCATGCCCAGGTCGAGGATGGGGGCGGGGAGCAGATCGCTGGTCACTCCTTCCACCTCAATGAGGCCACCAGGTGTCCTCTGGGGAGGGATGCCACATGACATGATCACAGCAGTAACTGGCTAGTGCTGAACAGGCTGTGTGGATCATAAGGTCCTGGGCACTCCCTGGGTCTTTCTGCTGGCCTTGCCCTTCAGCAGCCCTTGGCTGTCCTTCTCAGCAGAAGTCATGAATCCTAGGTTCTTCTCCTTCCCACAACAGAGGCATGTCAGGATGTTTTCATCAAGACATTTAAATGTAAGAGGAGTCACACTTGAGTCAAGTCTTTGTTTCTGGGAGGACCTTACTCTCTTCTTCTTGGCTGCACGTTCCCGAGGTGTCTTCAGCCCAGTGGTGGCAATAGCTATTCCTAAAAGCTTGTTATAAACACACAAACTCAAGTCCCACCCAGACCACTGGACCTAAGCCCACCTTCTAAGAAGGTCCCTGGGCAGTGGGCTGCACAGTAAAACTCAAACACAAGGTGTTTCCTTGAAAGTATGAACCCCTGGGGTTGACTACAGCAAATGTGCCCTTCGTGACTTACCCCCATGTCTTCTACAATCCCACAAGTCTATCTTGGTCATAGACACCCCTGGAAAAGATGTCTTGCTGCCACTGGCTTATCCTAACAGCCCCCAGGATGCCAACAACTGGGTGGCTCTCCCTTTTTCCTGCTCTCTATCTTGCCCGCCGCAACTGTGGCTGAATTCTACTTGCGCAAGCCTTAACACTTGGCTATTCAATAAGATTTCATCAGCTTAACGACAGTGAGTCACGGGTCGCTTTATGGCTCGTTGCTAGTTATTTTCAGAGGAAAAGCCCGAGGCTACCACAGTAGAGACTGAACACACAGCCAGACACAGAGGCCAATACAGAATGAGCGGGAAACTCCATCCAGCTGATATAGTCAGCTAGGAAGTATCAGGATTTCAGGCCCTCTCTTACCCCATGCTACTGCCTCTGCTTGCAGAGAAGAGATCAGGGAATGTAGAAGCAACAGCTCCAGCTTGGGCTGGGGTTCCAGCACCCAGGCTCTTCGGTGGGCAGTCAGAGAGAAATGGAATGCTGCCTGCAGGTGAGACCACTGGAGCCACACTCCATTCTTGGGGCCGTGTTGCTAGGCTGCTGCAGGTAGGATGCTGTGAGGACCTGGGGCTAAACTCATACAGGCCTGGGGCTCCATCCATGCCCGGGAACACTCTGTGGCTTAAGAATGCCCTGCTGCAAACTGAGAGAGAAGAACCATGTTCTTTAAAAACAACAGAGTGCATCCAGAGCTCTCAAACCTAAGCCCCGCCCCGGAAAGAGAAACGCAGCTCCTCCCACCACTCGGGTACTTCCTTCTGACCCTGCCTCTCCTTCTGAAGTCTCTGCCTCTTAATCGGCCTGTGAGGACCCTATAGTGTTTTATTGGTTTGTCTGTTGTAGGTTTGGGGAGCAGGGTCTCCCTACCTAGCTCCGGGTGGCCTACAATTGCAATCCTCCTCCCCCAGCCTTTCAAGCCCCCCAGATTCCAGGGGTGCCCGGCCTCAAGGAGCAGCTGAACTTCAGGCTTATCTAGGACAGGCTCCCAGGCTCCCCTGTGTGAATTAATGAAGTGTTCCTTTTCCTGGGCTCTGCAGTGGTGTCCTGACATGACCTCCTGCATGTAGCCTAGCCTCCGCTGCAGTTGTTGGTGATGGAGTTGGTGCCACAACTCCAAACTATATTCCACACTCACCTGATACCTTAGCAAGGTGATTTAACCCACAAACCTTGGGTAAAAATGGGTACAATAACACTTATCTCTTAGGAAGTGAAGGCAAATGGGGCAACGGATAACATGCCACGTACCTAACATACCCCCTGGCACAACTGTGTGCTCATGCAGTCACTGGCGCTAAGCTGCCATATTGTCGCTAGTGGCATAACCATGAAAGCAAGAAACCCCAGTGGTCACTGGCCTGTGCTCCTGGGTGGAGAGAGACATCTTCAAGTCACCTTTGACCTTGGCAATGTGCTATTTGTCAGCTTGACAAAATCTAAAATCAGCTATGGGATTGTTCTTACTACATCAGCTCATGTGGGGCAAACCTGCATTCATTGGGAGCCAGACCCCTCCTCAGGAAGTATAAAATGGAGACCAGGAGCATCCACAATGGTCTCTGCTTCTTGGCTATGGGTTCAGTGTGAGCACCCCGCTTCACCAAGCCCCTGCAGCTTATCTTCCCTGACATAATGGTCTGGGCATCAAAATGCTAGCCACAGTGATCATTTCTGAAGTTGTTTGGGTCAGGGTGTTTTATCACAGCTACAGGAAAAGAAACAAGTTACCGTGAGTCACACAGAAATGCACCTCATGCTGTCCTGAGGCATGGAAGGGAGGTGGATAAAGGTTCTGATTGGTTGCTCCCACAACTAGAGTACCTATCTCTCACCAAAAAGTTCTGGAAACCTCAATGTGCTTATTTAAGAAAATGTGTCTTCGATATTCTGACGTTTCCATACTGGAATTATGTATGGAAGGTTAAAAGGGCTTAAGAGTTAGGAGATGGGAGCCTGGGGCTAAGCTAAAACATGAATACTAGAGATACTCAACTTTGTATCTGCAAACTAGGAGCTGGTCGACAGGAACCGTACAAGCTATACGTCCATGTTTGCGGTGGGTCTGAGTACAGTCTCCCATGTCTCTGTGTAACTCCTGAGATGTCTCCAGGACATGTTTGTGGCAGGCTGTGTAGATTATGTGTTGGAGCTGACTCAGAACTTTGGGGGTTTGTAACAGAAGAAACAGGAAAGAGCCCAGCCTCCTGCAGAAAGGTGGGGAGGGGCTCGAGATCTGAAGGAATCAGATGATCTCCAGGATCTTAGGAGAGAGGTTCTAGGGAGGAAATCTGCATTGGCATCTCTGTTCAAATCAATACCTTCAACCCAGGTCATGAAACCTACATGCCCGGAGGCAGAAAGAAAGATATACTAGTTTCTGTTCTCTACCTCAGAGGAGACAGTGGAAACCAAACTGCATATAAATGTGTGTGCGCGCGCACACACACACACACACACCTACCTCACTCACAGATAAATCTAAGCGATGGCTCTCTGTTAATAACTATAAACAATTTCCTGGCAAGTGAGAAGTCAGCGTGACTGACAGAAACTGCACAGGGTGACAGCTGGGCTCCTCTCTCCTGCCTTCTACAGTCCCAATGAGCTCATCATCTGCCACCAAGACCATTTGTTCTGAGGCTGTACCAGGAGCACCATCCAATGAGAGGCATGTCTCCAACCTGAAGATCCTTCCTTGTACACCCACAGGGAGGAAGCGCTCCCTCAGAGCTGGACTCACATAGTGTCTACCTTTTTAACCTGTACATTTGGAATGACCTGGACAGTTTGAAGCCTTCTCCAAATCCCAGCTTTCCCCTGTGGGAGGGACCATGAGGAGGGACACTGGAGGGCTCATGTAGAGAGCAGCTGATTGTCACTGCATTGCCAGTGTCAGTGACGACTGCGCAATCATGACTGTGTCTGGGTCTGTGGGATGCTTTAAGTCTATCCCAGATTCCTGACCTATAGCTTGGCTGCATCTCCTGCAGTCACGCCCCTATATTCTAGGAGTCTTCCCATCACTGAGACTTGTTGTGACTTCCCATCCATGGCTTTTAAGAGTGGGCAACTTTTCTGCATTATCCCAACCAAAACACAAGAGGCCCCTGCTCCCCATGCACTGCATCCAGAAGAGTCCCCCAGCCTGCATGGGGCTGTGGTAAGAATGAACTCCCAATCCACTGAGATTCCAAAGCTAAGACAATAACATTCCCGGTCCTTCATGACAGCTCATGGGCATTTTGATTAAACAAAAACAAACAAACAAAAAAATAGAGCTGAGATTCAAGGCAGGAGACTGAGCTTCTTGCCAAGGCTCAGAAACTACCAAGCTCTTGGTTTTGAGGGGGCATCTTCTCCTTCTGGAAACTCAGTTTCCCATTCCTTAGCTAGATGGTCAGTACTGTGTCATCCCACCCCAAAATGCCAAAGATGATGGGTGGAGGCTCTCTAGTCAACCACCACCTGCCACTGAAACATGAACTACTGCTGAGAAGCCGGCTGGCAGTTGCTAGCCCAGCTCCTTGGGGCACCCTTTGTGCAGAGTCAGCAAGCACAGCAGAGCTATGGGCAGACCTCAAGAGCTGTTCCATCAATGTGCATAGTGGCTCAGTTGTACACTGACAGCGAAGGCAACAGAAGCAACGAAAGCAGGCTTTCTCAGGACTCTTTCCCACGCATCATCCTTAGGACCGGTGACTGTGAAGCTATCTTAGCATCTGTGCTGCTCACATCTTAGTCTGGGACCCTGGCCTCCCCTGGAGTTGTGCAGTGCACAGCTGGCCCAGCAGTGGGTGGCGGCCTTGGCTCTGATGTGTCTTCCGTGAGTGCCGTGCATTCTCACACCTCCCTGTTTCTGTGTGTGCGTCTGCCATTGCCTGGAATAACTCTTCTTATTCCCCAGCTGCACAGCTCTTGCGTTCTCTCAACGGCTGCCTGAAACAGCTCCTTCCCTGGGACCCCTCTCTGATCCTGAGCACAGAGTCAATTCTTCATCGCTCCTTCCCAGCCCCCAATCCAATATCAGTCACTTGGTTAATTATTTAATGCCTCTCTCTCCTCTACTGAATTGTATTTCTAGGTACTATGACCTTGCCTGGGTGGCTTTGAATTCCCGGTGCCCTGGTGTGTCAGCCTTATGATAATTTTTCAGTGAATTCTTGTGAACTGCGGGAGCCAAGTTTTCTTTTTCTTGATGCTCTGAGTCAAATACACTGACACCAAGATGTATTTTTGAAAACCAAATCACAGGCTTGCTACTGTGGTGCATATTTGTAATTCCAGCTCATGGAAGGCAGAGGCAGGAGAACTAGAAATCCAGTCATTTCAGTTTTGTCTATATAATACACACACACCTGTGTGTGTGTGTGTGTGTGTGTGTGTGTGTGTCTGCCCCTGCCCCTTCCCATGCCCCCTCTCCCACCCTTACCCCACCAAGAATCTCAGGGTGATGTGAAGTCAGATCATGAAAATTGGTAGGGCACAAAATCATGGCCACCACTGCAGAGGGACACACTGAAATGTGGTATCTATAGTTTGCTGACACTTAACAGATCTCCCAGAAGGCCCACTCTGTAGACTGGCAGCTGCCACCATTGCTCCAAATTAGTTTTCTCATCCCCAAGGGCTCAGAGATAAGGGCCAACCACAGAATATGAAATATCTGTATGAAAAGAGGTTAAAGGACCATTCATCATCGAGGTTTGCATCAAGGTCAAGAACAGAGGGAGCTAACCCCAGTGAATGGTGAGAGATTGCAATAGGCAAGGTGGAGATCATGTAGCCAAATGGCTTGGGCATGAAAGACACCAAGGACACCCCTCCCTCTCACTGCAAATGAAGCCAGGGCAGTGGCCTAAAACCTCAGAGCAGAAGAAGAACACTTGTATATTCTCTGAACTCAGAGATACTGCGATGCAGTCACTAGAGAAAGCAGCCTCCAAATGAGGACCAAAAGCAATAGGTGGTTTATAGTCAGGTCTCTGGTGATTTGCATAACCATGTCCACAAAACGTTGTCCCTACTCAGTCGCTCTTGGTCAGCTTCGCTGTCCCATCATTCTTGAGATACGAACACCCCAATGTTTCCCTGATGTTCAGTTGTCCTCCCTACTCATCAATCCCTGAATCCCCAGTGTCAGTGAGGATGCTGCCTGGAGAAGTCCTCGGGACCCATGGAACTAGTGAGCTTCCTACCTGACCAGCCATGCCTAGTCTCACTGATGCGTCCCCTGGTGGTCACGGGCAGTTGTGCAACCCCACCAGCATAGGGTCTGATGTCCTGATCTTCTCTTCCCATAGACTGTGAACTCCCTGAACAGCTGTGTCCCCAGAGCCTATGTGTGTAGTTAAAACTCTGACCTTTCCCCAAAGATCTCTGACTTCACCTGCGGTTTCTATGAGGAAATCAAGAAGCCCTTGGAATATCCCACTGTCATGTAGATCTTTGCTTTGGGGAACTGGGATGTGATTGGTGGTGTGGGTTTTGAGCCCCAGCAACAGTGTTATGTCAAGAGGAATTTAGAGGTCACATTGTGTCAGTTTACATTGTATGGGGGGGGGTGCTACAGACTGATATGAGCCACACAAGAGGTCACCTGTGCTCACGTGGTTGGAACATGGATGAAATGCTTGGACACCAAAGTGGCTTGCTGTCAGTCCTTAGAGTCCCCCTGTGTCATCACACATTGACATCAGGAAGGTTGTGCTACCCTGAGTCAAAGGAGCACACACCTAGAAGTTCCATGTTCAGAACTCTCACTGGGTTCTACCACAAGTGTCTCTGCAGCTGACCAACCCTAGTCCATTTCCTATAATATACCATCAAAAGGAGTATGACAGCTGTCACTGGGCCCCATGAATCATGTTAGTGAGGAGGTTCTGGGGTTCAGCAATGGGCTTCTATGAACTGCAGCTCCACATTGCCTCAGGGGTTCTCGTCTGATGAGGTAAGGAGGTACTATTCATGGGTCTCCCCTTCTTGGACAATCTAGGTGAGAGTGTTACCCAGTCCAGCAAGCTGGGAAATAAAGGCCTGGGAGGCTCAGAGTCGGCCTGCTGCCTCTCATCCAGATACTTACGAGGGCCTTTCCTTCAGAAGAGAGAACTAGCCCCTGAGTATAGTTTCTCAAGGGCAGTGCTTCTCACCCTTCCTAACGTTGTGACCCTTTAATACAGTTCCTCATGGTGTGATGACCCTTCATCCATAAAATGATTTTCCTTTTTATTTCATAGCTGTCATCTTGCTACTGTTATGAATCATAATGTTAATACCTGATGTGCAGGATATCTGCTATGCCGCTCCTGTGAATGGGTCATTCGGCCCCTGAACCACTCCAGACGTTTCTAGCCTGTTGTGAAGGGTTTGAAGGTAAGCGCCTCCCCTCGCGTCCCCAGCTGCGATGTATTTGGAGAGCACTGGTGATGCTTTTCTGGAAGCTGCCCCCTGACCCAGGGACTGTGGGCAACAGAAGATTCTACTCTATGGCAAGAGCGCACTCGTACGCTTCCATCCGAGATGTGGAAATATTAGGAGTCTGTACAATAGCAGCAGGGGGAGGTGACAGCACTCTTTCTACCACACACTGGCAGTATTCCGAAGCCTTTGCCTTCACCGACTTACATAATCTCCACAACTCCATGAGGTGAGTATGTTATTACTCTTGTTCTCCTGAGGAGACATCTGTGTGGTAGAGAGAGATTAGTGACTCATTCAAGGTCACAGAGCAGGTAGAGAACAAAATCAAAGCTTCCAGCTAGGGCTCTTTAACCCTGAGGCCACACTCTTAACACAATTACACACACACACACACACACAGAGAGAGAGAGAGAGAGAGAGAGAGAGAGAGAGAGAGAGAGAGAGAGAGAGAGAGAGAGAGAGAGACCTCCTGGAGTTGTGTCTGTTATGAAACTATGAGCCCCGAACCTCTAGATCCTCCCAAGTCATGGGCCATATTATTTAGAACCTTTACTGTATTAGGTTAGCCTCTAAAATATTACCATGAGGTGACTATTCTTAACCATCAAAAATGCTGATTTTGTGTGGTTCAGTCTAAAACCGTATGTTAGACTAGGCACAACCTATTTCATCTCAAGGACAGAGTAAATAGGAAACATCATCCAGGTGGGTGGCCAGTCTTTCAGCCTTGGGGCCTACCACTGCCTAGTTACCTGTATGCTACCCTTTGAAAGTGTGGATGGTCCATGCAGCACCCAAAGTCATCCTGTGACATTGCAAAGACAGGTTACATAAGATGAGTGCTAATAGCTGAGAGTGCATGAACACTCTTGTAAGCACAGGATCTGTTAAAATTTGTAACTCAAAGACCAGGCTCGGACAGCTCAGCAGCAGAACATTAGCACGGGCTCTGGGGTGCATCCCTAACACCATCAAAAGAAAATGAAGTAAACCCAAGACTTGGTTTGGGTTTTCAGCTCTGCCCTTCAACATCCATGTGACCTTCTGCGTTGGACTTGGCATCTCCAAGTTCAAAATTCCATAAAGGAAGGGAAAGAGGGAGAGGGGATAGGAGGGAGGGTGGGAGAAGCTGCTCCCTGGAGACTGCTAAGGAACCATGGTCCCGAGGCCATGCAAAGGCTGTAGGATGCTTTGTGAACACATTGCCCAAATCCTCTCTGTACAGAATGACCTTTGGTTATGTCACATCCCAACAGTCACTGTCAATGTTCCCTGTCCACCAGTATTGCTAACTTTTCAGGAAAGTCTCCCATTCAAATGCCACCTCGCCTAGTTGCTTGTGCCGGATGCCTGGTGTCCTGCTGTGCATGCCCTGAGCAAGGCCAGACCCAGCTAGGCAGTTACATGGGGGAATAAACTGAAGCCATGCAGTGCCTGTCATGCAGCCTTCCTGTCTTCCTGTTCCACCCCTGTGCCTGGAGAGGGAGAGGGGAAGAGGGTCGACACACATCCACCCCTCTTCCTGGCCTCCGTCCTGGAGAGAGAAGTGCGGGCTCCATCTCCACAAGCCAAAGGAACAGCTTGTGCTGCCTGAGCAGGCAAGCGCCAGGAGGGGATCTGAGTCATTCTGACAGCAAGGAAGGCACTGTGCCAGCCATGCAGAAGGCACTCCTCTAGGGCAGGACAGCCGACATCAGGGCAGGGAGATGTAGCTCCCAAGCAAAGGGCTCCAAGTTGGCTTTGCGGCCACCTGGCCCTTGGAGCACACAAGAGCAAAGACTCCCTTTTCCCTATGTCCGTGTGTGTGTGTGTGTGTGTGTGTCTCCCCTTGGGACACAAGGAGCACTGTCTTCCCTTCTAGCCTGGATCAACTACACACCCTGCTAAGTGACCATGGGCCTTCTGTCCTCACTGGACTGTGGTGGGTCACATTGTCACACAAGGAAGAGACCACACATTCCCACTTCCTACCCATACCTCCCAGGAGGCTCCCAAACACACACAGGCACACAGGCACACACACACCGGCACACACCCACACGTACCACACATCCTTTAATAATTTCACACAAACCATTTTTCTCATGCTTCCCCCTTTCCTTGGTAAGGCTTACATGCTTGTTGGAACCTTTGTTTCCCAGGTGGCAGTGCTACTTGCAGAGGTTATAGAATCTTTGGGGCATGAGGCTTAGCTGACCTTATGGGTGGGGCTTGAGGGTTTGAGCTTGGTCCTCTTTCTATGTCTTATTTCTGTTTCTTGATTCAATAAGATGTGGCAAGCTTCCACCCATGGCATGATCCCACAGTGGCCATAAACTCCAGTATGCCTTCCCTGTCAGTCAAAATGCATCCTTGCTTCTGTCAGCTACTTGATCACAGTGAGGTGAGCTGTCATCACTCAATGACTATGTGCTGCATTGCTTCTTTACCCGTGACTTAGTAGCGTTAGAGCCAGGAGGTAGCTCTCTGATTCTTAACCCCAACTCACTGTAGAATCATGAACAAAGATTATAAAACAGTTCCTGGGTTCTACCACAGGGTAACCAACTCAAGTTACAGGCAGGGATGTGTTTTCCAGACTCCCAGAACACACCATGTCTTAGGACCTGCTGGCTCTAGATGCTCACACATCTTCCAAGAAGGCACATCCTGTTCAGAGACAGGCTAACTACTGCCTTAGCTCTCCAATTGCTCTACCTACCGAGTGAAAGGTCTTCCATAATTCTAATCCCAGCCCTGGTCAAATATTGTGTGTTTCCCTCATCTCTAGGCCACTCTAGTGTCTGTCACAGTCCTGGTACCTATTTGAGACTTGATGGCCCCTTGGTCCACATGTAGCCCACCAGCTTCTGAAAAATGCGTAAGGAGGAAGCTTGATTTATTGCCCAGTCTCCTCATTTGTTTGGGGCTTGATGTCAGGAGAGACCACCTCACGAGGACTGAGTGAAGCCATCTTCACAATAGCTATCAGGAGCGGCAACAGATTACATTCCTGATGTGTCCTGGGGTCCTGGAGGTGTAATCATGCCCACAGACAGGTGGAATAATGAATCACCCACACCCAGGTGTGTAGATGCTCTCGCTGCCTCCCAGAGGATACACGTCTATAGCAATGGGTCCTTGGAATAGAGAACTGTACCTGAGCCCAGGGTGGGTGAGCATGGGCAACAGAACGCTGCCACCACACCAAAATGCTTGAAGGCCCAGATGGTATTCATTAGAGAGGGAGTCAAGCCAGCACAGGACAGCAGCCTTTTCCCTTCCCCCCAGCCTCAAGGACAGCCTGGGAAAAACCAGGTCCTCCCTTCTTGGAATGAGTGTCTGCTGCTCCTTTTTAATTCCAAATCTCTGCAGAGAAGGACATTGCTTCTTCAGTGCCACCACTCAGAAGGGAAGGGACAGTCTCTCTCTCTCTCTCTCTCTCTCTCTCTCTCTCTCTCTCTCTCTCTCTCTTATTGGATATTTTCTTTATTTACATTTCAAATGCCCTGGGGTCCCCCACCCTATTCTTGCTCCCCTTGCTTCTGTGAGGTTATTCCCCCCACCCATCCACCAAATCCTGCCTCCCTGCCCTGGCATTCCCCTACACTGGGGCACCGGACCTTCACAGGTCCAAGGGCCTCTCCTCCCATTGATGCTCAACAAGGCCATCCTCCACCATACATGCTGCTGGAGCCATGGATCCCTCCATGTGTACTAGTGACAGTGTCTCTTAACCATCACAATTCAAAATCTAGATACTAGATGTCACTTCTTGGGTGACCTTGTACACACCCAGCAGTTGTGCAGAATGTTCCTTACCCTGCTTACATTTCCTAAAACATAAAGAATATCATTTGGTAGACCAATGTCAGGGTTTGCCACTTGCCATCTATAGGTCATCAGAGCTAGAGGGCCCACAAAATCAGGCTGGAACACATCATTACTGAATGAAAATCTGGTACAGCTGCAATCTCAGAACACAGGAGGTGAAGCAGAAGGATGAGTTCAAGGATAGCCTGAGCTACATAGTGCATTCCAAGCCAGTCTGGGCTACTGCCCAAAATAAAAGAGAGGAGAGGGAGGAAAATCTGAGAATGTAACTTAAAAGTAGAACACTTACTTACCTAACACATAAGATCAATTATCTTGGTTCAATCTCTAGCACTGCCATAAAAATGGATGGATGGAGAAATGAATGATTGAATGAATGAATAAATGAATGAATGAACGAACGAATGAACGAATGAACGAACGAACAGCAACCAGCAAAAACTTGAGCAGGTACATGATCTGTGACCCCTAGTTTTCTAGAGGACCCCCAAAGAAGCTGGGGATTGGTAAGAGAACTCAAGTTTCCCAACTCTGCTCTGAATGAAGCTCTAAGACACTAAGCCATAGACAGGGGATGGCCCAGCCTTGAGCTGAAGAACTGTTGGCAGCTGCCTCCTCCAGGAAAAGGAGGAAAAGTGGGCAGCTCTGTGGCTCCGAGGCTCCTTCCCCAGCCTGGCACTGCCACTTCGGTCTGCCTGCCAGCCCACAGCACCACCCTTCCTATCATATCCCAGAGAGGCAACACAAGACCGTTATGAAAGCAAGTGCTTCTAGATTTCAAGGTCTCTGTTTTAAATCCATGACCTTCGATGTGATTAAAATGCTGCTCTTGGTTTCACAGGAGCCTTTATGTAAGCGAGTAGAGGAGAACCATCCCCAACAAGCTGTGCCTGCTTCCCAAAGCCTGCTGGGAAATGGTACCTGACTGCAACGGCTTTCAGAGCAGAACACCGGCTAGGGGCTCTGACAGTTTGAAAGAATCTCTTCATCTGATTCAAAAGCCCACAGCTTTACAAATGTGTCTATCCACTAACCTCAGCCTCAACACACTTAATACATGGGGACTGGGTAAAAGTGATGGTCCTGGGGATAACCCATGCTCAGGGGCAGGAAAGGATAGGGCCAGAGAAAGATAAGCCAAGAGGTAGAAATGAGGAGCAAGCTTTTCACCCAAATAGAGGTTCAAAAGAAAGGGCAGGACCAGCATGACTCAGGACAGACAGCTCAGTAACTGTTTCTGAGCTTGTTCACAGTGTTGTGGTAGACCAGTACTCCCAATAGAGCACACTGGACACTAAGTCAGCTGTAGTGTTCCATAATCCCACTGAAAATGAACACAGCTAAAGTTAATCTGTTTTAAGATAAGAACATACTATGTAGCCCAGGCTAGCCTCAAACTCAGTGTATAACCCCAAACCACCCTCAGGGCAATTCTCCTATCTCGCCCCCCTAAGTACTGGGATAACAGCCATGTGTCACCATGTCTAGCAGTTTTAATAGTATTTTTTAGCTCACCCAGTATGTTTAACACATAGATATTTTAGCACACAATCTATATGAAATAACCAACAAAGATAGACCTTTTAATGCCCATTATTTCAAATCCATGTCTACTTTAAATCCACATGCGTCTCAGCTCACCAGTGCCACATAACAAATGGTTGACTGCTCCTTTTGATGAGTAGCTGCCATAGTGTATTGGATATTCCAGTGAAATCAGGAGAATAAAACAAGCCTAATATGGTTCCCAAAACTTCCAAATGAATGGGGATAGTGATATTGAGGTGTCCTTGGAGGCTTTAGAGCATAACTAATTTTGCCCAACTTAGAGGTTCAAGATAGCTCCTGGATCCCCAGGGGAAATGACGCTAGGCCATGCTGCAAGCTGAAGAGATTAAGTCCTGTTGGGGGATGAAGCCTACTAAGAATAGGTTTTAGGGAGCAAGTATAAGCAAAAGCTGGGAAGTGTTTCAGGCAGTCACGCTGGGTAAGAGTGAAGAACTGGGTTCTGATGCCCAGGATCCACATAAAATCCCTGTGGTGTTGTACACGTGTGACAAAAGAGTGGAGCTACGGAGACAGGTGAATGGAAAATTTTCTGGACACACATGCCAAATGAAACAGCAAGCTGGAGGTTGAGTAAGAAACCTTGTCCCAAAAAGTAAAATGGAGACCTAGAAAGGAAGATACCCCACTTTGACCTCTGGCTCTTCATATACTTGTGAGGGGAAGTACTCCAGCATACTCAGTGGCAACTGCTTCTTATCCAAAGATGTGTGCAGCTTCATAGTACCTAGTAAACTCAACTTCAGTGGTAGCCTCATCCCATGAGAAGTCTGGGAGATCAAGCGTCAGAATCTACCCCCAAATGGCACCTATTATCTGCCTTTGTATGCTTGTGGAGATAAAAGAGCCAATTCCACATGGCAACATACACAGCCAACATTTGGAAAGTTCCAGATAACTACAGTTTTACCACCTGACCCCCCCCCCACCAAAAAAAATCCTGACTCTGCGAACCAAATTAAGAATCTTTCCATCCTACATTCCCAGGTAGCACCCATCCTGGATCCCAAACCCACCCTTTTGATGTGAACAAAGAAGTTCTTACAGACTTGCTCCCTGATTCTCTCCAGGGATACTGACATTGGTCAAGCTTCTGGGGTTTCCTTGAGAGAAATGCCTGATGCTCTCACCGATTGCCACTCGGAGAGATTGACACACAGCAAACCAGATGTGAACTGCTGATTTTCATGCTGTTTTGACCCAAGACTCTAAATCACTTTAAGCAGAAAATGTTCTATCTGGCAGAGGGTCTGGAGAACCAAAGATTGGTTAAGCTGAGAAGGAGGGAGACAAATGCTTAGCAACACAGAGATTATGGGCTGCATAAAAGTCATTCTTTTGTAATCAGGTCTTTGGAGTCAATGTTATCATAGTGTTCCTTAGAGTAAAGGACCAGAGGAAATCTCCAGTGCTGCTCAAAAAGGGTCTTTGGGGAGATGAGCTATGATCCTCTGGAATATCTATTGAGTGATAGTCACCAAGCACCTTTAACTAACTATGGGGTGTACCAGCTTCTGCAGAAGGTATGGTGATAAAGATACCACAATTCTCTCACTGAGGAAGCTTACCATGTAGTAAAGAAAAGACGACACGTGGGAACATATCACAAACCCAAGGTACCATCTGTTATGAGAAATATAAACCGACTCCAGAGAGGACCCAAGAGCTGCTACCCACTCTCTCCTATAAGGCTGGAATGCTGGCCGTATGGAATTACATCATCTTGTCCCAGAAAATTAGGATGAAGGCAGTGACAGGCAAGTTTGGGTGGAGATAACTCAGGCTGAAATTTGGCCTAATGTAGAGTCTGTGCACAAATACAGTTTTAAGAGTCAAAGAAAGGAAATGCATGTATCCATCAAATAATATCGAACTGAGGCGTGTGTTGACTCTGGGCAGGTAACAGAGCATCCCAAGGGGTGCAGATGAATGGGTGTGAATAAATATCCTTGGAGACTGTAGAATCGGCTAGAAGATTGATGGAGTCTTAATATTGCCTCTCTGGACTTAAATGTGAGTGGTAACACCACTAATTGAGCTTCATAGAACAAGCCAATGGCTGATCCTCTCCTTCTGTTTACACCTCTAATCCAAGAGTGTGATGCAGTTTATATTTATCTCCATTCTGTGTCACCTCATTAACATTAGGGGTGGAAAGTACCCAACATGCGGTGAACAGAAAAATGAATGGGAACACTAACTAACAAGCAAAGTGCTGAACATGTCAGAGTGCACACAGTGGACCCCAGTTCTCCAATACTTGCTGATACTCATTTTGGCCAAGACATTGGATATCTCCAAGCCCTGTTTTCTCCATCCCTATCACAGATCTGACTGTAGAGACTGTTGCAGGTACGTGTGAGGATTAAAAGATGCGGTAATATACTTGATAAACTAAAAAAAAAAATATGTAAACCAAAATATAATTGGTATCTCGCTGATAAAAGAATATGTGGGAAGCTGAGAGTAATCCTCAGGCCATCATGCTTGTCACAAAAACTCTCCTGTGAAATGGATCCACACTGGACATTTACCTTCTTACCCTAGGCAGGAGACCAGTGACAAATGACCAGGTGAAAATTTATAGCCAGAGACGTCCACATAGCCTTGCTTGACAAGCCACGGAGTCGAGGAGATTCTCAGTCTGTTCCTTACAAGTAGGAAGGGTATTGTGCCTGCCCTGAATTTTCTGAGCCCTTGAATTAAGACAGCAGCTGGATCTGCAGGCTTTGTTCACTGCCAAAGCCACGTGTGCACACATGCACACGCACACAGGCATATACGCACATACCCAAGCCTGCTCCTGACAAGACAAGTGGGCAGTGTCATGACAAGATTAATTAGACCACTGCTGTAGGCATCGGTACAATTTTCCACCTGCCTTTCCAGATGTGCACACAACAAGTATAGCCAACAGGCCCTGACAGGTCAGACTATTGTAGTTAAAGACATGAGAGAGACATCTGGACAGATTTCTTGGAGTCAGAATCTAGCTTCCCACCCTTTCCCGGTGGGTGCTAAGCTCACTGATCAAGACTCTGCTGTGGTTTTATCAAGGAAGCAAATGGCGAGTGAGCTTCCTGCGTGGGGCCTTCACATCTACGTGAGCTAGGTCCAAACCCATATGCCTGTGCTAGGTATGGACTCTTGACTACTTACCTTCACCCCTCCCCATGATCTCCTGAGTACCACTTACATCAGTCAGCTCAGCAGCCCTGACCAGTGACTTCCATAGCACCCTGCTTACTCTGATGGATGTCATCAGCAGGGTGCTCCAATACACACATTGTGTTTCATTTTGGAATGAGTTGTTCAGTGTGTTATTTCTTGGATCATGCTACCTGCTGCCCTTTAGAAACAGCATGCTAGGGGTTGTAAGAACTCAGGTTTTTATATAGAGTAGAATTTTTGGAAAATCCCACTGTCCTCTCCCCCTCTGCCTTTATGAGCGTGTATTGACAGTGTTGGTAGGGATAGGAACATCACTTTACAAAACAACTCTCAGAATCAGCCTACTCGCACATGAAGAAAACAATCCCTTAGTTGCCAAGCAGTTATCAGTCTTTCTATTGGGCTGATTTTGTGCCTCCCTTCACCATCAAGGGCTAGTTTCTAAGCAACCCCTGCATTGGAAGGCCTAGAAGATCTAATCCAAAATGCAGCCCTCTGGCCTCCACTCTACAGCTCCCATACAGAGCCTGGAAGCCTGCCATCTGGGTCTTCATAAACTCCCTCCCCTCACAAGTCTCATCCATCTCAGTTTCTGAGCTCCAGCTCCAGATGACAAAAACCAGGGGCCATATGCATCTTGGACTGTGCCTTCTGCTGCACCTCATTGAGGAAACTGTTCATCAGTGTCCAGAGATGAGAAAGAGAACAAGCAAGAGATGAAGTGATTTCAGTCTGTGAACCCTGGACTTCCCACAAGGAATGGAACAGCAAAACACTTCCCTCTGGAAAGGACTGTTGGGGACATACCTGGGCAATGTGTAGCACTCTCAGACTGCTGGCATCCCAGAGTCACTGTGTGCAAGGCTCTGGTACAGAAACCAGAGGGAGCTGTCTGATGCCCACCGGCTTCTGTCCGGACAAGGTCAAACCTCACGTAAACATGGTATCGGGCTCCTTGAGGTCCTGTTCCTATCTGAGGTTTAGGAAATAAATCTTTAAAATTAGGATCCAGTGTGATGAACAATTGACCTTTCAAAGCCATTGTGACCTCTATTACATTACTATCATTGCTACATGGCCACGGTTGACATCCCAGTGATGATGATTCAGAGCAGTTACTGTGCCCCAGGTACAACAGTTCTTCCTCTCGGTTGTTTTGCTACCTTTGCTTTACTTAGAGGTGAGAATTCTTATGACATGAATAACCAAACTCCAGAGAGATCACGTGACAAGAAGAGAATGTAAAGATAACCCTCTCCTACCCATGGCCTCTGTACTTCTGGAGTCCTATCTGCTAATTTAAATTTAGGCATGAGTTGAAATGCTGAGAAAGAAAGTGTCTCTTCTGTACTGAATACACAGAGATTAATTCCTCTGTCATTCTTCCATATGTTATAACTCGGTGATGTTTTTCATGCCAGTTTCCATTGCATTGTGGTTTATAAGTAATCTAGGGATGGCTTTAGGCACAGGGACAGCTGTTCACACAGTATGTGCAAACGGAGCCCCACGTCACTTTATGTGAAGGACCTGAGCATCAGGAGATTGGGGGATTTGAGGAGGACTCCTGGATCCAGTCCCACTCAGTCACTAAGGGATAGCTGAATAGCTCCCGTTTGGCTCTTCCTGGTACAGTTGGGAAGCAAGAAAAGTCCTCGCCAGGCTTGTGAAAGGATGTTAGGAAATGCCACGCACTGCCTATGGCTCACAACACTTTCACAATGGATGTTTTAGATCTGGAAACAGTCCACCCTCATCCAATCAAGAAAGTATATAAACTGATCGCACTGAGGGTTGCTTTGATCCAGCTTATTATGGTTTATTCTGTACCCTCCCCCACCCTGCCCCACCCCCCCAAAATCAGGATTCTTTGAGACGGTTCATTCCAAAAGCAAATTAGTGGCCTGTCTCTCCTGAAAAGACCAGGGCTGCATGGTCACAGTCAGTGAGTAATTTGATTTCTTTATCCCTTCCCACCCACTGGTGGGTTAAATAGAAAGCCGAAACAGGCAACTAAACCCGATCAGATCTCACCAGGGAATCTACCAAAACCCCAAACTGCTGTTATAATCCATTCCTTCTTCTCCATTTCTCTTACAATGATTCCTAAGATTCTTATACCTCACCCCATGACCCTCACAGTGTTGCTGGGTGTCCTTTGCCCCAGGGCAGTCCCTGCTCCCCAGAGAGAAGTCATGGGTGTGGAGCAAAGATTTTGAGTCAGCTACCTAAATGGGTTCCAGCGTCTGCTCTGCCACCTCCCCTTGTGTGCTCCTGACAGTTACATAAACATCCTGAGCATGGCTTTCTCAGTCTACTGATGGGGACCGTGTAGGACAGAGAGGAGAGTAAAGAGTTCAGTTCTGCAAAGTGCACTCCTCAGGGAGGCAACAGAGGCTGGGAAGGTGGCTCAGCGGTGAAGGAGCTCATCAAACAAGGAAGAGGACCAGAGTTCACATTCTCAGACCCACGTGAAATGCCCAGTGAACACTCTTACTGCCCCATATGTAATCCCAGCCTCATAGGCGGAGACAGGAAACTTCCCAACCAAGCAATCTCTCCGGACTGTCTGTATCATCAGACTCTGAGTCTAACAGAGAGACCTTCAAAGGAACAGATGGAAAAGCAAGAGGAGAAGTCCACAAATCACCCTTGCTCTGCCACACATGCACACACAAACACACATGCACACACTCACATAAAAACAGTATGCAGGCACCACACACATACAAGAAAAAAAAATGGACTTGGGGTTCTCAATTTATAGCCTGAGTTATTTAAAAAAAAAAAAAAAAGATCTTGTGGAAATATTTGCACACTAAATATTCCTGCACAATAAATCAACCGAACACGCCTTCTAGGTCTGTAATTATCTTTCCCACTCTAGAAGGAGTTGTAATTCACTGTACAAGGAAGGCATTTCTAAGAAGGCTTAGGAGCCATAGCCATCGAAATTGTCCTTGCTGTCTACACAGGACCAGGGACTGCAGGTCCGGTTCCAGATGGAAATGAAGTCAGACAAGCAGAGCAGAGGGAATCAGAGGCACGACTATAGTAATCCAAAGGCTGACAGAGTTGATGGCTCTTACCTCACAGGCTCTGCAAGCTCCCTACCCATCACATCTTACAGACAAGAAAATTAAAGGTTGGAGACACCAAGCTAGCAAGAGGTAGGATCTGGAGTTTTGACCAGGCTATCCAGGGACTGAGCCATGCACCCCTCCACTCCGGCTCATCTAGAAGTATCTATGAGTGATGCTCCCTACCAGTCACTCTCAGCAAAATGTCGCTGCTTCCTCCACCCTGATCCATGTCCGCCCCCACCAGACTGTCAGTCTCTATTTTGCACCAAGGGAGACAGGTGGGTCTTGACAAATGAGAAATGGCAGCATGATTACCCGGTCCCCTTAGTGATTTCTGCTATGGGGAAAACAGAGCACGCGTGGCTCAGAGCCTGCTCTGAGTGACACAGAGCCCCAGTGTGACTCACAGGAGCATGCCAGGGGTGGCATCACGGCAAGCAGCAGCTAAGAGGCTGCCTGTCAGCGGCAGTGCCAGGACCAGGAGCTGCTTACAAATGTTCCTGGCTCTACAGAGCTGGCCGAACAAGAGCCCAGCCGGCAATCAGGCGCATTAACCAGGACCCCAGAGTCCTACGGAGAAAAGTTTAGGAACCCTATGAAAGTACTATTCTAAAGCCTTCTAAAAATGTACTCAGCCTCAGGCTAGAAGCCACTGGCCTTCCATGAGGCAGCTGGTGGTCCTGGGTGGCCCTTTCAAATAAATCTGTGATTCCCATCCACTTCCTTCTGCTTTAGAAGGTGGCATGTGGCTCTTTATTCTAAGTTTTGTAGTGGAAACAGCTTTACTTTTTCAGATAAAGCTCTCGTACACAGCTCTGTCAAAGCTTTTCTCTGGGGTCCTTCAGGGGCTGCCCCTCACTGCCAGGATCCTGGTTTGTAATTAATTACTGCATACGGGTGGCATCCAAGCATGTATGCATGTTTTCGAGCAAGTGTGTGGAGGCCAAAAGCCCAGGCAGGCGTCTTCCTTTCCATTCTCTAATGTGTTTTTGAGGCAAGGTCTCTCGCTAAACCCAGAACTCACTGATTGGCTGGGCTGGCTGGCTGGCTAGTGAATTCTAGGGCTCCTTATGCTTTTACCTGCACAGCACTAGGGTCACAGATGTGCAACACCCTGGCTGGCTTTTAGCAGTGATGAGGGAAGACACGAGTCCTTATGTGTGAGCAGCAGGCACCACCTGAGCTATTGACCCAGCCCAGAGACATTGACCCAGCCCAGGCAAGCTGTTCTTACCTAGACCCTGCACTCTAGCTGGGTCAATGAAATGGACAGTCTTAGCCATAGTTTGGGAACTCCCAGAATGCTTTGCCTTTCCCTTTGCAATGGTTTCACTGAGTGTCTCTCATAAAGCCTGAGAGTTAAAAGCTTGTCCCGCAGAATGAGTGTGGAGGGGTCTATGGGAACCAGTGGGAGGGGCTGTGGGAGCCTGTGGGAGGGGCTGTGGGACCCTGTGGGAGGGGCTGTGGGACCCTGTGGGAGGGGGCTGCAGGACCCTGTAGGATGTCTTCCTGTGAGGGAGGTGTCTGTGAGACGCCTTCCTTGTGAGGGAGGTGTGGGGCCTGTGCCATCCTTGTTCTCTGTTTTCCTGTTTAATGGAGGATCATTTGCTCTCCCGTGGTCTCCAGTTAGGAGGAGGTCCCTTGCTAGAGACCCCAAAACCAAAGCGAAAATGTCAGGTAAAAACAAAGGTTAAACTGTCTGCTGGAAAGGACCTGCTATGGCACAAACAGGTCCCAGCACAGAGTCTCAGCCGGTGGCACAGTGTTGGGAGGTCACAGAACCTCAGGAAGGGAGTCACAGTTGGCAAAGATGGGTCACCTGAGTGGGACTTTGAGGGTTATAACTTGGCTCCCTGCCTCTGGTTGCGTTCTCTGCATCCTAAACAGTCAAGATGTGAACAAGTCAACTACACACTCCCACCAACAGCATCTCCTGTCACCAGGCAGCCCTCTCTCCATTATGAAGCACACACTGCAACAACTGGGGATCCTTTCAGTAACTTCTATCAGGCATGTGTGTGGCCTTTGAGTTGGTGTCTTCTGGGGACTGGGCCAGCTGGTGGCTTCCAGTGTTTCTCCTTCCTTTGTTCTCAGCCAGGAGCCTGGCCACCCTGCTGGGTTCTCCTGAAGTATGTGCTCTGAAAAAACTGAGAGGTATATTTGTCTAGATACACAAATTCAATGGCACGCATAAGGTTAATGTTCTAGAAACTACATCATTCCCCCATCACACCCCACTTTCCAGCGTGGAGAAAGCTGGCCTGGGAAGCCCACTGACCCAGGAGATGGAAGAGCAGATCTGGGCAGAGAGAAAGGCGGATGCCTCGTCATTGAGTTCCGGCACCTGGATCCTGCCACGCCTGCAGCTTGGGTCCAAGTGCAAAGGGAAACTAGACACATTTAAAAACACATTTCTTCATCTTGAACTACTCTGTGCTTTATTCTTACTAGTTTCACAAACAGAGGGCCCACGGTGCTTAAGCGTGATGTGGTGAGTTCTAGTCCGTGCTAGTCTACCAGCTACAGTTCGGATATAGACCCTAAGATCTGTCCGGGCTCAACTCAAGCATCCTGGCTTCAGAGAAATCTCCTTTTCTTCCATTTCCACAGACATCAAGAGACAGCCCTTTAACACTTCCAGGATGCTGCTAAGCTTTCTCACAGTGCAGTGACCTCTGTTGAATGTAACTATCTCCCTGACACGGTTTGAACATGTCCTCCAAAGGACTATGGTCTGCTCCACTGGGGTCATGTTGAGAGATAAGCGAACTTTTAAGAGGCAGAATCCAGTGGATATAGTTAGGTCAGGTTATTACAAAGGGTACCTGCCCCTGAATTGTGCTGGCGTCTTGTCTTACCCTCATGTCTCTCTTTCTTTCAATGCTGTCCCTCCCTACAATGATGTTACCTGCCATATTGTAATGTGACTGTGAGTTCCACACCAAAGCCACCCAGATCCTGACCCCGACTGCAATCTCCAGAACTGTCTGCTAAATCATCATTTACTTTTTATTTTGTAAAATACTCAAATACTTTGTTACAGCAACAAGAAACCAACAAAATATTCATGCGGTACACCTTGTGCGGCTTACCTTGGGGAGAATGAACTCTGTTCCCCCCTTTAGTTTTACAAGGAGAGGAAAATAGAGAGAGAGCAGACGGCAGAGAGACAGTGGTGTTCAAGGGTCACCTGGAAGGAGCCAGAGCCTTAGAGGAATAGAGCCAACCCATTATGACCCAGCAGGAAAATCCAGGGTGCACCCAACCTTACTCTCTGCTGCCCCTACTGGTGGCCCAAGTGACATGTTCTCTGGCACAGGCAGGTCGCAGAGCAGGTGGGAAAGGCTGCCTTGTGAATGTAGGAACTCAGGAAGATGCCCAGACACTAAGCCTTCTCCTTCCCAACACAGAGAGAGTCCACAAGAGAAGGTGGAGACCATACCCACAGCTGATCACCTCTCTGCAAAGCAATTCTTTCACTTAGGTCTCTAACATCTCTTGTGTCTTCCCACTGCCTGGTATGGGTAGATAATTCAGGATTCTCTCCCTATCCAGGCATGTCACTACAGAGAGATGAGGCTGGCCATGCCCAGGGTGAGATCTGGGATGCAGAATGCTATGAGCTGTCTGAGCCAAGAGGAACAGAAGCCTCCATGGCCTGCCCAGCATCACATAGCAACAGGGCTAAGAATAGATCTCGGGCTCCTGCTGCCCACCCACCCCCAGGCTCTCCTCCATCCTTCAATGAGTGCACGTGATGCTGGCCCTCCTGCAGAGCCCCCACTCATGCATGGGAGGTGACTACACTTCATTCAGCCCGTTGATGCTGCTTGGGGGTGCAGGGCTTGGTTTGTGTCCAGGAAAAGTAGAGGGAACCTTCCCAGAACTCGCAGATCTGCTCTTGTGAAGAAACACCACAGTCCCACTTGCCCTGGGCAGCCATTAGCCCAGAGGCTGTGTATCGACTGACTTCAGAATCTCAGGTATAGTCAGCTACTGCCACGCTCCTGCCTGCCTGCACCCAAGGTCCATACTCAAGGAGGCTTCTTCTGTAGCCTGGGTGCTGCCTCAGTCCGTGGACAGAGTGCTGTGGGAGGTGTAAAGCCGGATCATGAGTCCCATACCTGGATCCCTTCTAATTCCACCACTGCTGACAAGCCAAGTGACCGTAGAAGCTCACTTCCCTTTCTAGTCAGGCATTTCTTCAGGAAAGGAAGGCAGAGAACCTTGGCCTCTGGGAACCTGGATCTTGTGTCCCTGAGGCCCTTTGACAGCCTAGCTTTTTCTGCTCTTCCTGGTGCAGACTAAGCAGAGTGGCACATGGCCTGGCTTCCTGGGTCCCTACACTGGTGTCCCAATGATGACCTTATGTCTTCTTGCCCTGGTAGAGTAGTTGTTTCCTTTAAGGGGACTTCACCTAGAAAAGCCAAAGGTCTTGGGGGGGGGGATTGTTACTTTCTCTAGGACTCCACAGCCCCTCCCTCAGGTAAAGTCAGGAAGCCTTTGTATGGTGAGGGAATGCTAATATAAAATCTCTAATGTGGGTACTAGGGGACAAGCTTCCGAGGGGTAGTTAGGTCCTGGGGGCAAAGCATTCATGAATAGCTCAGTGAGCTCCCACCGCCAGAGTGATCTCTTGTCCCTTTCTCTGTGTAAGGACCCAGGGAGAAGATGGCCATCTATGAACTAAAAAGTGGTCCTGGACTAACGGGGGAGGCTGTTAGCATCCCCATCTTGAACCTGCAACTTCTAGAACTCTGAGGAACATTTTTGTCTGCCAGCCTGTGGCATGCTAAGGTACTTTGTAGGCGTGCTGTCTGGAAAGCTAATGGGAAAGGGGGTTGACTAGGGTTTGGATCTCTCTTGAGGGAAGATGGCCTTGACTCCAGCACCTAGTGGCACTTCAAATACTAATCACAGTCTGTGAGTCCCAAGTTTGGGTGATATTGAGCATTTTTCATAAACTCACTACAAAAAAAACAAAACAACAAAATCAAAACCAACACCAACCCAAAACCCAACAAGATAAGGGTTAAGGGCGTTTCCTCTGGCATTTCAGACCTTTCAAAATGGTGCCTATGCATTTCTATGAAGGAGGACAGGCTTCCCTTAGCCCCTTTTAAAACGCGATACAAATGCATGTGTCCCGCATGTTATCAAACTGTCATCTTCAGGTCCAGGTTTTTATTCGTGGAAAGAACACTAAGGGACATGACCGAGAAGCTGAGGACTAGCTTCATCACTGAACTAGTCTGGAATTCCTCCAATATCGATGTCCTCCCTGGGGACAGAGAGAACATGGGTCTGTAGATGGCCATGCTTACACAGTGCTGTGTGAAGGTGACCACGAATGTGATGGTGGCAGAGACCCTAAGCTAACTGAGGCTGTTGGTGGGGCCTCCTGGGAAAGTGGAAAACCCTGAGCAACACCGCTGTGTCTGGGAGAACAAGGACAGAAGGGTTGTATTTGGTCCTTGGGGCACCCATGTGGGACTGGAGGAAAAGCTTTCATAGTGGGGTCCCATCACAACACCATTGGGAAAGAAGACTGTTTCGGCAATCTTTCTGAAATGCTCACTTACAGATCTCTGAGCACTGTGGACTCCTATCCGCTCCAGCTTTCCAAAGCTACCTCTCTCTGTGGGAATCTAAGCCTTTTGCCCACACACTCAAACTCCACCCCAAAGCGTGCTCACTGAACTACTCCAACCCCAGCCTCCCTTTTCCTATTGACAACATCTCCGTGGCCCAATCTGAGCAAACAGCACAGAGGAGGAGAGCGGATGTCTGTGAGCTAGCTAGTGATTAAGTCATGACCAGCACGCATCGCTTCAGTCATCAAAATTTCATGAAGTGCCTGTCGGCAAAAGCCACTACAGTGATTCCTCTAAGAGGAGAGCGTCAATATGGCGTCCACGGCCAGGCCAAGTGTTTATTAAAGTGCTGATTCAATGAGAAGAAATCGCTTCCCTGTGTTCAAAGACAGGAGTGGGAAAAATATAGAAATATAGGCGTCCTAGCTGCCCTCTTTCTCCATAAGGCAAGATTTCAAATAATGAGCAGATCTCCAACAGATGGGCTGGGTTTTAGCACTCCTGAGGGGGAGCACATGGAGCCAGTCTGTCTCTCTCTAAATCTGAAGAGAACGTGAGCCAGCATCAGTGAGAGCATCTCTCTCCTTCCCTCCCTCTCTTTCTTTCTCCCCCCCCCCCACCGTGTGTGTGTGTGTGTGTGTGTGTGTGTGTGTGTGTCTGTGTGTCTGTGTGTCTGTGTGTCTGTGTATACAAAGAAGGAGGAGAGATGAAAAATCATGAAGGTGAGGAGGAAAGAAACAGGTCTATAAATCCAGGAGATGCATGAGGAACAGATGACAAGCAAGATAGAAGTCAGACATGGATGGTGGAAGAGGCAGAAGTGGAGAGAAAGAATCCAGGAACCAGCTTGAGAGACACAGAGAGAGAGCAAGCAGAGAGGTAGAGGGAGAAAGACTATTATTAGCTCAAGGGAAGGTATTGGGCAGGATGAGGGTGGGTAGGCACCTGCTTCTATCACGGTTCTATACTTGCTGAATGGTGCACACACACCCCACTTCTGAGACTATTTCTACAGCTGCCAAGGGTAGGAGATAGGCCAGCTGATGTTGGTGTTTCTATCCAGATCTTCCTGTCAGTGCAAGGCTACAAACGAGCCTCCAGACCTCTCAAGCCTTTAAAGACACTCCTGCAGGAGGGTTCTGGGGATGTGTCCATGCCACTCACATAGGCCAGGCTGTGAGAAAGCAGAGTCCTGAGGGTGCACACGCAGGGCACATGATGCAGCTCCCCCCTCCCCCAGTGGCACTGATGTACACTCTCTGTAGAGAGTTCTCTGGCACACAGACAACCTCAGCCTTTTCTTCTACCTTTCCCTCCAGTGGCCAGTATAGCCTTGGTTACCAAGACAGTCTCCTTGGTAGCTAGCTTCTCAACCATTTGTGCTACCTGCATGGACGTTACTTGATCTGAGTTAACGTTTTGTGGATTTTTCTCTTACTATGTTATTATCCTATATGAGCATGTGGAAACATCTTAGATACCTTCCTCTTCAAGCAACTCTGACAACACACACACACACGCACACACACACACACACACACACACACACACACACACACACACCCCTGCTCACATCACCTAACCAGCCAGCTAGTTAACTAGAAAGAAATCCCAGGGCAAGTGTCACAGTTCTGTGGTTTTAACTACATGGACTTATTGCTTAGTCTACTTGCTGGATAGCCTTGGCCAAGTTACATAAATTTGTGGCTTGGTTTTAGGTAGGTGGGAGGTGCGTGTGTGTGTGTGTGTGTGTGTGTGTGTGTGTGTGTGTTTCACCTGCAAATCAGAAATGTTACCGGAAGCCCTCTCTTCATCCCCAAGTAGCTGTGAGGATGAAAGGAAAGGCAGAGCTCAGGAAATGGAAGGGCTTTTCTTGGCATATTTTGGGCTCTTTACAACATCAGCCCAGAGAAGTGAATATAGACACTCTCATATCCCAAAGAAACACTGTCAAAGGATCCTTCCCACCTCATGAATGAGCCGAGCTTCCCTGGAATGGCCATTGACAACATTGCTCCCCAGACTCTACTCTCTTCTGTGGTCAAACTCTTTGCATCAGTCTGGGGTTTCCTCCACTGTGTGAGTACTCAGAAATGCACGAGATGCCCATCATTAAAGCTTCCAGTACCTTCCCTTAGAGCAGGCAACTACACTCTCATGCTCACTCAGCTCCAGGTTCAAGAGTGATCAATGGTGTCTACATTGGCTAGGGCTCAAATTTCTGCTGTCCAACATTACTCTGCATGCCCCCACCACTCTATGCCCAAGCCTTTCTACTTTCAATCACAAATCTCTCCCAACACCACACAACCAACCTGTTGTCATTTTGTTAACCCTCCCATGGATCTACTCTAGACAAAGAGCAGAGAGGCAGCAGCTCCCACCCATGCGGTCAAGAGGCTGAGTTTAGAGACCTGATCTACCATCACCTTCCTGCTTATATGTATGTCCCTAATGAAGATGAGAGTCCTTGATGCTTATTTTACTTTGGCCAAGATAGGGTGGTGGTCCTTGGTTGCATCTGTTTGTTCTCCCACCTTGCAATTGCTCAAGTGAAATATATTTCACAGAATCATAGATGCATTCCTCTCATCTACTTGTCAAAGCCTTTGGTACCCTGCAGTCCATTGGGCTGGCCTGTCACGTACCTCTGCTCACTCATCACCTGCTATTTGCACCCATCTTCTTGCCCAGGGCCTTTCTCCTTGCTACTCTCCACCCATACACAGTCACCTGACAATCACCCCAAGTTCTCTCCGCACTTCACCCTCCACACCCACTCACTCTCTTCCCAGGATGTCCACCTGAGCCATTCCTAATGGCATTTAGGCTTTGCATGTTCCCAGAAGCCTTCTTGGTATCCTTATAGCATGCCTCATCTACCCAACTTCTCAGCCACCTCAGTTGGGCAGGCAGCCCTTCTCTGGAGCCCCACAGATGTTCTGCCACATGTGGGCACGTCTCTGCTCCTCATGGAGCTTGAGGAGGATATAAACTTCCTATACATAAACTCTCATGGCTCTAGGCACTGGGCTTGATAAAAACAGATTCTAGACTTTCGCTTCTAGAGAAAAAATGAGCAGAGGTAAACAGGGACGGAACTTTTGTGCTGGCCTAAGAACTAATCTAAAAACCCCTGAGGCAAAGAACCTTCAAAGAGGTGGGAGTCAGCAGGTCCCAACAGGAACAAACACACTGCACCTGACTCTCCGGCTTACACTTCATCTTCTCTGCTCCCTGGTGGCCTGAGAGCTACAGATGCTGAGATGGAATAGTGCTCCCTTATACTGGTAGCTCTGTGCTTCCAGAGAAGTACATCTAAGCACAGTCAAAGAACGAACAGAATGCCAGGCTCAGCTCCAGCTTAATAGCTCCCAAAGACAGAGCAGCTGAAGAAAGCTTTTGAGTGGCAGGAGTTCTGGGTTTACCTGCAAGTGTGGCTTAGAACTGGAGGTCTGGATGCTGTGCTGTCTGAGTGGAGGCTGGGGAGAGTCTGTTTTCTCTTTACGAGCCTTCTCTCCTTTGCCAAGGCTCTCTGACCCTACTCTCACATCTTTACTGAGGTTTGGCTTCCCTGTCAGGTGCTATGTCTAGGTTTATATGAAATCCCCTAATAGGGAGAGTATGGTGGTGCATGCCTTTAATCCGACACTGGGGAGGCAGGTCTAAGTTGGTCTCTGTGAGCCAGAGGACAGCTTGATCTATATAGCAAGTTCCAGGCCAGTCAGGGCTACATACTTAGACCTTGTCTTCAAAAAAATGTCCCCCTACTAAGATCTTCTACACCCTCGATGTTTTTCTAGGTCCTTGATGTTCTAGGTTCTTGATGCCCTTATTAAGATTAAAGGACAGCCAGTGTACCAATGTTCTTTGTTCAGTGAATCCTCTTAGGATATGGAGAATCTCAAGTGGACACAGCCAGGTATAATGAAAATGCATACTTGCATTCCCACAAATGCTTGCAGGAGATTATCAAGATGTACCTAATACACATACATTTTCTTAGGCTACTTAGACAGCCCTATTCCATAAACTAACTAAACAAGAAAAGGGTTCTGGAAAAAAGGTACAGAAAACACCAACCACCTCCATAATCAAATTCTCCATAATGGCTGAAGTTTCCTCACATGCTAGCTCCAGCCTAACATAGTGTCTTAGTCAGGGTTTCTATTCCTGCACAGACATCATGACCAAGAAGCAAGTTGGGAAGGAAAGAGTTTATTCAGCTTACATTTCCATACTGCTGTTCATCACCAAGGAAGTCAGGACTGGAACTCAAGCAGGTCAGGAAGCTGGAGCTGAGGCAGAGGCCACGGAGGGATGTTCCTTACTGGCTTGCTTCCCCTGGCTTGCTCAGCCTGCTCTCTTATAGAACCAAGACTACCAGCCCAGAGATGGCACCACCCACAAGGGAACCTGCCCCCCTGATCACTAATTGAGAAAATGCCTTGAAGCTGGATCTCATGGAGGCATTTCCCCAACTGAAGCTCCTTTCTCTGTGATAACTCCAACCTGTGTCAAGTTGACACAAAACTAGCCAGTACACATAGTGTAGACAAAAGCAGAGACCTGCAGGCAAGGCACAAAATGCCTGTGCCCCTGCCTCATGGAAGGCCGAGCCTAGACAAGACAGTGTGTCCTAAAGAAGGAGAGGGCAGATACACCAAGCCTTTTCATCTAATGCTCTCCTGACCACGTCTAAAGCCAGACCTCAAAAATGAACTTAGTGAATCAGTTGTGCTACTGGAAGGCAAGAGTATGACATCAGCATAAAAGTGGCCACACTTCCTAGCAAGGTGGAGTAGCTGAGCAAAAGAGTGCCTGTGAGAATGGTTATATTGTGGATGGACTGATGAAGAGGGCTATACTGTGGGCAGGTTCATGAGGGTGGCTATATTGTAGACAGCCATGGCACACATCTGTGAGCTCAGCCACTCAGCGTAAGACTACACTTGGGCCTGCTAGTATACAAAAAACATTAAGAGTCTGAGTTCTGAACACTAAGGCTTCCAGTAGTTTCTTGGCATCACAATTACCAACATAACTATACCTAGTTAATAGTTATCAAATGATAGCTTAGGTAACAACCATGATAAATAACATCCTTTATCGTGTTTGACTCTCATGAGAGCCCTGACTCTCATGAGAGTCCATATTTTTTTTATAGCATTCTACAAACAGGCAGAGTGGTCCATAGAAAGGTCATGTGACCTACCTAAGGTTACACACATTGACTGAAGCAGCAAGAACCGGCCTCCTGAACCTGAACTTAGTTAGAAAGTCGCCCGGCAGAAAAGAGAATTCTAGAACTTCATGAAGATGAAGGCATGCACTCTGTGGGCAGGTTTACACAAATCCTCACACTCTAACTTTGGCCAACCCAAACCTGGGTGGTCTTGGGAGTGTTGCAGTCGATAGTGAGGAGACAGACTTTTTCTCCAAATGAAGATAACTAGCCCTACTAAGACACAAGTACTGTGCCAAGTACTCATATTTAGAAATAAACCATTGTCTAGAAGTGGAAGACACAAGGTTAGGGAGCATTGGGGAAAGAAGAAAACAGAGATCACTATTTTTTTTTATTAAAGCTTTGCAGAAAAATAACAAAAAATTATATCCCCCATCTTCTACGCACAATCATCGGGCAAACACCACACACACACAATCATCGGGCAAACACCACACACACACACACACACACAAACACACACAAATCAGATCCATCCAGAAAATCCTTTCCAAGGGAAATACTAATCTCAATCACAGGACTCTGGCAGGCTGCAGAGATTTGGAGGAACATCAAGAAAGATCTAAAGATAATGATATTGGTCAGAAAATTAGTCACAGCTATGCAATCCAATAAGACAGTGAAATTCAACACTGATCCACTTGCAGGGGTTCCTGAGCCAGTTGGGGTCAGAAGAGGAACCAGAACTGAACCCCTATGGGTCACAGTTAGAGCACAACACTTGGGATGAGTCTCTGTTCTGGATCCTAGGAAGGAAAAAGAGGGGGCGACAAAGACAAAGGATGGGAGTGGAGGATGGGCACTCAGTGGTGCAGATAACGGGAGTGGCGGGAAGAGAAAACGGAAAACTGAACAACAGTAAAAAGAAATTCCAGCAGTCATTTTGTTTGTTCTCCAAAATGCACGGAGAAGTCAAGGGACCACGGACTACACTGAAACGCCATCAATCCCATGCCCTGCGCTGGGGTGCCAGGGCTGTCCCCATGCTGTCCCTGGCTTAGACATATGCTACACTCAGCTTCCTTAAAGACGTGTCATGAAAGTGACTTTATATATCCACTGGGAACTTATGGAAAGTTCTTAATTATGCTTATGCACAGAGGCATGACTTCTTGGGTCAAATGCAAATCCTTCCACAACCGTAACCATTTTTCCCCTTTTTCTGCTTAACCATTTTTTTTTCTTTTTGGAGGAGAATGCTTTAGTATCTGTTGTATAAACAACAGCTCTGTTCTTGAAGGCTCGTGTGGCAATGTGGTTTTCCTGATCTCAGCCGAAACAACACCTCAATTACTTCCAGGCCTCTCATTTTCCTGCTTTTCCCATTTTGGAATTTTGGAGGAAGAAAATAAACAAACAAAACAAAAACAAAACAAGAATCCTCAACAAGACCTGGCAGAGACATAAAGATTTAACTCTGTCAGCAGGGGTCAAAATATGTGTCCCCCAAATGGCCCACCCCTTCCCCTTAAATCTGACTTTCTTAACTCTGCATAATTGACATGATATTGGTTTAGGTATGATTTTTTTAAGGAGATGGAAGTCTTAACATGGTAGCTCAGGCTAACCTAGAGTTCAGTATATAGCCCAGGCTGACCTCAAATTTAGCCTCAGCCTCTCAGAAGCTTAGATTGCAGTTGTAAGCCACCATGCCCAGATAGTGTTTTGTCGGGGATGCTGGAAATCATAGAACATTTAGCATTATTCCCAGGCTATACATTAGATGCCAAGAGTATCCCCATTCCAGCTGTTCTAACTAAGCATTTCTCTGGATAATGCTATCTGTTCACTGGGGGAGGCAGTAAAGCGAGCTCAGTAAGGCTTTCTACCTTGTGCACCCCATCTTCTCTTTCTGACTCTATCCCTCTCAACACACATCCCATCCATTCGGGTCATGACCTTGATTCCAGCATGAGACTTTGACACCCATGAGAGCTCATGGAAGAAGCCGAATTGCTTCCTCTCACAAGCTGGACTCCAGACTGACCAGCTTGGCCAGGGCTGTGTGAAGTACAGCAAAGAGACCAGTGGAGCTGGGCTACAGGCCCCCAGAAATACAGGTGAGGGAATACGAGCTCACCTGGGCACTATGGAGGTCAAACTCAGGGTGAAACCCTTCCGACCTAGCCGACCCCTGTCCACAGAGCACCATGCCATAAGAATGCCAATCTAATGTGGCTCTTAGCTCCAAAGGTGCTACTGTGTGTCCAGAACTTTCTGCAGCTTAATTGTCTAAAGGTAGCCTTTTCATGCCTCCAGAACGTTCCCTCCTAGCTGTCTCCCCGGGTTGCCAGGCTCTCTGCTGAGTACTGATTCTGGTGGCTCTGCAGAATAGTCACAGGACCAGAGCCCAGCTCCGGAGAGGTGTTCAGTCTCACTAGAATCCCTGCCAGGAGAAACAACAAACAAATTACTCCAGGCACTGCGCAAAACCACAGCAGGGCTAGCACTACCTCACCGCAGGCAGGAGTGAAGGAGACAATTCCTTCCTCCGCATCTCCACGGAAGCCTGGAACTTGAAATTCCAGTCCTGCCAAGTCCCACCCACCTGCACATAATGCTAAATAATCCATCTTATTGTTCCTATTAATAAGTATAAATTTGACAAGTGAGGTCCTCTGAACGCTAAATAACCTTTGCAGTTTGCCACGGGGTCATCCATCCAGAGTGGGGAAGAGCCTGGCTAAAATGGTAATTACATTTTTGCAACCCGTGGTTGTCAGGAAGGACAATGGTCACTTCCTTGGTGACAGGGGATCCGTGGTGTAACTGGGTCACATTTTGTTTTCTAGCTAGCAGACTGCTGCCCCAGTGAGGGGGGACCATTTAATGCGCATGCCCGTGCACTAAAAACTAGCGCACCCCTGTGATTTCCAGGCAGAAGAACCACCAAGGTTAAGCACAACCCCCAAGTCTGCGGGGGATTCCTTCCCAGCGCTGTACCTTCAGCACTGCTTCAAAAATCCTTAAAAAAAAAAAAATAGATGCTATTGTTGTTTGCAAAAAAAAATTAAGAATAAATACAACTGGAGATCATTGCATTAAATCCATTTAAAAAGGGCAAATATCCCATTTTCTCTCATTTGCAGATTCATAAAATCATGTATGTAGGTATCACAATGACAGTAGAAGTGAAACTGTCCAGGAGACATGGGGACTCACAGGAGGGGGAAGAGGCTGAGGAGTGGGGGGAAAGGCACATTTTATACCTACAAATGTGAAATGGTCCTATGAAGCTCAGGACTGTACATAATGAATAACAAATCAATAAAATATATATGTAAAATAACTTGATAAATATATACCATCTCAACAAAACACAAGCTAAATCAGCAATCACTTCCCTGTGAGAAAAATTAATCCACGTTCTTTGGCCTCATTTACAAGCTAATTGCCACAGAGTGTTCTGTAACACACGCATTGGTGACAGCGAGCCTGTTTAAGCCTTAATGGACTTTAGGGAAACCTGGGCCTGAGCTTTTCCTTTTTGCACAGTCATTTCTATTTTAAAGTAATATACAGATCATACAGCTTAGAAAGAAAAGACAAATATCTATAATCCCAACACAGTGGCAAACAGTTGGGATTCTCCTCTCCCCAGAGCAGAAGAACATTTTTTGGTGAGAGATAGTCGTATGCAGGATGCTAATCCCATCAGAATCTGAATAGAGTTGGTGTTTAAGAGAATCGAGGCACACAGTATCTCAGATGGACGATGCATGCTGAGGCTTGGGAAAACCTACCTGCCATCCCCTCTGCTGCCCACTGCATAGGAAAGTAGGTCTGCTCTGCCAGGTACATGCTGCACACCCTCCCCCACCTCTGGTCTCTGCTCTATTTTTGATCTACCTTCCCTCCACCATCCCCATTCAAGCTGAACAATGCCACAGTGGCCGGTGGAAGGCATCTAGCACACCAATGGTCAGCCATCCACTCATCTGCTGCCACACTGCTACTACTGAAAGCACAGAGCACAGGCAAACCAGGCCTCAATGCAGAACAGCCCTGCTGAGGCTTAGCCAGCAGAACACTTGGCAGGAGTCCCTCCTGTACCGCACCAAGTGATTTGGCGGCTGTGTGGCTCTTGAGCTCAGGACAAACAACTGTTTGGATTCACCAAGTCTAGAGTTAAAACACGAAACACAGGGAAGAGGTGAGGGATCCTTCAGTTCACCTAAACAACTAAAAACAATGTGCTCTAATCCTAATCTGCCCCTTCCTCTGACAGCAAAACTGAGGTGCCCCAAGCCTTTTCCCCCTTTGCACACAGACATGACCCGGCTGAGCAGACCTCGGATACCTGAAGGAAGGAAGTGCCTCGGATTTGTTCAGACTCTATCCTGTGTCACCAAAGCCCCATCTCAGGCATGTGCACTGACTCCCTCCTTCATCCTAGCCTTCTTCCCACTGTGGTTTGTGCCACGAATCCAAGAGGACAGTGCATACAAGACAGAAAATGGAAGGACCAAAGACCACTTAGAATGTGGATCATATGTAGTTGGTGGCAAGCACTCCAGCCACTGAGGTGAACAAAGGAAGAAGCCCAAACATGCATGGGGTAAATGATTCAGGTTAGAAGCTTACCACCTCCCTCTCCCTCTCCCCTTCCCCTCTCTCTCTTACTCTATCTCTAACTCATCTATCCTCCGCAGCCCCAGCTTACTTTTGACTAACACCAGTGCTAAAGCACAGTAATGCCTACGAATACCTAAATTACTTCTGGACTTCATTTTCAAGGGCAATGTAAGCTGATATGTCTACAAATGAAATCGTAGAACTCGGCTCCCTGAGGATGAATCACATTTGAGTGGAGTTTCAGGTCTTAGTTTTTTCCTCCTCTGAAAATAAGACCCAGCATCCTTAGAGACCCCTCAAACTGTCTCTGCGCTTCCCAGCCAGCCGCTCAGGGGCAGGATTTTTCTCAGTCTCCAGCAAGGAAGAAAGGAAAGGCAATCCTTGCCCCTTTCTTCTCCCCACTCCTTCTTGAATATCTTTGGGGGCTTTATATTGCTCTTTACGCTGTGCTCCAAAGAAATGAGCAGAGGTGAGAAGTCTGAGAGAGCCCGCTGACTGCCCCACTTCTCAGGTGAGGAGACATCCCAGGGAGAAGGCCGCCATCCATCGCTCATACCACTGTCCACACACCCTGGCCAGGACTCCTCTGTTCTTCTTAGCTCACCTCCCCTCCTTCTAGCTGGGGGAGAAGGCACTCGCTTTTAACCTAGCACTTGGTGGGCAGAAACAGGTGGATCTCTGAATTCAAGGACAGCCTGGTCTACAGAATGAGTTCTGGGATAGCCAGGGCTACACAGGGAAGCCTTGTCTTGAAAACTAAAAACAAAATATTTAAAAAATGACAATATACCTGGATACCTAGCACTCCTTGCCCAACCCAGCCTCAGCATATGCTCATCTTTCATAAACCAGTTGGTGGGGTTTTTTTATTTTTGTTTTTTGTTTTGTTTTGTTTTAAGAATCATGGTGTATAGCTCTGGCTGTGCTGGAACTCACTTTATAGAGCAAGCTGGCCTCAAACTCACAGAGATCTGCCTACCTGCTTCTGCTTCCTGAGTGCCAGATTGAAGATGTATATCTCTACACCAGACAGTGACTTAAAAGAAAAAAAAAAAAAGAAGAAGAATCCAAAAGTCAAATTCCATAACAAGAGTGAATGCGGAGGACCTAAGTGAAACCAGCCAGACTCAAAAAGTTAGACTCCACATGACCTACCTGGAGGACTCTGGAACAGTTGGTGGCATAAAGCAGGCTGGGACTAGGTAGCATGGAGGTCAATGGATCAACAGATAAAAGGTTACAGTTCCACGGGCTAAGACCTAGAAACTTCTGTTAACAAAGTGACTGCTGTCAACCATAAAGCACTCTTCATTCAAGAGAGCTAGAAGAAAGGATTTTGGATGTTCTTACCACAAAGAAACCTTGACTATTTTAAGCAATGGATATTCTAAACACTCTGATTAATCTTTGCATGTCACATCCTACTACCCCCAGAACTGTGTTCCCTTGCTGTAGCGTCAAACATAAACAGCAACTAGAAGAAGTGAATCCCAGGCTAGTCCCACAGAGCTAAAAACAGGGTTAGGGGTATACTTGCAGAAATTGCAAAGAAGGCAAGGCAGGGTGTGTCTGCTGTTGGTCTCAGGGGTCCCCCTGGAAGGGGGTACACAGGGAGCAACCAATGTGGGTAGGTTTGCCAAACGTTTGCAGCACAGGGTTTGCAGGAAGGAACACATCTGTTTGTTAGGGCTCCTAGTGGCATAGTGGTGACCAGTGTCAGGAAGCTGACACAGCAGACTGCTGTGGGCTCTGTGGAGACCAAGGATGCGTGGGATCTTGGGCATAGAAGCTAACTCTGCAGGCCCAACCTCGGTTTCAGAGGTCACTCCACCATCCAAAGCCCAAGCAGCCAGGCTGTGCAAAGATTTCCTGCTGTCTTCTTTCTGCTGTCTCTGCACCGAGCCTGGGAGGAGCTGTCCCCAAAGGCTCGGGGAGGAAGCTCTCTGATTACAGAGGATGAAAAACTCCCTGAGGAGCTTAGGTCTCAAAAATACTAAAACGAATCAATGGCTAGAGAAAAATCTACACGCAAACCGATGATCACCTGAGGGGGGACAGCTGTGCAGCTTGGCCCCCTGGGATTTATCTCAGGCTTCCAGAATGTTCTTGGAGATTCCAGTTCGTATTTTTAGGTCCAGCCCCATGTGCACTGTGGTTTCACAGTTTTACTGATGGCTGAGTGGCAGTCCTTCTGTGAGTGCGACCTTGAGTTCATGGCAGGACCACCGGCCACTTCCCACCTCTGTGTGATGGGCAGATTATTGGAGGAGGGGAGTTCGGAAATCTTCAGTCTTTTCATGCTGCCTGTCTTTTCCCTGGCCTTCTCTGGTCAGAGAAAACAACAGTTGCCCACTGAGAGACTGCCACCAAACTAGTCCAGGCTTCAGTGACATTAGGGTTCTCTCTATGGAGTCCCAAGGTGTAGGGAAAGTGGATCAGAAGGCATAGTGACAGCAGTTCGCTGGTGCCTAAGGCTGAGTGCCTTTTGTCTCTCTACTCACTCCGGCCACTCAAAGGCCCCCGGGGAAGAAGTTACCAGCAGTGCTGCTGGAGGACATGCATCTGCCAACAACTAGGCAAAGCCTACTAGGAGAATCACTGTTTTCCTTCTCTATAAAAGGGAATATTAGTAGCACGGAAAGAAAGGCTGGGGCAGTGCTTCTTGACCTCCCTAATGCTGTAAGCCTTTAAGGCAGGTCCTCAAGTTGGGGTGACCCCCCCCAACCACAAAACTACTTTCATTGCTACTTCATCACTGTGATTTTGTTACTGTTGGTGACCCCTGTGGAAGGGTCCTTCAACCATTAAAGGGGTCATAACCCAAAGGCTGAGAACTGCTAGGCTAGATGCACTAGGATAAATTACTATCATTATTTTTCAGTAAGAGTTGCCTTGATCATGGTGTCTCCTCACAGCTAAGGAACAGTGACTTAGAAAACGTGTGTGTGTGTCTCTGTGTGTGTGTGTCTGTGTCTGTGTGTGTGTGTGTATGTGTGTGTGTCTGTGTGTGTGTGTCTCTGTGTGTGTGTGTCTGTGTCTGTGTGTGTGTGTGTCTGTGTCTGTGTGTCTGTGTGTGTGTCTCTGTGTGTGTGTCTGTGTGTGTGTGTCCCTGAGTGTGTGTGCTTGCACATACCTGGTACTTGGCTCTGAAAACGTAGTTGCAAAAGGTTATGAGCTACCATATGGGTGTTGAGAATCAAACCCAGGTCCTCTGAAAGAGCAGCAAGTGCTCTTAGCCTCTCATCCATCTCTCCAGCCCCATATTTTGTTTTGTTTTGTTTTAACAACAACAACCAAAAGGAAACAGGACCAGAGAGATGGCTCAGAGGTCAAGAACACTGTTGCTTTTGTGGAGGACCTGGGTTCGATTTCCTCACCTGCAGGATGGCTCACATCTGCCTGTGAGTTCAGTGCCGGGGATCAGACCCCCTCCTCTCATCTCCATGGGCACCAGGCACACATATGCTGCACATATACACTTGCAGGCAACCACTCACACACTTGAAATAAAATTTAAAAGCCCTTTTTTTAAAGAAGGAAAATAATGGGTACTGGCAAAGATGTGCGGAGATTCTGATCACCTTGTGACGCCAGTGAGTCAGCTGATTTGGAAATCAGTTTGACAGCCCCTTAGAAAGTTAAACCTCAGAATCATAGAATCCAGCAATTCCACTCCTGCCTAAAAGAGGAGAGGGGGAGGGGCTAGTGGGGGAGGGACTTGTAAGGGCAAGCAGGACTGCAAGGAGAGGAGGGATGGGGGCTGTGATCCGGTTGTAAAGTGAATAAAAAATAAATTATTGAAAAACAAAGCCAAGTTCACACACACACACACACATGCACCTACACACACACACACACACACACACACACACACACACACACACATACCTATACCCAGACATGCACAGTATTATTATTTGTAAGCAAACACAGAAAACAATGGAAATGCACAGTCGCCAGCTCATCTCCAAACAAATGCAGCATTTCCCTCCAGCGGGAAACCATTCAGTCACAAGAAGGCTGAAGAGTTGATGCAGCTAATTAGGAACCCCAAAGACACTTTGCTAAGTGAAAGAAGCCAGACTGAAAAGGTCGAAAGGCTGGGATACGATTCTATTTACATGGAAGACTCAAACTAGGCAAATCCCATCCAGAAGCCAGGTTGATACTGCTGGGGCTGAGAGAGGCAGGGGATGGAAATGGCTGATAGTAGAGGTGGAAACTAGGCAATTCCAATGAAAATATTCTCGATCTAGATAATGTAGGTAATATTCTGAAAATCAGAGTGTATACCTTCATGAGTGACCTTTATAATACGTGCATCACATTTTGGTAGAAATGAAGAGCTGGCATAAAAAGGTTTGGCCTGGAGGGGTCCTCAGTGTCCTTTCTCAATATAAAGAAGCAACAGGAACAAACACTATCACCTGCTATGAGGTCATGATCTAAGTGTTAACTGCTCAGCGAGTGGTCACACAAACGTGGCACAGACAGACAAAATCCAGAGCTCTCAGCACTGCTGTGTTAGCAAGAGGACCTGAATTGGCTCTGTGCAATCCACACAAGAGAAGCCAGGCATGGTAGCAGGGGCCTGCAATCCCAGCCCAGGAGAGGCAGAGTCAGGAGGAGGAATGGGGTTCCCAGGCCAGCCAGCATCACATACTTGGCTAATTATAGGAGAGGATTCGATAGCACTGAGACTTCATCCTGACACGCTGGGAGTCATTAGACACTTGGGGCTATGCACTTCTGGGCAGGAGGAAAGGGGTGAGGGGGACGACAGGGGGGCAGGTTCTCAAAGCCCGAGTAAGAAGGGAGAGAGAACAAAGGCCTCTTTGGGAAGCTCATGGGGCTTTGGGGCAATCTCAGGCCAGTTGAACAAATAGCAATACAAGAAAGTAGGCCTGGTTGAAGAGCAGGCCAGCATCTTGCTGGAGTGGGAACCAGGTTACAAAACCTAAGATATTGGCTTCAGGAAGCAGGGTCCTTTCCTGGATACCTAGGAAAGGCCACACTGCCTTATTCTTCCTCAACTGAAGGTTTGTGGACATAGACCTCACTGAGCTGCTCTCCTGGTGTCTGGCTGAGGAGAGCCTATGTTCCACAATGGTGGGTGTGGACGTCAGGAAGCCATGCCCACCGATGGAACAAAGCCAGAGTGCCCAATGAGTAGGTTTGTGTGCCCAGTGGAAGACAGGCCTTGGAGGGAGCACACTGGAACAGGAGGGAGAAAACTCCATTCTGTACCTGTGTGTGCTGAGCACACTGCTGCACCTTTCTTCACGCGGTACCAACCCCAGGTCTCCTGAGAAGTTAGGGTCCGAATTTTACAGGCGACAAAGATAAGGCTTAAAAAGGAGTCTTGTGTGTAAAGGGTTAGGGACCAGACAAAATGGAAACAGGAGTGTCTGGCCTCTGCTTTGGGCCTTGCCTCCCCTCTTTATTTTTTTATTTACCTTAATTTTGTATGTGGGTTCCACAGCTCCTTCACTAAGCCTGCTCATCCTCCTGTGTCCTCTATATCAGAATTCAGCCCCCAAGTAAGAAAGTGGGAGTTATCGGGCATGCTCCCCACCCTCAACATATTCAATTGGTCCACAAATATGGTTCATTCTGCCTTGCAGTGTATACCTGATCTATCTCTTTCTCCCCACTCCTCTTCCACAGAATCTCCATCACTTCTTGCCAGGAAGACTCCATTAGTCACCACATTAGTCTCCCCTGACATCTATCCATCACTCGGCAGCCAGAATCAATGACCTTTTCAAGACTAGATCCTGTAGCATTGTATTGGCCCTAGAATAAAGTCCTAGAGAGCTCTCTGTCATCTTGCCCCCACCTACCTCTCCTGCTTCTCTCATGCCGCTGTCCCCACACTCTCCCATGCCCTGTGCTCTGTCTACTCCACCAGCGGGTTCAAAGGCTCTGCAGTTTCTCCCCCATACCCAAATGATCAGGTGCAGCTTTGCTCTTTTGGTCCTCTGGAAAAGAAGCCTTGGTGCTCTCAGATGAAGTGAGGGCCACCTGTCATCCTCTCTGCTGTGTTCTGCCCATCACACAGTGGGGGGCCTTCCTAGACATTTGTCTTCCGCTCTTCCTATGTAGAAGTGAAGGCAAGGCTTCTTGCACTACCTGGCTTGCTATGCATCCTCATTGGCTGGCACAGGGCTTTAGTTGAATGAGTGACAAGGGGAGGTAGTTCTCCAAGAAGCTAAAAGGAGAAGCAGCATAGACTCTGAGCTGTTGTTACCTTGCTCAGGGAAGACTTCATCTAGGAAGTGCAGTTCACGCTATGCTGCCAAGTACAGCAGGTCCACTTGCCTTTGTTGATGTCATATGGTACCCTTGCCTTCTAACCCCCAGCTCTTTTCCTGTCTTACTCAATGTAGATATGCCAGTGATATGAAAATGGCTTACATGTTCACTAGAGTCTGGCCTACTCCTTTAAGGCTGACCTTGCTGCTGTGCAAAACAACCTAGCCACGATGCTCCAGCGGGTCCCTCTGTTGGGGAAGTGAGCCCCTCAGGCACTCGATGGCTCTGTGCTTCAGTGAGGATGGACCTTGATCTCCATCTAAGCGCTGTCATCTCTGCACTGCTCTTCCTGGCTTGTCTATGTAAAACAGGAACCCCTGAGATTCCTCCTCATCCCCTCCCTTCCTACTCTCTTAACATGCAACATCATCAGAAATTCTAGAACAGTGGTTCTTGACATTCCTAATCCTGCGGCTCTGTAATACAGGTTCTCAATGTTGTGGTGACCTCCACCCATAAAATTATTTCCCTTGCTACTTCATAACTCTAAGTTTGCTACTATTGGTAATGTATATAAAAATCTGATATTTCCGATGGTCTTAGGTGACCCCTGTGAAAAGGCCGTTCAACTGCAAGGGGTCTCGACCCCACAGAATGAGAACCACTGCTCTAGACGATTTATTTATTTACTGCCACTGCTCTCCTCCTCTTCCAAGAGTGTAAGTTCCAAGGCAGAGACTTTGAGCCATTTTGTGTCCTCCAGTGTGTCTAAAAGGAAGAGCATGCAGCCTGTGAGTTAATGCCTGTGGAATGGATGTCTTCCTCATTTACCTCCGACCACCACGTGCAGTATTCAACCGTGTTTTGCCTTCTCTCCTTAGCACCCTGTGGATCCTTGCTGAGTCTTTTTAGAGTCATCTGCCATCTGCCATGTCTGTAACAGATCTCACGAGTGATTGAAAGTTTGAGCTGAATATAATCTATCAGTCTTATTGCCTGCCCCCACACAAGCTCTAACTGCTCTCGATTTAGCAAGTCCCATTCTATAGAGAGTCTAATTATAGAGGGCTGTAACAAAAGCAGTTTCATGTTGCAATAGTGTTTGAATGTGCTCTTGGAGAAGTACTCAACTGCTCGTGGCACACTAGTATTACAGGCCACCCAAGTGATGGGGCATCAGGACATGGCTAAGCTCAACTGCAGAGGTAAGCAGATGACTTTGCCTGGAGGAAAAGGGTGCAAAGGGTATAATCTTGAAGGAGAGTGATTCTCCAGGGACCCACTAGCAAGTGCCTTTCTAATTCATTTATTCATTATATATTTGCTACTTAACATGTTTTGCTGTTCCAGGGGCACTTGGGGACTGTTCAGAAAGAGTCCATGACTAAGAAGTAAATCTGGCAAGTAAACAGATTACTAACCTGACAATGTATGCATGGCTATTGTAGAAAGAGGTGAGCCAACAAGATCTGGCCAGATAAGTGGAAAGGTTTTCATGAGAAAAAAAATGCTTAAGCAGGGTCTTCAGGATAGCTAAGAACTGTCTAGAGAAAGGAGGTTAGCCAAGAAAACACAGTCTAGGCAATGGGGTACCCAAAGCACAGGCCAGTCATCTGCACGGCCTGAGGAGCACAGCATGCAGAAGGCTTGCAGCTGAAGATGGAGGCTTGGGAGACTTGATGAGGGCCACCATGAAGGGTTAGTCTAGATCCAGCTCAGCAATGGAGGCATGGCATGATCATGTGTGCACACTGCATCTCTCCACTTTGAAGAGGGAGCAGCCTGGAAAGGGTAGGGAGAGAAGCTGAATGGGCAAGAATGGATAGAAGGAGTCATGGGTGCTCTGGCTCACCACCCAGCATTGTTTCCTTCGTTCTAGAGTGAGACACCAGCTTAACAGATGTCCTCTTAGAAACACCAACACAACCCTTCTCAGAACTCAGAGTATGAACATTGATCTAATTGTGACTTAGTAAGACATCAATCAATTGTGCCACAAAACCTGAGTGTCTACTGGGAACCTGACTCTGGGATAAACCTGAGCAGGACATGGACTCTGTTCTGGAATGTCTTCCAAAGGTTCAGAAGTTTAGTGTCCAGGCAGTGCTACTGGAAGGTGGTGGTAGCTGAGGAGATATGGCCTGATGGTGGCAGACCTTCCCTCAGATTACTGGCTCATACCCTTGAATGAGGCTGTAAGACCCCAAGCTCCTATTTCTCTCTGGCCATTAGGCATATGCTTTTGCTTCTTTGTGAGTTCTCCATGATACATTGGCTTGCCCCAAGCCCATGAGCAATGGGGCCAAATAGTCATGGATGAAATGCTCTCAAACTGTGAGCCGAAGCAAACCTTTTCTCTTCACAAAAGTATTGCCTCAAGTGATGCATTACAGGAAACTGACGAAAACAGAGCCTGTCCCCAAAGGGTCAACAATGAACAAAACTGAGAGTTAAGGAAATGAAAAAAGGCCAGAAGAGAACATTCTGGAACCTAGGTCTGGTTTTAGAAGGTCACTGTGATTGGCTAATAGAAGTAACTTATGTGTCTCTGCATGGAGTTTGGAAATCGACACAACAATGTGACAGTCATTGTAAGCAAGAAAGCAAAATTCAAATGCCCTCACAGGATGTACTAAGGGCAAATGTCTGCCCCCAACCTCAAGTGATCACATTCTTCCTCTGTCTGCCCTTCCCTACCTTGGGTCTTATTTTAAATCACACTTATTCGTTGTGTGTGTCTGCGTGTGTGCCATGCCACACATCATATGGAGGTCAGAGAACACCTTGTGACAGTTGGTTTTCTCCTTCCTTCATGCAATCCTGATACTTGATCTCAGGTAGTCAGGCTTGACAGCTAACACCAACATTCATGAGGCCATCTTGCTGATCTAATCCTGCTCTTCTGTGTTCTCCACTGAATGGGTAACTGCTTTCAATAGTGTCCCTGAAAAGATGGAATATCTAATAAACTGTTCATGGCTGGGATGACTGTGCTCCAGTTCCTTGTGTGACAGCTCCACATTTAGTCCCACCTCTCTGCTTTGTCTCTGATAGCAATAGGATGAACTGTAAGAGGTTAAACTGACTCTGACAGCCCACCTGCTGTCTTCTGTCCTGTGCTGGTCTCTATACTACACACACACACACACACACACACACACACACACACACACACCAGTACCTGGAGTCTTTATTACTCCTCTCTCCACCACATCTCAGCTTGTTGTCCATGTTTGCTTGGCTAAGTCCTACTTATACTTTCCATCTAGGGTTAGAAGCCGCTTCTTCCAGGTTGACTTCTTGGACCTTCAGTCTTGGGTTTCTCCTTATTGTAATGTCAGAGGGCCTTGTATTTTTCCAATCAAAGCAACTTACCCTGTGCTTTGGTAATAATGGAATCCATATTGATTTGTCTGTGTCGCCTCCAATCTGTGACCTATTCCAAAGTTCAGGTCTGGCACAGTAGAGACATCAGTTTATGATAGAACCTCAATGGAGTAATTGCCTCGATCAGATCAGTCTGTGGCCATGTCTACGTGGAAGGTTTTAATTTCTGACCAATGGGAGGGGGTCTAGCCTACCATGGGCAGTGCTATTCCTAGGCTGTACAAGAAAGCAGGTTGAGCAAGCCAGGTGAAGAAAGCCAATAAGTAGTGTTCCTCCATGGCCTCTGCTTCAGTTCCTGCCTCTAAGTTCCTGCCTCAAGCTCTGGACTTAGCTTCTCTTCGTTATAACTGTCGTCAGTAACCTGAAATAAACCCTTTCCTCCTTCAGGTTGTTTTTGGTCAGTGTTTTATTAAAGCCACAAAAAAAAAAAGCAAACTAGAGCAATCACCTGCCCAAAATACTCTATAAAAGCAAAGGGGTTAGATCTCAAACTTAGTTCTAATAATAGAAACCAGTGCCAAATAGTGTTCTATCTCTTTGCAGACTGTTAGTCTAAGTTATACATCATCTTATCATTTCAACGTATCTTTATGCCATTAGTCACTGTCTATTGTATATTAAACATATGAATCAAGTTTTGATCATTTCTTACAATGATGAATTCATCTGTGATACCACATGTTCAGCATGCCTTACATTCCATAAGCAACTCCTGACAAACTATCGGTAAGCTGCAAGTGAAAAAATAGAGCTTCCTAGTTTTGTGGGTTTGTGAAAAGCTGCTTCATGGTTCTCTACATGAGCTTCATTAACAAACTTTCCAGGCTGGAAAGATGGCTCAGTGGTTGAGAGCACTGTCTACTCTCCCAGACGATTCAGGTTCAATTCCCAACATCCACCTGACAATTCATAAGTGCCTGTAACTGCATTTCCAGAAGATCCATTGTCATCTGGTTTCTGTGAGTACTGCACACACCACGCACATAAGCACTACATGCAAGCCAACACTCATACATATAAAAGTATATGAAAGAACCAACTAGGACTATCTCACTGAATGTCATTGTCACACTATGTGGAAAAGTCTTCTACTTTCATAGCTATTCTTAGCTTTAAAATCAAAAGCTAACCTGACCTGAAATACTCAGCCACTTGCTTGCTCTGACACAGAATAGATTTTTGTGGGGTAAGAATATAAGAGAAAAATAATTGCATGACAAAATGTTCTTTGCCAGCAGCCTACCCTATAGCTTAGGCATATGGTGACTTTTTCCATGAGCATGTGGACTTCTGTATGCCTGGCAATCACCAAAAGCCTGCAGGTGGCCATTAATCCTCAAGGCAGAGAAGAGAAGAAACCTGATTGCAATTTGATCTTCTGGTTTTCTAGGCCCTATCACCTTAGTCAATTGAATTATCAAGATCGTCACATGAGACACAAATGCCTTTGTCCTTGGACTACTTCATTCAACCCAAGTACAAATGCTTCCCCAGTAACCATTTGCCAGGCCCATAGCTGTGCTTAAAGGTTGATATAAAATATGGTTCTAGGAAATAAAAATTATATGTGTGTTTTAAAAGCACCATCAAAGTACTAAGATGATGTCAAATAGCATGAGGAGGAGATATTAAATTTCTCTTAAAGTTTGGTATAATAGAAATTGTGTCTTCTGCAGTTTTGGATGGGTATGCCATGAACTGGTAACAGCTGCATTGCTTGTGGCCCCTTTCCCTCCATGTCTGACAGGAATCTTAAAGATAAAATATGTACTCAGCAGAAAGAAGGCCTTTCTTATATAGCTGTCTTTTATGTCCTCATTCCACAGCTCCTTTATCTTGGCCTGTATGGTTCTTTGGAAATGTAGGGTTTCTTTTTTTAAAAATTATATACCTCCTATATTATCTCTTGGAGAATTCCAGGCATGAATAATTAATAAGTAAATAGATGGAGCTCTCTGGGTTCAGCTTAGTCAGCCTGTCACTGTACCGTCACCATCTTTATCAATGCCAGAAGAGATCACTCTGATAAGAACCACTGATGTCCAGACCATCACCCATCACCATCAAAAGAAACAGTCCCTTTCTACTTCGCTTGACTCATGGGACACTGTGTTTTAAAATAAAAACAAAACAAAACAGAAAAAGAAACTTAAACCAACTTCACAAAGAACTGACAAGATTTGATTAAAAATTCTATTCCAGTCTTCCTCCCCAACATGATACAAAAATGTATGAAAGTAACAGTTGATTTAATCCCCTGCCTTTATTCCCCTCAGCTGATCAGAAAGAAGCATGGGGCATTCTGGGAAGCAAGAGCAACAATCACAGAGGGAAGAACTGTCCCATGATAATACACAGCTAGCCATGCTCAGAAAGGACAAGTCTCTGCTGAGAAATGGAAACAGCGACTCCTCACAGGAGTATCTTGCTACCTGGCACAGTTGGAGTGACACAGATAAAGACCTGAGAATGTGTCCCCAGTGAGCTTCCTCCTCAGTCAGCTCCCCCTCTTGATGTCTCCAGAGTGATGTCAGCAAGCTAAGAGGCAAGAATGGCTGAGACGGGCAGAGGGGATAAGAAGGCAAAGCGATCTTCAGAAAGATTAAGACGTTGTATGTAGATGTCAACTCTACTTACAACCTTAACTATGTGGCTGGACTGCTCTACACCAGGACAGGTAGAACTCTGGCCTCTGAGCACATTAGGCAAGCTCTCTCTAGCTGTCACTGTGTCTAGCCCTCTTACCAAAAAGAGCAGCTAGCAGACTTTAGGCTGCCAAGGATGGTGGAAAGAAAGAACAGAAAGGTCAGATAATGGAGTATATACAGAATGCTATCAAACACATTCTATTTCATAACGAAAACTGATATTCCCTAAGCTCCTCTTCCTCTATGACTGAAAATATCCATTGCAATGTTAAAGCAGAAGTGGGGGTAAGGGTGGGGGGAGATCTGAGAAAAAAATAGTAGTTTCCTCGGTATTTAATTCAGCAACTATCAAGCCATCTGCTCATTGGCTCTTCGGTTCCGTTGTTCCTGCATGTATCCATTACCTCATTCATTCAGTACTAAGCAAGCATGTTTTGAGGAAGGTCCCACATGTATAGGCCATGTGACTATTGCCAATAAGGACCATACGGTCTGTGAGCGATAAATACATAGGCAGTTATGAAACACTGGGCAACATAAAAGAGGTCATCATGGATCTTGGTAGTTTAGAGGACAAAGACACTTGGCTGCAACCAGTCTAGGGAGTTTCTCCAGCTAAACAGGTATGACACAGAAATAAGCAAAATGCTTTGCTGCCCTGTAAGGTCTATCCACGTCTGAGCGGCAATAGGCAGTTTATACAGCTATCACTGAAGAGAGACAGGAAATGGATGGACACACTCAAATAATCAATGGCCACAGAGAAGGAAGGAGCTGTGAGGAGGAGCTGTGGAGAGGCTTCTTGAGTTACAGAGGCTGAATCTAGTGTTTTCCATACGAGGGAGATTTGGACAGGGACACAGACGAAAGGCATCCATGTGAATACTGGGGGTAGAGATTGTAGCAAAGCAGGTCCACACCAAGGATCGCCAGGGACCACCAGAAACAGAGGGTGATGGGAGAATCCTCCTCCGGGGCCTCTGGGGAGATCACGGCTTTGCTGGTGTCTCGGTCTCAGGCACCTTGCCTAGAAAGTTGTACGGGAGTGATTTCTGTGGTTTTCAGCCCAGATTGGGTAAATACGGATGCTTTAAGGCAGGAGTTCAGTGTCCACATGCACTCAGAGGATTTCTAGACCTTCCTTTCAGAGGGAGGTAATGCTGCCCCACCTCACTACTGCCTTCCCAGGGCTCAGACCACTGGCTCGCTGGTGTTTACAGCACACGCCTGTCTTGCTACAACAGGCTCGCCATGGGCAGGCAAAATGTCTGCTTTGTGTTTCCATTCCCAGGATCTACAGTTAGGATATCAAAATTAAGCAAATCCAGTCTGAAGAAGAGGCCAGGAGAATATGGTTCCTCATTGAACATTTGGGAGCCAAGGTGATGGTTACTGTTAATTTTCAAAGTAAACTTGACTGGATTTAGAATCACAGAGGAGACACAGTTATGGATTCCCCACCCCCACCCCCATATATCTTCCCCTCCCCCCCCCCTCCTCTCTCCTCTCTGAACCAAGACTCTCCCACTGATTACAAGGTTGCTGTAGAGCATGTGCAGGATTCTGCTACTCTAGGAGAACAAGGCTGAGCGTTGGCTGGGATATAAGCCCCACACATGGGTTAGAAACAGTTGAAAGGATTGTAAACAAAGGGTAATGATAAATGCTTATGCTGTTAGAGGTGGGAGGTGTTTTGTGGGTTGGTGATGGGCCCAGTGTCCCTCAGCCTCTTCATTAATGACGCGGTGGGAGAAGGAAAACACCAACAGCACGTTCATTAGAGGATGCTAAATCGGGAGGTGCAGCAAACATCGTAAAGGACCAAGGACTTGTCCTGGACTGATGTGACAGGGCCAGTCTCCGCTAAGGGAAACAGAACAGTGTTCAACCCGGACACCACCCACTCCACAGAACACTCACTCTTCTTAGAAACCATTTCTTCAGAGGGAAAAAAAATGATTAAAAGTAAAATCTTAAAATGTTTTCATGCTTGTGTTTCTTCTTGTTATGGGCAATCTTCACAATGGATGTGTTACAGAAAAATTAATCTGCTTTTATGCGTCACAGAAGTCGGAAGGCCTAAATGGAAATCTCTCCACCACCATTCCTGGACTTCAGTGAGAAGAGAAAGACAAAAAGCAGCCCCCATTGCACCGCGAATAGCAACACAGACAATCTTCTGTCCCATGGGGCCTTCTGCCTACCAGCCTGAGGTCTGACACGGACAGGGTGTTGATCTTGCAGGTCACTTCCTTATCTGAGCCTGGTTCATCTTTCCCTGGAAGGTCTCCCTTTCCATTTTCTGTTATCCTTGTCACTATGTGATTCTTAATTGACTGAATCAAGGCTTAAAATTCATAAGACATTGGCGGACCATGTGAGGGAGAGAAGTCTGTTTCCTGCCCACAGGAATAACAGATGGAGAACTATTTAGCCTATTTTCAAAAGTCAAACGGTTAATCTGGAAGGAGAAAATATAGCTGAAGACTTTAGAACATTAAGCTCCTTGAAGAAAGCTGTTGTATAAATAATATATTATAAGCACTTAAAATCTTACCTGCTTGCAGAATTTCCCTGAGTCCTTGCCACAACATCCAACTTAGCAAAAATGTTATTTCTTTCCTCATTCATTTCGGGCTTATCAAACACTGTGTGCTAAACACTATCCATTTCTCAGAGGAATTCAGAGTGATGGAGGTGACAGGTATACAGAATTACTCTAAATACATTTTTTAAAATGTTGAGATACACTGGTAATGTCTAAACTGGGTCTTTACAGACTGCACCATACTTGTCTAGTGGAAATAAATCAGGAAGGACAGGCAACTGTAAAGGGCTGTGCATCTATAGGCATAAGGACTTAGTAACAAACACATCACTGACAGAGCTTCTCGAACCAGTGAGTTGCTCCATGAGGTTAGGACAAGTGCAGCCTGCAGAGAGAAGGCGTTGTGATGTGTTGCTGGCTGGCAGATGGGAAAGGAAGTCCACTCCTCCATGGCAGTTCTGCTGGGCTGAGTTCTTATTGTCTCTCTTTACCACTCTAAAGAGGCTGAACTTGATTTTCTGTGTAACCCAGAAGCATCAGTCGTTTAAAGCAGAGAATGCGGATTCTAAAACCATCTTCTTTTTTTTTTCTCTTCATGAATTTATTTTATAAAATATACCCATTTAATTTGTCTTCTTATCACTTTCATAATACATAAGAAGCACAGTGGACAAGATGCCCATTAAGATGACTATAGTCACATTTAGGGGGTCCTATAATCAAGATAGCATACATACCACAACAGTGTTCTAAAGGCTAGCTCAGAAGAAAAAAAAAACTCACGCTACCTTATCACAATATGGAACGCACTGTGTTCTCTTTTCCCATTAAAATATTTAAGCCACTGTTTCATTTAGCATTACAGTAAATAAGAGCTCTGTCTCAACTACTACAAGAAGGAAAATAATCCTAAAAGACATCCTTTTCCCCTTCCAATGATTTGAAAGCTACCATTATCCCCTGCCAATTAAAATCATCAGGTTGATTTGCACTAATTGTTAAAACAATCAAGGCACAAGCTCAACAGGTTATCTGTAGCTTGTAGTAAAATGATATACCAGTATGTCTCTCCTTAGTTAAAAATACATAATTCTTTTATTTTGTAAAACCATCTTCTTTCAACTACAACGATTAGTTAACCAGAGTTTCGGTTTACTTACTTCATGGCCAAATGGTTACACTAACAAGATGGTATTGTATATGGGAGAGGAAATTTGGGGCATTTAATATTATAATACATAAACGTGGTTTAAAAAAATTTATCCTATCGTGTATAATCTTTTTAGGAGGAAGACCTCACACATTTCTTTTAAAATGTGGCTTTTGACAATTCACAAACATTTCTGTTTGTACAAGCAAATGCATTTTGGAAGCACATGAGTTTCCCTAACATCCACTACACAACACTGAGTCAGAAGAGGCTGACCCAAGCTGGGCATAAGAATAAGATAGATACGTTAATCACGGTTTTCACCACCATTCTAAGCATTGCCTCACTTATCTTGCATCCATACGAGATCTTGTGAAGTAAATCCTAGTTCAGAATCAGTTCTCCTAGATCCCTTGACTTTGACTAGTGAGTTGTATGACCTTGAGGTGTCAGTCACTCCCCAGGCTCCGCTCTCTTTCATCAGCTCACATGGGTTTATGATAAACCGATGTGGTGATAAAGAACTGGATTTGAAACTCCCCGTGCCGTAACACAACCAAGAATGTCAGCGTATCACGGGGAAGCTGCTGAGATGATTCAGTACAAAATGAAGAGAACTTTTATGGCCCTGGGGAATTCCAAGGATCGATAGGTCCATGACACACAGCCAAGGGTTATTAGTATCTGATCAGTGGGCAGGGGCTTTCAGGCAACATCAAAAAGCACATTTAGCTGCTTTTGATAGGAAGGTTTCAACGCTGTGATGGAAATGAAGACATATCTTAGCACTTCACCAGGAATGACCAACTGTGAAAGCTATGGGCACCTTCATGACAACCTACTGAGTGGTTTTGGACCTCAGACTCTGTTTCTAATTTAAGGGAGGAAACACTGGCCACAGAAGCACTTCTGTGACTATCCCACTGAAACTGCCCCTGGTGTCCCTGGGAGCCTGGAGTTATCCTTGCCTGTGTCTGTAGAAACTCAAAGCAAAAGCCCAACAATTGTATCCTTTCTGACCTTCCTTCTTAATGATCTGGGACCCAGGAAACATACAGTGCCTGGCAACAGATGATAATCCCAGCCTTGGCATTGTCTGTTAGGACTCTAGACTGAAAGGATGCTACCCAATCTCATCTGGCCCTGACAGGACCATGGGTTATTTTTTAAACACTGCAACACCTGTATCTCATCCCATCATATTTATGCCTCAACAGAACCTGGAACTTAATTCCCATAGTATTCAGAATCTCACTTGGTAGCGGTATTCAAGAGTTGTTTCTAATGTGACCTGAGAGAGAAAAATTGTGTGTGTGTATAGTGGTCTTCTATTGCTCTATTAAATGTGAAAGAAGCAAAGTTCTGATTAAATTGAAGCCAAGCTGTTTGATACGGCAGTGTTGGAAGAGCAATGTTCTTTGATGTTGAAGCCCAGAACAGACCTCTGCTCCAGACCTGTGTACTTTTCATAAAGAAAACGGATAGATCACACTTCCCTTACACGCACACAAGCATGCAAACAGAGACAACACTAATGGCGATGGAATCCAGAACAGGTAACTCTGAGCCTTGTACTGAGCTCTAGATAGGAAATACAAGTCACAATTTGCCAAGCCTGCCCCACCCCTCCAGCCTGCAGTTCTCTGTGGATGTTCAGTTTGTTCCCTCATTAGACTCCATACACAGCAGTGCTAATGAGGTCATTTGCTTATTGCCCTTTGGATGTTGAGCTCTGGGAGAAGCATTCAGTGTGGGGATCTTGCTCATGTTTCTAGGAAGAATGAGATGAAGTTTCTAGAGTTCTAGAAAGAAAGGAACTCTCCTGTTCCAACGTGGTCTTTCCCAGGAGTCGCTTTTCTAAGAGTCTGAGTCAGAAATAAGATCAGAAGAAACTTCTCTTTTTAATGATGGCTACATTTTTTTTTTTTTACTTAAAGTCAGGTGGCTGCTCCATCTCCCCACACTTTCAGGGACTTAAGGGTCCTGCTTATTTCATGGACCATGATCCTGGCAATACCAAGACACTGTTGGATCCTTGACATCTCTGAAAATGGCTAGTTTGATGTCTCAGGGATCCTTCAGTTTATAGGATTCATTGCTAAGCCAGAAGCTGGCTCTTTATACTACAAGTCAAGATTCCCAACACAACGGTGATGTGACAGAATGCAGCGGCAGGCATTTGGAGAACCCCATTTGTTCTCCAAATCCTTTCAAGCGGTCTCTGAGCCTGACTCACGTCCAATGCAATAAGCTGCCCCCCTCCAAATGCTAATTCTATTCTCATAGGTTGAAGCCTGGGAGTTCTAGGAATCGCCATTTATCACAGAGCCTAGGGGTTCCTTTAGGTCCCAGGGCAAAGCTTCCTGAACAGTTAGTCCCCTGGGGTCTGTTTTCAGATGAAATTTTTAAATTTCAGATGAAATTTTTAAAAAGTCTAAATAACACTGTCATTTCTGCTCCATATGCCAAGCCCTTGGTGTGGATGCAGGTGTATGAATTCCATGGAGGTTACTCAAAGGCTTGGCAACAGTGCCACGCAGGCTGGGAGTTTGTTTTGAAAAGGCTCCTTCCCGCCAGCTCCCTTCCAGGCACTGTGCTGTCATTCCTGTGACACATTAAGAGGAAACGCTAACATTACACAGATGCATTAAGTCATGCAGCGGTTTCATGTGCATCTCTGGGCCTTCGAAGCATTCCACCACAGAGGTGTCCAGCCACAGGAAGGAGTCGGCTGCATCCAGGCCAGCCAAAACTGTGTTCACAACACACATCACAAAGGAGTGTGACGCCCGAGCCTGTGCCATTAGGCCGCATTAGCCAGCATCACCCATTGTCTCTAATTAATAATTGAATTCAATCCATACAGAGGACCTCGGGCCAGGCTGGAAGAGGCCTACTGCACATTAGAACGGAGCATCTCCAGGGGCTTTCGAAGCACTTTGTCCATTTAACAAGTCAATCTATAAACTACAGTCAACGAGTGCTCATTAGCAGCAGATGATCTACCCAGAATGTTCATCGGCTGCCCATTCACCTTGCTTCCCCAGGATGCCTTTCCTCTGGCCACACATGAGCTTACGACCCCTTCGCGGGACATGCTTTCATGCACCAGTATGGGTCCCTAGTCCTCCTAGCTTACATAACAGTCTCAGGTCTCTTCAAGAATGACTTACAACAAGAGACCTACTTTCCCCAAGGTCATATTCCTTCCCACAGAGGTTGCTTACAAACATAGGTTATGAGAAAACATGAAGGCCGTCACATGTCGCATGCCAACTAAAGAACACCCTCGGTCCTGTGTCCCCAAAAGGATGGCTGTGCTTCTATTTGGATGTTTGCAGGCCAGCTTCCTCTCTGCTCACCCCCTACTTTCATTTCTCCCCTCAAATAACATGCCAGGAGCACTGTCCAATAATACCTGTGCACATAATACATTTCCCACATCCAGGTCTGTGTCCCAGAACTCCGTCCACACCTGAAACGCTATAGGATATCTTGCCTGCCACTAAAGGGGCCAGCCCTAGGTGCTAATGAATAACCCTCATAGAAGTCTTTCCTGAATTGTTAAAGATGTCACCAAACACTGGCTACCCTTCTATCTAACTTGGACACTAGGGAACTTCATAGGTTTGTTGTTGTTGTTGTTGTTGTTGTTGTTGTTGTTTTGGACCAATGAATGCAAATGTGATTTGTAAATTTAGGGCTTAGGGAAAACTAGATGACCCAAGCATACAAATCTGTGGGTTTAATTGACATTAAACTGCACATTTACTATCCCGGAACAAGTATCCATTCTTTTTTTTTTTTTGACAAGTCTTCCATTCAGACAAATTTGAGGAGTGTTGCTCAGTCTTGCAAGAGCAAAGTGCTGTCCCCAGAACTTAATATAGCCTGCCATTAGTGATTCAGCCATGTAGCATGGCCAGGACACATGTTCTTACTATTCCCTATGTTTATAAATCAGAAAGCAAATGTTTTCAACTAGGGAAAGGGTATAGAATTGACCCACAAACCCAAATCCTGCACACTGAAGGCAATAACTTAAGCCTCAGTGTTCCATTTGGGAATATCCCTTCCTCAACAGCAAAACCAAAGCAACCACTATTTGAATCTAACACAAGGAAACAAATGGTCTCGGTAGGAGCTGCACCAGTGTTCAGAGAGGGTCACAGGTCACTCCTCTCGGGATTCCACTCTGGCCCAGACCTAGTGTCTACCACTGCCCCCTTCCAGGCACATGAAGAACAAATGAATTGTCTATGCAAATGGGGTAGAATCTGAACAACTCTTACTATAGTCTCTGAGTTGTGTACCCAGGGCCCAAAGAATAATGTTCCCAACTTCAGTGGGTCTTTTTTTTCTGTTTATTTTTCTTTACAAGGCAGATTCTCTCATTGCAATGTGAAAAATATTGTCTTGATGTATTTATAAGTTTGGTTTTTTGCCTCATGCAAAGGCCATGGTAACAAACCATTACTATCCTTGGAAATAAGATCTTCATGAGGGCTGATGTAGAGCTGGGCTATAGCAAAGATGATACCTGTACCATAGGCTTACGGGAAGCTAGACAAGTAGAGACTAGTGTGTGTGTGTGTGTGCGTGTCTGTGTCTGTGTCTGTGTGTCTGTCTGTGTGTCTGTCTGTGTGTATCTGTGTGTCTGTGTGTGTCTGTGTGTGTGTATGTATACCAGGGTGGGCCACATGTGTTTAGATATGTGCATGAACTGAAGCTGTGGATAGATGCATGTGCATCTAGCAGCATGAGAAAGCAATGGCAAGTGCCTGAACTCTAATTCCAGATGTACAGCTCTTGCCCCAGCACTAACTTTCTGTGGAAACCTTTTTGTCCAAGTTCAGTTCAGTGCCTTGTTTTTATCTCCCTCTTTCATTAATGTGGTAGTAAAACAGCCATGAAGAGTCTCGTGTGAAATTAGACTGTGTGTAGGCATTACGTCAGGATGTAGTCAATCATAACCAAGAGAGAATGGGTGACAATCATCTAGCAGAATTAGGTACCAACCTCTGAGTCTCATGAGAGCAGCAGTATATGTGAAGTGATGTACCAACGTGGTCTTACGTAGAATGGATAAAGACCTTCGTTATGTGGAAGTGTTCAGTGTGTGGATCTAGAATAGGAATGTAATTGTCAATGAACTGTTTTGGCTAGAGTGAGAACTACCCTCACAACAAGCCATGACAAGGACTCATTCCCAAAAAGAGAACATAAAAGCAACCATTTGTTGATAGTCTCACCTACTGAGTTTTCTGAACTGGAGAACTGATGTCAGCACAGAGAAGAGGCAATGTCAACTCAGCTGGAGAAGTTAAGAATTACTGTAACCGACTATGAAGCTCAAGGACCTGCCTCCAGGTGACTGCCCTGTTTGAATCCCTGTCCCGACTTCCTTTAGTGATGAACTAAGATGTGGAAATGTAAGACAAATAAACCCTTTCCTCTCCATGTTGCTTTGGTCATGGTTTTTCATCATAGCCATAGAAACCCCAACTAAGGCACACAGGATTCAAACTCAGAGCCTCTTATTTGTATTGCAAGTGTCTTTACCCAGTGATCTATCTCCCATCCCAGGGGTTGGTTTTTTTTTTTTAAATAAATTGATGTAATCTTTATCCTGTTGGATTTTGAAGGCAGCTATCCAAGTCTCACTAGAAATGTCCTTTTACAATAAGCTAATATCCTGTAATCATTCAGAAACAGAAATGGGCGTCTCATTTCGACAGAGTTGACATACACACAACTTTCTCTGAGGTTAAGAACTGGTTTTGCTTGTTAATATAAAGGGGGAACATACTGTACAGTGAATCTAGGTCTCAGATTGATTCCCTGTGAAACTCATATAAAACAACATTGTGTCCTCTCTGAAGCAGAGATGTGACATGTCATGGGATTCGGGGGTTGGGGAGAGCAGTCGCTACCTTAAAAATAGTAGAAGGAGCTTGCAGTTCCAAGGTTTTAGCTCACTATATTGATTAATAATTTTTTATTATGACCCGGACTTGGTGCTAAGATCAAAACAATTATCTTAAACTTAAGCCTCTCCTCCTTGATCATCTCTAATTTCAATGGGGGGGGGGGAAGGATAACAAATTTCAGCTGAAATTAGACTTTTCTGGACTGTTCTTGGAATGAGCTCAAACAAAGAGAATGGGCTATCTACCACAGCAAACACAGGCATACCACATAAAATCTATTTTTAAAGGCGTTAATAGGTAAAAAAGAATTCAATTTATCCCCTGAATGTTATTCTCCAAAAAAGGCATTTCATGAAGCAAAGATTCTTTCAACATCTTGCTCAACTACATACAACAAAATGACTTAGGAGAAGCTGCCAGGGGCTTCTCTGTGGTTTACATGCAGCCAATTTCAAGAGAGAAGGGCTAGACCACCATAGAGATGCTATAACGTACCAGTTTCATAAGCATCTCTGTAGTACATGCTACTCAGGAAAAGACTATATTGACTCATAGATGCTCACGAGCGTTGTTTTATTTTTAGTGAGGACAGTTAAGAATAGATTTTTTTATATATTTATAAAATGTCTCTCAGACAAGCATATGAGAAAAATTTCCAAGCAACATCTTGCTTTATTTCTCAATACTCACAGGTGGAAGAGGGGGAAAAAACCAAACCAGACAACATTTTGCAATCCTAACTGAGATCATTATCAGATGCCTTCTGGTACCTCAACATATTGCAAGGCTGAGTTTGCCCTTGATACTTAGGGTTTGAAGATGGAAAACAGAATTCATTCCAAAGGCAAGGGAGGGACAGAACTGGGAAGGGGGGGCGAGCATCTTGGGACTGCTGACTGCCTAGTATGATGTGCAAAATGTACTAAAGGTTCCTCTAGAAATATGTGCCCCCACCAGAGCGTCAAACTCCACTATTACCCAGCCAAGCAAGGGACAGGAGAACCTCTTTCCCCTGGCGCCCTTCTCTTAAACAGTACTCCCGCTACTGGGAGGACCTGGCTACTCCTAACCTCTCTGCAGTGCTGTCCGCTGCAATTAATGACACAGTACTATCTCAAATTCCTATACATACTGGAATGTATAAAACACATGGTCCTATTATCTCTTACTGAACCCACACAATGTTAGAGGAAATTATGCTTCTCTTTCAGAAATGAGAGCAATCCGAAGAAACCAAGGACTTAAGCAGAGGCCCTCTCATCTTTCCTTATATTTATTAGTTTTTTCTAATAGTCAGTCTGCACAATAAATGCTCTACCAGGCCAGTCACCAGGTCTCAACTCCACAATAAACTCAGGCTGCCACTCCACCCTGCCACCTTGGGCAGGTATTTTAGTCTATAAAACAGGAGTACGCACAAAGCCCTATCTAATCCGCAAGGGAGGCAGGAAAGCAGGACAATTAAAGAGAAGGTGATTTAGAAACTGTAAGGAGAACTACTCAGACCTGAAGTGTTGCTATTAGCACCTTATGTGCAAACACTATGCCTTTGACTTTATACAAAGGACTGCTAGCAAAGGTCTGTGAGCAGAGGGGTGTTGTGTGGAGAAGGAGGAAGAAAGGGAAGACCAAACATCATTCTGTAAGTTACAACTACATCCCAGACCCTCACTGGACAAATGACCTCTGAAATACAACACTCTCCTCAGTAGTGTATCTCTGAGATCTAGAACAAAGTCTGCGTTGGGAAAGGACAGAAGCAAAAGCCATGTGAGATAAACAGTGCTGTTAAGAGATGGTTCAGAGGTTCTATCAAGGGGCGCAAGAGTGACTTGCTGATAGAATGCTTGCCTGGCGTACGCTGGGCTCCAACTCTTTTCCCCAGCACTGAGATGATGGAGGTGCAGGTGGGAGGGGGGAGAGGGAGGAGGGATGGGCATAGAGATAGAGACAGATAGACAGACACTAGCCAGAATTCTGATGGGAAAAAAAAAAAACTCGCCAAATTTAAAGAGTTCAGATTTCAGAAAACAAAACAGCAAATACACTACCAACATTGATGGCCCATTTCAGTTTGTTTCCCTGAGCCACACCCCAGGCCCAAAGAACCAAGTTGTTATTTGGCTGGCTGGCTGGCTGGCTGGCTGGCTGGCTGGCTGGCTGGTTGGTTGGTTGGTTGGTTGGTTGGTTGGTTGGTTGGTTGGTTGGTTGGTTGGCTGGCTGGCTGGCTGGTTGGTTGGCTGGCTGGCTGGCTGGCTGGCTGGCTGGCTGGCTGGCTGGTTGGTTGGTTTTTGGAGAGGGGAATAAGAAGCCATTTAAGTGACCACAGAACCAGGAGCATAGATTTAGGTTACCCCAAAATTATATGTTCCAACATGGGAGCATTTTCATGAATTTTTATAGTTTTACAGAACAAAGAAAGCCATAAATCATGGCAAGTGTAAAATACTCTGGTGGGTACATCAGAGAGGCAGGTACAGCAAGATGGAGGGGCTTCTCTATGGGCCCAGGATGCTTTCTGGTGACATTCTTGGCTTTGAGATGGGTGGAAGTTAGTAGTCTGTTGTTAATGATGTCAAAAGGTTTTTATTTTCATCTGATCTAAGATTCCTTTTTTAAGTGCATGTATTCTTACATCCTTAAAAGTGGGATTAATCAGTATGATGCTAGGTCCCAAGTACCACTGTACTCTCCTTCCCAAGCGAATGAGGTAGGGTGTTCTGAAAACCAGTACTCAGCGGGTTCCCAATGGGGCTTGGTGATGACAGCCCAACCATGCTGAGTCCTGTCCTCCTCTAAGCCCTGCAGCCAGGCACTTTGCTGAGCCCAGCACCTGCCTTTCTCCACCCTCCAGCCTGGTCAACATCTAGAATCAAACTGACTGCAGAAAGCAGCTACCTGCCTGACTAATCACAATGGAGCTGTGACCCAATCCCATCCTTTTGTCTGCTCTCACTTCTCTGTTTGGCCTCCCCTAAAAGTGGCATGACCAACTTCCAAATGCTCCATGATCAAGCACAGCTTCCAGTTGCAGTGTTGCCTCTGGCCCTACCCATCTCTGTTTGCCTCTACTTCCAGACCATTCGAATGCTGAGCTCTGAGACACATACTGAAGGTCTTACTTTCCCCGGCCCCTGTGTCTCTGTTGCCCTTGGCATTAGCTAGCTCTCTCCTTCCTCCAGTTTAGCCTGACCTATAATTTGACCATAACTGAAAATTCACAGACAGCTTCCTTCCTAGCCTCAGACTCTCTTTCTGGTAGCAACGTCTATATCAAAAGTAGGTTCCATCTCTAGATTACCCAGGCCATGGTGCAAGTGAACTCCATGATGGTACCCCATCACCAGGAGCACTAGGCTCTCGGAAGATCTCTGTCCTGAAGCATGGAGCCCTGTCTGCTCTGACATAAAAGTGGAGTACAATGTGACATTCTCAAGGAAAGAGAGAGGTCTAAAGTTTAGAAAATGCATCAAGTCATGTGTTGAAAGGGAAGAAAGAAATGTTAACCACACAAAGAACTATGTAGGAAACTGAATGTAAACAGCACCTATGAACTTATTTCTTTCTACATCAAAATCACTACTGACAGCACTGGATATCTCAGAAGTCATTTGATACCATGTCATAGCACTGTTCTGAGTAACACACACACACACACACACACACACACACACACCTTTCCGAAAATGCTTCTAGGGCAGGGCTGGAAAACTGTTCAAATTCAAACCATGACTAATGGTTCTACTCCCTTCAGCTTCATTTCTTTGCCCCTTGCAAAGCTGAATTCCCCCACCATTTGCACAGGCCAACTCTCAAAGGTCTGGGATCCTGTCTAAAACCAACCTGTGAGTTGATCTTCAAAATGCAAGCCCCAGGGCACCTCTTCGGATGCCAGCAACTGTCCACCAGCCCCAAAGGAAATGAGGTCACTTCCTGGCATCTACCTTAAGTCATCACTGTGTCCTTTAACTAGACCCCAAAGCAGAGGGTATAAGTAGAGGGCCTCCCCTCAAAAAAGACCAGTTAAACAAGGTACAAAGAAACAGTCCAGGGATTCCATGATAAGATCCTTAAAAATTATCTTTAATTGATGCCAAATATGAACAGATCATGAAGTGACAGAACCAAGTAAAATTGCATAGATGAAAACTATGCGCATCCTTAGGTTCTCCATTCGTAACTTTCAGTATCCTCAACCCAACATAGTAAACGGTTAGGGCAGGGCAAGTGCAGGGGCGATGATATGAGACATGTCCTTAACTCAAGGAGGAAGCAATTGGCAAAGCCAAGAAAGAAAACAGAACTTCATCAGCTTCAATGGTTTGTCGTCCTGAGGGTGCACATCAGATTAATACTTCTGGACTGTAGTTTTAGCCTCAGGAATAGTCTATCTTTAATCTTAGAGGTATGTCATAAAGACCATGTCACCAAATTATGGCTGCTTCGTACATGACTCCTAAACAGTGCATTGAAGAAGTAGATTTCTGCAAGTTTTGAAGAGGAAAGACAACTCTTGACCTAGCATTTTCTGTGGGTACTTTCTCCTTCCATTTTCTTTCCTTATCCATTTCTAATTCTTCTTTGATTTAGGGGGGAGGACTTTCTAGATCTTTTGAAGTCTCATATCACAAATTTCCTAATAACCCCTAAATGAAAATCACTGTGACTAGTGTCAACCTTCCCCAAGCTGTACGAAAGACAGCAGAGCCTAATGCTTTTCCTACACATTGGCACTCCCATGAGTCAATGAGAAAAGAGGCTGCCACTTGATTCTGGAGCTTTTAACATTATGTGTATGCCCTGAATGAGTTTGCACAGTGGCCCAAGGTAATGGAATACTTTTGGTTAACAATTCAGTTCCTGCTTGCTTCTTTACAAAAGCGATAAGTAATGTACAATTCTTGAAGGGTTACCTGAGTCATTCTAGACATGTCTGCATATACCCTGAAGTCCTGTGCTATAAATGTAAGTCCTGCTGGACCCTGCTGTAGGTGAGAGTCCACCACCTGAGAGAACACTTCAACCAAGCCTGGGTCGATTCCTCAAACTCTAGTTTGTTTGTCTTCTCCAAGTGAATATAAATATCAAAAGGCTTCACTCCTGGAAAAGGGCTGGAAGATAACGTGGTTGTTTGGCAGTTTATACTCTTTCTAACAATTTTATACTATGGATGGTTACCACCCACCAATTCTCACTGCTCCCAGGAATAAGTCATCCCTGGAAGAAAATGGGGAACTGCCTTCTGCTAACGTTCATTTCCTACTTTTTGTTCAAGCTAATCTACCAAACAAGAAATTAAAATTTAAAGTTGCTTTAAAAAAAATAAGCATGTGCTTTGAGGCCTCTTATATGAAGCATGAGGTTGAAAACTAATTTTTTTCTTTTTTACTTTTTTACTGATTCCTTTAGACTCTAATTTGAAAAAGTCATAACTGCTACACTCAATGTGAAGAAAGTCCTTTATGGGTTGTACCTCCTTTCTACTTAGGAAAATGTATTTCTCAGCCACCACTCTTGTTCTGTCTAGTCTCAAGAAGATCAAGGCTGTGGTAACTCCAGTTCCACCTCAGTGGAATCTAAATCCACCACACAGTTTTGTGTTAGAGAAAATGACTGTCCATTGACTACAGTGTGGGGGAAATTGTTGGACCTGATATCCTGGACTAACCCACAAACACACTCCCAGTGAACAGAGGTCATTGAGCTTCAAAATTTAGGTCTCAAGTGGGGAGTGAGGTAGGGGATGTGTACAGATGGAGAAAGGAGAGAGAGAAAGCCCAAACCAAAATTAACCCTTTCCTAGCCATAGTCTGTCTTCTAGAAATCTGAGGACAGAGAAAATTAATATCTTTGGTCTCTCTGATTCAGATCACTTGAAGTGAGTTAAGCACTTCAGAGATTCTGGGATGGCTAATAGCCACAGGATGACCTGATCCTTCCAAGGGCACCCTATGGAACTAGGGCCCTACATGTTGGAAGAGATGGGCTATGGCTATCAGTATATCGTAAGTCTTCTCCTTCCAGAGAAAACGGGTCTTAGCATTGGGGCTTGAGCTATCAAGGCTCAATACCTAAGAAGGGGGTGAAAGGGCAAACACCTGGGGAAGGGAGTGTGAAGTGGACCAGATGAGAGTCATTCCTTAGTAGGCAGTTTAGTTAAGTGCACCTTCAGGTCTACAAAGACATTTCAGCACATTACAGTGCAGGGGTAAGAGCTTAGTCAAAGGTCACATGCCTATGCTACACAGATAATCCCCGTGCCCCCTGTCATCACGCTCACTGCAATGAGCTACAGATGGATAACCAGCATCCGTATCCCCCATCCACTCCAAATTCATAACAGCAGCACATCCCACAGCCCCAGGCAGACCACTTCACCACATGCAGCACTTTGTCTTGTAACATACACCCGCGTGTCAACCTGTCCAGGGCACCGCTACAAGAAGAAGGTCTCATGTCCAGGGGCTGGCTGACCAGTCTCAGGCTCAGTATCGCATCTTCTAACCCATCCATCCCATAGTACTGAGTGGATTATTGCTGTTGACAGAGTTCTGTTGTGTCCTAGATCTCAGAGTCAAAATAAAAGTTCAAGATATTCCTGGAGAGTGGGGGAGGAGTTGGCATTTTTCTCCCAACTGGACACTTGCAATCATGTGGAAGGAAAGATCAGAGCGATGATCTAAGGTTCAAAGATTGAGCAACACACAGCAGGGTATAGTACCCTATAGTCAGAGGCTGGGCAGTTCTTGGCACCTCATCTTCTAGGATATATGTTGTAACACCCTGAAGACTCACAAAAATTGCACAGGGAAAGAAAATGTCCATCTCCTTTCAAATGAGCTAGATAGCCTGGATGTCCTCATAGTTTCTTGGTTTATGGCCTCACTTCTAGTCTAAAGATCGGGTGGGGGAAAGGTACAGAAGTACCAGGGAAGATTCCAGAAGAAGCCAGGCAAGAATGTAAGGCAAACAGTAGTAGGCAGCCACATGCTAAAAGCAGAATGAAGATTCCCCACTCCGGCGTCCTTAAAAAGGCAATGAACGCCTCTCTGATGGTGAATAGCTGCTGGACTCCAGATCCTGTGTGATATGATGATCTTTCAGCTGGACATGGGGTCCCCACCATTCTCTGGATTCAGTGGCTGGGGCAGCAGCAGTCAGATGTTCAGCCAGTGAAGTGACTTCCCGGTGGGACAATCAGAGGAGCATCATAGGAAAGATACATAGGAGGTTGGCCCAAGATGGCTGGCGTATGGCAAGTCACTGTGAGATAAGTGTCCCCATGATTCACAACAATATCCCCAAAGATCAGACTCTCAGAGATCTGCGAAGTGCTATAGCTGACAGGGAGAGATGGGGGAGATGGAGCCACTGAACCTGAGGAAGCTTCATATGTCCAGAGTGGCCTTCCACATTCCCAAAAACATTTCTCTTGGCTACTGATGGAGAAGAAACAAAACAGCACAGAACAGAAGAGAACTGGTTTATAGTTCGTGTCCAGTTCAAAGATGGGTCTCAGTTCATATCCAGAGTCAGGCTGCCAAAGAGATCAACTAAGCCCAGCCCGGTAGAGGGCCAAGAGAGACAGCACCTGCTTTCTCTCTCTCTTCTTTGGGGGCTTTGAGGGTGGAGAGGTCTTCTCACAGTGGTGAAGTGAGACGGTGAGGATGGAAAAAAAACAAAGAAAACGAAAAGCAAAAGGTCTGTGCCCCAACCCTTCCTCCCTTCTGTTAAATAACTTCCCAGCTGAGTTACAGAGGCACTTTCTGCAGTTCACTGTGGGTACAGATAAAGGCACTAAGCAAGTATTAAATCAATTGGCTGAGTTTCTTCAGGGAGCCTCAGGGGGAGGGCTGAAGTCTCTATAGACTTCAAATCATGACTGCAAAAAAGAAATTGGCTCTGCTCTGGATGCATGAAGAGGTCAGCATTATCACTTACATCCTAAGAATGCACCAAGAAACCATGCAATATTGCACCTTTGTTTGTTTGTTTGTTTGTTTGCTTGCTTGTTTTGCTTGTATTTATGTTCAGCTAGTAAGAATGCTTGTCTTAGGTCTAGTAAATACCTTGATGACTTATTTAGTTTTCCACAATTTTCCCTTAAAGGATGGGCATATTGGTCCTCTCTCTGTCTATACCTGCACAGAAGCTTGGCATTTCCCTGAGCAAAGGCAGGAAAACTGATGGGAGTGTCCCCCACCCCACCCCCACCCCAAGTGTTTCTTTGGGCCTTTCGTCCCACAGACTTGTAATTTTTAATATTTTCTAATTTTTATCACTGAAATCATGCATTAATTAATTCAAGGTATATCTTAATCAAATAGGCCATAATGCTGACTAAGAGAACATGCTTTGAGCTCCGAAAAGGGATTGTCCCCATCTAATGTATGTACTTAAATACAGTACTTTAGTTGCTAAGAAAAGAGTTAATAAATGAAGGAGTGCACTTTTGGTGAATGCAAATGAAAAGGGCCTATATTTAGAAGAGTCAATTTCAATGTAAGCTTATTCCCTATTGTCTGGGTTAACTTTCTCGGCATGCGATTATAAAATAAATGTTATCAGATTCAAACATGCTTACCATTTAACTCTTGTGCTCTTGCAATAAGGAGGGTAAGGTTTTACATCCACTTCTGAAGGTCAGGGGTCAGGGGTCAGGATTGGTTAAAAACAAAAACAACTATATTTGGATCATCTGCAGTTGATAGAACTTAGCAGCCCTACAGATGAATCGACTCATTTAATCAAGTTACCCTTTTCTTAGAGAATAGACTGGATTTAGGAGAATGGGGCAGATAGAGAATCCCAACAGATTGGGCCCAGTATCAGATTTGCAAGGTGCTTTCTGAACCATTCTCAATTAGTCCGGATTTTGTTAGCCTTGTATGCAATTCAGTTGATCAAAATAAAAGCATCCCCCCCGCCCCCCCCACTGACCACTGAAGCTGTTACAAAGTGTTCCACAGAGCACACTATCTGAAATGTGCTGTGTGGTTTGCCAAAGTTTAGAGTGGAGTTCCATGCAGATTTGAATTTTTATATTCCTAAGTGGTCATCTGATTTTTAGGAAAAAAAACAAAAAAACAAAAAAAACCTTAAGCCAAAAGATTGGAAATACTTCAGGACAAGGAAATCGTCTTATTTCACACAGACTACTTAATGGACAGCATTTATAAGAAAATCCTCTTTCTTTTCTTTTTAATAAAAATGAAAATAGTTGGTTGTTGGGTCATTTTTGTGTTTTTGTTTTTGTTTTTGTTTTTTTTTTGCTTTGTGTTTGGTTTGTTTTTTTTTAATGGATCTTGAAAGCTTCAGGTTCGCCACTCCCCAAAGTCACAATGCAACAATGCATTGCCAGTAAAATAAAGCATTCAAAGACTACTGCTTAGTAAAGTATCTACAGAGTGGGACAGGAGTCGCCAAGGGGTTTGTTTGGGGCTTTTGTTTGCTTGCCTGTTGCTTTTTAAACATCGGTCAGGAGCTTGCTCTTATTAACGCAGTTTTGATCAGCTGTGGTGCAGTTACCAGTTCTGATATTAGCCTGTCTGTAATGGGCTATGCTATTGTTCATATCCTCTTCGATCTCCATGTACTCAGACTTGCTGATAGTAGAGGAGCTGCGGCGGCTGAGGTCACTGTCAGAGGCTAAGTTAGGAGAACTAACATGGAGCAACTGAGCCTGCTCTTCCCCCTCAGTTTCTCGGTGGTAGAAATAGTTGAAATTGGACACAATGACAGGTACGGGCAGGGCAATTGTCAGCACACCAGCGATGGCACACAAGGAGCCCACGATCTTGCCTCCAATTGTCACAGGGTACATGTCACCGTATCCCACAGTGGTCATGGACACCACCGCCCACCAGAAAGCATCGGGGATACTGGAGAAGTGCGACTCAGCTTCTTCCGCCTCCGCAAAGTACACTGCGCTAGAAAACAGTATGACCCCAATGAAGAGGAAAAAGATAAGCAGCCCTAACTCCCTCATACTAGCTTTGAGGGTCTGGCCCAGGATCTGAAGGCCCTTGGAGTGGCGGGAGAGTTTGAAGATTCTGAACACCCTTACCAAGCGGATGACCCTGAGGATGGCCAGGGAAGTGGCCTGCTCGCCCTTCTGATTTCCCTCTTGCTCAGCTATCTCCGTGCCCAGGGTAATGAAATAAGGGATAATGGCCACAATGTCGATGAAGTTCATGATGTTCTTAAAGAAGTCTGTCTTGCTGGGGCAGGCGAAGAAGCGCACCACCAGTTCAAAAGAGAACCAGATGATACACAAGGTTTCCACAATGAAGAAAGGGTCTGTGAAGATGTTGGAAGTATAGATGACTGTGGTGTTGTCGATGCGGTGGATGGTGCCCGTGAAGTCCTTGTCGTCCTTCAGCTCAGGGAGAGTCTCCAGGCAAAAGATGACTATGGAGATGAGGATGACCATGACCGACACGATGGCGATAACCCGGGCAGGTCCTGAGCTCTCCGGATACTCAAAGAGCAGCCATACCTGGCGCTGGTACTCCTTCTCGGGTAGGGGGCGCTCCTCTTCCTTGATGAAGCCCTCATCTTCCCGGAACTTCTCCATGGCTTCCTCGCCCAACTCGTAAAATTTAATCTCCTCGGAGAACATGTCCAGGGGCACGTTGACCGGCCTGCGCAGGCGGCCCCCAGACTGGTAGTAATAAAGGATGGCATCGAAGCTGGGCCGGTTGCGGTCAAAGAAGTACTCATTCCTCAGGGGGTCAAAGTAGCGCATGCGTTTCTTCGGGTTGCCCAGCAGCGTGTTGGGGAACTGTGCCAGAGTCTTGAGCTGCGTTTCGAAGCGCAGCCCGGAGATGTTGATTACTACGCGCTCGCAGCATTCGTGGTCGTCGTGGTCCGCCTGCCTCGGGTAGCTGCCATCCTGGGGGTGACCAGGAGCGGTCGAAGCCTCGTCCGCATTCTCCCCCGACATCACCGTCATGATGAAAGCAGGGTGCAGGGGTAGGAGGCCAGGAGAGAGCCCGGGTTGTGAAGGAGCGAGGGAGTAGGGGTGGGGGGGACCCAAGCGGCCCCCCCACCGGAGAGTGAGTCTTCCCCACGCTCACAGGGAGGGGCTTCAGAGCCAGAAGGTTCAGAGGTCTGCAACTTTGCTAGTTATCACCTCCCCTCCTCCACGCTGCCTTTTACGCAATTTGGAAACCCCTCTCGCCTGAGGTCCCCCAGTGAAGCTTTTTTTTTTTTGCTACTCTTGGGGTTTTTTTTTGGGGGGGGTGCTCTGTTTTTATGTTGGTGAATGGGTTTTTCTTCCTGCTCTGATCACCTTAATGCACACCTGCCATCGCTTCGGGGGCTCGCCCCGGCTCCCCTCCCCTCCTGCAGCCCTCTTAGGACAGGGTGCAGTGCCAACTCAGCAGATCCCCAGGCCTGTCACCCACTTTGCTGCTCCTTGGCTCTCCCCCCTCCTACCCCTCTTCGCCTGCCGCCTTCTAAGCTCCCACCGGGGCGATCGATGGACGCTGCAGAGAAATAAAAAGTGATACGAGGGTAGAAAATCAGAAGCATTCTGATGGGACGAGCCTATAGACACCGAAGAGCACAGACTACTAGCTTTTGTAGAACACACCGGACTTTTACTGGGGTTAACACATACTCACAGACAGACACACAACAGACACCCAGAAATCCAAGTTTGGAAATCTTCCATCCCACTTTTCCCAACGCCCAACAGCCGATCTGTTTACAACTTCGTAAAACTGGAGATCGGAAAAGCGCTTAGAGATATTGAAGGAGCTGCGGGTCCCGGAGAGCAACCCCGCACCCTCAGTCTCCCCCCACCCTGTCACCCCCAACCTCCGATTCTGCAGCCCCGAACTGGAGAGCTTCCTACCTGGCGGGCCGGCTTGGCGCAGAGGCTGTGCTGAGTCGGCGGAGAGTCTGAATGCGGCAGGTCGCCTTTGCAGCAGCCGGAACGAGCAGCCGCCACCACCGCAGCAGCGTGCGAGAGGCTCCGGGCCCCTCGCGTTTCGCGTCCTTCTCCTCTCAGGAGCCCGATCGTTTTATCGAGCAGCTACGGAAGAAACGTCCGTACCCTACCCCCATCCTCAGACGGTGCAAGCAACCTGGAGACGCTGTCCTCTCTCTGGGGCAGGGAGTCCCGGAGGATGCGGGGTGGAAAAACAAAAAGGCCACCTTCTCCGGAATCACCCAAGCAAATGGCGATAAGCTGCACTCTCGCCCCCACTCTGAACACTACGGGAGCCCTTGATTCGATCCCGAGGGAGGCGGGCGGCTCAAAGCCTGGCTCTACATGGCTCTCCGGTAACCTGCGCTACCACAGACGGACCTTTCTCCGCGGCGCGCCGCGAGCCTTCAGCAGCTCCGAGTGGGGCAGGGAGCGTGCGGCCGCAGGTTCGCTCGGTCCATTTCTGGGCGCTGCAAGATCAGCAGAAACCTGAGAAAGCGCCTGGAATGCGGAGCAGCGATTGGCCCACCCGGGCGTGGGTTGGGGAGGGCGGGGGAGGGCAGGAGCGAGGAGGTAGATGGAAAATATGAGGGGGTGGTTTGGCAGAGGGGGGTTGTCATTCAGTTCCCATCCTTGCCTGCACAGCTTTTCTTCCGCACCCCCTCCTCGAAAAGCCCACCACCAACTCCTCTTTCCCTGCGGCCCGCAGCCCCGCCCACGCACGGCCCTCCGCTGCGAGCGACCTTCCCCGGGAATTTCACATTGGAGATGGTCAGGTCCGACGCAATGCAGGCGGTGGTGTCCCTGGCAGAACTCCTTGGACCAGTCTGCTTTAGATGCAGTCACACAGGCGATCCTCCTCCTGCATCTCGCTCCTCCGCGCCACCCCGCCTCTCCCCCAGAGGCCTCTCTGCCCAGCCCACCATAGCCCCCCAACCCCCACTCCAAAGGGTGCAGTTTGGTAAGAGCGCTGCAGTTGAGGATCTCCGGGATTCATCCACACAGTGTTACTGGGAGAAGGTGGTGCCAAGTGTCTGTTTCACTTGAACCGAGGAGGGGGAGATGAAGTTTTCTTACAGTCAGAATATTCTGAAATGCAGAGAATTTGATGGGAGGGGGGAGGGAGGCGGCGGGGGCGGACAAGCAAAGGCTTCGTGGGTTTGTGGGTTGTCTGCCAACTTGGTGCTAATTGGGACAAACGTGAGAAGCAAGTCACCCAATTCGCTTCCTACCCTCAGTCCTGCCTTCCGAACCTCCCCACTCACCCACCCACCCACCCACCCACCCAGTGGCCCTCTGCCGCTCAGGACTACTTTTTTAGGCTCCGGACATTTTCGCGCAAGGGTCGCAACAGTGGCAGTCTGAGCAAGGGATATGCACCGCGTCCCCAGTGCGGCTGCACCTGGATGCAGGCTGCACCGGAGGAGGCAGCCAGCAGCTCCAGTCCTTCCACCGCTGCGGAGCCTCTGAGGAGCCCCGAAGAATCCAGAGTCACCGCTGATTGGTTCCTGGCACGGCCTTGGTACCGCCCCTTCGCACCACCGCGGCTGGCGGCGCCTGCCGCCCACACCACCCACCTCTTTAATCAAAGTCAATGATCGCATCCTCCTGGCTCTATTGTGGCTAGTAAGGCAGGGGCCTCTAGAAGGATCCCAGGGATACAGCTAGTTAAATTCCTCCTCCAGATTCAGACCCCAGCATTCCTTTCAGGAAAAAAAAAAAAAAAAAAAATAAGTGTTTGTTCTCTCCTCTCCTCCAGATTCCTAACCCTGCCTTTTCTTCCACGAACAGCGAGTTCTATTGCACAGTACTTCTTCCCACCTTAAACTCCACCCAGTGCACACTGGTCCCTCATCCCAGAAACTCCTTACCCCCCGCCCCCGCTCCTCTTCTGCACCGATGCTCCATTGGTGGAAAAATAATAATAAATGCGAGGCTCTGCCAGGAAACGTCAGGCATGATGGTTCGGTAGTCGCTGCAGCTAAAAATCTCACAGTGAGCCTACTGCATCAACATTTCCTAGCCTTGTCCCAGAGCTTCACTTCATCTTCCCCGCTGTTTTACTGCACCCGCCCCGTCTTCCACTTCCTCCTTCCTGATCCTGAATTCTTGTTTCCTGTGCACGTCCTTGTCCTGATTCATCCCTTATTATAAGGAGATTGCCTAAAAAAACTGTTTCAGAGAAAAGCACTGGGGCAGCTGGGGCGCAGGGTCGACTGACACTCGCCAGCTACCCACAACACCCGCCACAGGATCTTAAGACTTCTGGTGAGTGGAGCACAGCTTCTGCTCCAATCCAAGTGCTCGGGACCTGAGACTGCATTAGTTAGGGAAGCAGAAACCAGCCTGAGTAGGGCCACAGGCCTCATCCGGCTGGATCAGCGCCTGGGTAGTGGGAGTGCAGGGTTGCCTGACACCCGCCAGCTACCCACGACCCCCGCCGCAGGATTTTGGGACTGCTGGTGAGTGGAACACAGCTTCTGCTCCAGTCCAATCACGCGGGACCTGAGACTGCTCTGGTTGGGGAGAGAGAAATCCGGCCTACATAGGGCCACAACCCTCTTCCGGTCAGAAAAGCACCGGGGCAGCTGGGGCGCAGGGTCGACTGACACTCGCCAGCTACCCACAACACCCGCCACAGGATCTTAAGACTTCTGGTGAGTGGAGCACAGCTTCTGCTCCAATCCAATTGCGCGGGACCTGAGACTGCATTAGTTAGGGAAGCAGAAACCGGCCTGAGGAGGGCCACAGGCCTCATCCGGCCAGATCAGCGCTGGGGTAGCGGGAGAGCAGGGTTGCCTGACACCCGCCAGCTACCCACGACCCCCGCCGCAGGATTTTGGGACTGCTGGTGAGTGGAACACAGCTTCTGCTCCAATCTTTAAACAGTGACAACGATAACAACTAACCCCAGAGATTACCAGATGGCGAAAGGTAAACGTAATAATCTTACTAACAGAAACCAAGACCACTCACCATCATCAGAACCCAGCACCCCCACTTCGCCCAGTCCAGGGCACCCCAACACACCGGAAAAGCTAGACACGGATTTAAAAGCATATCTCCTGATGATGATAGAGGACTTCAAGAAGGACTTTAATAACACACTTAAAGAAATGCAGGAGAACACTGCTAAACAGGCAGAAGACAATAAAGAGGAAGCACAAAAATCCCTTAAAGAATTGCAGGAGAACACTGCTAAAGAGTTACAAGTCCTTAAAGAAAAACAGGATAACATAATCAAACAGGTAGAAGTCCTTACAGAAAAACAGGAAAACACATACAAACAGATGATGGAAATGAACAAAACCATACTAGACCTAAAAAGGGAAGTAGACACAATAAAGAAAACCCAAAATGAGGCAACACTGGAGATAGAAACCTTAGGAAAGAAATCTGGAACCATAGATACGAGCATCAGCAATAGAATACAAGAGATGGAAGAGAGAATCTCAGGTGCAGAAGATTCCATAGAGAACATCGGCACAACAATCAAGGAAAATGTAAAATGCAAAAAGATCCTAATTCAAAACATCCAAGAAATACAGGACGCAATGAGAAGACCAAACCTACGGATAATAGGAGTGGATGAGAATGAAGATTTTCAACTCAAAGGACCAGCAAACATCTTCAACAAAATTATAGAAGAAAACTTCCCAAATCTAAAGAAAGAGATGCCCATGAACATACAAGAAGCCTACAGAACTCCAAATAGACTGGACCAGAAAAGAAATACCTCCCGACACATTATAATCAGAACAACAAATGCTCTAAATAAAGATAGAATACTAAAAGCAGTAAGAGAAAAAGGCCAAGTAACATATAAAGGCAAGCCTATCAGAATTACACCAGATTTTTCACCAGAGACTATGAAAGCCAGAAGATCCTGGACGGATGTTATACAGACACTAAAAGAACACAAATTCCAGCCCAGGCTACTATACCCAGCCAAACTCTCAATTAACATAGATGGAGAAACCAAAGTATTCCACGACAAAACCAAATTCACACATTATCTCTCCACGAATCCAGCCCTTCAAAGGATAATAACAGAAAAAAACCAATACAAGGACAGGAACCACGCCCTAGAAACAACAAGAAGGTAATCCCTCAACAAACCTAAAAGAAGACAGCCACAAGAACAAAATGCCAACTTTAACAACAATAATAACAGGAAACAACAATTACTTTTCCTTAATATCTCTTAGTATCAATGGACTCAACTCCCCGATAAAAAGACATAGACTAACAAACTGGCTACACAAACAAGACCCAACATTTTGCTGCTTACAGGAAACTCATCTCAGAGAAAAAGATAGACACTACCTCAGAATGAAAGGCTGGAAAACAATTTTCCAAGCAAATGGCATGAAGAAACAAGCTGGAGTAGCCATTCTAATATCTGATAAGATTGACTTCCAACCCAAAGTCATTAAAAAAGACAGGGAGGGACACTTCATACTCATCAAAGGTAAAATCCTCCAAGAGGAACTATCAATCCTGAATATCTATGCTCCAAATACAATGGCAGCCACATTCATTAAAGAAACTTTAGTAAAGCTCAAAGCACACATTGCACCTCATACAATAATAGTGGGAGACTTCAACACACCACTATCACCAATGGACAGATCATGGAAACAGAAACTAAACAGGGACACAGTGAAACTAACAGAAATTATGAATCAAATGGATCTGGCAGATATCTACAGAACATTCTATCCTAAAACAAAAGGATATACATTCTTCTCAGCACCTCATGGTACCTTCTCCAAAATTGACCACATAATTGGTCACAAAGCAGGCCTCAACAGATACAAAAATATTGAAATTGTCCCATGCATCCTATCAGATCACCATGGCCTAAGGCTGATCTTCAATAACAAAATAAATAATAGAAAGCCAACCTTCACGTGGAAACTGAACAACACTCTTCTCAATGATACCTTGGTCAAGGAAGGAATAAAGAAAGAAATTAAGGACTTTTTAGAGTTCAATGAAAATGAAGCCACAACATACCCAAACTTATGGGACGCAATGAAAGCATTTCTAAGAGGAAAACTCATAGCTCTGAGTGCCTCCAAAAGGAAACTAGAGAGAGCACACATTAGCAGCTTGACAACACACCTAAAATCACTAGAACAAAAGGAAGCAAATTCACCCAAGAGGAGTAGACGGCAGGAAATAATCAAACTCAGGGGTGAAATCAACCAAGTGGAAACAAGAAAAACTATTCAAAGAATCAACCAATCAAGGAGCTGGTTCTTTGAGAAAATCAACAAGATAGATAAACCCTTAGCCAGACTCACTAGAGGGCACAGGGAAAGCATCCTAATTAACAAAATCAGAAATGAAAAAGGAGACATAACAACAGATCCTGAAGACATCCAAAACACCATCAGATCCTTCTACCAAAGGCTATACTCAACAAAACTGGAGAACCTGGATGAAATGGAGAAGTTCCTAGACAGATACCAGGTACCAAAGTTGAATCAAGATCAGGTTAATGATCTAAACAGCCCTATATCCCCCAAAGAAATAGAAGCAGTCATTAATAGTCTCCCAACTAAAAAAAGCCCAGGACCAGATGGGTTTAGTGCAGAGTTCTATCAGACCTTCAAAGAAGATCTAATCCCAGTTCTTCACAAACTATTCCACAAAATAGAAACAGAAGGTACTCTACCCAACTCATTCTATGAAGCCACAATTACTCTGATACCTAAACCACAAAAAGACCCAACAAAGATAGAAAACTTCAGACCAATATCCCTTATGAATATTGATGCAAAAATCCTCAATAAAGTTCTTGCTAACCGAATCCAAGAACACATCAAAACAATCATCCATCCTGACCAAGTAGGTTTCATCCCAGGGATGCAGGGATGGTTCAATATACGGAAATCCATCAACGTAATCCAGTATATAAACAAACTCAAGGACAAAAACCACATGATCATCTCCTTAGATGCGGAAAAAGCATTTGACAAGATCCAACACCCATTCATGATAAAAGTCTTGGAAAGATCAGGAATTCAAGGCCCATACCTAAACATGATAAAAGCAATCTACAGCAAACCAGTAGCCAACATCAAAGTAAATGGTGAGAAGCTTGAAGCAATCCCTCTAAAATCAGGGACTAGACAAGGCTGTCCACTTTCTCCATACCTATTCAACATTGTACTTGAAGTCCTAGCCAGAGCAATTCGACAACAAAAGGAGATCAAAGGGATACAAATTGGAAAAGATGAAGTCAAAATATCACTCTTTGCAGATGATATGATAGTATATATAAGTGACCCTAAAAATTCCACCAGAGAACTCCTAAGCCTGATAAACAGCTTCGGTGAAGTAGCTGGATATAAAATTAACTCAAACAAATCAATGGCCTTTCTCTACACAAAGAATAAACAGGCTGAGAAAGAAATTAGGGAAACAACACCCTTCTCAATAGTCACAAATAATATAAAATATCTTGGCGTGACTCTAACTAAGGAAGTGAAAGATCTGTATAATAAAAACTTCAAGTCTCTGAAGAAAGAAATTCTAGAAGATCTCAGAAGATGGAAAGATCTCCCATGCTCATGGATTGGCAGGATCAACATTGTAAAAATGGCTATCTTGCCAAAAGCAATCTACAGATTCAATGCAATCCCCATCAAAATTCCAAATCAATTCTTCAACGAATTAGAAAGTGCAATCTGCAAATTCATCTGGAATAACAAAAAACCTAGGATAGCAAAAACTCTTCTCAAGGATAAAAGAACCTCTGGTGGAATCACCATGCTGGACCTAAAGCTCTACTACAGAGCAATTGTGATAAAAACTGCATGGTACTGGTATAGTGACAGACAAATAGACCAATGGAATAGAATTGAAGACCCAGAAATGAACCCACACACCTACGGTCAATGGATCTTCGACAAGGGAGCTAAAAACATCCAGTGGAAGAAAGACAGCATTTTCAACAAATGGTGCTGGCACAACTGGTTGTTAACATGTAGAAGAATGCGAATCGATCCATTCCTATCTCCTTGTACTAAGGTCAAGTCTAAGTGGATCAAGGAACTTCACATAAAACCAGAGACACTGAAACTTATAGAGGAGAAAGTGGGGAAAAGCCTTGAAGATATGGGCACAGGGGAAAAATTCCTGAATAGAACAGTAATGGCTTGTGCTGTAAGATCGAGAATTGACAAGTGGGACCTCATGAAACTACAAAGCTTCTGCAAGGCTAAAGACACCATCAATAAGACAAAAAAACCACCAACAGATTGGGAAAGGATCTTCACCTATCCTAAATCAGATAAGGGACTAATATCCAATATATATAAAGAACTCAAGAAGGTGGACTCCAGAAAGTCAAATAACCCCATTAAAAAATGGGGCTCAGAACTGAACAAAGAATTCTCACCTGAGGAATACCGAATGGCAGAGAAACACCTGAAAAAATGTTCAACATCCTTAATCATCAGGGAAATGCAAATCAAAACAACCCTGAGATTCCACTTCACACCAGTAAGAATGGCTAAGATCAAAAATTCATGTGACAGCAGATGCTGGCGAGGATGTGGAGAAAGAGGAACACTCCTCCATTGTTGGTGGGATTGCAAGCTTGTGCAACCACTCTGGAAATCAGTCTGGCGGTTCCTCAGAAAATTGGACATAGTACTACCGGAGGATCCAGCAATACCTCTCCTGGGCATATATCCAGAAGATGTCCCAACCAGTAAGAAGGACACATGCTCCACTATGTTCATAGTAGCCCTATTTATAATAGCCAGAAGCTGGAAAGAACCCAGATGTCCCTCAACAGAGTAATGGATACAGAAATTATGGTACATTTACACAATGGAGTACTACTCAGCCATTAAAAAGAATGAATTTATGAAATTCCTAGCCAAATGGATGGACCTGGAGGGCATCATCTTGAGTGAAGTAACACAATCACAAAAGAACTCACACAATATGTATTCACTGATAAGTGGATATTAGCCCAAAACTTAGGATACCCAAGATATAAGATACAATTTGCTAAACGCATGAAACTCAAGAAGAATGAAGACCAAAGTGTGGACACTCTGCACCTTCTTAGAATTGGGAACAAAACACCCAGGGAAGGAGTTACAGAGACAAAGTTCGTAGCTGTGATGAAAGGATGGACCATTTAGAGACTGCTGTATCCAGGGATCCGTCCCATAATCAGCTTCTAAACGCTGACACCATTGCATACACTAGCAAGATCTTGCTGAAAGGACCCAAATATAGCTGTCTCTTGTGAGACGATGCCGGGGCCTAGCAAACACAGGAGTGGATGTTCACAGTCAGCTATTGGATGTATCACAGGGCTCCCAATGGAGAATCTAGAGAATGTACCCAAGGAGCTAAAGGGATCTGCAACCCTATTGTTGGAACAACATGATGTACTAACCAGAACCCTGGAGCTCTTGTCTCTAGCTGCATATGTATCGAAAGATGGCCTAGTCGGCCATCAATGGAAAGAGAGGCCCATTGGACTTGCAAACTTTATATGCCCCAATATAGGGGAATGCCAGGGCCAAAAGAATGGGAATGGGTGGGTAGGGAAGTGGGGGGCGCTATGGGGGACTTTTGGGATAGTATTGGAAATGTAATTGAGGAAAATATGTAATAAAAATATTTAAAAAAATGCAAAAAAAAAAAAAAAAAAAAAAAAAAAAAAAAAACTGTTTCAGATTACATAGCCTCCCAATTCAAAAATGCAGAGTTGTAAGTAACAGGATTACTGGATCCTCCCAAGTGGCTAACGTGATTAAAGTGGGACTTTGAACCTCCAAGGAACTGGACAAAAAGTTGTTGAGATGAGAATTCGGCATTTTTCACATGAGTCCTCAGTTGCTAGGGGTCAGAAGGCCCTTAAACATTCAACAAAAGTTTGTTCTGCTTAGCTTTGGACTAGCCTTGTCCTAACGCTGGGTGACCAGTGACACACAGCTCCACATCATAGGGAGCTCACATTCAATGGGAGGCACAAAGTAAAGAAATAAACCCAGAATGTGTGTCCAGTCCTAGGATGGGCTTCCAGATGGGAAGGACCTCTCTGAAGAGGGCTCATGGGAATCAGCAACCTGAAACACAGACCAATGGATAAAAGACAGATAGTTTATGAACAAACATGCAGGTCTTAAAGCAAGAAAGACCTTAGGAAACAAAAGGTCATTGTGAACAGGAAGAAATAACAAGGAAGGTCATGGCGGATGGACCATGGGACCCCTTAGGCTGGGAGGAAGAGGGCAACAGAAGGCACCAAAGGACATGCATCAACATAGAATGGTTGTCTTTAATGGGGAGAGTGATGTTTGCTTATTCGATTTCCTCGTTGTTTGAAATGGTTTTACACTGAAACCCAGGCTGGCCCTAAAAACACAGTGACTCTGCTGCTTAAACCTCCCTAGTACTGGGGTTACAGGCAGGAAGCATCTTGCTGTGTTTTGTTTGGTTTTAACTTTGAAATTATTTTATTTTTTATCTGTGTGTCTGTTTCATGCATGGGGGCCACACACGTAAGCTGTGTGGAGCTTATATTGTATAATTGAATCCCCGAATCAGGTCTGGTGGAAAGCACCTTTAACCACAGAGCCATCACACCAACCCTGCTTTGGGGTTTTAAAAGATTTCCAACCACCGTTGGAAGGCAGGGGGCTGACAGGGCCCCTCATTATAAGCACAGCTCAGTTGAATGGAAGAAGAGCATGCTCAGAAAATCTTGAACTTGGCTTTTTCAGAGGGGATGGGGATGGAATATAAAGAGAGAAGGGTTTCAATAATGTTCCCTGGGCTTCGTGCCTCCATGATTGGGCAGGTGCTAACACCATGTGCTAGAGTAGAATCTGAGACAATGTCTCTCCCGTCTGAATGTGAAGCCCCTGCTATTACCTGGTCCCATTGTCCTTACCTTCCCATCTCCACTGCAGAGGCTACTAGAAGAACCAGCTCTGCACACAGCCCCATTTTACTTCCTGTGGTTGCTACACAGCCATGAGTGGAGCCGGTTTCCCATAAACTACAAAAAGGCCCCAGAGAGCCAGACAGCCACCTGGAAATAAAATATTATCTCAATGAACCAGTGGGAGCATAAGAGATGCAAGCTAGGATGCAGCTGTAGTGAACTGCTCTACCTTCTACCTTCTGAGGGCCAACCAGACACATGGCCCAGAGACAGGCTGTGTCTATGTTCCTGAAGCTATGGCCAAGTTGGTCATTTGTGTCTTTGTTTCTGATTCCTACTCACATATTCTCACGACCTGAGATAACAGCATCTACTAACTCTTTAGCACTTAGGCCCTGTCCCTGGTAATGTTTCATGGGGACCTTCACTGAGGCTAGGGAATCAAAGCTTGTTTAGAGAGTGTTAAGTTTGAAATGACAGTGAAATATGTATGTTGAGCATACCTGAGTTGGAGAAGCAGGACTAGGTAAAATGGGAGAGAGGCGGGACTAAGTACAGTGAGTTTCTCATCAACAAAAATGGCATTTGGGCTGGAAACTTTTCTGTTGTGGAAGATTGTCCTATAGATTTTATAGTGTTCAGCAATTCCTCTCCTGCAAGATACCATAGCAACCTACTCCCAGTTGCCACAACCCAAGTAGTCTCCAACCATTATTAAGGACACCTTCAGTTGGGAACCACAGAAGTAGATGATCCTCAGAGACAGTCCTTGAGCTTGAGCCTGAGCATGGAAAGACAGGAAATGCACTTGCTTCTTGTACTCCAGGATACTCTAATACCAGGAGGCCAGGGAAGAAAGGAAGGAAGGAAGGAAGGGAGGGAGGGAGGGAGGGAGGGAGGGAGGGAGGGAGGGAGGGAGGGAGGAAGAAAGGAAGGAAAAGGGAAGGGGAGGGGAGGGGAGGGGAGGGGAGGGGAGGGGAGGGGAGGGGAGGGGAGGGGAGGGGAGGGGAGGGGAGGGGAGGGGAGGGGAGGGGAGAAAAGAGCCAGCACATAGTCAGAGAATGATTAGGCAGCATAAGCAAGGAGAACATGGGGCTTCTGAAGTTGGATGAAATCTGTGTTCCAAAAGGAGTGGGATCAAGCAAGAGCTGTGTGCTGTTGGTAGATTAAGTAGAATGTGGAACTGGGAATGAGCTGCCAGCTTTAGATCTGTACTGTCAAAGGGAAATAGAGGGACGACTGCAGTGGGTAAGAAGAAGTTTTAGATGTCAAGAGAAACAGAAGGGTGGGGTAGTAGGCTGAAGAAAAGTGGAGGGAACAAGACTTTATGAAAAGATAAGAGCGGTTTCAGGACATTTGTATGCTAATGAGCGTGATTCCGTAGAAAAGGAAGGATTGTTGATGCAGAAGAGAAAAATCAGTGTGTAATTGAGACAGGAAAGAGGGGTAGGATATAAGAAGAAAATGACAGTTGAGCTTTGGGAGAAGACAGTTATGCTCCACACAAAGAGAGGAGGGGGCACATGGAGGAGTGGTGGGAGGCGCAATGAATAGTCCGAGTTCTAGGCACCATGTCCACCATCAGGAGAAATCTCCTCAGGAAGCAAGTATTAACCACCAGGAGAATAAAAGAGACTATGTATGGGGTGAGGAAAGCAGCCAGGGGCTCCCTGTGCTGAGGCCTGGTGCAGTGAAGCAACCAGGCCATGCTTGTTTGACAGAAACTTAGATGTGACTTGACATAGAATTAGTCCTGATGATCTTTTATGGGGAAAAAAATGTGTAACTAGTTCTAAATATAGCTTCCTTCTTGGGGTTGTTTTCTTAAATGTCACAACGTGGCAGTGAAGAAGCTGTCTCACCAGGAAGGGGTGTCTGTGAGGACTCACCCCCACCCTGCTGAGGGCAGTGTGACCAGCAAGGGAAGGAATCTTTGAGCTTCGTCTATCTGCACAGCTTCTGGGAAGCACCTCTAGACCAGTGGTTCTCGACCTTCCTAATGCTGTGACCCTTTCATGATGCAGTTCCTCATGTTTTGGTAACTCCCAGCCATAAAATTATTTTTGTCTCTACTTCATAACTGTAACTTTGCTACTGTTATGGGTCATAATGTAAACATCTGTGTTTTCTGATGGTCTTAGGTGACCCCTGTGAAAGGGTTGCTCAACCCCCAGAGGGGTCATGACCCATGGATTGAAAACCACTTCTCAAGGCAGAAGATCCTATGTGCCGAGGTAGAACTACACACAGGTATATAGAATTACTAGGGGTCAGAAAAAAAAAAACTTAGAAACACCTAAACCAAGACAACAGTGAGCAACATGTCTGTCACCACAATCCTAGATCTTCCCTTCCGCTAGCATTTTTAATTGCACCGTTGAAGGCCCTCAAGTCTTATCGACCATGGAGGAAAGGTTTAGTTTTCCTTAAAGATTAGTCTGTTATCAGGGGAAGCCAAGGCAAGAACTCAAGGCAGAAGCTTGAAGCAGAAGCCACAGAGGATGGGTGCTTATTGGCATGTCACCTCTGGCTGTCACCTCTGGCATGCTCAGATACTGTTCTTACACAGGCCTACCTGCCCAGAGATGGTACCACCCTCAGTGGGCCGGGGCTCTTCACCTAAATCAGCCATCAGGAAAGTGCCCCCCCACACACACACACATGGCCACAGGCCAGTCTGATGGAAGAAACCCCTCATCAGTGGATGTTCCCTCTTTCCAGGCATGTCAAGCTGATAACCAACACTAGCCACCACGGTCATCTAAACATGAGACAGATCCCTCTCCCTTGTTTATCAATAAGGAAAGGACATTTTGTGCGAGTGAAATGCAGTGCCTATATCACAGGCTGTTGTGAGAAGTCTGATGGTATCAAGTTCATACTCAACCAAACACCATCATCCAAGACAGGAAGTCCAATAGGGTTAGGAAAACCAGTATGTTAAATGAGCCTTTAGTTTCCACCCACGGGGACAAAACACATCCTAGCTATTCAAGCATCAGATGGAAGATCAAATGCTTTCCTTCTTATTCAGAGTTGTTACAGGTACCTTTAACATTCGGCCACATCATAATACGAGGTACAAGACTGTTTTTGACATATGCTAAAAATATGTGTATTTGCTATTTATAAACATGTGCTATATGTGTATATTTAGCTGAATATTTATTGTATGATATAGATATATATCATTCAGATGTAGATACAGATGTGATGGCGGTGCTGGGCAACTGTGATCGTTTAGAAGTAAATTAAGTGAGATCTATGATGAGTCTGTGCTTCTTGCCTAGAGGCACTTTCCCGAAACCTTACAGAGAGAAAGAACGCAAGCAAAGTCTGATTGTCTCACTGAGTCTGGTACTGAACTCTGCAGAGGCAAAGGCGACCAAAAATCATGAGGGAAAGCATAAGAAAAGAAGAAGCTGCAAACTAACAACCCAGGAGTGAGCGAAGATCTCTGGGGGCAGAGTCCCTTCAGCTTCTATGAGGAGCCAATGCAGTTGGTCTTCTGTTAAGGGACTGCAGGAGAGTCTGTACTGTTAGAAACGCTGTTTAACAAGATTCAAACATGGCATTCATGATAAGACAAAGCCCAGGAAGCCTTCCCAGGGTGAGAAAGAACTTCCTCAACCTGATTAATGACATCTATAAAAACACCCCAGAGCTAATGCCACACTTGAAAGGGCTGGATGCTCTCTCTCAGGAACAAGGCGTGAACATGTTCCCACTGCTTACTTAACAGTGCATTAGAGGTCCTCCCTAGTGCAACAGAAAGAAATAAGAAACATACGGACTGGAAAGGAAGAAGAAAAACTGCCTTTGTTTGTAGATAGCATGATTGTAGGTGTAGGAAATCCTATGGGATCTGCCTTTAAAAATCTACTCCGAATATTAAATGAATTTAGTAAGCCTACAATTTCAGGGTAAAAATGTGAAAATCAATCTATCTCTATTATTTATAATAAAATGAAACCACATAGAATAATCAGATGCACATAACAGTTTGTGCTGCATGTAAGACCTGTGCATGGAGGAGTTTGAAGCATCCTTGAAATAAAATGGAGGAAGGTCTAAGTCAATGGAAAGGCACACTAGGTCATGATCAAGGCTGGAAGGCTCTGCCCTGCTAGGCTGTAAGTTCTTCCCAAACTGATCAGAATGCTCAACACAATGTCAGGCTGATTCTAAATTCAAGATGGTTTTAGGACTTGTAGGAAATTACAGAGCATCTGAAATAGCTTTAAAAGTCCTGAAAAGAGTTGGGTTTCAGGGTTCACATTGCCTTGCGGTTAGACAGCATTGGTATAGGGAAAGACACACAGCTGCATGGAAGAAATCAACCCATTCCCCTGTACTCAGTAGACCTGCAACAAAGGCACCAAGCTAACTCAAAGGGGAGAATACAGTTTTCCCCACATATGGACCCAAGACAGTTGGATATCTATCAATCTCAACATTTATCTTATGCCTTCAAAGATATGCAACTTTCTGGAAGAAAATAAGAAAGTCCTTACAACTTACACAAAACAACACAAGCCCTGAAAAAGAAAACTGGAGACATTGATCTTTGTAAAACTCGAGAGTTAAAAGTTTATGTTCTTCAAATGACCAGGATTAGAAAATGGCAAGGGCATCACAGACTCAGAAAATATTTACAACGTGAGCATCGGGCAGACAGAGGTCTCACATTCAAACACAGATGCAATCTTACAACTTAATTAGAAGTCTGTGCTATCAAATGGCCAGGAGGCTGGAGAGACGGCTCAGAGGTTAAGAGCACTGCCTTCCCTTCTCTGGAATTCAATTCCAAGAACCCACGTGGCTGTTCACAACCTACTGTGGACGAACCCAGTTCCAATGGCTCCAGCACCATCTCCAGGCCTTCACGGGCACCAGGCATGCACGTAGTGCACAGCCGTATAAACAGGCAAAAACACTCGCACATGGAAAACAATAAAACATAATACGTCTTTTAAAATAAAAGTGGCCAGAAGATTTAAGGATCTAAAAAAATCACCGCATGTTTCATTTATATAAAGTCATGAATCAAACAGGAACCAATGGCTCCTGTCCCCGGGCAAGGGGATTGTCTGCAGAGTGGCTTAACACGATTTTAGAAGTACTGGATTTTGATGGTAGTCATGGGTCTCTAAGCCAGTCCAAACTCATATAATGGTATACTTAAAACCAGCATGATTTACTGCTTATGAATGATGAATAAATGAGTTAATATTTAAAATACCCTGTCAGGATTGGAGAAATGTCCCAACAGTTAAGAGCATTTGCCGCTCTTGCAAAGGACCTGGTTCAATTCCTATGTGGTGGATCATAACCACCTGCGACTCCCCTTCCAGAGAATCTAATACCATATTCTGGATTCCTCGAGCACCAGGCATGTCTGTGACATACACGCATACATGCAAACAAAACACTCATATACATAAAATAAAAATGAATAAATCTTAAGAAAAAAAAACACAACATGGTCAAAAAGATACATTGAGTTTTTGTTGACCTGACAGAAACACCTTAGGAATTTTAGTAACTTTTGAGAGTTTAACCGGTGAAGACTTTTTACTTAATTTTACTTCCCTGCTCTGCCTTGGCAATGGTACATAGTCTGTCCTTGTTCCTGATCTTAGAGGAGAACATTCATCCTTTCTACTGCTGGGTGGCTTTTCCGTTTTATGTTACTGACAGGCTGAAGGAGTTCTTCCTCTTCTAGAAAGGTTTCCTTTGTTTTGACCCCCACCATGAATGTCTATCGACTTTTGTTGACTAGCTCTCCCGAGTCTGTAGAGAACCTACTGTGAGTCTCCCAGCACAGTAAATGGAATTGGCGTAAAGAACCCGCTGTGAGGTGTCACTAGAAGGGAGCCTGTGCATGTACAAGGACTGGAGGGGTGCTCTGCCTTTCTGGGACCACTGGGGCTGAGTCAGAGCAAGAGGTCTGGCATTTTGGAGTCAACTAAAATTTTTCTTTTTAGTATTTCCAGTGCCTTGATCTTTATGAGATACACCAGAGAGTAAGCCAGAAGCTCTGAACTGACAGTCAAAGTCTAACTGTGGGAACAAGCAAAGAGATAATCACCATACGATGTACTATAGACTTCAAGGGGCAGGTATGCCAGGAAGAGTGGTCTCCTGCCTGCGATTTGCAGATGAGTGGAGCGTTCTCAGGGAAAATAACCAGATAACAAGAGGAACATCAAGAGCTGTTTGATAGGTATGGCGGGGACTGGAGATCCATCCTTAGAGATACAAAGAGAACCCACCGTGAGATCTAGCTGCATAAGTGAGTCCATAGCAAAAACCCAGAAGTTAGAGTGTGGAGCTGGAGGGTCAAGTCTCAGCCGATGAATGCTGAGAGTCCAGAGCCCTCTGCAGGAGCCACCTGTGACCAGTTGTGGTGAGCCCTGACTGGCCTCCTGAGTTTGCAAACAGAGCTCCCTTCCACAGAGTCACGTGCCTGGAAAGGAGCTCTCTGCTCCAGGGGATCTCATCCAGAACCTGCTGTGCGACCCAGTGCCAGCCGAGGAGATCTGAGAGGATGCCTGCGGAGGTCTTCAAGGGGATGTATCTTTAGTGAGAAAAAGGCATAGAGAGTTGGCTTTTTCTACACTCCCTAGATGCCACGTCGTGATGAGTCATTGCTGTAGCCAGGGTCCCATTAGCCTGGATGATTAAGCCAATACCGTAGGTGATGTCATAACCAAGGAGGGGGGAGAAGCTTGGAACCCAATGACATCAACAAGCAGCTGAATCAGTCATCCATGAGGCCTTCCTACCGTGACATCTTATTAGGAAGCTCAGAACTGCCCCTCGTCACGCTGTTAGGACTGAGCTCGGTCATGACACACATGAAGCTATGCCTCGTTATATGTTTTAAATAAGATGGAGATGTAAGTCAAGGGCACGGCGCTCTTCTGATGGGGGTGGAGCCATGGGCTCCATCATCAGCACTGCAAAAATAAAGCATCAAGGCTTAAATACAGAAATCTACAAAATATTGTGACTATCTAGAAAAGTGATTTGGATGAAGAAGCCGTGCCATCTAGAGCACTCTCTGGTGACAGGTGTGAGTTCACATGGCCTAAGGAGAGAGAGATGGGGAAGTGGTGGGGGAGGGGAGGGCAAAAAGAGACTGACTGGCTAAGAAAGCTAAGCATGTTGAGAACAGGCCTTCAGGAAAGGTTTGATCTAACACTACTGCTGCTTTATCCAGGCTGAGTAGTTTTCCTTCTGCCTCTCCATTTTTACCATCCTAGATGATGACTCTACTCACAAACAGGCCTCTCTATTATTGTGTGCTTCCAAGACAACTATGGTCAAACCCTAAGAGTCTATACTTTCAGTTGGGTTAGCAACAAGTCCACTCCCCTCATAATGTGTGGTTTCGGAGTTGGAGCTTAGTGAGTGACCTGGGGTGGTACTACTTACTGAGACTCAAGCCAATCACTTTAGTCAGGAAGATGGAGTGTGCTAATTAGATAAAGGGAATTAAGATCCTACTCTGGAAACAGGAGTTCCATACCATCTCAACTATGAGACTAGATGTTTCAGAGCACTGTAACAAAGAACAGCATGCTGGGGCACTGGGACGCTGGGGCATTGGGGGAGGGGGAGGTAAGGACGCTCCTGGGTCTCTGGCTTGAGCACCCTTGAGAGAAGCATATAGAAAACAGGAAGCACTTTTCGGGTAAGGTAAGAGACACAGTGAGAGGATGCTGGTTATTTTGAATGAGATGGCAGTTTGGGTGCAGAAGTGGGTACAGGTGACAACGGTTCTACTGAAGGGACTGGAGAGAGGGAGAGATGTCAGTGGTACTGTTTGAAGAAGTTTAGAACTAGAGAGCAGAAGAGAGATGGGAGACATGCTGACCGAAGTTACCTTTCCAAAAATATATGTATAGATATGAGGAGTAATTCTCACTGTCAGCTTGACTAGTTTTAGAGTCACCCATAAAAGAACAACCTCAGGGATTGGAGAGATGGCTCAGCTGTTAACAGCAGTGACTGATCTTCCAGAGGTCCTGAGTTCAATTCCCAGTAACCACATGGGTGGTTCACAACCCTCTGTATCAGGTTCCGACGCCCTCTTCTGGTGTGTATGAAGTCAGCTACAGTGTACTCATAAATAAAATAAATAAACCTGTTTTAAAAAGAACATAGTCTATGGAAACATATATTTAAAAACAACAACAACAACATTGTGTTTCTGGAGAGGTTTAATGGAGGAGAGAAAACCACCTCTGAATTGTGGGTAGCATCATCCTGTGAACTGAGATCCCAGACTAAATAAAAAAGAGAAAGAAAGAAAGAAAGAAAGAAAGAAAGAAAGAAAGAAAGAAAGAAAGAAAGAAAGAAAGAAAGAAAGAAAGAAAGAGTAAATTAAACACCAGCCCCAGTCGTGCCTGACACTTCCTGTCACCACACCTCCTATGCCAGGATTGACTGTATCCCCTCAAACCATCTACCAAGATGAAACTTTTCTCTCTGAAGTTATTTCTATTAATTATTTTGCCATAGCACTAAGAAGAGTAGCAGAGTCTAGAGATACTTTAATGCAAGAGAATGAGTGGGAAATACAAGGGAAAAAAGACAAAGTCCAGGAGAGAAATGGGACCTTTGATGGCTGGGGTTTCATCTAGTGTGCAGCTAGACCAACTCACTAATCTGTAAGAGGAGCATGGTACCATTTTCACTGTGGTGACTGGGGCAATGCGGTGAGGAGAGGTAGGAATGTGTGGCTACCTTAAGTGGGCAAATGGATCTGGAAAACTGAGGGGGACCTGAGAGTCCCTGAACTTTCCGTTGTCTCTCTGAAGTGGTGTTATCTCCTGGCAGGCAGATGAAAAGATCCTACGGAAGGTAGAACACAGGTCCCAGGAAGAATGGAAGAAATAGTAGATGAGGAAAAGGGTGACAAGCCTTGCTCTCTTGGGCCACATCATCTAGAAGGTATGTGGTCCATTGTCATGGCGACCTTAGCCCATGTTAAAATGGTGCAGACATCTAGAAAGCATAAAAAGGTCAGAACAGGGACATAGGTTATAATTTCTGCTATGTCTTTCAGATCTCCTGCAAATCTCTTGTTGAAGTCCATGGATGTGGGAAGAGTATTAAGAAATGAGACCTAGTAAGTTGTGAGAGTTCCATACTCATGAATGGGTCAATGATGCTCTTCATGAATGGGTTAGTGACTACAGGAGTAGGTTATGGATAAAAAACGAGTTTAGGGCTGGGGATGTTACTCAGTGGTAGAGCCACTGTTCGGCATGCGAAACTTCCTGAGTTTAATTCCCAGTACTGAATAATAGTGTCCTCACTTGCTTTCTACTGCTGTGATAAAGACATGGTATAGTGGTTTGTATATGCTTGGCCCGCGAAGTGGCACTGTTAGAGGATGTGGCCCTGTTGGAGTAGATATGGCCTTGTTGCAGTAGGTGTGTCAGTGTGAATATGGGCTTTAAGACCCTCTTCCTAAAGCCGGGTGGTGGTGCCGAATACCTTTAATCCCAGCACTTGAGAGGCAGAGACAGGAGGATCTCTGTGTTTGAGGCCAGTCTGGTCTACAAAGTGAGTTCCAGGACAGCCAGGCTACACAGAGAAATCCTGTTTCAAAAAAAAAAAAAAAAAAAAACCCTCATCCTAGCTGCCTGGAAGCCACTATTCTGCTAGCAGCCTTCAGATAAATATGTAGAACTCTCCAGTACTGTCAGCCAAATCAGCTTCAATATTTGATAAATGACCAAGACTAAGGTTTCTGTTATAGCAGAAGAGAATACACAGAGTCAATCTGAAATGAAGAGTGTGTGATCTGAGTAAGGTGTAGTAACTCATGTGTGCAATCTCAGCACTCAGGTGGTAGAGGCAGGAGGATTGCTGCAAGTTTCATGCCAGCATGCGATACAAGTTTCAGGACAGGCTCTGTCTCAAACAAACAGAAATAGTTATTTAAAAAGCAGTAAGTGTGGTGTGAAATATTCACCTGTCAAAGTCTCAGAGGAAAGAATACATCTGCCCTGTGACTTTGACCTTTGAACCATCCATCCCATGGTTCAGCAGGCCCAGAAATGTTTTCAGAGTCAAACTTGGTTCCTGCTTTAGGCTCTCTCAGCCCTGTAAGTTAGAAAGTAAACTCAAGTCACAAGAAATGCACCCCTAATGGTTCATCCCTAGGAAGTATAATTGAGACCTGTTTCTTGCTACCTACTGCCCATGGCTTTAAGCCACATAGCCACACTTGAGTGAGTTTAGGTCAGAGCTGAACTTCTGTTCTTCATCCCTCAGGCTTCAGGGCTAGGGTCTCAGAGTCACATGTGGCTGTTGACAACCACAGTACACAGTGATCAGACATGTCCCCGCCACCACAGAAATTCTTATCAGACAAAGCACCCTCTGAGAAGCTGGCCTTGGGTCACCCCAGGCCACCAATGACCTCACGGCAGGCAGCATTGCTTGTGTGCCTGCAAGAATCATCTTTATGTCTTCAGTTTGCAAGGTTGTACATTGGAAGCATGGGCCCTGTTTACTCTGGTAACAACTGTTGCTGTGACTTTGTGGAAGGCATCCCCTGCCACCCAGCACAATGACTCCTCTCAAAGATTTAAAAAAAAAAATCCTGTTCTGGGTGTCAGACACAGCCCTGGGTCCCTTAAAGATTGGGTGGCTTTCACGGTATAGTCACTGTAAATCTCAAAGCTGATTTCATTACTTTACTGTCCTTAGGTGAACTTTGTGCCAGGTCTGAAGCCATATTTCTGCCATCAAACAGGACTCTGCAGTTGCTCCCATCTCTCTTTCTCTCTCACTGTTTCTTTTCCTCTCTCCTCCCTCTGACCTTTGTGGGTGAATAAAGGATGGGGGCCATTTTCTAAACTCATCTCTCCCCCCACCCCCCGCTATTTGTGTGTAGCTTGCATTTTTTCTTTAATTTTGTAAGTTTTTCCAGAAACAGAAATAAAACACATTCATATACATGCATGGCAATGTAGTTCCAGGTATACAGCTGTCACCATTGATATAAAGCAAATCTTTCCCGTCAAAGCACAAAACTCAGGTTTCTGCCCCTGCTGTGTAGCTACACTATTGAGAACACAGAGATTGTTTTACACATGGCCTGTGCCTTAGAACCCATTGCTCTAGGATCCTTTCAACCACCCAGGATGACATCTCAAACCACCACTTTCCTGGATGCAACAGATGAGTCACTGCCACCGTGACAAGCTTTCAAGCCTAAGCATGTAATAGGATAGGCTTCAGGATATGACCTATCCAGTAGTTGGCGACATTGGTTGACAGCAAGCAGACTATTGCGGCCTATTGCCATGATCCTTCGAGAGTGGCTTCAGTATGTTTTAGTGAGTGGTGTCTTAACAAACGTACGTGTATCTATTGTGTGCTCACCTATGGTGTGGCACATGTATGGTGATCAAATGACAGATTGTAGAAGTCAGGGACCTCCTTCCACCGCGTGAGACTCAAGGATGACTCGGGTCATCAGGCTTGGCAGGAAGTGGTTTACCTCTGAGCTGTCTTGCCAGCCCATTGTGTATTTTTTCCTCAAACAGTTAGAAGAGCGATCATATTGTCTTGCCTCCAAACTGCTAGAATCTTCTCATGAACTATTCTTGACCACTTTTTTGAGACAAACATTATGCTTACATGATATATGAATCCATAAATAAATACTAGGTTAAAGGGGCACACCCCTTTAATCCCAGCACTTGGGAAGCAGAGGCAGGTGAATTTCTGAGTTCGAGGCCTGCCTGGTCTACAAAGTGAGTTCCAGGGCATTCAGGGCTACACAGAGAAACCCTGTCTCAAAAAAAAAAAAAAAAAAAAAGAAAAAGAAAAAGAAAGAAAGAAAAAGAAACAAAGATAGAAAGAAATATTGGATTGTATTGCACTCACAAGATCTCTAATCCAATTCTGTACCTTCTTTCCCGTCACAATCCCCTAAAGGGTAAAAGCCTCCATGTCTTGCATCTTTGCCATTTTCCTCCCCCTTTAAATGCTGATTATGCTACCTCATATTTACACAGTGCCTATCTTTTCGCTATGGAAAAGGCAGGAAGAAAAAGGCATTGTCTGCATCCACAAGTCTGTAATCTTCCCTGAGGGGATAAGCATTGTCTAAATGACAGCTTGTCCAAGCAGGCAAGTGCACAGAGAAATCTGAAATGACCTGGCGGGCTCTAGAGACAAGCAGGGCAGGCAGGAGTAATCTGATTGGATGCTGGGATACTTTGCAGGTGATATGATGGTCCAAGGCTCCTCCAAGAGGAAGAGAAGAGATGGGTGTAGTGGATGAAGCAAGGAAGTCAAGTGTAGAGATGCCTCTGCAGACTGTACATAACCTTGCAGGGGGGTGGATGGGTCATCCAGTGTGATGATGGATACAAGCTCAGGCAGAGCTGCTCCTGAACAGCTAAATGACAGAGCCAGACAGGAGGGAGATGGAAAATGAGGAAGGAACTGTGATGGCCTCATGCCCCTGGCAATCTACCCTAGAGAGTCAGGGAGAGTTTACAGCCAGGACTTGGTGAGAGAATAACAGTGAAAGACAGTAAAGTCTTGATGGCACTGGCCACTCAGCATGAAAAAGAGGTACTTTTAAAACTTCACTTTTGGATTGTGTCTTACACTTTCCAAAGCCCTTGCTTAGACATGATTCTTTAGGGCTCATAAACTCTTGACAAGGGTTTGCAAGATGACTCCGGGAGTAAAATCAATTTCTGCACAAGCCTGACCACTTGAGTTTGAGTCTTGGAACCCACAGCAAAAGGTAAGAACTGAATCCTGAAAATTGTCAACTTGTTCTCTGATTATCTATCACAAATGCCATAGCATACATGCACCTGCAGGCTCCCTCCCACACACACACCATTCACATGAATGAATGAATGAATGAATGAATGAATGAATGAATGAAGTGAGAGAGAGAATTTACCTTGATGCAGAGAGGAACAGCAAGCATTGATTGTTCCCACATAAAAGGAGTTACAGAGACAAAGTTTGGAGCTGAGACAAAAGGATGGACCATCTAAAGACTGCCATATCCAGGAATCCATCCCATAATCAGCCTCCAAAAGATGACACCATTGCATACACTAGCAAGAGTTTGCTGAAAGGACCCTGATATAGCTGTCTCTTGTGAGACTATGCCGGGGCCTAGCAAACACAGAAGTGGATGATCACAGTCAGCTATTGGATGGATCACAGGGCTCCCAATGGAGGAGCTAGAGAAAGTATCCAAGGAGCTAAAGGGATCTGCAACCCTATACATGGAACAACATTATGAACTAACCAGTACCCCGAAGCTCTTGACTCTAGCTGCATATGTATCAAAAGATGGCCTAATCGGCCATCACTGGAAAGAGAGGCCCATTGGACATGCAAACTTTATATGCCCCAGTACAGGGGAACGCCAGGGCCAAAAGGGGGGAGTGGGTGGGTAGGGGAGTAGGGGGAGGGTATGGGGGACTTTTGGGATAGCATTGGAAATGTAATTGAGGAATATACCTAATAAAAAATATTTAAAAAAATAGTAACATACAAAAAAAGAAAAAGAATATCAGGGAGCTCTGAGTGGGACAAACTGCTGTCCTTGGTTCACCCAGATTTGTATAAATGCTGAAGGATTACATCTGAAAATCTGGGTCACCAAGTCCCAGAGGACTCAAAGATCTTTCTCTATCTACCCCACGCTGCCCTAAGCCTTCTGACATCTGGAACTGAGAGCCATTGTCGATGCCCCCTGACATTTCTCCTTTCATATCTGCCTTCTGGCATATACAGCAGTCAGGGTGAGAAGAGAGTGGGCTATTCTGAACTTTGTGATTTGGAGGGGAATGCTGCGTAAATTAGGGAAAACACTTGCCCTTCTGTCTCCCTGAATGTTTCAGTCTTAGGAGTCAGGCCTCCTGTGTGGGACTAATTTGGGTCAGTGACTTGAGGGTGCTGAGAGCCAGCCACATTGTCTCTGAGCCTGTCTCTTAACTGTTGGCCTGGCTAATGCTGTCAGGAGTCCAGCTCTTCTTTAAAGTGTGTGGTGGAGAGATGAAGTCGGAGGTAAGCAGTGTGTACATGTGGAATAACAATGTAAATATGTTAGAGACAGCAGCACAACAAACTTAAATACTTTTACTTGGGCACTTACACAAAGAGGCACATGGACCCAAACACCAACCTCTTTGCTCTGCAGAGGCAGATAGTGCAGTGTGCCTCACAGATCTCAGCACCTCTCAGCACAGTTGGGAGCGGTCTCTCCTGTCGTTCTCAGGAAGAGATCTCTTGGCAGCCTGGTAGACAGCACATCCCATCTATTTCAGTCATAAACCTGCTGAGCCATGTGTGTTTGTTCCTCCCCGAACTGTGAAGCAGTGTTCTGTCATTAATTCCCAAGCAATGTCACGGTGACCAGGTTTCCCAAGTTCCAGACTCGTTGCTCTGCCTCTGACCAGCACCAGCATGTAATCCTTGGAGTGCATTCCCAGTTCTCCTGCGGTCTCAGATCCATGGCTCACTCAGACCTCAGAGCCAGAAGAGCTTAGAAAATGGCCAGCACATTAAGACTGATTTCATCTTGGAACCCTCCTGCTGTGAGAGAGTCTGCCTAAAAACCTGTTGCAACTTCCAAACGTCTACTTATTTCTGAAATGACCTTCTGTGTAGTTTCGTCCTCTTAGAAGACACCCTAGTATTCTACTTTACAAAGAAAAAGAGAATCCAGTGGAGATAAGCTTCACTCTTCCCGAACACCCAGAAAACAGCTCTCCCTACCTCTTTGCTCTGCTCCAAAATTATTGTCACTCCACCCCAAGCTTTGAATCTTCAACCCTTAGGAAACTACACCATAGCTTCCCTCCTTTTCACTCTTTAGAGAGTCAAGAGATACAGCCATTAAACCCATAGCACTCTATTGTGAATGGCCCCTTTCATTTGAATTTTGTTTTCTCTGTTATTAAACAATTATCAAACCTTTGCATCCTTTATATAAACCCAACCTTATGGTTTTATTTTTCATGTTAGATTTTACAGTTGAACACTGAGATGGCCCAGCAGTTAAGAGTATTTTCTGCACACAAGCCAGACATCTCATGTATGCCCGGCACTTCAGCTCCTAAGCAGGAAGAGAGTCAGGAAAGAGGGCTAAGGCTGACTGGCTTCCAGTCTAGCTGAGAATGGATGAGCCCCAGATTCAAAGAGAGACTCTGCCTCAAGGGAGAAGGCGAAGAGCAATAGAGGGGCACCTGGCTCCTCTGCTGGTCCTCACGCAAATACATAGCACATACACCCCCAAACACATGCAGATATACTCAGGCAGACACATACCCACAAAGTAATTAAACATAAATTTAATTTAAAAAAATAACAAGGGAGTTAACTCCTTTCTCACATTGTTTGCCAGAGTGAGGAATCATAATCTTGATAGCTCCATACAATTTATTAGGAATATCTTCCCTTCCATCCTTAGGAGGCACACTACGAATAGTTTTGTATAAAAATTTTTCAAAGCTGGTGTGGTGGCACACGCCTTTAATCCCAGCACTCGGGAGGCAGAGGCAGGCGGATTTCTGAGTTCGAGGCCAGCCTGGTCTACAAAGTGAGTTCCAGGACAGCCAGGGCTACACAGAGAAACCCTGTCTCAAAAAACCAAAAAAAAAAAAAAAATTTTTTTTCATTAAATTTCCTATGTAAGCCTGTTGATGACTTTATGGGAAAATCTTAAACTATTAGCTTGAGGGATACATTATCTTAATTACCTTAATCAAAGTGGATATTTCTCTTTGGATTTGTTTTTTAAATACTCTAAAATTTCTAAGAAGGCTAGATTTCCAGATGTGTTAGACTGAAGTTCCTAATGGCATTTTGTTCTGTCCTAGTCACTCATTTGTAGGTATATCCCCTTGTGAATATTGTTCATTTGTACCTACTCTGTCCTTCCTGTCATTCATTCGTCAATGTGGGGCTTCCATCTCAGATTTGCTATGCCACCGCAGGTAAATGGATGGCTAGATGGATGGGTAAGTGTGAGCACACTCATGTGTGTATAAAGACACAGTCTCACTTAGCCCAGGCACCACCGTCCTCTGAGCAATCCTCCTGCCTCCACCCTCTGCATGCTCTCTGCAGACTTTCTGCTCTCCTTCCGTTGGCCCTCCGTTCCGTTCCCCTTGACCGTTACGCTTCCATTCAGAGGTCACTCTTCTTCGTAAAGCACACTCTCTCTTGTTCAGGTTTTCAAGTTGCCTTTTGTGTTTGCCTGGATGTCATCCCCTCTCTCTTCAGTGAGCTCCTCCAGTGGGTATCATTCCAGGTTATTTTCCCTGGGCTCTCTCGTGCCGGCTCAGAAAGCCTAACATCAGGCTTGCTGTTGCTCCTTTGTATGTGATGTGTCCTTCCTCCCTCTGACTTGTGTTCTCCTCGGTTAGCTTCTGCGACATCTGTGGCGTTATTTTATTCGTCATCTTTTGCGGTTTCTTAGTATTTTGAATATATGGATTGATGTCCTTCCTTAGACATTTGCTTGCTGTTGTTGTTCTTATGAATAACGGTTTGTAAATTTTTATGTATTAATTATTTTTTGAGAATTTCACATGCGAGTACCATATCTACATCACTTATACGTCTTCCTCTCCCTCTCCAGCCCCACCTGTATCCTCCCCACTCACTCTCAAGTTCGTGACTGGTCTACTTTAACTTTTAATTTTTACATATAAATATACTCTACTGAGTCCATTTAGTGTTGTTCATATGTATATATGTACATGTGTATAGGTGTGTGTGTGTGTATGTATATATGTGTATAGGTATATAACCTATATATGTGTCTATGTGTACAGGTGTATTCATGTATGTGTTTGTATGTATATATCTATGTGTGTATCTATATGTATGTATATATGTATGTATATGTGTATCGGTGTGTAAGTGTATAGATATACATATGTATGTATGCAGGTATATACATGTATGTGTGTATCAAGTATATTATGTATGTATATACATATATGTACATCTGTATATGTGTGTAGTGCATATATATGTATATGTGAACATATACACATATATATGTGTATATATATATATATATATATATATATATATACATACGGTGTTAACTACTGAGATTGGCTTGTTCCAGGAAAAGAAAATGAATTCTCCTTCGGCCTCCTTAAATTGTCTCTAGCTCTTCATCTTGGAGTGGGGCCCCATGAGAGGGCCTCCGTTCATGTTGGCATGTATTAAGATTTCATGAGTGCAGCTTCCCTGTCCTACATCAAAGACACAGCTTGCAGCAGACGTTCTGATCCTCTGCCTCTTATAATCTTTGCTCAGTATTCTCTTAGATGTTGGCTTTGTGTTGTATGTGTATCTGTTGGAGCTGGGCATCCCAGAGTCAGCTGTTCTCTACACATTAACAGGTTATGGCTTTTTGTAGTGGTCTCTGTGTGCTGCAAAAAAGACATTTCTTTGATGAAGCACGAAAGCTGCACTTATCTGTGGGTGTGTGTAAGCACTTAAAGTGCACTTGGGACTCGTACTAGTTTATAAACGTGGCAGTAGTGTGCGCGTTCACTGCAGGTGGGATTGTAAACTGGTGTCGGCATTACAGAAATCACCGTGGTGAACTCTCAAAAGCTAAAAGAGTCTCAACCATACCCCAACGGTACCACCTCCTCCTCCACAGACACTTGCTCAGCCGTCTTTACTGCTGTTCTATTCAGAATGGAAACAGCCTAAATGGATCTCCAACTGAGGAACGGATCACAAGTGTGTGGTACATATACCTGAGTGAATCCTATTCAATTGGAAAGAAAAATGAAATGGTGACATTTGCAGGGAAATGGGTGGAATAGATAGAAGATATTACAGAGAGTGAGGAGACCCAGAACTTAAAGGTAAGACCCTGTGCTGAAGACACCACACACATTGTACACAGGACTTGGAGGAATCAAACTGGAGCTGATGCTGAAGTCTCCTTCCTGGGGATTAGCTCTCATAGTACCCAAAGGTGCCGTGCACACCATCAAGGGAGAGAAGGGAACAATAGTCCCACCCAGCTGTGACATCTACAAGCCACAACAAAGACCAGCGTGACAAGGGTGAAGTAGTTGCTCTTGTATCTTAGGGTCACCAAAAGCTGTATAATTGAATTTAAGGTCCACTCAATAGGAAGGAAAGATGCCTGGTGCTGTAAACCTATCTAAGTATCCATGGCTAGGGAGGTCAGGGGCCTTGAACATTAAATATTTCCTATGTTTCATTGTCTTCCAGCTCTATGGGCACAACTATATCTTTTAAATTGCTTTTACATCTCAACATGGGCTGTGGTTTCCTCTCATTGTGCTATGTTTTAAAAATTTTTTTCATTTATCCTTTCATAATGAATTCTCCTTTATCTCTTTATCTGAATCTTATCTTCTGTTAATCCCTTACTTTTTAGTTTACCTTTCAACTGCAATTTTTGTTCAAACACATTTTAGATATGTCCAGCATGAATTTGTATTTCCTGTATATTAAAGCACAATAAACAGATACATGTGTGCATGCACACGCGTGTACACACACACACATACACACCCACACCACTGTAAACTGATTAAATCTTAGTGATTACTATTTTCATCTAAAATTTGCAGACAGTTTCAGAATCATCTATTTATTTTAAAATATACCCCAGATCATTATAGACCGGTGGCTACCCAATCAGGTTGTTTAATGGGTTTTTCTCTCTAGTTTTTTAGGTTACCTTCCTCTCTTAGGGACAATTTCATGTTTTATGTTTTGAACTGACAAGTAATGTGTGATGCTTTTATACTCTGTGTCTAAGAACTTCTGCACTGACAGTCTCTCTCTCCACTCTGATTCCTGGCCTGGTTTGTTTCCACTGCCTCGCCTTGCATGGCCTTGTTTCCCCTTTGCTCTTGCTGGCCTTTGCTTTCTTTTTCAGTGTCTTGTCTAATATCCTTCCACAAGGTGTTGATGGGAGGTTCTCTGAGGGGCACAATGAATGGTTTCTTCATTAAGTGGGTTTCCTATTCTATTCAGGCTGGAGGGAGAGCTAACGTGTCTAGGCCTGTTCCAGCCACATCGCTAAGTTCCCTGGACAGCTAAGCAGCGGGAGCCATGCCTGCTTGTGTCCCAGACTCCTGAGGATGCTTGCTTCTCTAACTTTTGTACGTTCAGCTTCAGTGCAACTTCCTGCGGTGTTTGTGCTAGCGGGGAAACTTCCTTTATGTGCCTGTCCTTCTGGAAGTGCATCACATTGAGTCGCAGCTTACAGGGAAGAATGGTAATAGTATTTCACCTTGAGAAATACTAAATGGCTGTCTCCTGTAGCCATTACATCTGCCAAAACAATAAGCCAAGGTCAAAACTATTCAAGACAACCTAAGCATTCTGCTTCTCTTTTCCCTTAGACTTTTCCTTTCTGGTGTTCATTGTTCATCCCATCAGCAATTCTGACCCAAGAACATGTCTGAAATTGTTAACCTAACGTTTTCACTGCATGTTGTAGACGGACTGAGTCTCATAACGCAGCATGCCATAGACACCAACAGTAATCTCCATCTCTTCTCACTACTTCTCTTACAAATTCTTAGAAGCCCCTTTAAAAAGGTTAGTTTACACACACACACACACACACACACACACACACACATGCTATGGTGAATGTATCTCTGGGGGAAAAAAGGAATAAAGACAGGAGCTGGAGAGATGACTCAGTTGTTAAGAGCACTGGCTGCTCATTAAGAGGTCAGGATTCTGATTTCCAGTACCCACAAGGTGGCTGACAAGGTGTCTCTAACTCCAGTTTCAGGAGTTCTTCTGCCCTCTTCTGGCCTTTTCAGGCACTGCAGGCACATGGTGCACAGACACTACACACAGGCCAAACACCTATCTCTACACAAGATAAAAATTTAAAAAGTAAAAGGAACACAGACAAATGGGTAAGAACTAGATTGCGGAAGGTGGAGGGCTCTGTCCGGGGGCCTGAGGTGGGATCCCAAGTCCTCTCCAGTCAGCTGAGGGTGCACCATCAGCCTGTCTCACCTGCTGAGTCTTGACCAGGGACTTGAAGCTCAAGCTTATGCATTAGGTCCTGAAAGATGTGGAACAAAGAAAAGACAAAGGGAAAGAACTAGATTGTGGATTTTCTGGCTTGAAACTTGACCCTGTTATTTCTGTGTGGTTGATAAGTATCAGTAGTGGAGGGAAAAAGAAATAAACACCAAAACCAAAAAAAAAAAAAAAAAAAAAAAAATTGAGAAGACATAAAGAAGCCAGAAAGGCAACTGTATCTGAGTAGACTTCCTTCTCTGCAACCTCAGAGTCTAGCACAGATTGCACACTTAGGCTCAAAGCCACAGGTACCCTCTGTCATTATTCAGTGTTAAGTTAAACCCTTTCATTTCAGAGAAGGGCCCAACGTAGCATGACCCACTCCTGGTTCCTGGCCTCCTGGACAAAGGTCTGTACGGTACCTATGTAAAGATTATAAAACAGGCACGAAGATCTGGAGTCTGACTTGAATTTCCTTAGTGAAATGCAGACAAAAGAAATGGAGAAATTTCCTGGAAGTGAGTTTCATTAAAACAGGAAACAAAAAGTTCTGTTGAAATTTACTCCTTCACAGTTTATAAACTTTTTCTTTTTCTTTTCTTTTTTTTTTTTTTTTTTTTTTTTTGCCAGCCCATATTCTTATTCTTGTTACTTTTTGTTTGTTTGATTTTGGTTTTGGTTTTTTTTTAATATTTTTATTAGATATTTTCCTCATTTACATTTCCAATGCTACCCCCAAAAGTCCCCCATACCCTCCCCCCCACTCCCCTACCCACCGACTCCTACTTTTTGGCCCTGGCGTTCCCCTGTACTGGGGCGTATAAAGTTTGCAAGTCCAATGGGCCTCTCTTTCCAGTGATGGCCGACTAGGCCATCTTTTGATACATATGCAGTTAGAGTCAAGAGCTCCGGGGTACTGGTTAGTATATTTAAAATACGGACATATATGCATGCACATGGCACATATGACCCCTGCATAACGAACAAGCATGATCAGATGTCCCGAGTGTGAAGTGGGAGTTTCTGGGTTTGTTGGAGGTCCGGTTGTGTCATGTGATGTTTATTTATCTGGAAACTGTCAGAGAAGGTTTTGCTTAAGCAGACACATGAGAGGATGACTTGCTGAGACCAGATGAATGATGGTTTTCTGGAAACTACATGTGATGATGCTTTGCTGGAGCAGATGCTCGAGAGGACACAGGATGTTTGGAAAGTATAACCCAACAGGCAGCGGGTGACATCTGGAATTGGTTCACCTTGCTTTCTTCTTTGCTCTTTGCTGGTGGTGAGTTGGGAAAGAGAAACGCACCAAAGAACGTTTGGTCGTGTTCCAGCTGCTTCGTGCTGATCTGTGGAGGCTCAGGGGTTTCTTCTGGATCAAGCTAAGCTGCTACTGCTGATTCATGTTCAGTGTTTTGCTAGTGGACTGAACTGCAGGCAATGAAGATTGGAATCTCCCCAATAAACTACTTATAAACAGGTCCATGTCCCCTTTGCTCTGTTAGCCTTCTTCTTCCCCTACATTTGGTCAGTGGGAGGTTAAAGCATTAAGAACCCTTATTAAAGTAGGATTTGAAAAATTCTAAGCCTACATGAGTGGTTTTTTTTTTCTTCTGTCCTATAGATCTAACAGTGTTTCTCTTGGAAACTGGTTGCTTAACCTCAATTTGGGCCCAAAAGAAGTTTTCCTAAGTGGCCATGAGCTTGCTTTTAATAGATGTGTGTAGCTGCATGCTCACCAGCTCAAATTTCATTATTACCTGGCAGCTGCCCCCACATGGTATCTTATGGGTTTTCAAATTATGCCTACTTGACCACATACCCTAGACCAGTCTACAGCAAGAGTGCTCAGGGCTCCTTGGGTCTCTGCTCTCACTTTAGTATGACAGTGTCCTTGAAGATTTCTTGCTCCAGATCCTTCTGGCATCATCTCCATCACCCATCACCACTGTGTCTGCAGTTGCTTGAGAATTGGGTGTTTGGCTTTGTTCAGTGGCTCTTTCTGCAAAGGTTCGGTGGTTGGTCAGGCTGTTGTTGGACACTTGGAACGTATGTCCTTCTCTGGTGACCAGAAAACTTTTACTCTCAGCACATTAAAACTTCAGCATTACACACTGGCTTCACAAATACATGTTTGGATGAGGTGGTTTACACCTGTAACCCCCACACTTGGTCAGCCCTTAAGGATAGCCCATTTCTCCGAAGAAATGAGTGCAGGTGATTATATAAACCTGTAAAGTTTGCTATTGTTCAAATAGCTTGAGCCCCTCCTTTGAATTTCTTTCCTTGGCTAAGAACATCTCTAGATAGAGGGTAAAGTGGGGGTTACGGGGGTGTGGCCATGTGAGCAGGAGGGCTGGGGAGGGTAAGTCAGATTTGTGGGATGCAGTGTGGACTGTGGGGGAAAACAAGACATTTCTGAGGCATTTCTGCCACCTGAACGGGTTCTATCTACCTTACTATTAAATCATGGTGCTATGTGAGTTAACAGGTGTGTGAGCTTGCTTCACTGCAGTAGAGTATTCCTGCCTGTATTATCTCATATCATCTTCTGGGCCTTAATGTCATTATGCTTGGGATGGGAAATGTCCCCATAGGCTCATGGGCCCCAGTTAGTGGTGCCATTTAGGGATGTTGAGGAAAGTTTAGGAGATGGAATCACACAGAATTAAGTGAGTGGAGCTGATCCCTGCTCTGTGACTGCTGGGGAATGTGAACAGCAGCCTTTCTCCCACAATGGAGGACAGCTTCTCCCACCACCGTGACGGACTGTGTACCCCACACTGGGAACCAAGACGAACCCACCATCTCTTCAGCTGTTTCCTGTCAGCTGTTTGGTCTCAGCAGGGGGGAAATGCACTACAAATAAAATGAGTTTACTATATAAATTGGCAGTCATGGTAGCCAAAAACCCCAGTGCTGGGAAAGAAGAGAGAGAATAGATTTAAATCTAATGAGTGAGTTCAAGTTCAGCCTTGGCTGCATAGCAAATTCAAAAGCACCCTTGGCTACCTACTGAGTTGAAGGCAGAACTAGGCTATCTTATATAGCCCTGTTTCCAGGAGTGAGGGGAATGTAATTATCACCCAATTTTCTCCCCACTGTTCAAAGGGACACCAAATCAGTCTCGACCTCCACTCTTCACCCCTCACTTGGCACCATGTTTGCTAGTCTCCTGCCTCCACCACATCACAGGTTTTTTTTTTCTTCCTACCTGTGCCCCAGAGTGAGAAGTTGAGGCCTTGACCTGGGCCTTCCTGCACCTCCTGATCTCTGACTCTTCTTTGCTAAATGCATCTTCACCTCTCACCTGTGTCCTGGGATTAGACAGCTGAGATGCTGGCCCAACCCTGCCTGGACCATCTTCCCTCTGCGCTCGGCCCGGTTGCTGTCATCATCAACTCCACTAGAGATGCCCCTGCCCCTGATTCTCCTGGCATTCTGTTAGTTCCTCTAGAGATCCTAACCTGCTGCAGAATAGGAGAAAATATCTGGCAGCTCTGCCTCACTCCACTCTGCAGTGTGAGTAAGAAACAGCAGCCATAGGATAGAACACGTTACTCACTCTCGTCCTTGTATATCCCATTTTACGGACAAAGGAAACAGAACGTGGGAGGCAATGGCACTCCTCATCTGCTCAATGGCAGGGATTTACATCGAGAGGAATCTGTCTCCAAGGCAACTATGACTGACCACTGTTCAGTGAAAACCAAATCTCACACCCCTGTCCCTTCCTCCTTCCTTCTTTCCAGAAGTCTCTAGCAGATGGTGTGCCTGGATCTCCATCTCTAGACTTACAAGCAAGCTGGCTTCTGCACATGACTTAATTACGCTGTCCTGTGACCTTTTCGTGTCTTAAAATGGGGTCCAGGTGCCCAAGAGCCCAGCCCAGAGCATAACGTGTAACTGATTCTTAATGGCTATAAGTGGATAGCTTTCTCCTCTTTTCACTTATTTTCGGTCCTGATTCTTAATCCTGTGCTTTTTTATTATAATTGTAAATTGTGGTCCAAACTGATCAGATATCAAATGCAACTGGGGGCAGTTAGAGACTGTGAAGACTGGATTTTTCATGTCAGAGCTTGGCTGGGCTGAGCTTTTATCTATGGTTGTGTCAAGGTCGTTTTTGGAAGAGGTCTTGTTTTCTGGGGCTATTATGGGTACAGTGACATAATAGCTTAGGTTTGCTCCCATAAAACCCTGCGAATTTGAGGATCAGGAGACAGGCATGATCCTGAAGGTAGAGCAAACAAGACTGGCTTTGAAGTGGTGACTGCTGAAGGTGAGCAGTGTGCCTGGATCCTATGACACTGTGTTTCCTCTGTCTCTGAGTAGGTTTCAATTTTCCCAAAATATTTTCCAAAATGCCCAGCATTCACACCTTTCTGTTCACACCTTTCCACACCCTCCAAAGCTCCCAATTTCCTTGAATACCCTCTGGGAAGCTGTCCTCAGAACACATGGGGGCTCTCAGACTCTGTGCCAATGGAGTGCCACACACTATCAGTCCCCACATTGGCACTTGGACAGAATCTCTTCCTGACCCCAGATGGCATCCCAGCTTCCTGGGACTGAGCCTGTCAGCATGTTTTCCCAGGCACCTGACTCCTGAATGTAGCAGCAATGGACCCAACTGGGATTTGTCTGGTCCCCTCTGAAGCATATATGTTCCATTCTGAAGTTGTTGGCCTGCTGTGCAAAGTGTTTTTTAAAGTTCTAGGGCTAAATCTCATGTCTCTTGACCACTAGTTCATGTTTGCTTGGTTTTTTTCTCCCCAAATTAAGATGACTTGTTATTTGCAAATGCATTAAAAATTTTCCTGAGATGGGCTGACAGGGTGGCTCAGCAGCAGGCAAAGCCAGCTTCTATGAGGCTCCAACACTGAGCATCTATCGTGACTGTCAGAATCCAGGCAGCATTTACTGCAGAGGAACATTTAGGATGAAGATGATAAGAGCTATAACTCTGCCCGCTCTTCAGCACAATCCTTGCTCTCTGCTAGCAGCCACTGTCCTTCTATGCAAGGAAGCTATACAGGCAGCTGGTTCGTCTCCAATACTGGCAACACTCATTGTGTACTTTAGAGAAAATCTAGATGCAATGCTATACTTCAAAATTCACACCCTTCATCCCCTTTACCTTCCCTTTCTTTAGTTAATATTGTTGTTGAGAAAGTCACCAACTAGTACCAGTTTCTATTTTATTCTCTCCCCAGAAAGAAAATTAAAATGGGCATCCAATGAATGTAAAAATCTACATCTTCCATTCCCAAGCAAAAGATGGAGAGCCTGGTGTCCCACTGCTGGGCATCTTCCCCCTGAGCTGCAGCTAAGCTCCAGGCTTCTTGAGGACACCTAGAGACAGAGCATGCTATTGGTCAAGTGACCGTCTTCAGAACTCTGGGATACACCACCATCCCCCTTGGCCCTGCTTTCACAAAGCCAATGGCCACAGCAACTTCTTCCTCAGCCAGCTGGGGAACCCTCCCCCAGGTATCAGACACCAGTAGAGTGGAGGTTACCACTTTCACCAGCATGCCCCAGTTCCCACCTCTGTAGCTAAGTTCTGCCCCCCTCCCTGTTAAGGTGCTGTCTCTCAGGACACTGCTTAAACCAGTCTTCTCCACCCAACTCTTCCAGGAGCCACCTCCTACCTAAATTCTCCAGCAAGACCCCATGGCTTTGATCACAGGCAAAACCACTGTCATCCTGATGATGAGCACAAGAATCCAGACAAGGCACAATTTCAGTTTCCTAACTCCACTCTCTCTCATCTCCCTGGGGAGCCCTAGGAAAGCAACGAGGCACGCTGGATTTCAGTTTCATGCACTGGGACTTTGCATAAAAGTTGACTGATTTGTGTATAAATGATTGGACGTGAAAGCCGATTGGAAAATACAGAGGACAGTATAAATGCTAGTTTAATATTTATGGAATCACCATTAAATATAAATTACTAAGCCAGACACTGGAAGAGGGGGGAAAAAAAACACTTGCTGTAAAGAAACTCAAACCCAAAAGTTTGGCAGAGCCAAATTGACAACAACAAGGCCCTAGAAAGTGCTGGAAGTTTGCAGAAAAAGAATCGAGGGATTACGGTCAGGGAACTTGGAGACAGGAAGGCATGTCTGTCTGGAAAACAGGAGATGGGGGAGCTGAGCTGTGGCTCTGGCAGGAGCGTGTGGAAAAGCCAGAGGGGCACCCATGACAGTGGACGCAGGAAGGAGCGCTGTGGCTGGGTGTAGCTCCATCACAGCTCACAAACTCAGGCTTTACTAGAGAGGCAGCACACAGCTGAGGGACGGTTCCCCAGCTGGCTGAAGGAGTTGCTGTGGCCACTGGCTTTGTGCAGCCAAGGGGGACCAGATGGTGGTGCATCCCAGAGTTCTGAAGACGGTCACTTGACCAATAGCATGCTCTGTCTCTAGGTGTCCTCAGGAAGCCTGGAGCTTAGCTGCAGCTCAGGGGAAAGATGCCCAGCAGTGGGACACCAGGCTCTCCATCTTTTGCTTAGGAATGGAAGATGTAGATCCTTACATTCATTGGATGCCCATTTTAATTTTCTTCTGGGGAGAAAGTAGAACAGAACCTTGTACCTCCCAGCACTTGGAAAGTAGCATCGGGTGATTCCCTGGAGTGGACATTTGCAAATCATTGATCTGTGTTCAGCATCCTTTTGCCAGTTCACAAAGCCACTCCTGCAGAGAGAACAGAGAAGCATTTTTCTCTCCGGCAGCAGTCAGCAGGGAATCTCCTCCAAGGATAGGGTTTCCCCCCATGTTCTCCTGCTTATGCACTTTATCAGACCTCCCATGAAAACAAAAGAGACCCAATGATGTCCCAATGTTTCCTCATTTTGCTGAAACTTCAATTATCCAGTGAGGAGGCAGTCTGTGATCAGCTGCAGGGCCTGGCCTGGCTTCTTCAGACCTTGTATTCCTCCCGTTAGCTCAGCTCCCTGAATGGCTGCCAGTTAGACAAATGAAGATGAGGTCAGCTTCTCTGCCCTGCCCTATACTCTGCCCAGGAGCCACTGTGCCTCGGCACAACCGCTGGACAGCTGAGTCCTGAGTGTCCACCCAGGGAATGCAGAGTGAGAGCCTGCTGGACACTGGCGGTACCACATCCCAGGCAGGACCCTGCTTTAAGGGGTGTGGTCTGTAGACACAGCACAAGTATTCTCTGGGGGCAATGGAGTTGCTCGGAGTCTCAGGCCATAGCCCACCCTTCCAGATGAGCAGGCTTGGCAGCCTCTCTCATGTTCTAGTTAGAGAACATGGCCTAGAGCAGGGACTTTAGAGTCAGACATCCAGAGCTGAGGTTCTGGACCCTGCCATGGGAATTGAGAATCCCTGGAAAGAAGCTATGTCTAAAACAGCTAACTGACTGGATGCTGCCCAGTGCTGGCTTCCCCCTCGTAATAGCCAGCCCCCTTGCACACCAACCTAGACTGGATGGAGGGAAGCTTAGCTGGAACCCGGTGAGTGCAATGCAATGTGTAGTGTACCAGTGAGTGAGCAATGAACACACCGGGGAACAGCCCCTGAGGACCAGTTCCATTTATATTGGGAGGCAGGAGTGGTACTTATGTTCTTGGGGGCGGGGATGGCCAAGGTCTCTGGGGCTAAGGTTTGTATGGCATGTACCACTGTCCAAGACCAGGGTGTTGGAGGATGCTTCGTCTATATTAGTGGGGGGTGTGGGGGGTGACTTTTTAAGGTCAAACAAGGAGTGAAGCCTTTTCATTGTCAGGGTATTGGGTTCTTACTAGGGTTGATGGTGAGGGAGCCAGCTTTATGGTGCCAGGAGGAATGGGGAGGTAGCCAAGTTCTACTGTTCTCATGTTTGAGGTCTCTGGGGTTGGAGCTTCCTAGAGCCTTCCTCTGTAACCCTGTGCCTTTAAGGTCCCACAATTAGACCTGCAGTAACGGAGTAAAGTTGGAACGTTGCAGATCCAGATCTGCCCACTCAAAGCCATTCCTTGCCTATGTCTGCTCAGACCTAACATCCTGTGACTTACATAAAATCCTTTTTGAATGGGTGAACTTAGCAGACAGTGAGCTTGCACCAGCTCAAAAGCTAAGGAAGGATGCAGCAGACAGCTTCTGAGGCTCTGGGATGAGATTTCTCTGCTTTGCTCTGACCTGCCTCTCTGATGTTTCCACCAGCGTGTTTGAAGAACGTCTTGGTTTGTGACTTCCTCTGTTCTGTTACTATAAAAAAGCCTCACGAAACTGCTTCCACACTGGAACATGGAATTCAAGATGACCTAAATCTATGTTCCTGGGCATGGCCACTCATATTTGACTCTGAAATGAACTGGCTCTTATCCTCTTGGAAATGGGAGCTGTCCTTAGCACTAAACTACTTCCTTATCACAAAATTCTGACCCATTCCTTAGGTCCCTGGCCTGTTTTTTTTTTTTTTTTAAATTTTATTTTCTTACTATGAAACTGGGTAAATAGTTGCACGTCTCTGAGTATTGCTGAGGGGATGTGGGAGAAAATGGGGTGGGATTAGTGGGCTTTGCACAGTGCCTGGTAGAGTGAGCCTCTGGGAGGAAGGTGATTGTGAGAATGCCTGTGGCTACTACAGGAGCCTCTGCCAGGGAGTAGTCACTATACTGCAGATCACTGTCACTGGACAGGCTGTGTGGCTGGAGATGATGATGATGATATGGTGGTGATGGTGATGGTGGTGATGGTGATGGTAGTGATTATGGTGATGTTGGTAATGGTGGTAATGGTGATAGGGAACATGAGGATGATGATAATGATGGTGGTGGTGGTGATGAGGAGGATGGTGATGACGATAGCCATGATGAGACTGATGATGGTAATGATGGAGGTGATGCTGATGGTGGTGATGATGATACACAACTAACAAAGACGTTATAAAGAACAAAGATGTCACTCATGACCATGAAGGCCAAGTTTGCTGTCTAAGGAAAGAGAAGTAAAGTCAGGTGCACAGACCCCAGCACCAGGGTGGCTGAGGCAGGAGAATCGTGAGTTCCAGTCAGCCTGGCCTAGCTAGTGGAACTTTATCTTAAATTAATTAATTAAAAAGAAAAGAAAATCAGAGAGAAAAATAGAAAACCACGTTGAAGAACTCTGTAGAAAATGCTACTTCTGTGAAGGTAGAGGGTGAACATGGAAGAAGTCACGAGGTTTCCATGCCTACAAACTGTGTCTGGGCTAAACACACACAGCCTTTGTGTTTCCCAGTTATGCTTCCCTAAACAGTAAAGGGTGGCAACCACTCAGATAGTGTGTACACTATACTTTAATAATCACTCAGTGTGTACACTATACTGTAGTAATCACTCAGATGGCGTGCACACTGTACTGTAGTGATCACTCAGATAGCGTGCACACTACCCTGTAGGGATTTGGAAGGAGGTGGGTGGGCATTTACAAATTCTGCAGGATATGATGTGAGACATCAGAACATCTGCCAGTTTTGTCTCCAGCGTCATGGAACAAATGCCCCATGGGTTCTGCAGGGCAGACATGGCACGCCCACATGAAGATGCCTAAAACTCTTACTGGGGTCACTCCTCACTGATAATCTCATGGCTTTATAGAGGAGTTGGAGCTACTGGTTTGGGATCTGCTCCAAGCTCTCCTACACTAGGTTTAGTTTTTGCTGTTTGACCTGTCAGTAGTTTGTCTGTTTCTGGGGACGTCCCTGTGTTCTCAGAAATAGGTTTTGTTACCCAGGAGTGGCAAGGCCAACTGGGGAGGATGTCCACCATTGCAGAGGTAGCTTGTTTTTGCTGACCCCAAAAGAAAGAGCCCACTGTGTCATAGGGTGACTTGATTGAGATTTGGGCTGGGTTTTTTTTCCTGGTTCTTGGTGTCATATTTAAGAATGAAATAAAGGTGCATACAGATTATGAAGTAACAAGAATTCTTAACTCAAAGCCTAGTAGAGGTAGGAAGAAAGTGTGCTGTCAAGATTGACTGTGAGTTACAGGAGTGTGTTCTCTCAAAGGTCCCCAGTTATTTAGTGAGGCTTCCTTTAGCAGGGTACAAAAGAAGGTGTAGTTTGTTTGCTAAAGGGCATAGTATAAAGAGTTTATTATTTGATTGACACCAGCTTGGATTAGGTAAGCCTTTGTTCACTGTGCCTATCCCTCCCATAATGCATTAGCTTTTTAGTCCTGTGCATGCTCCATTGTGAATAAACATATGGTAGCAACTGAACGAGTCTCCCTCAAAGTTCACTTCCAGGACAAAGTTTGCCTTGTTGTATATGTACCCAGAACCAGTTCAGGCCAGATCAGCCCTCCTACTCTCCTCTCCTGCCCAGACATAAGCAGAGTGTGACTAAATAGAATCGTCTAAGTTTGATGATCTTTACAGAAAAGAGAATTTCAAAAAGTAGAGTGTGTGAGGCTGAATGTAGGTAGGACTCATGGGTTGCTAACACCTTGCTAGGTGTGTTATTCAAAGTGAGATGTGTTCAAAGTACATATTCTAAACTAAGTACATTATTGGAGTGTGTATAGCCCAAGCTAAGTGGAGTCCAGGATTGCTAAACTATCCCCTATGCTTGCCTGTCTCAAAGGGGGCACACAGAGGAGCCTTGGACCATTAAAATGCAGAGGAGAAAGTGTCAGAATCCTTTTGCGTTTCTGTTGGAAAGGAAGGATGGTAGAGGAGAATGTTTACAACCAGTTAGAAGAGTATTTTACACTGGATCTGGGCTAAGACACTGACCCTAGTTGTCTGGGGCCTGCCTCTGGGAAGAATACAGCAGTTGATAATGGCCTCAAGTGTACAAGTCCATGATAGAAAAGTCTGGAATGTGGGTGCTGGAGGGGTGGGCCTGTATTTGACTAGCTTGGTTGTGAGCAAGCTGTTCACTGTCGTTAGAGGGTTCTTCCAGGGCTCACACAACACAGACGTCAAAGCATTGGAACATGCAAAGTAAAAATCATGACTTTGACCCCATTGAGGTCACACGTGAGAACTTCTAGTATCAGAACTTGATGAATACTTCTCTCTCAGCTTCCCTAGGAATTATCCCTATCCGAGTAGAGAGGATTTGAGGCTCAAATATACAACCAAGAGCCACGAAAGGATTGAGAACACATACCAAAGCTCCTGGCACTGTACTGGCTCTTTTCTATACTGAGGGTAACCCTCTGGCTATACCATCAGAAAAGAACAAAACATCTTTCTGGGCACAACATGGACTCCAGCATCTTAAGCCAGTAACCAACTCTGAGTACAAAACCCCCAGCTTAAAATAAAGGAGAAAATGAAACAAAAATCTAGATCTTGTGGGGAGGGTCAAGGGCCTCTAGGCCAACCATTGGTACTGCAGAGCTCTTGGGGTACATACAGGTGGCACCCAAGGGCACTCAGCTAATCAGAAGGAGGAATGGAGGCTTGCACAGATCCTGACTGGATCCCAGACCTACACTTACTCTGGTGTGCTGTTCTAGAACTAAATAACAACCTATTAGGGACCACTTAGAAAAAAGTAATTGGCAAGGCAGAAACGCATCACCAGGAAACACCCCAGCAAGCAGGAGGGCACAGAGCCCCTGTCAAGGTCACATCTCAGTACCACATCACGTTGTTCCTCTCTCCTTTTCAGTTGCTATCACTTGTCCTCATGGAGGCCCTCCTTTATTGTCCCTTATTGTCATCATCCTTTTACTGAGTCTCTTAATGTCCCAGAGTCTCCTATGAGCTGAATCATTCCAGGGACCCATTGTGATGTAGATTAAGCATCCCCCACATCTCCTAGTCAGAATTTATTCCAAACACTCAGAGAATAAGAAAAAAAATAAAGCTCTTTCATGAAGAACATATTTTTTTTAAGAATAAATAAGTAAAGAAACAAAAGGACAAGTAACAGGAATAGAGTGTGTCTGCTTCTGGCTAACGTGAAAATAAATAAATAAAAATAAATAAATAAACTCTAGCTCCAAACAGACATTTTTAACAGCATATACAGATCTTGGATATTATATTCCATTTATGCTGTCATCTCTAAATCTTTTAGGTCCTGGCCCCAAGTTACACTTTAAGCAATTAAACGTGCTTTCCAGAGACAGAAAACCACAAGTTTGGTCATTTTGCACAAATAGGCGATTTACCCAGCAGAGATATTGACACGTGTGTTTTTGGAGTTCACCGGTGTTGTTCTTCTTCCATAGTTGTCATCCAGGGTTATCTTGTCCCCTGGTAGTTATGTTCTTCTCAATAGGAGGAGCGTTGTCATCCATCCTGACTGGAAGAGTTATACTCTTCCTGGTAAGAGAGGCAGGGCTTACAGGACTTAAAGGTGAGCCAGGATTTAAAGGTGCCTGTCACCCAGGGCCAGCCGCGGCAGACTTCTTGGTAGATGCAGGCTCTGCTCTTTGACAGGGCATGGTCATTAATGGCCAACAGTGAGCTAGGCTGTTTCCTTTTGCCGTGGAAATAGGGCCTAACTGGTGTCAGTCATAGTGTACAAATCTTAACAGAGACAGGTTCTCCTCAAAGCTGTACTTCAATCATGTGAGTGGTACAAACTTTTCTCCCTACAGTTTCTAACAAGCGGGATTAGAAAGCTACTTATCTTTGAGTCACGTTAGAGGCAAGTGTCCTCTGCCTAAATTCTACCTGTGTAACATAGTATTTCCTAAGCAGTCTTTTGCTCCCCTCTAACACTAATTCCCTGCTTCCAGATTGCCCAAAATTATTTCCCCATTAAGCTTCTACCAGGCTCTACCATTTGCATAGCCTCTAGCCTCAGCCTACACTGAGATCACTTCAGCGCATCTAGCACAGACTCTGGTGCGTGCTAGACTCTGGACAGGATCTAATTTACTGTTTCCACTCTTCCCAAGCCCCAGAAGCAAGTTATTTCAGAATAGCTGGAGCTTCGGTGTGACCCCTGCCCCTGATAAAGAGCCTGACGCTATTAAAAGGCAGATTCCGTGGGATTTCAATGACACTCTGTCTTACTTGGGAACCAAACAGAAACGCAGTGTGAGGAAATTAGGCTAGACACAAGGAAGAATGTTCCAGATAGGAAAGACTCCTCAGACCTGCAGTCCAACCCTCAGCAATCGCTAATTCTTTTTAAACTGGCTTTTACAAAGAAAACCTGTCTGCGTTGATAGTGGGGTGTCCCTTCCCAGGGGACAAATGGCTAGATCAGCTGGCCTTTAGAGATCCCCTCCACCCATTAGGAAGGCTAAGGCTGCATCCACCCATCATTATTTGCGGCACAGTGTTCCAACAGAGCAGAGAAAGAAGGAAATTAATCACTTAGTGAAAAGAAAAAAGGAAGAGTTTCCAGAAGGAGCAAACCTCCTCTGCACTCTGCAAACCCGGGAGCCTCTGCCTCCCTCCTGGCTCGCCCAGACTGCAACACCTTGCGTTTTCTTTGTATTGTTCTCCCACAAGGCACCAGCTCATTTATCTTCGGCTGCTTGTGTTTTATTATAGGAAGGACATTTCAAGGGAGATTCACAAGTAAGGGATCCAAAAGATATCCCTCCCAGCCACTGTGCCTCCATTGCCCTGGCTCCGGCTCCGGATCCGGCTCCGGATCCGGATCCGGCTCCTGTGGCTTTATCCACGAGGTTTAGGAGAAGGAAGTTGACATTGAGACTCCTTCAGGGTTTTTTGTTTTTGTTTTTCTCTCTTTCTTCGGTGGCCTCCTTCCCCAAACTATTCCTCTCGGACTGGGTGTTACACAGTTCACAAAGTCCTAACTCAAACTCACCATCTTCCTCACTGCAGGATTCGGGTTGTGAAGGCTATCCCTGTGAAATAAACGCAGAAATGAATCAGATATTAGCATTTGCCATTTTCACCTCATATCACATGTATGCTCAGAAATGCTCGTGCGTGCGCGTGCACACAAACACACACACACACACACACACACACACACACACACACACACACACACACACTTGCTTTCTTCACTGTAAAGCTCTGGTTTGAGTGCAGGGCCCGTGCCTGAACAGCCTTCAGTGAACCCAGCTCCAGCCCTCACATCCACTGAGTCCTGCAGACCTCGCCTCCTTTGCCTTTTTTCTCTCTCCCCATTCTCAGAATCGCCACTCTTCTGCGAGATTCCCACTGCTGCAACGCTCTCCCTGTGATGCAAATGTTTCCTTGCAGTTTGCTTGTCTAAAGCACTCCGTGTGTTTTATTTACTGAGACTTATCAGTGAGACACAAGCTGATCTAATTGACTTCTTTCAGCTGTTAAATAGTACCCAATTTGTAACTAAGCCTCAGGCAGCCTATCATATGTATTAGATATATTCAATAGCTGGATGGTGCACCAGTTATGCATGGTAACCCCCATGAATTACAATTTGTAGTCACTGGCTATCATTTTGTTCTCTCTCCCAGCTCGGCTCTCTTTGTAATGATAAGCGTCTGTTTCTTCTTTCCCAGACATAAGCTCCACACTGAAGTGGGAAGGAGCAGACATCGCGTCTTCTGCCTGGCTTTCGGGACAATTTTTGTTAGGTGGAGATATTAGATAAGGCGTGCCATTACTGCTCGTGGGTACAGGCTATGTATGTTTTACTGCATGCATGTCTGTGTACTATGTGTATGCCACCGTGCCCTGGAGGCCAAAAGAGGGTGTTAGGTCCCCTGGAACTGGAATGACAGATGGTTCTGAGCTGTCATGTTGGTACAGGGAACCAGACTCCAGCCCTCTACCAGTGCTCACGTTGAAAATATCTCTCGGTCCCCATTAGATAGAAGTTTTGGGGCGGGGGTGGGGTGGGAATCTCTCTTTTGTGTAGCTCTGACTGTCGTGGAACTTGCTTTATAGACAAGGATGGCCTTGAACTCACAGACCTCCACCTGCCTCTGCCTCCCAAATATTAGGAGAAAAGGTGTGTACCACCATGCCCAGCATCCCCTTGGATGAGAGTTTCCTGTAGAGTCTTGGTGAATACTGTCTATTTGGGTTAAATAAATAAATTTCCCAATTTGTTAAGGTGGGTTGTTGTTGTTGTTGTTGTTCTTTGTTTGTTTTGGTTTGGGTTTTTTTGGTTTGTTGTTGTTGTTGTTGTTGTTTTGATCTGGCTATGCTGGGGTACACACTTGCAATCCCTGCACTTAGGAAGCAGGAACAGGGGGATTACAAAGCCAGAATGGGATACATAATAAAAACGGTGTCTTGGAAAAATAACTGGGGAAAAGTGACTTTTGAAAATTATCTGTGAGGTTGTAATAGGTTGCTACTCTAATTTGTTAACCTGCTTAATCATACTAGTGCTGTTAAACTAACTATCACTAAATTCCAGAGATACATCCAGCAGTCAAAATCCAGTTCCCTAGTGCACTGGCAGATTTGATTAGTGATATTTGACTTAGGGTCAAACTATTTAAAGCAAGATTGTCTATAACCTGCCTGCCTTCCATGATTCTGATATGAAATGTATAGTTTGCTTATTTGTTCTTTGAAGAAATTTGCGTCAGACAAGAATTTCTGCTTGGATGTTCACTTATGAGGCTGCACTTTGAAGCCATGTGTCCACTTCTGTTTGTCTGCTCTATTTAAGAGGGAGCCCTTAACTATTTTCCAAATAGTCCGATGCTACCTGTGATTGTCCAGTCTCCCCGTCCTGGTGAGCCATATTCTGTGTTTTTCAATGTGTTGCATGAAGTCCATCACAGTTATCCTGTAATGCACTCTCATTTCTCTTTGGTTTTTGTACATTCTTTTCTTTTCAAAATATTGTCTGGAGATCATTTATTTTGTCACCATATCTTAAAGAATTGGCATTTTTTTTACTCTTTTCTTTCTATTTTTCTTGTATTGTCCACTTTGTTGTTTCTTTTGTCTGTTCCACTGGATTTATCGATCTCTAATGTTTTAGACTTCACGAGTTTTAGAATTTTTCAAAACACCTAATGCCTGATGCTGGTCACATCCCTGGGATTTCAGAGGGATCTGTGCACATTTGGAGTATGTACTGAGGTCGCCGTTCTGCACTTTGGACCAGATGGAGTGGCCTGCTTGCGTACTTGGTAAGTTGACTCTTATAATGAAATGCAGTATCACACCGAACTTCATAGTCATTGGGTGGTTTCCTTGGATGAGAAATGTTCCCATAGGCCTCTGCACTGAATACTTACTTCCCAGTTGATGGAGCTGTTTGGGGGTAGCAGGGTGAAGGAGCCATGGCCTTGTAGAGGAAGTACGTAACTGAGAGCCAGTCATGAAGCAGGGCTCCTCTGGCTCCTGCCCTGACTTTCTCTCAGGACAGACTGTAATCTATAAGATAAAATAAACCCTTTCTTCCCCAAGTTGCCTTGGATCTCAGTGTTTGTCACAGCAGCTGAAATCTAGCCAGACAGGTGGCATCTCCTATGGTAGATCTCCCACTTTGTTTCTCTGTTGCTGTGATAAAACACTGACCAAAAGCAACTCGGGGTTAGAAAAGGGTTTATTTGGCTTACTGTTGCACTTCATTGTGGAAGGAAGGCAAGACAAGAAGGAACTGGAGGCAGAGACCATGAGGGAACACTGCTTACTTCAAGGCTGACGATCAGCCACCCTGTTTAAACAATTCAGGCCCATGTGCCTAAGTATAGTACAACCCACAGTGGGCTAGGCTCTTCCACACCAATCAGAAGTCAAGAAAATGCCCCCACAGACGTGCCTACAGGCTAATCTGAAGGAGTCAATTCTTTAGTGTATTTTCCCTCTTTCTTGATCTGTCAGCTTGACAACCAAAATTAGCCATCACTGTAGGTAAGCCATAAATTAAAAGATGGAAGTCAGTCAATTGACATTCATATCTAAAAGGCAGCTATGGTTAACTCACAACTGGTTGAAGTGCAGAGAATATATATCTGTGTCTTTCTCAGCCACAAACGGGATATCTGCATCACCCCCACAAGCCAAGGCTCAAGGGAATTCCTGAAAGAGGGGCAAAAGATTGTAAGACGGACCAGGGAGATGGCCCAGTGTATAAAAGGACTTGCTGGTCTTACAGAAGACCCACATCCAGCTCCCAGAGTGCACATGGCAGCCCACCACCACTTATAACTCCAGTTCAGAGGGATCATACGCCCTCTCCTGGCCTCCTTGGGCACTGCATGCACAAGGTGCACAGGCATACAAGCAGGCAAAGCATTCATACTTAGAAAATAAAAATGAGTAGTTGTAAGATAGAAAATAAAAATTGTAAGAGCTCAAGGCTGAGGAGTGTGTCTTCTGGAAGGACCAGGTCTCCTGCACTTATGAACTTGTGGTTGTCTGCACAAGACCTGCATCAGGCTGCATGCAATCCAGCCAGTCAGCAGTCCAGTGTGGAGGATGGACGAGAATATCACCCTAGCTGAGAAGCTCTGGCGCGTGAGTGGATGGATTCTGTGGAAAGGAGACTTATTTTTCGAGGGTGTGGCCCCTGGTGAATCCGCCATGATCAGTGGATGGCCCCACCCCCTTGAGAATATGGGCTGCAGGGGTCATGAAGAAGAGGAACAGGGAAAGAAAAAGGGGGAGGCAATGTTGAGGGCAGATGAGTGGAGGTGGATGTGAGGCACACAGAGAAAGGGGCGGGGTGAGTTTGATTGATGTATACTGTGTGCATGTGTGATGTCTCAATGAACTAGTAAAATAGTATATTGAAATGGAAACAGTGACTGGAAACTAAAACACAATCAGCGAGTTTAAAAGCAAATGAAAACCATAGAAAAGTTAGCTCTCGCTCTCTTAGTCTGTGATTAGAAAGACTGAATTCTCTGATTTGGAGTGTGGGATTACACATGTATGTGCACACTAGGAAGACATTATTCATCGTGCTGTTCAAAGAGTGCAATCGGATGCTGCTTAGGAGTAGAACACTTGTTTAGCATGCATAAGGCCTTGGGTTCGATGTCCAGCACTGCAAAATAAAATGAACTATTATTTTTGTGTCCTTAATGTATGTGGCTTGAGAAAGATATAAGAAGGGATAGGGCCAGGTCGGTTGGCAAAGTGCTCACCTTGCAAGCATAAGGGTCTGAGTTCAGATGCCCAAACATACATTTAAAAACAGGGGTGTGAGTGTAGCACAGTAATCCCGGACTGTGATCCCAGTCCTGATGAGGCTGAGAAGGAAGATCGCTGGACCTCTCTGGCCAGCTAGTCTGGGTAAGCTCTGGCTGCAGTGAGAGAGCCTGTCTCAAATAACAAGGTGGAGACTGCCAAGGGAAGACACCTGATGTCAATCTCTGATCTCACATACACATGTGCACACATGAGCACATAGAAATAGATCCGATGGATACATAAGAAAAGCATGGATTAAAATGCATTTGCCAACACTGTCCACTGCTACCACTAGCTGGGCAATACAGGCCCATTAGGCACAATTTAGCTTACAGTTACTACATATTGTTGAATAGTTTCTCTAGTACAGTCTTTTTCTTATGTGTTTTCTTGCCGGTATTGATCTGACCATCCCGGTTTTTCTCTTATTTACTACTTGCTTGGTCTCAGTGTTTCCATTCCTTCTATTTTCTGTGACTTAGGCTGTTCTTTTCCTGACTAATTCTTCTCTAACAACATATATGACATCCAAATAGGAAGACCTTAGCTAGGAGCTTTGCAGTGATTGGAGGTTCATGAGGTTGAGCTAGAACCTTGTGGTCTCCGCGTGGAGACAGGTGAGCAGACAGCAGGAGTCATGCAGGCATCACCAGCCTGTCATGGGGGTACAGATAATGTTCAGTGGACAAACCAGAGCCAGGCAGATCCTGCTGTGAGGTGTCATCACAGGCAGTTCTGTCTCTGGTATTTATAGCTCCATGTAGGTGGGAATGAGGCTCCTCAGAACACAGAGAAGGTCTCAGCCCAGAGAACCGCTGTTAGCTGAACACGACCCTGTAGTCTCTACAGTGTAGAGGATGCTTCAGAGATGGTAGCCAGGTCTCACTTCCTGACTGTATTGATGAAGACAAAAACACAGCATCTTAGAGATCATACTCTGCTGGTGCCAAAGTTCTGCTCATAAAAAAAAAAAAAATCCAGCATTCTCCCTCTGCATATCACCCTTCCTGAAATGAGCCGGCAGGAAGAGTGTGTTTTGCCTTATCCAAATCTTTTGGCCAAAGCGGAGAGCCCATAGGCTCTTGGTGAACCCTGTTCTCCTGTTTAAAGTCCTCAAAGAAAACAGCCTGTCTTCCATAGAACAAAAATGTGAATAGAGAAGTAAAGATGGGGAATCTTGGGTGAGAGACAGCATCCAAGCTGAGATGAGCCAGTCAAGGCTGAGATACTTGCTACGCATCATCTCCAGCTGTAGAGCCTGGGGGGGAAATGGCCTTAGAGAACACTCCTAGAGGACTGATGGGTACCATGAAGGTAGGCCTAGATTGGCCATTTCTTTTATTTGGGCCTCAGTTTACCCATCTGTAAAGCAGGATGTATACCGCAGATCCACCTTCTCACTCCTTTTGTTAGTCACTGTTAGGACATATCTGCGACCCAACCTTAACCACTGCCACGGTTCTGTACATTGGTTCTCGTTTACTTAAGCATTTTTCTCGTCTTAATCAATACCACTTGTAGACTGATGGCTTTGATATGATGGTTGGAAAGTTCTTTCTAAGCCACATTTAATTGAGGACATAAGTAGTATTCTTTAATTTGACATACGTAAGGCTCTCAGAATCCCCTTACATGGAGGTACAATCGATCATGTCGAAAAGTTTGCAGGTGAGAAGTCTCTTCCCGATCTAAAGAGTGTTAGCATGAAAGAAGCTTTTAACTGCCAAAGTTATCGGCAGGAAGAGAAGAAGAGCAGTACCCCAGGATCTGGGCTGGTTCCTTCTTCCCCTTTCTTAGAAAGGGTGGACAGAAAACTCCAAGAGAGACAAAGCCATGGTTCATCCAAACTCAGCATAAAGCCATACCCAGAGGAGGGCTGGAACGCTGCAAGATTCGCTGTGGGTACCATCGGAGCTGGAAGCAACATGTTTACTTATCTGATTATAAGCTCTGTGCAGCCCTTGTCCTCCACACAGGACTTCTCCCAGATACTCTTTGCTGTCGACATTTAACTAGAGTATTCACATCTAACTCCTCTTTCATACAGCAGACATCTCCTTTCTCCCTCTCAGAGTGGGGGACACGTGTGTTACTCTACGCAAACGAGACTTCTGAGTGACAATGATGAACGGCTCAGAGAGAGGCTCCAGAAAGCTATAATAATATCTATAAATTATCCATGACCTAGATCCTTACAGGGCTGTTCTGACTTTTGGTCTTCCTGCAGAATTTTGCGTGATTGGGCCCGCTTGTATCTTCTCTACACAGGAGACATTGTAGACTTCATATCCAAGCACAGGGGAAGAAACGATGACCTAGAGTTAGGATGTCTGTGCACAGGAATAATGTTGGAATTCTGTGGAATGTCACTTTTCTTCATAGCCATGTGAGATAAATATGTCACATTTTATGATCTCCCAGATATATTAGAGCTTTGTGTTATTGTCTGTTTATTGAATAGTGAATGCTGGCACATGAATTTGAGACCTGGGGAAGAGGAGACCAAGTTTCTGTAGAGCCTGGAAGTTCACGGTGACAATGTTAGGAAGTTCAGAGTGACAGTGACAAGAACACTAAAATGAAGATCTGATCCCTGCATCATTGCTATGTTGTTAGGCTGAGCAAGCTGCTGGGCAGGGACAGGGTCCTCATCTGATCATCCTGAGATGTCCAATGGCCAAGTCTGCTCTAAGTGGAGTGGAAATAATGTATTGTCTCAACTAGAAGTGTCCAAGAATGAAGTAGGTGTTATTCTAGCTATGAATGATTCCAGTATGATCAACCCAGGGCTGTCCTGGCAGACAATGAAGAGGACCCTCCTACTCAGAAGAGGAAAGTAGTGGGAGGCATTTCCCTTCGTATCTATGAATGTATTTAGGCAGTCTGGTTGAAATCAATGCTAGTCATGTATGAATGTCTTGCAGAAATGAGAGGACTGGGAACCAGAATCTATAGGGAATTGTTAGATTCAATTCCTCAACCGTAGTCCTAATTCCTTACAAAGAATCACCAACCCAGAGGTCTTCAGAAGCCATTGATGCATGCCTAGAAAATATCTGGACCTCTGTCCAAATTTCTCCAGTGAATTACTTAGGTAGGTGTGCTACAGGTGACTACCATGTGACCACCAACCAAAGGTTCTATCCATGAAGTGCCAGGCTCACAGGCATGTCCCAGTGCTGAAGACAGGGCTACTACCAGCACTAGGTGGCTTTGTCATGCCATGCCGGGATGAGTCCTCCAGCATGCAGGGACTGGCAAGGGAAGCCTGGCAATCCTGATGCAAAGCCTTGTCACCACGGGTGCTTTTCCAGCCTGTGTCTGTAGGGGGTGCTCTCGAGCACATCACCTCACCAGCAGCTGTTAATACACAAAGGACTTCTAGAGACCCCAGGGCATGGGATCAGGCACACTGACATTCTAAGCATTTGGATTCTGATCTTGCTTCAAGTTAGACGGAGCTGTCTGATGGTTGTAGGCAATACCGTGTATAGTTCATGCCATTTCTAAGGTGAATCTCTAAGTATCTTCCAAGCATTCCTCTACCCACAAGCAGTGGGATGGTGTGGAGGATGGGTAATGGCAGGGCCTGATCCCCGAATGACTTCACAGGACAGTACCGCTTCCCCAGACCTCTTTCAATGGCTCACAATCATCATGACTTGAGTACAGGTAGGCTACTGTGTATTGAGGCTTGGATGGGGTTTAACTGCCCTGACGTCACCACCCACAGCTTCATAAAGACTCAGTGCCCAAGTGTGCTGCCAGGAGCGGCTGTGGACCTTTAACAGGAGAGGGTTTGTAAGGGCTTTGGAAGCACCTGTACAGGCCTGGTCTTCCTTCCTTAGGTAGGTGTGCTACAGGTGACTACCATGTGACCACCAACCAAAGGTTCTATCCATAAAGTGCCAGGCTCACAGGCACATCCCAGTGCTGAAGACAGGGCTCACCATAGTACAATACCTTCCCTGGTGTGTCTTATTTCAGCAGAAGATAAGACAATGATGGAGATAGGCTGTTACCCCCAAATTAAGTCTGTTCTACATATTATTTTCTTGCTGATGCTGAGCCCTCCCCTCCTGCCACTGTCCTGAAAGTCTCATCTGTGTGAGACTCCAGTCAGGCCACTCTTTGCTCTGGTTCCAGAATGGACTGTTAGCTCCTGTGCATGCTTCTGTCACAACAGGCTGGCTATCCTCCAGTGCCTTCAACAGTGGCCAAGCCATCGAAGCTGCCTGCTCTAAACCACAAGCTTAATAAACATTTTCCCCCCGTATTTTACAGTAGTCACCCAAGATGGCCTGATGCATAATGTCCATCTACTAAGAGTCGCTCTGCAAGCTGCACCATCTTTCGGGCCAATATACAATGGCAGTAATTTTGCAAATTAGCCAAAACCAGAATAATAGAGAAAGCACCCTACATAAAAGAAAATGCCTTCAGGTTACCTCCTACTGTTCTGGGCTTTCAGGTGCCACAGTGATATTAAACAAAGAAACTTTAGACCTATGGTCATACCTGTGTCCCCTGAAAGCATTCAAGGGTTCAAGCCTACCCCAGTTTGTTTCCCTTGCTCAAATGGAACATGGGTGTGGCCTGCGTGACTGATAGATTGGAGTGGAGGACATAATATGGAGCCTGGGAGATGGTCACCTTCATCTGTCATCTCCCATAATAATGCCATCCCCATCCCCACCTCACCCCCACCCCACCCCATCTCACCCACACCCCACCCTACCTTGCCCCATCCAAATCTCCTAACGACCTTTTGACCACTGAGTTCACACTTACTTCTATCCCTCATCTCTTCTGAAGAGGAAGTGTTCCTAGCTATCCCATCTAAACCTCTTTCTTGACAATAAAGAGGTCCTTTCACTCCTGCCTGTCCTGTGGAACCACCTCTTGACATTCAGCCACCCCTGGCCTTCTTCATCCCCTGGGGTGGGGACATGCTGCCCTGTTCTGAGTCCTTGCCTCCTCTCCCCTACTGTGTGCTTAGGCAAGTAGCAGGCGTGGAGGGAGCAGGGAGGCAGTCTGAGCTTCAGCTAAGGCCTTCCCTCCAACATGGCTTTGCTGTCCAGATGGAGAGTCATATAAACAACAAGTCCCTGTTCTCCATCCCAGTGTCAGCCAGTGCCTGGCTCTCAGGCATCTGAGAGCTGAGCTATAATCTCCGTTTATAGTTTGGATGTCCTCTGAGAGCTAGAAATGTGTCCTGTGTAAACACTCTGAGCATGCCCTGACAGACACACAGCTTGAGAGTGAACACTAGCTCCTGTGGTGCCCAGGGGCATGACAAAGGCATCACTTGCCTTCCTCCACACCAACCCATCAGTCACACAGGCCACGCCCAGCTGATTCCTTTGCCAGGCTTCCTGAACCTGTATTTAATTACCACTCTTTCCTTTCCATTGGCTCTGTACCTATCAGCTGTGTGACCATGGGCAAGTCAGTTAACCTCTCTGGGCACTGATATTCTCAAATGAATAATGTAATAACCCAGAGATGCCCCTCTGATCATTAGCACTTCAAAACATATGTGTAGACACCCTCACGTGATGGTTAGTGGCCTCTGGGGTGTCTCTACAAGAATTAGTTCCTTTCCCTTACCTTGACCCCCCTACTGTCTGACATTCTCCCTCACTTCCACAGAAGGCTGTAAAGAACCCAATGACTCTCTGACATCTTTACGTCAGGTCTGCTTTGAGCAAGCTTTCCTGCTGCTGCTGAGGCCCCTCCCCCTCCCATCGCCCCGGACTTCCCATCTCTTCGTCCTTGGAACTCTTCTGACTGTCCACTCTTCATGACCAACTGCCTGCCTCTCCCTGTGACCTCTGCTCTCTTACCTATGACCCTTCTTCAGTTGGACTTCCTCTCTGAGAAGGAAGGCAAGAGTCAGTCAGTAGCCTGTCTTGCTCTATCATCTCCCTCCCTGGCTCTATGTTTGCCTCCTTGGGTTTTTTTTTTTAATTACCTTGAATTCCAAGAACAACGGGACCCTGTGGGCACTCTTTTGTGAGCAATGTAGATATGCATGCTTCTGCCTGTCCACAGCTTCAGAATGTACTGAGCGGCTCTGTTAGCTGCATGGGCTACAACCTGCAAAGTAGACCTAATTCTCTTTGCCAGCTGGCCACTGCAAAACACACTGAGTTTTTTATTGTAATATTAGCTAATAGTAACTCTCAGATTACACACCGTAATATGTGTGTAATATATATGTACATATTTAGATGTGTAGTGGGGGGGAGACAGAATGCCACAAGAGGGCTCAAGGGACTGCTACAGAGTGGAAGGCCTTCTAAAGGCCTCTCTGAGGGATTGAAGGAGGAAGCTAACAGATATTCAAGACAAGTCTCTTCAAGCATTAGGTAACCCATCCTATTGGTGGTGCTAGGGCTCCCAGCATAGAGTAAAGATATGGGGTCAGAGTTCAGCTGGGCCTCTGGGTTGGGCCATCCTGTCCTGACTGAATGAGAGACTGTAAAGTCCATACAAGGCAAAGTACGGAACAAGATCCAGGTGGGCAGGCAGACAGACAGACAGATGATGGCAATTGGGCTGGCCACCTTGAGAGCAGTAACTCAGTCAAGCTGAAACTCCTGGGAGAGTAAGGATTTCTCTGCTTGTCCCATGGCACACATATTAGGGGTCAGCTGACAGGTTGTCAGGAGCCATCACAACCTCGGTGTCTTCCTGCTTACAGGGTCTGCAGTCCCCTTCCTTGGTCTTGAGTGTTTGATAATTTTTTGGTCCTGGTTTTCCTGATATGTTTTTAATTATATTCATGTGCTCATAAGGTCTCAGTTTATGTGGGTAAATTTAGAAGGGGCATCCTTTCATGAATAAGTAATTGATCAGTCTGTGCCTTGTGGGTGGCACTGACCAGATGGTGTTATTTATGCGTCCACCAAGGTACAGAGGCATCAGCCTCTGGGATTGCACTCAAAATGGTATCACATGCTGCTTCTGAAAGGGAGTCTCCCAAAGCAAGACAGCCCGAAGAGCTACTGTGTTACACAGCATGGAGTAATGCAGAATAGGGCACAGCCTGATCTCAACAAGGAAGGATCAGAACACATCTGCATAACATGAGATCAAACTACTCCCACGCAGCAGGCAAGCCTGCAGACTATGCCCACATGGGGGCAATTATCGGAGATGGTGAGGCCACGCCAGTCCGCTCACAGAACCAGGTGGCTTCCCTAAAGTGACAACTGCTAACTCTTCTAACAATTTCTAACAACTTCTCCAGATCACCTTACAGAACTGAAAGGTAGATAATGACAAAGCAGACCGTACCTCACCCAAGACTGCTTAACGATGCATAACCCTTGACCCCTTTGACCCCTGTCCTTGTTCCTCCTCCATTTAAACCTAAATACCCCAGAGACCCTTTTATTTGCTTTTCTCTTCCCCATGTGGCCACATTGAGTAAATCTCTATGCTCCTCTTCATTGTCTGTCTCCCTTTTCTATTGGGTTGGAGGTGGTGGTGGTTGTTGTTGTTTTTGTTGTTGTTATTGTTGTTGTTACTGTTCTTCTTTCTTCTCCTTCTTCTCCTTCTTCTCCTTCTTCTCCTTCTTCTCCTTCTTCTCCTTCTTCTCCTTCTTCTCCTTCTTCTTCTTCTCCTTCTCCTTCTCCTTCTTCTTCTCCTCATCCTCTTCCTCCTCCTTCTTCTTCTTTTTCTTTTTCTTCTTCTTCCCTTCCCCCTCTTCTTCCACTCCCTTCCCCCTCCTCCTTTCCCTTCCCCTTCTCTTTCCAGGCATGGTCTGATGAAACCTACAATGACCTCAAACTCACTACGTGACCTGGATTAGCCTTGAACCTCCTGCTTGTGCCTCTCAAGGGCTGGGATTACAAGACTGTGCTTCCATAGCCCGCTCAGTTGATTCTTTAACCAGCATGCTGAGAGTGGCAGAGTGTAGCCTTTGCAGCACTGCTGAACCCTGGACTTTTAATCCTTAAAACTTCAGTTACTTTTCAGTACCTGAGGACATTGCTCTTCTATAGCTGACCATCCCAGCATTTGAGTTCTCCACTCATGTCAACTGAGTGGCTAAATTAGTCACCGAATGAATGAGTGAATATGTATCCCATGCAAAATAAAATAGTGTATAATCTCCCTGCAGACTCTGACTCAATCTCCCTGACTCCATCCATCATTGAGGGGACCTGTACCCAGTAGCACTAATTTATGACATTACTTTATATTTTCAGACAGAGGTTGTGGTTGACAAGTGTGTTTTAAAAGTTAGAGTAGGGGCTGCAGAGATGACTCAGCAGTTAAGAGCACTTGCTGCTCTTATAAAGGCCCCAGGTTCAGTTCCCAGCACCCATAAGCCAGCTTCCACCCATCTCTAACTCCAGTTCCAAATGACCCAATGCCTTCTTCTGGCCTCTTCAGGCACTACATGCTGTGGTAGCATGCATACATGCAGATGGAACATCCATACACACGCAACACGCACACACACGCACACGCACATCTGTTTTTTTAATCAGAAGAAAAGATTGCTGCTACTTCTTTTTGGGAGAGGGACCAGGCAGAGATGGAGTTTTAATTGTAAGACAGAACCTCCAGAAACACGAGGCCCTGGAGCCAAAATGCTGTTTTTTTTTGGGGGGGGGGCTTCATTTGATTCCTGTGTGTCATGAGGAGAATCTGTGGCCTGGGCAAGTGTTGTTGCTCCTCTTTTCAAAGCCTTCTGGGAGCTCCTACCTGCCTGCATCATGTGGCACATGAGGGTGTGCTGGGGCCAACTTGTGCTAACTTCCTAGAACTAAATGTCAACTTTCAGGAGGTCTGCAATGCAGGTGACATCATACTAGGACCTTAAAATAGTCTCTAGTGGGAGTATACCCAAGGGAGACTAGCAAAAGCTTCAGACAAGAGCTTCTAATCCAGAGAGTGTACATTCCCCAACAGACACCCACTAGTCCCTTACCTCTGGGTGCTTCGGGAAGCTGTGGTGGTTAGTTTTAATCATCAGGTTACATTCACTCCATGTGGGGAAATGAATCTCAAAGATGAGTGCTCTAGATGAGATTATTCTATGGGCATCTCTGTGAGGGCTTGGCTACATTAACTGATGGGAGAAGACACAGCCTACTGCGGATGCCACTGTTGCCTTGGGTTTGGGCCCTGGACTATGTAAGGCTGGAAGAATCAAGTTAAGCACTAGGAATGCACACAGTCATTTGTGTGCCCTTGACTGTGGGTGTGAAGTGATTCAGTTTTAGCAGATTTAAGTTCCTGCTGACATGTCTTCCCTGATATGAAGGATGAACCTGGAATCATGAGCTAAAATAAGCCCTTTCTCTGGACCTAGGCCTCCCTAGCAAATGTAGCAGATGTGCAGCTTGGTGGATTCCAAGCAACTAGAGTAGAGGCTAGCCCAAAATCTGTTGCCTGTGCATGGGATATGTTCTTCTAACTGGGCTGCCTTGTCTGGTCTCAGTGCACTTAGCCTCACAGAGACGATGTACCTGGATGGAGGGGGATAGCCAAGAGGCCCCCACCTGCTCAAAAGAGGAGGGGGAATGGGAGAAGGATTGTGGGAGAAGGTGACTTGGAGGAGGCAATAAAAGGGATATAAAATGAATAAGTAAAACTAACAACAACAGTAACAACAACAATAATAGAGAGAAAAATTAATCTCTTTCTCCTCTAAATTGATTTTTGTTGGGGGTATTTTCTCACAGCATCTGAAATTGGATTAGGACAAAAGCCTCTGCTGCCTTACTGTCTTCTTACCAGACATATTCTAGAATTGTGTTCCATAAACTTTATGGTTAACGTTTCTGGCTATTGCCTTCTCCATACACTGTCTACAATGCCTTTTTGTGAAAAGAGAACCTTCATGTCTCTCAAGAGTCAAGAGAGCTCTTTATCTGGATGAGCAATCTGTAACGCATGGAGCAAGTAGGTATGGAAGCCATGGGAACAGATGTTGCTAAAAGTCTGGGCTCTGGGGGAAGACCTTCTACACGTAGAGATGAAGTGCTTCCCCTCAGCTGAAAGAAGATCTCAAGGAGTTACCTAAGCTCTTGGGTCCTCTGCTTTCTTGTCAGCAAAATGTAAAGACATATACTACCTACAGCATAGGTGTGCAGGAATTGTAGCCAGTCTGAAGCATTCCATCTCCGAGGGAAACACCTTAAGGCTCACAAAGTTCTACAGGTATTATCCTCCTTATGTCTCAAGAAGCAACCAACTCAGAAGTCTCAGAAAGTTCATGAAACTTATCAAATTGAAATCCTACCCCTAACACATCCAAACTTATATAAGCATTAAGGGCTGCCAAGGAGAAAAGACACTCCATCCTGTCAAGCTGCCAGCAAAGTGTGCAGGGAGCTCCAGGTTGAAGCTCTCAGGAGTTATCACCCAGGCTAGCCTTCAGTGACATGGCTTTGAGTTGTCCCTTTTCCAATAAATAACTCCTCAACCCAGCTCCTGTAACTAACCACACTAAGCTCAATGATTCCTCAAATTGGACTAAGTATTGTTACTTTGATTTGTGATTTCCTTATTTGGGATGAATAAATGTTTCTTCACATATCCCTAGGAATAATGTTACACAACAATTTGGCAAGCATGAAAGTCAAGGGCCCAACATGATGCCCACTCTATGGTCCTTCTTTTCAGTTGCTGACTGTCACAACTACCTTCTTATTCCCATAAACACACAAGAGTATGACAGGGGAGTCTCTGCTCATTTACTTTTTTGAGTTCTTCTTTCCTTCATAGAATCTCTACAAATCACAAAAGGTTTTAGAACTAAGTTCCAGTCAGCCTTTTAGTCTCACCACTCAATACTGGTAAAGATGGACTTTAGAGCCTTCTAGAGACTGCCAGAGCCTTCCAGAGATACCAGTGTGCTCACTTTCCACATCCTTTATTACAATCCCACACTATGATCAGATAAATAAATGAATATTAAAATAAGAAAATAATGTGTGCAAGATACTGAGCCAAATTGCATGCTCAGGTGGTCAGGGCAGCAAGACCTGGATATCTGTGTATGGTAGATATAATGGCGAATGTGATAGACCCCCATAGAGGCAGATGTGTTGTGGGAATTGAAAGGAGTGCTACAGGACATAAGACAGAAGACGTGCTGCCTTCGTGAAAGCCCAGCTTCGGGCACATTGCATAACAGCTCCCCAGCCTGCCACCGCCCTTCCTGATCTGACAGATCTCAAAATGCCCTTTTGAGAGCTCAGACTGGGCTCTCTGAGCTCCCAGATACACATGCGAGGACCTGAAAGAGATTGGCAGAGGAGAATCTAAGCTATCGGGCAGGGGGCTTTGTAAAAGGTGCCAACACCTGCAAGAAGTAAGGCAACAGACTCTTGCCATTTTTTAGGGGCTGGGGTGAAACAGGGTCCCCACTGTGTGGCCCAGGCTTCCCTTGTAGAACAAAGACTGGGCTCAAACTCCTGAGCTTACTGCCTCTACTTTCTAAAGGCTGGAATTGCGTACATGAGCCACTGTGTAGACACATTCTATCCGGGAGCAAAGAACACACCGGAGAGGTGCGATGGAGTCTGAAGGGAAGCGTCTGGTCCTGTGCGGCGATGATAACTCAGCTGGCCCACCCCACCCGGCTGCAAGTTTGCCACAGACTCCTCCTCAGCAGGAGCAGGCAAGAGAATGCACTGAGATGTTGAAGACACAAGCAAATTCCATTTTCCATTCAGCCTACATATGAGATTTTTGAAATCAAGTAGCAGAGTCAAGTAGCAGGCCTGATCTCTGGGTTCTCGGGGGTTCTGCTTTCTCATCTTACAGGAGCCCCCACTTTCAGGGTACTTGTGAGGTTGGGGTGATAAGGTATGCAAAGGGCTTAGGGAAATGACCCAGCAGGCCAGAAGACTGTGCTTGGTATATCTCCACCACAAGCAGAAATAGCAGCCCAGAGGTGGAGAGACTAGAGGCCTGGAATGTCTCCTGACCCTAACTGACCCACCTTTCCCAGCTCCTGCTGGCTCAGATATCCAGTCGATGTTCCCCTCTCTGTCCCCATTCCCCTGACTCTCCCTAACTACGCCACTCCATTGTGAATCTCTAGCAGGATACCTGTCCCCAGGTAATGCAGGCAGTTACATCTCAAGATGATTAACTGAATTACATCTTCAGAGAGCCTGCATCCCAGCATCCTTCCTCCTCGCTGATTGTTACACTGTGCCAATTTATTTCTCTGTGCCTCTGTTCTCCTTGTCATCAGAACAATGCACACATCACTCCCTTAGGTTCCCAGGGACTCAGTGCCCATGATGCAGATTTATATCCAATTCACAGGAAGCAGTAGGTAGATGACTGGGATGGCTAATCTTGGCTGTCAGCATCTGAGAAGAAAGAACCTCAATTGAAGAACTGTGTCCATTAAATTGTCCTGCGGGCATATCTATTGAGTACTTTTTGCCAATTGATATACGAGGGCCTAACTCACTGTAACCTAGGCAAGTGGGCCTGGGCTACACATACACACAAAAAAAGAGAGAGATAGTTATCTCACATATACACATTATATGTATGTTATACATATACACACATTTATATATATATATATATATATATATTACACACATATACAATATATGTATACATACATACTGTTTTGCTCCCTCCAGGTTGCTCATCGTATATATATATATATGTATGTGTATATGTGTATATGTATATGTATATGTGTATGCATTCATGTATGTATGTAATATATATGTGTGTGTAATATATAGTACATCTTATACACATACATGTACATATACACATACATACACACACACACACACACACACACACGTCAGGGCAGGATCTCAAGGCAATAACCTAGAGTCAGGAACTGAAGCAGACACTGAGGAGGGCCACTGCTTACCAGCTAGGCGTGGCTTCTGAATGAGTGACAACGATATGTTTTCTATGCAGGAAGAGCAGCAGACTGAGGCGAACTGGTAGGACCAAAGTTCACTCTGTCATTGCTAAGGGATCATCCACATCTCATCACCTTGGAAACGTCAACAAAGATGTCCATTCTCTCACATCTCTGAAGGCCAGACTTCTGAAATCAAACGCCATCATGGCCATGTTCCCTACCAAAAGGCTGTAGGGAGATCCATCCCTTACCTCTTCCAGCTCCTGATGGCCTGGATGTCTACGACTGGTACTTCCATCTCTGCTTTCATCTTCCCTGGGTCTCTTCCTCTGCCACCCCACTGTGGGTCTTTTAGACAAGTGCTTGTTCTCACATCACATGATGGGCCACTTGCACCTCGAGATGAACACCTGAACTACATCTACAGAGAGCCTGTTTCCAGATAAGGTCATGCTCATGAGTCCCAGGGGACAGACTGATCTCAGCAGATATCAGGATTTACAGGTCACCTCTTAATGGCTTCGAGAATCTTGTGTCACGGAACAATGAGATGCTGCATTGCAGCAGAAGCAGACATAATTAATTAGGAGAAGATGCCCTGCCAAAGTGGGGAAAGGGGCCAGTGTAGGGGGGAAGTCTAGAAGTTCAAAAGGGACTGATGCGTAAAGGATTGGCCTGATGGCCTTTTCTGTGGATGCTTGACCTGTGTTATGTTGCTCTAGCTACAGCTTCGTGCACTGCATGTCTCATCCTCAGCAGCATCTTAAATATTCACCCAGAGATGTGCACTCTATTGCTAGCATGGTCCACAGGTCATTGTCAAATACCCTTGAGTACCTTTGCGGTCACAGGATGACAGTCGCTGAAAGGGGGACATCGGAGATTTAAATGGTACCCAGTTTCAACCCAACCCAAATAACCCCCTGGCTGTGCTCGTAACTGTATCCATGTAGGTAAGACAGGTCAGCCCCTCACTGGGCTGTGCTTTTAAGCCAGAGGCTTGATCAATCCTGCTCTATCTGTTTACACTAAATGACTCCCTTCACTTTGGGGGGTGGGAGCTGCTCTAACCATCCTGGAGTTCTGAGGGGTTCCATCCAACCCTTCGGGGTGGGTTACAGTTATATGATTTGGACAGGATAATTGGGAACCGAGGGAGCCACCTCCTGGGTACGTGGGCCCTCAATCATGATAGTGAGGATGTAACCCAATTACATAGGCACATCGCAGAAAAAGCAAACAGCTTATAATCAGGTTGGTTTCTCTTACTAGGAAGCTTCAAGGCTTTGGGCCCTTTACCTTATTAAAGCATTCCTTTGGTTTTTGTTGGGCATGATGGCTGCCGTGACCTTTCTCTTTGTCATTCTGACAGTCCAGTGTCCAACCCTGTGGGGAACAGCTTCAAGGCTAAGGGTAAAGATCCACCTCAGACATCTAAGAGTTACGAAAGGGAAGTGCGGGGTAAATGTGTACCATTTGACGTGCCTCGGCCCCATGTGAGTGGCAAAGCCTTCCCTGGATGAGCCTCCGAGGGATGGCAAAGCTGCCCTCCAGGAAAAGTAGCAATATTGCCAGTGTTGTAGAGAATGGCTGCCACAGCTTTCTCCTCTGGATGATCATGGCCTAAAGAACACTCTCTGACAGGGACTACTCCTTCTAAGATGAACTAGACCTCCATCCTAGCTCAGTTGTATACCAGACTCCATAAGATCTGCCTCCCTGTTTAACTGTACGTGATAAACATGCTGAACTTCTGGGGTGCTGTAGCTTCTCCATCCAAGAGCCCAGCCCACCTGAACCCCGCTTCTCTGTGGACATGTCAGTTCTTCCTTCATTTCCTAGTTGCCCCAGTCAGATCAATCCCCGGATCTGTGAAAGGATGCGGCAAATGAATTCTCTTAGTGCATCAGAAAAGCTTTTGCCTCTCTGGCCTAGGAAGTAAATTGCATCCCCTCTGATTTTAGCTGCGAGAGAGCAGAGGTCACTTGAATGCCTGAAACTATTAGAGGCAGGGAACAGAGAACCTGCTCCCTACCCGATGTCACTAACAAGCCGTGACACTAAGCAAATCACCTTGACAATTTGGACTTCAGGTCCCCCTCCTGCCTGCATGTGGAGCTTAGGCCTGATGGTTTATCCCTCTCCTGTACTGACATGAGGGGAGGAGATATGTCTATCTTGCCCTGGAGCCTGGAGCAGACCTTCTCTGTGTAAGAGGGACACTGACTTCCTTGTTACCTTCTTGGGAGAACAACCTACATTTCTCAGCTCTCATATCAACCACAAAGGCCGGCGTGAGATTCTGTAACGTTGGAAGAAGTGAACATTTCCCCCTAGCAGGAGGCAGTGAACCCACTGCAGACAGTAGCTGAGATGCCTGAATCCATTCAGATCTGACACCATCTACCTAAGACTCGTGGGAGGTTTCTATCTGTAGACCTGTCACATGGAATGAAGGTCACAAGTCCTACTTGCCTTACCAGTGACTGATCCACCTGCTGTAAGCTAAGGTCCCTCCAACAGCCCCCTCTGCTTTGATGAATTGATCTGAGCAGCTCCCCGACTTCTGGAGAACTACTAGCTGATGTAAAGAACTTGGCCAAGGGTCCTGATGATGAATTTGATGTGCTGTGGGAGGAGGGGCAGGAGGAGGAGAGGTGTGTGGAGGTTCCATGTCCTGTGTGGCCACACCAGATCCAGACACCTCCACGTGTTCAGTTACCTCAATGTTCTCAAAAGCCCTGGGCCCTTCAGAGATTTATGTGTTTTTAACTGAAATAGAATTACATTGCTGGGCTGGTGAGATGGCTCAATGGGTAAGAGCACTAACTGCTCTTCCGAAGGTCCTGAGTTCAAATCCCATCAACCAACCACATGGTGGCTCACAACCACCCATAATGAGACCTGACGCCCTCTTCTGGTGCATCCGAAGACAGCTACAGTGTATTTAAATATAATAATAAATAATTTTTAAAAAAAGAATTACATTGCTTTATTATATTATTTCTCCATCTTTTTTTCAGCCCCTCCTAGCAACCCTCTTCCAGACCCCTCCATGCCCCCTCTCAAGGTGCTAACTTCTTTTTTCTTGTTATATCTGTTATACACACATACACACAAAATATATATATATATATTTGTATGGATTCACATGCATGCATGCACGCACAGACTCCACCTTTGCTGTTTGTGTGTTTATGGTTTGAAATCTGCACTCCCATCCTGCACCCTCATCACTTACAACGAGTAAGGGAACTCAGCCCTTTGGAGAGGCTGGAAGTTCTCTGTCTAGTATCCCATGAAAGTTCCCCCTTCTACACTAACATATTCTTTGATATTGTAATTTTCTAGTCTGGTTTGTGCTGTCATTTCTAAGAGAGACTGGTTGACAGCAGACTCCTGGTATTCTGGTTCTTATGGTCTTTCTGCCCTCTCTTGCACAACGTTCCATGAGCTGCAGATGCAGGAGCTGTGATGTGATGTATCCACTGGGGCTGGGCTCCTCCGATCTGTTGATCTCTGCATTGTGTCTGGTTGTGGTTCTCTGGGATGGTCTCCCATTGTTGTAAAGAAAGCTCCCACTGGTCCCTCTGGAGTTTTGAGGAGTTTGGTAGCATCACCATGAGTAATATCTTCATCAGAAGTTGATGAGCTACTCCATCTTGAGTCCCAGGGGCTGGTAGGATCTCCCTTCCCATCTTGCTTTGTCTTTCCAGTATCCTCACTCTGAAGGTAAGGCAAAAGCCAAAAGTGATCTCATTCGCATACAAAATGGTACAACCATTTCAAAACTTCCAGGATTACTAGAAGCTGGTTACCAAGAGAAGGGACCAAACCGAATACAGACTTCACTGCGTCCTCTCCTCCCTGCATCTCCACGTTGCCAAAGTCTCCAGCAAGGGTCAGGAAAAGAGCTTCTAGGGTCACTCATGCCATCATGCACTTTGTTGCTACCTACTCTAGCTACAATTGCTTACTTACTCAGGCAACAATAGTCTAGGTACAGCAGTACTGACTCATGGCCAAAATAAGCAAAAATCCCTTTCCATGTGGGACGCAGTGTTAGAGGACAGCCATAAACTATAAGTAAAGAGATCACATATGGTGACAAAGTTAGGAAGGGCAGAGAAGGGAGGAATTTTCACCTTACAGTGCCCGTCAGTAAGATCAGTGTGTCCTAGATATGGGTTCTAGCATGTGGGATAGCAATCCCTAATGTGAGTGAGAGTACAGAGTGTATAACAGAATTCCAGAGTGTGGGTTAGGATCCAGAGTGTGTGTTGGGAGTCTAGGGTGTATACTGGGAGTCTAGAGTGTGTGTTGGGAGCCTAGAGTGTGTGTTGGGAGCCTAGAGTGTGTGTTGGGAGTCTAGAGTGTGTACTGGGAGTCTAGAGTGTGTGTTGGGAGTCTAGAGTGTAGGTTGGGAGTCTAGAGTGTGGGTTGGGAGTCTAGAGTGTGTGTTGGGAGTCTAGAGTGTGTGTTGGGAGCCTAGAGTGTGTGTTGGGAGTCTAGAGTGTGTGTTGGGAGTCTAGAGTGTGGATTGGGATCCAGAGTGTGTGTTGGGAGTCTAGAGTGTGGATTGGGAGTCTAGAGTGTGTGTTGGGAGTCTAGAGTGTGTACTGGGAGTCTAGAGTGTGTGTTGGGAGCCTAGAGTGTGGGTTGGGAGTCTAGAGTGTGTGTTGGGAGTCTAGAGTGTGTGTTGGGAGTCTAGAGTGTGTGTTGGGAGTCTAGAGTGTGTGTTGGGAGTCTAGAGTGTGTGTTGGGAGCCTAGAGTGTGTGTTGGGAGTCTAGAGTGTGTGTTGGGAGACTAGAGTGTGGATTGGGATCCAGAGTGTGTGTTGAGAGTCTAGGGTGTGTATTGGGAGTCTGGAGTGTGGGTTGGGAGTCTAGAGTGTAGGTTGGGAGTCTAGAGTGTGGATTGGGAATCTAGAGTGTGTGTCGGGAGTCTAGAGTGTATGTTGGAGGTCTAGAGTGTGGGTTAGGAGTCTAGAGTGTGGGTTGGGAGTCTAGTGTGTGGGTTGGGAGTCTAGAGTGTGGGTTGGGAGTCTAGAGTATAGATTGGGATCCAGAGTTTGGTTGGGAGTCTAAGATGTGTATTAGGAGTCTAGAGTGTGTGTTGGGATTCTAGAGTGGAGTGTAGGTTGGGAGTCTAGAATGTGTGTTGGGAGTCTAGGGTGTGTATTGGGAGTCTAGAGTGGAGGTTGAGAGTTCAGTGTGGAGTAGATGTCCAGACTCTGTGATAAGAATCTAGAATATAGGGTGGAATACTTAGTGTGAGTCTAGAGTCCTGCAACCATGAGTCCTTCGGAGACTGATGGAAGCAACAACAACAACAAAATGGCCAGAATAGTATGGGTTTGGACAGACACTTGTAGGGATGACGAATAACAAAAAGAAACTTCAGAAGGACACAGAGCTCTGGCATTGCCCCCACCTGCTGATGGAGGCTGGGAGGCGAGGCTGCCCCCAGCTGTGACAGTACTGACAGTGCTGGTTCCCAGGCCAGATTCACCACAGGAGAACTGCCTCACCCAGAGGTCCTGGCAACACCACAGAGCCACTGCAGTAACCCCAGCCTGTGCTGGTCTCAGAAGGGGTGGCAGTCTGCTGATAGGCCAGAATGCAAGCGTCCCCCTCTCCCTGCCTCTTTCCATGTAAGATGTAAAGGACCTTCCCATCCAGTGGTGGGAGAAATAAAAATGGAGACATGCACAGCGATCTCCCAGAAAAGAAAGAAAAAGGGAGGTTGGAGAAAAGGGTAGACCTCGGCTTCTTACTACCAGAGGATAGAGCCAGAATTTTATCAGCTTGTTGGAGTTGTCTGGGGACATGAGTGTTGTTAGTCGTGAGGGTTTTTATTTACGGGGGGGGGGAGGGGGGAAGCGCAGGGGCAGCGCGGAGGTGCACACATGCACACATGTAAGAATGCTTACTTCCAGAGGCCAAAAGTGGACATCAGGTGTCCTTTCCACCACTTCCTGCCTATTCTTCTGAGGCAGGTCCTCTTCCTGAATCCAAGGCTCAAGTCTGGACTGGGCTAGAAGACAGCAAGCCCCAATCATCCTCCTGTCTTCACCTTCCTTGGGGCTGGGGTTGCAGGTATTTGTAAAGATAGCCAACTTATTACACAAATCCTGGGATCTGAACTCCACTTCTCACGAGGAGCAAGCACTGTCAACTGCTGAGTCCTTCCTTCAGCTCTGAGGACAGTATTATTTTAAGGAATCTTACTTGTGCCTCCTGGGATTCTGGTATCCCCATACTCTGTAGGCTTTCTCTCATGGTGAGGGTATCAAAGATGAGTGTTGTACGTATTATTAACAGGGGAAGAGAGGTTTTGTGGGTGATTGATTTATGCATTAAAGGGGTGAGGAGTGGTTGTCTCTTATCATTGTGAGGGTTCCCATACCTATCTCATTTCCTCCTTGCTCCTTTCTCTACTAGAGTTTTGGAAAAGGAGTGGGCAGAACAAGGTAGCATCAAGGACCTTGGTTAGTTCCAAGGAAGACATGGCCCTGGGGACTAGATTTTATGAGGAGAGAGGAAGGAGGGTCAGGTGAGGCCAACTGGTGAGGTAGCTGCCAGGCTGCCAGCTAGAACATCCCCGCCATCCATCCTGTGGGAAGCAGAGATAAGGAAGTCTTTGGGCTCAGTCTAAAGCACTGTCATCATCTAGAACGTTCTGTTCAATCCTTCTGCCCTCCTCCATTCAGGGCCTATGAATCTTGCTTCTGAATATGGCTGTTGGGGTGACAGGCTCCAGAAGACAGAAGAAACGGACTTGGTGCAACCATTCTGAAGGGGACCTGGTGCTCATTTGCCAATCTCCCTGCCTTCTTTAAAGCCAGATCCCTCTGCCCTGTCATGTGCAGTTCCCATGTACCTTGGCCAGCATGTCAGCACACATACCAACACACACACACACACACACACACACACACACACACGGCTTTAGCTCTGCCTGCTCAGGGTTGGTTTCATACCCAACACACATGGTCAGACCAAAAGAAGAACCAGAGCGAAGATACTCTGGGAAAAGAAACCGTGATGAACTCAATCAATGGCCATGTCCTCTCCGCGGCTGGGTGCAGGCATTTGTAAGACTAGGAGTGAGGACTTGGGAGCTTGACGTGGGGGTGGGTAGGTTCTTATTCTTGTGTCCTGTGTGAAAGCAGCTTGATCCTGTTTTGTCTCCTCCTACCCCCCTAAGCTTTCCTGAGTACCCCACAGTTGCAGGCAGGTACCCCTACCCACTGACCCAGCCTCTCCCACATCTGCATGAGGAATCCTTGGTTATTTGGCCTTCGTAAGGGCTTTAAAAATAGATTGTGGATCCCCAATTTTTTTTAAAGTCCCTGGCTAAAAATAGCTCTCAGCATCTAGGGGAGAAAAAAAAAAGAAAGAAAGAAAGAAACTGCAGCAAAATTCAATTGGAGCAGTGACTTTCCTGCCTCTGATGTTCCGGGCCAGTTGCAGGGTGGAGAAGGCTGCAAGGGAGGGCAGGAGCAGGGTTCTTTCAAGGACAGGGCCAGTGAGGGATGGAAGACAGGCAAGCTATCTGCTGCAGGCTCCTCTCACTATCCCCTGGATTCTAGTCACTAATTCCCTTGTGAGCCAAACAGCCAGGCAGTAGTGATCAAGGCAAAACTCAGAGGGAGCAGCAGATGCCCCAGTGGCTGATGGGAGCCTTGTGGGGATGAGAGTTCAGGGACAAGGCACTCTTGAGACATCCCCAAAGATTCATGTCTGGGGAAGCCATGGAACAGAGCTGTCCCGTGCCGTCCAGCAGCGAGCCGAGGCCTGGGGTGAGACACTCTAGACTCAGCGGAAGGGAGGGACTCTTGGAAAGCTGAGTTCTTACTCAGGACATGGTTACACAGGATGGGGTAGCCAGCAGGCTTTTGTGCCAGATTCTCTTGGTGGCTTGTGGTGAGGAGAGAGATTGTGGAGATGAGAGAACTTCGTGGAGATGTGGTTTCGATTTCCAAAGGGGAGCATGTTTGATGTGGAAGCAAATAAGTTCTCTACCTGCACACTCATTTGTATATGTGCACGCATACCTTTGCCCACGTCCACACACTACTCATAGACACATACATGGGCACAGACACACCATGCACATATCCACATAGTACACGCATGCACACTCATAGGCACAAACATACCACACATATGTTAACAGACACACCATATACATACACATAGTATACATGTGCACATAGACAGGTACTCATATACATATACACACATATGTACCACACACTCATATTTAATATACCACACATTCATATGCATATATTCATGTATGCTCATATTCCCATATTCTAACACACATACACATATGCCTCTCTTTTCGAGCCATTTAAAGGGGTTTCTCCCATGGACAGCTTTCATGGTGGTCTGGAGAAACACTTGACTGAGACCACAGTAGAAAGACTCTGGTCACCGGTGAGCTATCAGATACTCTTATCGCATGCTTTGCACATGTTGGTCACCAGGGCATGAGCATGCTGAAAAGCCCGCTAAACAGTACTAGGGGCACTATGTTAGAAAAACCATTGGAGATTCTGGGAAATGTGCACCAAGTCCCCAAACTAAATTCTTACTACCCATCCCCGTTCCTACAGCTTGTCATAAAGGTGCACAGGTGCAGCCGATGTACGTGGTGGAAATTGGCCCCTCGCGTGTCCCAGTGTTGCCTGGCCTCATTCTGATCTTCCCTCTGAAGTTACAGGATGGCTGCTGTCCTTCCTTCTGAGGAAGAGCTGGGAGAGGGGGCCTCTCAGCGGCTTACACTCGAGCTGCTCTGAAATGCCCTGAGGGATATGACGCTCTTTATAATGCTCACACATGCTCAGACTGAAAGCGCTGAACGAACGAGTAATGTCGGCACAGAAGGAAGAGGGCTGGGCACGCTCGCGCTCACGTTCCGAGGGGGTAGCCGAGTGCGCGATGCTCATGTAGAGAACTGAGGGCTGAACGCTGGGTACTTGACACGGACTAGAGAAGAGAGATACGCTGTGCTGGGAGGGGGGGGGGGGGCGCTTCATACCTGATGCTCCTGTGGCGAGGAAAGAGTTGAATACCTGACATCACCTCATGTGGAGAAGACAGGGCTGAGACACGTCAGTTCCTGGTCACACGATCTGGATCTGCCCCTTGGCCCTGGTGCTGTGCAAGGTGTGGGCATCCTCTGAAGAGATGCGCTCAGGGGCGCACAATGTGGACAGGGGCGCACATGTGGACCATGAGCTTTTGCAAACTCAAGGCAGGCAAACCACTGTCTGGATCATTTTGTCTTCTTAACTCGAGGTCTGACTTAGTCTTTTTTACTACAGAATCCCTGGTTCCTCTGATCATAAGGACATGTACCCAGACCTCAAATTAGCCAGTCCTGCTGCAGATTTATGTTCCCACACAACTGAGCAGGAAATGTCCTGAGCCAGCCAGTCCAGCTCCGCTGACATCTCTCACCAGCTTCACTCCCCCCACCCCGACACACACACCCATATACCACTTTTTTCCCCACCCCACCCCCACCCCGCCAAAAACAGCACAGCATCCTTATTTCTTCTCATAACAGCAGACAAGCACCTATTGCATAACAGAATTGATGTAAGGCACTTTGAGGAACGGAAAGGGAAACCAAGTGACTTGGGGAATAAACAGCCCCTCCCCTCCTCGCCAGGCCCGAGGTTCCTGATGGCATCTGTGCACATCCAGATTGCAGTGCTTTGCTGCAGCCCTGGAACAGTGAGCCTTGTTGCCGGTGTTCTCAAAGGCTTTGCTCAGCGGGCTTCAGTACTTTTCCTCTTCTCCGCAGCTCTGGCCGGGAAAACAATAACCTTGTCTCCCTCTAGTGGCCAAAACTCGCAAGCGCTCACCTGGGAGCCTTCTCTCAATCCTGGTAATTAACCAATGGTTCAGGCTCTGTTGCCTTGGAGACTAACTACCCGCTCATCTGTGGGGCTGATGGTTGCCTACAAGCTTAAAAGCCCATACATAGGTTTTGATTTTAGAAGCCCCTGGAACGCATGCAGGGCATTGTGTTCCAAGTTTTATAGCACAGATTATCAATCTCCTGACCTTTTCCTGGGAAAGATATGCTCATTCTTGGACCCGGCTGAGGTTACTTGATAGAGTGCTTACCTAGCATTCACAAATCCCTGAATTCTATCCCAAGCACCACCTAAACCTGGAGTAGTAGTGCAGGTCTGTAGCCCCAGTGGATTCAAAATAAACAAAAACAAAACAAACAAAACAAAACAAAATCTCTTCCCAGGAATCTACTGTATCTGTCCCAACATCTGGCTTTGTAGCCCAGACAGTCCTTTAGCTTACGGTTCTCCTGCCTCAGCCTCCTGTGTGCTGGGATTTCAGGCCCATAACTCCACACTCAGGTAGGAATTTGCATTCTAATGCCTCCTCTAGATGACTGTGACCCACAGTAGGTTTTGTTCCTATTTAATTTTCAGAAACCTTGTGTGAGTACTACAGAGCTGACCAAAACAAACGGGAGGTACTTACCTCAGTCAATCGTTACAAGCCATGCATCAATTTGAATGAGACCCCTTTCTCCTGGCTCCCCACCCCCACCCTGCTCCTCCTATTGATATCCAGCTCTTCAGAACCCATCATGGAAACTGGGGATGTAGCTCAGGTGGTAGGCTGCCAGGCCTGCACAAAACCCCAGCACTGCACAAACTGGGCATGGTGGTGCATGCATGCAATCCCAGCACTCAGAAGACAGCAGTAGAAAGACCAGGAGGAGTTCAAGGCCATCCTTGTTTGACATCGTGAGTTTAAGGCTAACATGGGATACATTGGACCCTGCTTCAGACTTTTAAAGGGGAGGTCGTGATGATGCGCACCTTTGATTTCAGCACCCAGGAAGCAGAGACAGGCAGACCTCTGTGAATTTCAGATACCCTGCTCTACCTAGCATGTTTCAGGCCGGCCAGTGCTGCACAGTGAGACCTTGTCTCAAAAACACCCAAACAACAATCATTTATAAACAGCTTCGAATGGAGGTGAGGCCACTGGAGTAGCTGTGAAGCATACCATTTGGAATCTGAGAGGAGTGAAGATCTGACCCCTAGAATGTCAGGCTCCGCCCCAAAGCTCACTAAGGGGCCCCAGCTTGCAAAGAGTAAGTATGTCTGAAGAGGGAGCCAGACAGGGCAGCGGATGAGGGGTTGCTGTTTTGAGAAGATGCCTTTGTACCCGCCATTTTGAATGTGCTCCTCTATAAACTTCAGAAAGCAGGGTGCTGGCAACCAGTGAGCTATGATTCGGGAGATCAAGCACACATCCATTATAAGATGGAACCTGGGCACATTTGATGCAGCTCCCTGCTTGACAAAGTGGGGAGCTGAGGCCATGACTCAGAGACTAGCTCTGGAGGGACCTTTCTCTCAGACCCCTTGTAAGACTGGTCCAGTTATCAGGTAGGAGTTCTCAGTGATCTGGCTTTGCTTCTTAGCCTGTTTAGAGCCCGTAAAACATGACCAACTGGGGTTTGTACTGGTGGATTGTTTTGCCAAGAGACACTTGATTTTTTTTTTTGCTTTGTCATCTCTTGGTTCCTGGTTCTCCACAGAGAACAAACTGGAGCCAAGTCCCCTGGCCGCCAGGCTTCAGTTTGGAATGTCATACTGATTCCTGATGCTCCCTTGGCCCTTCCAGGAGATTAAGAACAACCCACAGGAAAGGGCTCCAGAAATTACCTACCTGCTTTCACAGGCAGGGGAATAAGGAGCCTTGGGTGACCTGGTTGCTTCCATATTCACACAGGATGTCTGAGCAGCCATGTTTATCAGAGTACACAGCACCCCTGGGACAGCTGTGAACCATTTACCTCTAGTCATGGGCAACATCAGGGCAGCTGCACCACATCAGGGATGCTTGGATGCATCCCTGCCAAGGAGAGAGTCTAACAGTCCCAGCTGAATGGCTATGCTAACTCAGGGGCTGCAGCAGCTTTGTGCATTTGGGAAAGAAAGTGGTTGTAGCTCCCTCTAGTGGACTGTTAACAGAAATCTGAAGTGGAGAAGGGTAGAAGGGTGACCTGCCCCTGCTGCTGGGTGCTGTCACTGCAAGAAATGAATTTGGTCTTCAGAGGAAAGACCCTGCCTTCCCTTCACACCCAACACAGGATGCCTTGGTAGCAGAGGCTGTTCTTAAGATCAAGTGGCAGGCCCCCCAGAGTTGCAGGGCGGCTGAGCCCCTACCCAGGAGTTATTACCACTGGGCTATGAACAGGCCAGAGGCATTACTCTCTGAGGCTAGTTTCCTTCCATTTGCCAGGATGTTTAGAGAGCATTCAGCCAGTCCAACCTCCATCCCTGTGGTGTTCTGAAATGCTGGGTGTCCGTCACTGACTCTCGGTGAACTCACAATTGATTGCTTGTCAAAAGAACAAGATAACAGAGCTTCCCAGGGGTTCAGGGAGTCTGACTGTGAGCATATTCACCAACTTTACCACACCTTGCCACCACAGTGATCAATCATGGCTCCTTTCCCGCCTTTCACACACTCCACCCTAGAACAGAACGGGTTTTCTATTCTGAGGTCAAGCTGAAAGAGAACGGTCTTCTTCTGTGAGTGAACAGGAAAAGACACCAGGCTGAAGCAGCCATCGGGGATGTTGGCTATTATGAAGATGGGACTGAGCAGCTCATACTAAGCAGGAAGAGAACATCCACAGGACTCATCCATAGCAAGGAGAGCGAAGGTGATGTCTGATCCTTACACAGGCTCACAGCCAGTGAGTCATCAACACTCTACTTATACTAACCCGTTTAATCATCACAAAAGCCCTGTGCCATCAGCAGTCTATAAAACCGCATCTGAATGCTAACCAAAGTCATCTGGTTATTATAAATGCCAGCTGCTGAATGCAGAATCTTAACAAGAGCTGAACCAGTGTGGCTCTCCCTAGGCAAGAGACGGCGCCTGTTTCCCATCGTGTGTCTATACCTGCAAACGAGCTCATCCAGGTGGCCCAAGCCTCAGAGCTATGAATCAAGAAAAGACACTGGGGGTCACAGGTCATGTTGCCCATTTTTTAGGTGGACTCATTGTAGAGAGAGGACATGAGGAGGCTTGGTACATGTCACACAGAGTTGGTGCCACGTGTTCAGATGCTCATCCTACAGCTTTTTGCCTCTATCAGACGATAAAGCTACTAGGAACTTGATCGGATGACCAGAACTGAGATCTCACCTCATCCCAGGTGAGACTGTCTTGTTGCATCATTTACCTGCCAACTCACCCTGGAAACAGATAGAAATCACCCCTGCAATGGCGCATGACCCATGCTGTCCTGTGACCACAGACTTGGCATAAGCTCCCTGCACCCACAGTGCTTCTGGGGCTCTCCCGTTACTTCTCTTGGGTGTGTTCCGCCACTTGGCTGAAAAGCAGGCTCACCGGACTCTAAGTCTGATAGAAGAGAGAGAAACGTGAGGAGAGGCGTGAAGAGCTGAGAGGGAGGCTGTGTGGAGGAGGAGAGTGAGAGACAGTGAATGACTCATGAGAACTCAGATGTATCCCATCTCAGGTCTAGGGTCAGGATGACAGATGGGCATGATGACAACAACTGCCCCCCTCCCACTGGCTTTCTGGAGAAAAGGGGGCGGAGCTGTCAAATGCTCAGACTCTAATACACATGCTCTAAACACTGGGGAGGAAACGGGAGCCACTCCGCTGGTAGGAAGTCAATCAGAGCCCGCTCTGTGACTACGTGTGCATGCCTGTCCTTCAGCAGCAGTCCAGACAGTGGGACCCACATGCTGGCATGCTGGCTGGACTGCCTTCCTTCCCTACATCACCTCAAACTCACAGTCTTGGCATCATCCTTGCTGCCCATCCTCGCACATCCTACATCCGACCTCTCGAGTTGGCACTGCTTTCCCTAAGGATGCGATCTGCCCATGTCTCGCTGGCTCCGCTGCAACAGCCCAGATCAAACCATCCGCCCTCTAATGTGTTCAGGCTCATCACTGGTAAGCCTGATAAAAATTAAAATGTAGTCAATCACTTCTCAAAATCCTGCAGGGACAGCTTCCCACTGTCTCAGAGCACAAAAGAAGTCCTATACGTCCCTGACTGGCCTGCCCCATCTTCCTGCCCCACGGCTCTCACTTCCCTGCTGATGGCTTGCCGATCTCCAGGCACTCCTCTCTGTGCCTGCAACACAGCAACCAAGCTCCTACCTCTGCATGTGCACTGAGTGCATTATCTTCTCCTGTTATCGACACGGCTCACCCGATAACCTTTTGCACTTTAGTCCAGCACCACGTGCTCGATCAGCCTTTCCCTGCCTCTCTTTTCTCGATATTCCTATGTGTAGGAGATGAGCTCACCTCCTGTGCAAATATCTATTCGTTCATTTTCCTAAGTGCCTGTCTTCCCTGCCTGCACGGAGCCCAATCTTATTGCTCTTATTCACTAGTGAATCTCTGGCAACTAGAGAAAAGAAATGCCCAACATGTAGCAGGTGCATGGAAAACAGTGAATGGACAAACGGCCAAATGCTAGGTTCAGCTGGAGAGTTAGACCCTTAGAGGCAATGTCAGCCACTGGGATTTTATAGCAGGAAGAGAAGCCTGGTTGTTAAAGGGATGTGTCTGTCTCTGCGGGCATGTGTTGGAGGTGTTTGACAGCCATCTTCACTTGTAATCAACAGTTTATGAGCACTTGATTGTTTGAATGTACGTTCTTTGACTATATTTATCAGCGAGAGCCTACGCTTTTCCACTCAATCTCTCTGACACTGATCCATCTTCCACCTTGGGTGTCCTGCTGAGTACCAGGAAGGCTGTGGTTCAGAATATAGTCCATAGAGTAGGGTGACCATCCCCAATGTGAAAACAAACCTAGGAGGACTTTAACATTAAGGAAGACTACCAAGTGCACTCACCCTGTCCCCCTCCGCACCTGATCAGGAAGTAAATTAATACCAACAGGAATAAATACTTGGGTGTGTGGCTACTGATGAGGATGGCCCTCTCAAGAGACCCCAGAATTGTATAGGAGTGTTTGTTGGGGGACTTCTAGAAGTAACATTACCATTTCTCTCATGAGGAAAAGCAGTTCACTGTGGGCTTCAAGGACAGCAACAAGAGTTGCTAGAAGTTACAGTAGTTACACACACTGTAATTTCGGCATTGAAGGGCCCAATATGGGGAAATCATAAGTTCAAGATCAACTTTGTCTCTATAGAGAGTTCGAGGGCAGCCTGGGCTACATGAGAAAGCCTGTTCCAAATAAGGAAAACAGAGACCACTCTCACTACCCAGAGAACCCTGTGTTTAATCTCAGGAGATCCTGGGAAGCCACTTGAAAGACAATTCTGACCTTGGCATCTGCTCTTCCATGTAGACTCAAGAGGCAGATCATGCTAGGCAATGGGCTCTATCTCTGGTCTCCTTGGGAAACATCCCCTCACTGTGGCAATCTGCAAAAGCTGAAGGAGGCCTTCCCTGGTGTCCCACGGATGGCCAGCACCTGGGGTGATCAATGCTAGGAAACTGACCAAACATTTCAGCATTCCAGTATCTGCCTGCCTCTATCAAGGCCCGTGACTTGAGTGCTGGACTTAGCTGTTGGGGTTGTCACACAGCAGAAGGCAAGGCCTCTGAGACTGTCATTTATTTATTAGTTACTCTTCCTCAGCCAGCGAGTGCCTGGGTGACTCTGCAGAACACTCAGGAATTCTTCCGATCCCAGATCACCCTAACACCTTTTCTCCTTTGATCAGACCAGCAAATCTCCTTCTCCTCCTCTGGCCCCACCCCAACACTCAGAATCCCATCGTTCACTGGCAAGGAACACCCCCCCCATCTCAGCCTTTTCCTTTTCCTTCCGTCTCAGTCACTGCTTGTGGAAGGTCACCAGGGGCTGTCAGGCTGAGTTATTCAGTGGGAAGGCGGGGGCCACATCCTCCAGAGAAGTTCAAGGTCGGGTACTCTTTGGATGCATAGGTTTTCCAGAGTGGCCTCGTGCAGCACAACCCTGCAAAGGAGGAAGGAGAACGAGGGAAGTTCAGTTAGGGTCATGAGGGCAGAAACAGGGGAGATGTCATCATGCAAATTAGAAATTGGCTTCTTGAGGCTGCAGAGATGGCTCAGCTTTTATGAGCACTGCTGCTCTTGCAGAGGACCTGGGTTCAATTCCCAGCACCCACATGGTGGCTCACAATTGTCTGTAATTCCAGTTCCATGGGCTCTGACACACTCCCACAGGCATAAAAACACTGGTGCCCATTAAATAAATAAACTAAACAAGTAAATAAATAAACAAATGACTTCTGGTAGTTATATGGACCACTACCAGACCTCTACTCTCCAGTTTGTCTAAACCATCTCCCATCTTGTCCTTTGACTCCAGAACTGTGCAGTTATAGCTGAGCACAGGCAGCCTGAGGTCATTTCTTCATACCTGATTGAAACCTGAACAGCATAAAAACACTGGTGCCCATTAAATAAATAAACTAAACAAGTAAATAAATAAACAAATGACTTCTGGTAGTTATATGGACCACTACCAGACCTCTACTCTCCAGTTTGTCTAAACCATCTCCCATCTTGTCCTTTGACTCCAGAACTGTGCAGTTATAGCTGAGCACAGGCAGCCTGAGGTCATTTCTTCATACCTGATTGAAACCTGAACAGCAGCTAAACATTCCCTAACCAGGTAACCCAAGCGCCTGGGTACAGCTTCCTCGGGATGGAAACTGGGTTACACGTCATGAACTCAGTCCCTTGCTTCCCTTACAACCCCCACAGGTCAGCAGATCCAGCAAAATTACTATGTCAATCGCCCACCAAGGCACATTTAAAACCATCTGAAAAAGCTAATCATGGCTAGGTTAGCTAGAAAGCACTTTCCATGCAAGGCCGATAACTGGGGTTTGATCAGTGGGATCCATGGTGGAGAGAAAAGAACTGACTCGTGGAAGTGTCCGCTGACCTTAGCACATATCTGTGTGCTCTCTCTCTCTCTCTCTCTCTCTCTCTCTCTCTCTCTCTCTCTTTCTCTCTCTCTCTCTCTCTCTCTCTCTCTCTCTCTCTCTCTCACACACACACACACACACACACACAAACCAATTATTATTACTTTAAAAAGTCCTTCAATAAATAACAGATTGTTTTTGTCGATGAGAAAAGAACAAGTGGCTTCAAACCAAGAACCATTTTTTAAAAACTAGAAATAAGGGAGGCAATTTCCCACGTAAAATGCTACTACTCGTCCAAGGAGAGATGAACCTGGCCTCATAGAGGCGAGGGGAGTCTTTGAAGGGGCCTCAGAACAGGAGTTTTGCCAGAGGCAGAGACCACATTCAACAGGAGGGTAGGGGCCTAAGGAAGTCAAGATGAAGGTTAGGTTCAGCCCAGTGCAGCCACCCATACTAGGAAATTTACACAGCTGGCATGAAGCTTACTGAGCCCCACTCTCCTCTCAGTGACCAAATAATGGCAAATATATAGAAAATAAGTAGAATACAGAAAAGGAGATCCTTAGTAGCTCTAGAGGAAAGTAACTCACATGAATGAGGACTCTACTCAGCCTTCTAGTGGGGCCTCCTTGAGGAACACTATTAACACAGTCACAATACAGAAGAACTGCATGCAGAGATAATAAAACATGTGTCATCTATACTACAGTGGGCAGAGAAGGTATCCAAAGTGCTCCTTGTGTCATGGGCAGGCATGGTGGATGGTATCTTTCATGGTGAATTGTTCTAAGACTTAGAAGACAAAACTTGGAAAGCAATACAAGTGAATCCCAGGGAGAGCCACAGTAGTTCTGGACAGAACAGCTGAAGTGAAGGACGGAATGGGGGAAGGGGGCGTGAGGGCTGGACTGCTTAGTATTGGTTATAGGGCTTCATGGGGTAACTGGTCTCTTTAAACATGAACAATTATTTCATTTCCTCTTAGAGCAGTGGTTCTCAACCTGTGGGTCGCGACCCCTTTGAATGTTGTAGAACTCTTTCAATAGGGGTAGCATACCAGATATTCTGCATATCAGATTTCTACATTACAATTCATAACTGCAGCAGAGTTGCAAAATTATCAAGTAGCAATAAAATAATTTTATGGTAGGGGTCACTACAACATGAGGAACTGTATTAAAGGGCAGTAGCATTGAGAAGGTTGAGAACCGCTCGCTGTTTTAGAGGGACGGGAAAGATACATGACAATTTCACAAACCCCAAAGACACAGTGTCAAGTTCGTAAAAACACAACTTACAAGACTGCCAGATTTAATGAAAGCAAGAAAGAAGAAGAGAGGAGAAAAGAACACCCAGCAAAATGTGAGTTTCACAAGGACAGATCAATGTCTCTTAGCATGATTGTGTCCTAAATATTGCAGACATTACTCAGGGTTTATCTGAAGTTCAGATTTAATGAGCATCCTCCACTTTATCCAGCAACCCGCTGTCCAGAACATCCACACCAAGGCACAGATCCACGACTGCAAAGCCAGGACAAGGAGATCCTTACACATCCATAAAGCAGCAAGTTCACATGGAAGGAAATCAGAAAACGCCTCAGCTTTTCTCATAGCAAGATTGGGGTTTAGGAAATGGGAGTGTGGCGCCTTCAAGATTCTAAGGAAGGTTGATGTCCATGCTGGAGTTTCCTATCCACCTAGTCACAGAAGCTTGAGACTGGTATAAAGGCACCAGGCACAATAAGTTTAAAACTGGACATACAGCAACCCACTCACAAAACCTTCAACCAAAATGTTTCCTGCCAACAAGAACTGCAGGGACAGACAGACAGAGACGGGGGGGGGGGGGGAATGGCCAACCAAGGACTGGCCCAAACTGAGACCCATCTCATGGTCAAGAACCAATCCCTGACACTATTAATGATACTCTGTTATGTTTGCAGACAGGATCCTAGTATAACTGTCCTCAGAGAGGCTCCATCCAGCAGCTGATGGAAACAGATGCCGAGACCCACAGCCAAACATCAGATGGAGCTCAGGGAATCTTGTGGAAGAGTTGGTGAAAAGGAGGGACCAGAAAAGGACAGGGACTCCATAGGAAGTCCATAGGAAGACCAACAGAGTCTACTAACCTGGACCCTACGGGGCTCCCAGAGCCTGAACCACCAATCAAAGAGCTACAATGGACTGGACCTAGCCCCCTGATCACATGTAGATATGCAACACCATCTTCCTGCAGGTCCCCCAACAACTGGAGCCGCGGCTGTCCTTAAATGCGTTGCCTGTCTGTAGATCCTGTCTCCCTAACTGGGCTGCCTTGTCTGCCCTCAGTGGGGGCAGATGTGCCTGGTCCTACAGAGTCTGGAGGTGCCAAGGTTGGGTATTACCCTGGAGAGACCACCCCATTCTCAGAGGATAAGGGGAGAATGGGAGTAGGAGCTGTGGGAGGGGGGACTGGGAGGAGAGGGGGTAGATATTGGGATGTAAAATGAATAAATAAATTGATTAATGAAGAAAAACTGGACATTCAGTCATTTCTTAGATGAGTCTAAGATCCACCCCATCCAAACTAAAGCAAACCAAGACTGAAGCACAGATTCCAGGAAAACAGAAGTCCAACATAGAAAAAAGGAAAATAAACTCTCAGGGGAACAGCCGTGCTTAAGCAGAGAGAAAGCAGGTAAGTTGGACTGGGAGAGGGAAGGCTCCAGAATGGAAGACCCAGGTGGTGGGGGACCAATACAGAGCCCACACGGAAAGTAATAGAGAGGGGTTTTCCAACTGTGTCAGAAAGCTCCCAAAGAACTGTAAATGTGAATACAGAAAATTAATCAGGTGAAGAAAATGAGGCAATTATTAACAAAGTGTTTACAAGAGATTAAACAAACATTATCATAATGCACTGCTCGGCAATGCGGAAAATAATACTTGATCATGATAATGGCATAAACGCCAATGTAAACAAAACATTAAGCAAGAGCAAAAAACACGCTCCAGGCACATGGCTGCAGCCCCAAAGTCAAGAGCTGGCATTCTGTGACTCAGAGACTGGAGGCTAACCCATAAGAACTTCCACGTTCTCACCCCACTTCCGACCCTGGCTTCACTCTTTCCGGCCCCCCACCTCACCCACCTTACTCCACAAAGAAGGCTCCTCACCTCTCTCATCCTCAGTTACACCACATCCTCCTACCTAAGGGTTTCTGCACTGCTGGTGTGACCTTTGCTGATGTGAGTACCCTCTCAAAATATCCACAGAGCTCACTGGCCCAACCCACCACGTCTTTGCTGAGTCACCATCTTCTAGATCAGCCCTTACGTAACAGACTCCTTATGTAACGCTGTTTCTTCTCTGACTCTCCCTATGGTACTCTGGCCTGGCACTTACCTACTCATAGTCATTGGCACTTAGCATGGCATCACTGTATCACGAGATGGCAAAGCAATACATATCAGTTACCTTTCCTGTTACTGTGACCAAATACCTAGAAGAAGCAACTTAAGGGAGGCGCAGCTCCTTTTGGTGTACAGGTTAGCAAGATGCAGGCTGTTGTGACCTGGGAAGTCTGGAGGCAGGAGCTGGTCACATTTCATCCACAGCCAAGAGAACAGACAGGAAGTAAGGCAGGAATAACTTTGATGATATTGATCATGGACTTTGTTACAGTTGAATGTCCCAAAGACCCATGTACTGAAGGCTCAGATGACAAGGTGACACTCACTGGCTGTGGGACCCTTAGGGAGTGGGGTCTAGCAGGAGGCCCTTAGGTCCTTGGGGGCTTTCTCTTGAAAGGGACAGTGAGACTGCAGCCTCATTCACACTCTCCTTTTCATCCTCTCAATGAGGTGAGCAGTTTTGATACACCACACACACACACACACACACACACACACACACACCTTAAGCAGCATGGTTAAGAAATCAGACTAGAACTTCCAAAACTGAACCTTTTTTACTTTATAAGTTCATCATGGTCTCAGATGTTCCTTACAGTGACTGAACTCAGACTTCCAGCCTCCAGAATATTGTTAGAATATTAAACTCTGTTGCTGAAGTCACCAGGCTCTGGTAGTTGGCTATATAGGCCCAGCCTCGTGTGACTTGAGAAACAACTAGGCCATCCGTACATCTGGAAGAAGAAGAAGAAGAAGAAGAAGAAGAAGAAGAAGAAGAAGAAGAAGAAGAAGAAGAAGAAGAAGAAGAAGAAGAAGAAGAAGAAGAAGAAGAAGAAGAAGAAGAAGAAGAAGAGTGAGGGGGAGGGGGGAAGGATGGGGAGGAGGAGGAGGGGGGAGGGGGAGGGGGAAGGGGAGGGGAGGGGGAGGGGGAGGAGGGGGAGGGGGAGGAGGGGGAGGGGGAGGAGGAGGGGGAGGGGGAAGGACGGGGAGGGGGAGGAGGAGGGGGAGGGGGAAGGACGGGGAGGGGGAGGAGGAGGAAGATGAGGAGGAGGAGGTACAAAGGTCATCACCATCTCCAGATGTTCTCAGGAGTCAGAAGGCCTCCTGACGAATGGGAGCTCTTTGTAATGACCATGGTAGCTAAGCTGCACTGCTGAGGGCTACCTTTACCCACTGAGCCATCTTAGTCTTCTTGTGTGAGTCAGGTGGGGTGTCTACAGGAGAATCCAGCAGTGAATTATCTACAATCCTGAGCATGCCCCTCATCCTGTATAGGTATGGAGGTATCTAGGCTCTGACATTTCTCACACTAGAAGAGCCATGGAGGAGCCTGGCTGCAGCAGATACTGCTTGGTATATTTGTCTGTTTGGGGAAAGAGCATTACAACTTTGGCTAGGCAATGTCCCTTTGTCCTTTCTTTTTGTAACAGAGCAAGAACTTCCTCAAGAGAAGTCACCTCTGTGTTTCTTCATCTCAGCCTGAGTTCTTCGGGTCTCATGGGCTACACCTTCCCTCTGAGGTGTGAGTGTGTACTGGATATACCCAGCTGAGCATGCCATTGGTCTAATCATTTGTCCAGGTGAATGCAGACTATTGAAGATCATACTATGTATAGACTTTTTTATACTGGGTAAGCACATGGATGAACAGAACTGGACAGAACCATAGAAATAGTCCCATAAAGCTGGATGTGGTGGTTCAAACCTATACTCCCAGCTCTCAAGAGGCTGAGGCAGAAGAATTCCTGGGAATTGAAGATCAGCTTGTGCTACATAGTGAAGTCCAGGCAGGAGTACATAGTGGAAGTTGGGAGAAGAGGGATACAGAAAAAGAAAGAGAAAGAAAAAGTATGGACAACTCATTTTTCAAGAGTTTTTAAAAGAATGGTTGAATAGTGGAGAACGGTTCGGATGGTGGAGGCAGAGCAGGTGTGTAACCACTGCATTAAAAATGAATTCTCACATGTTTCTCACCTACATAAAAAAGAGTTCAAGTAGAGCATAGATTTCAATCACAACATTTAAAACCATGAAACTCTTAGACTGCAAGAGAAGACCCACTGCTGTATGAAGGGTTCCTGAACATCACATCAAAGATATGGGTCGACTGTACGGTGGTGGCAGAAACCTTCAGTTCCAGTTACTCGGGAGGCAGAAGGAGGTGGATCTCTGCATGTCCACCGCCAACCTGGTCTACACAGTGAGATCCAGTGCAATTGGGACTATATAGTGAGACCCTGCCTCAAAATAAATAAATAGGTAAGATTAAATAAGTAGATGAATCCTTTTAAAAATTATTTCAAAAAGAATCACAATTCCTCAAGAGTGTGTTGATGAATTTGACTTCATCAAAATTTAAAATTATCCAATTATCCAATCCTCTTAAAGAGTTGAAAACAAAAGCCACTGACTGTAAGAAAATATTTGCAAACCACATGGTTGATAAAATATTCATTTCCAGACTATCTGAAGAACTATAAAAACTCAGTAGTTTAAACAAAAACATTTAAGAATTGGAAAAAAGATCATTATCACTGGAGGGACTACACAGACAGCCAATCAACATGTGAGGATGTTCACTGAATCAAAGAAATGCAAATTAAAGACCAGAAGAGCCATCATTACATTCCTAGCAGAATAGCTACAATTGCTTACATATGTTAATTATATGTACAGTTTATATGCATATACATTTTACATACTGACACATGACACTATGTTTCATGTAGGCTGCACCTGAAGAGCAATCACAGATCAACATGGCTCTCCCAAGTCTCTGGTGACCTCTAGTGTAGGCTACTGTTTCCCAGATGTCAACTGCAGGATGCAAAGCCAAGAGGAATGCAGACAGGCAGGCCAACCTTTCCCTTTGTTTCCGAATAAACCTATTCGCTGAGCCTCTCCCTTTGAGGACTTCCTGGCCACAATGAATATTTTATGAAGGATGTTCCAGGAATGAGATACCGCTTTATACACACAGAAAGATACAAGCACACACACACACATATGCGCACAGACCCCTTCACTCTCTCTCTCACAACACACACGTACACACACACACACACACATACACACTGCTCCAAGTCATCTGAGAGAGAGCTTCTGGAACTGGCCAAGAGAATTTTAGCTTGACCCAAGGAAATGAGGCAAAGACTTCGTGTCCATGGATTCTGTCACATGATAAGCAGCTCCCCTCCTCTCCTCTCCCCTGCATGCCCCTTGCCTATCTTCCAGAGTATCATGGATGCTGTCCACTCTAGAGAACTCTTGGAGAAAGCGTCTTCAGCTCAGTAGAGTAAAACCCCAAATACAAAGGTTCGTTTCCATTCCAGACTACAGAGCCCACATATTGCCTTTCTATCCATGGTGCCCTGGTACCTGCTTGGCATGGAGCTGTAGCCCCTGAATTACTGCAACAGTCCCCTGTCTGCTGGGTGTCAGGGGAGTGTGCCAAGAAAGGGGACCCCAGCTTAGCCAATTCAGGGATGCATCATCCAAAGTAGATTCATGAACAATTCTAAAACCAACCCTAAGTCAGACTGCTATTTTCACCAGCATTGGTGGTAAAATGTATCCCCTGACCCATGGATCATGAAACCACCTCTCTACAAAGCTGGCCACACACAGCTACCACCTCCACAGGCAGCTAGCCTTTCTCATTGCTATCTTACTTCAGCCGGAGGCTTCACTCCCAGAGAGAAGCTCCCCTGAACCAGAAGCTAAAAATCCACAGCTGCTGTTTTAATGCCCTTAGCTTGGATGTGTGAGTTACTCAGCATAAGCTAACAGATGCATTGTCAGTCTGGGAGCTGCCTTTCCTGGAGAGTTATCATTGCATATGAGTTGTTTTTTTTTTGTTGCTGTTGTTTGTTTGTTTTGTTTTTTTTTTAATGTCCTCCTGTTGGTTGTTTTTAAAAGCCATTATCAAGGCTTCAAGGCTGAGGAGAGAGCTCAGTCAGTAAAGTGATTGCCTTGCAAGTACAAAGACCTAAATTCAATCCTCAGAACTCACGTTTAAAAAAGCAAAGCCACGTAAAATGGTGTGGGACTATAACCCCAGCCCTGGAAAGACAGAGACAAGAGACAGGAGATGGCTGGGTTCACTAGCCTAGCTGTCTAGACTACTTGGCAAGCTCCAGCCAGTGAGAAATCTTATCTCAAAACACAAAATGGACAACCTTCCTAAGGAATGGCATGGGGTTGTCTGCTGGCTTCCACATGTACTCACACACAGATACAGAGAGAGAGAGAGAGACAGAGACAGAAAAACAGAGAATCAGAGAGAGAGAGAGAGACAGAGAGAGACAGAGAAAGAGAGAGCTACACATATACATATGCAAAGCCATAGTCAGAAGCAGCCAACAGCTCCCCTAGGGATGAAGGACAGAGTGACCACAAGCAACTTCACACATGCCACTATGGGGGCATTATATGATTTTAAAGCCACACCCATTTCAGAATGGAGCAGTGGGACAGAGAGGACTATGTTGCCTTGAGTGAGAAGCCTTTCTACTGTGGAGCCCAGATTATGTGCTAACCCCACTGATCTGCATTACAACACCCCAGGAAGGCCTGTGGTGTGAGATACAGCAAAATAAGGGTCTCTTGTTTTATCGGGGGATGTCGTAAGGCTAGAAATGGAATCCAGAGGCTTACCTAGTTACAGTCTACCTCTGAGCCTTATAGTTCCCCATTTTTAAGTTCAAAATAGACTAAAAGGTGTAGGAAATTACCCAAGGTCCCAATGTCATCAAAGGAGGTTGAGGGACAGGCACAGAACTAGGCCAGCAGATACAAAGGACTTGCGCAGTCCCCACTCAGCCTCACACAGCACCTAGCTAGGGTCATTTCTTCCAAGTCTAAGCTGGTACATTGCCTCTTAGTCAAGAAAAAAAAAATGTGTAAATTAACCCTTTGGGCTCCAAGGCCCACCTCTGCTACCTAACAGGTGTCCCTAAGCAGCCATGGAGCCCTGGGGCAGTCAAGACATCTCTCAGTCCCTCAGGTCTTCTTCTCACTGGTACACAGAAATAAGGCAGAGTCAGATCAGATCCCTCCCAGCACCTGTGGCTTGGATGAAGTCTATCTCTCCCACAGACTGACCAGCCTGGACCTTCCACACCCACTAATGGTCTTAGACTGACTCAAGTTCAGTGGTAACAGAACCATTATGGGGGTGAGTCCAGGAATACCAACCTGCCTGCCCGGGGCTCACCCTTGTGGGTGACAGGTAGGGAGGGTCTTGCTGTGAAGTTCTCCAGGCCACTCTGACAGGTAAAGAGTTACCAAGCCAGCTTTTCTAGCTTGGTAAAGAGTTGCCAAACAGCTGCAGGAACCACTCTGCCTGTCTGTCTGCCCCTTCCTTCCTTCCTTCGCTCAAGAAAGGAGAGTTAGCCTTTTCCCTCCTCCTCTCCCCTCTCTCCAAATCTTCCTACCCAGCAGAAGTCGCAGCCACACAAGGGACTGTTGTGTAAGAGGAGAGAGACAGAGACAGGGCTGCATTGCTAGCTGAGAGTGAGCTTTTCCCGAAAGCTGGAACTGGGGAGCAGAAGTCACCGAGGACACAACTGTCCTCCGTGCCAACCCACAGTGCGCAAGCCCCGGTGCAGGAATCTGCTGACAGTGGCTTCTGCTTGGGGACAAAGCTGCATTTCACAGGTACAGGGGATGGTAGTCGCAGTCTTGGTCCTCTGCCCTGTGCAGCAGAGGTACTGCAAGGCCCACCTGCACTGCCAAGAAGCAAAGCTCCACCCCCTCTCTCCTCCTGAGCATCCCAGGATAGAGGCTGCAGGAGCCCCACGCAGAAGCCTGCAGCAGCTAGGAGCTTCTCCAGGACACTGCCTAGTCTGGGCAAGGGAAGAAAAGGTTTGGAGGAGAAAAGAGAGAGGAAGATAGCCCTTGGTTGTAGTTGGGGAGGGAGGCGGAACCCATAGTTGGCAGCCAGCTGGGGGTGGAGGGGTAGGGGGAAGTCATGGTTTCTGTGTATGCCTTGGTTCTCTGTTGGGATTCACATCAAACAGGGAACTCCCAGTTCCAGTGATGCTAACCCTGTGCAGTAGCCTCACATGAAGGACTTGGATGAACTATGGGGCTTTTGAAGAGGTGGGTAGTGGACACAGGGATGAGGGACACTCTCGAGGTGGATACAAGCTGGTGATGGGTGGCTGTGGGGGAGACAGGACACAATAGTGGGGCTGTTCCAGTTTAGATGGGACTCTCCCGGAACTCTCGAGGTGTTGGAGTTTCTACAGAGTATCATCAGAGGAAGGGGCTTAGCCTGAGAGCTGAGAGTCCAAGGACCATTGTCAGAACACTGGGGTTGACATGCTGTGGGCTGCCGGGCTGCCCATCAGAACACTGGGATTAACATGCTGTGGGCTGCCAGGCTGCACGTCAGTGCCATTCCCTAACTGTGCTGTGGGAGAGCAGGCAGGAGGTGGCACAGATGCTGGCTCACAGGGAGGCTCTCTGAGGACCAGGGGTGGTGGCAAAGGCAGGAGAGGCAGTGATGGAGGCTGTGACTGTCTCACCTTGGACGACTCTCAGGGGTAGGAGACCACCCCTTTCACAAGGGCTTGGGTTGTAGCTCAACAGCACATTATGGATCGCTGAGTTTGAGTTTCATCACTGCCAATAACTATATACCCGATCAGGCAAGTGAATGAATGAGTAATACCAGGCAGGGTGCTGCTAATGAACGGTAATGCTGTGTCATCTTGGGCAACTGGGTCTGCCTCTTCCAGCCAAGGACAATCATGATATTGCCTACTGCTCTGCTGGTTCTCACAGATTGTTATGGTAGTCCACAGTTAAAAAATTATATACAAGAAGTGTCATTCAATGTAAAGGTGTGACATTGTCACCACCAAAATTTCTCTGGCTGATGGTACTGGATTCTAGAGTCTCCTACCAGTCTCTTGAGAAGATTTTTAAATCCCGTACCTAGACACCAATTTGGGTCAATTATGTAAATTAAGCTTGATAGACCACAAAAGGGCAGGATGTGAGAGCCTGGTGCTCAACGAGGGTGGAGATCTATTTTATGGGGCCTTCCCAATCTTCTGATGCCTTGATGCTTCCACTGGCCTTGCCTGTGAGGCAGGCACATGCATCCAGCTGGCAATATTTCAGATCTCTCCCAGAGCTGCTGTGTCCCGTTTCTGCCATCTATAGATTCACCCAAATTCCCATCACAAATACTTAAAGGTATGTACAGTTATCATAGACTGTTTGTTTGTTTGTTTGTTTGTTTGTTTGTTTGTTTGTTTTTCGAGACAGGGTTTCTCTGTATACCTTGGCTGTCCTGGAACTCACGTTGTAGACCAGGCTGGCCTCAAACTCAGAAATCCGCCTGCCTCTGCCTCCTAAGTGCTGGGATAAAAGGTGTGCGCCACCACTGCCTGGTTTATCATAGACTTTTTCTTGTCATCATTCTCTAAACAATACCAAACACAGAGCTGTACATAAAATTACAAGGGATGATTTAAATTTGGGGAAAAAAATGGAGGAGTTGTCTGAGTATCCATGTTGGCATCTGTGAAGGTCTAAAAACAAATGCCTCTGCGATTCCAAGAGCTGAACACATTCAGCAAGTAATAGAAGCAGTAGAGCTGTATCTCAGGGAAGGTCGCCAGGTCAGAACCTTGTCTGCTGGGGGAAGAATCTCACCTCCAATGCCACCCACAGCTGTGTACTCTGGAGGTGGAGTTACTCCTGTTCCTCCTCCACCACCAGAGTGACAGACTGCCCAGGCAAAGAACGAGGGGAGATGAAGAGAGAAGGGAATCCAAATGAGCTGTGGTAGCCAAGAGCATCCCCATGCCTTCATTTGCTGTCTGTCTGCCTCAGTTTCCCAGGTAGTTCTAGCATTCTGTCAATAGCTTGTTTGGGGATGCTCACATCATGCTCTACCTGATGCTCTGCTCCATTCACTGGAATGCTCCATTCACACACACGCACACACGCACGCACACACACACACACCTCATCAAACACCGAAATGGGAAAATGGAGAAGATGGCAAGAGCCTATGAACTCCTATTGGCAACTGTGTTCCTGAGAAGTACAGATGATATGATCCTACCAGGCACCCCTGAAGCTGTTCAGTTCAGTTCTTTCATCTCACAGGGGTGACATTAGCTTAGTAATTGAATGAGGGAGTCCATTGGTTGACTATCTAGGTCAAAATGCTACCACCTTACCTCCTGTGTGAACGGTGAACAACTGGGCAGATAAGACAGGGTATGCAAGGCACACAGCATTTGTTTGTTTCAGGTGGGGAGACCAGGGTCCTAGAAAATGACTTCATCTGCCCAACTACTTGATCCTGGAGAGCCTAAGGAGAGAGTTCTCTGTGGGAGCAAATATCCATATTGAGTGTTCCAAGTCAGTGGTTTGTCTCCCTGTCACTGAGAGCTTTGATAAGATGAGTTGCTCTTATTTTATTTGCACTGTAGTTTTAAAAGATGTTTTAAAACAGTATTTAATTATGGGTGGATGCATAGGTCTGCATGTGGGTATATGCAGGTGCCTGCTGAGACTAAAGGTCTCAGATTCCCTGGAGCTGGAGTTACAGAGGCTTGTGAGTAGCCCAGTGAGGGTACTTAAAACCAAATGTGGGTCCTCTAGAAGAGAAACAAGTGCTTTTAACTGCTGAGCCATCTCTCCAGCCCCTCTAATTATTCCTTGATAAAATATCTTTTTTTTTATTTGCCCATTTGTTTACAATGTCTCTTGATTCACCTGGGCTAGTCCAGAGTTCACTATGTAGTCAAGGACAACTTTGGACTCCTGGTCCTCCTACCTCTACCTCCTAGGTGCTGAGATTGCAGGTTCTGTGCCCACCATATCTAGATTAAGATGCCTTTTAAATGATATGATGTATGACTTCTGCAGTGCAACAGATGCAGGGGCAGCTGGACTAGATGAAAATCTCCGCCTCGATGTCTTGGATGTGGGACTCTGGAGCTATTTACTGCTTGAATTGGATTGCTTTTCATAATGAGTAGAGCTGTGACTTTTAGAGTTAGAACTCAAAATGTTTGGTTTTGGCAACGTGTTCCAAGGAAATCAGCAATTTAGAAGCCTACTGTGCTGGTTACTCTTAATCGTCAACTCGATACACTCTGAAACCACCCTGGAAGAGAGTCTTAATCAGAAATTATCTGGATCAGATTGGCCTGAAGGCATGTGTATGGAGAATGTCTGAGGAATTATCTGGATGAGATTAGCCAGTAGACACTTCTGTGGGAGAATTTCTTAGAATGTCTTGGTTGTTAATGGATACAAAAAGACTCAGCCCATTATGGGCAGAATCATTCCCTAGACAAGGGATTCCTGAAGAGGAAAGGGCTAGCTGAGCACTAGGCATGCATCCATTCATTTCTCTCTGCTCTTGACTGGGCAAGTGATGTGACCAGCTGTCTTAAGCCATTGTTGCCTTGATTTCCCTGCAAGAATTGACTATAACATGGAATTGTGAGCTAAAATAACACTTTTCTCCACTACATTGTTTTTGTTGAGGCATTTTACTATAGTACCAGAAATGAAATTAGGACATCCATGCAAGTTTTCTACATATCAGGTCCTACCCCTGCATGCTGAAAGGGCAACAGGAGCCAAGGATGATGACTGATCTATCAAAGAGGGTTAGGATACAGTAGAATGAGGTCCAACCTGAAACTTCCTGAGCAAAGTTGTGTTCTACCCTAAAGCTACTGTGTGGCACACAATGCAACGCCTGCCTCACATGTGGGGTACTCTCCCAGGAATAGAGAACCAGTTCTGACTTTAAGGATACCAGAGTGTTGTACCGATCTTTCTCCCTGCTGCGGTGGGCTCCTTTCCAAAAGTCTGAGATGCTGCTTAGCATCTGGCTGGTTTGCATCCCCTGCTTCTCCTTAATATAGAAAAGCCTTTCCATGCCCAACATTTTTCCAATCACAATGCCAAGGTGTGTGGCACAGCCAAAAAGCAATGAATGTTTATTTTGCAGCATAGGAATAGAAAGAATGGTCTGGGAACTCTTAATAACTAAGATAGACCTCATCTAAGAAAAACAAAAAGAAAATAAAAAAGAGATACAGGAAAGATGAGAAGAAAGAGAGGGATGGAGGGACAGAGGGATGGAGGGGAGTGAGAGGAAAGGGAAGGAGAGGAAGAAGGTGGGAAATAGAAAAGCAGATTTGTCACACCTTATAGTGGATAAAGTTATTACGTCCTCCTCCATCTGCCGTATATAACCTGCTCAACATATTTTTCCAATAGTATATTCTGCTCTTTGTCTATAAAGTAGGAATCTGACACAGGGTATATAAGCTGTGAAATACAAATCATACTCTCTGAAGTTGTAATTGCAGCAAGCTCATCTCTCTTTCTCAAAGAGCACTCCAGTGACAAATGCTTAGCAACCAAGCCCGCTGGGTGTGCAGGGAGGCAGATGTGCCTTCAGGGAAGGTGCTAGAGCAGTCACAGAACGTTCAAACAGAAACTTAATCATCTGCTCCAACCATTTCACATCACAGGTCAAGACCACGGGCCAGGGAATAAGGCTCATGTCCATGGCTGGTACTTTCTAGATGAACAGCAAGTGACTTCCTGAAGGTAACACAGCAGGAAGATACAAGGTGACATTTGATTCCCATCTGCTCTGACTAATTCTGGATTGAAGGATCAGAGTAACAAAATACCAGAAACTCTTTCAAGGTTCAGGGGATTCAGAAAAGGAGCAATTACCACAGCACCAACAGGCGAGAGCAGCTAGTCCTCTCTCCTTTTGCCTTAGCATGGAAGGGGAAACTACACCAGACACCTTTAAGAGGATTGACCAGCAGCCACAAAATGAGCCATGTGGGAAACTAATGGCTAGTATCTCCATGGACTCAAATGCAATAGAGTGACGGGGCTTCCATTCTCCATAAGTTTCTTGATAGACTGCTTGGGGTACACTTTTGTATAAGTTGCAAACAAAATTTCCTCCAAAGACAAAAAGAGGGTGGAGACAGGGCAGTACAAACTAACTGGAAAAACACCAGATGAAAGAATCAAGAAGTGTTGAATTGCTACAGGGCTTCTCAGATCACTTCATGTGTGTTTATGTGCAGTGTGGGCATCCGTGAGGCACTGTCTCTGAAAGCAGCGCCTGGAGGTGCTATCCACACAGAATGTCATGGAAGATGACATGTTCTGCACAGCCAGGTAACTCGTAGAGGAATTGCTCTGGCTAAGTTGGTTGCTGAGCATTCATCCAAGGAAAGGACCAGACAGGAGGGAAGAAATTTAAGGTGCAACAGGTGGGGTGTGAGTGGGACATGAGGGAAAGAGCAAAGACCAGGAATCTCAGACAAAAGCTACATCAAGGAGTTAACACTTGAGTAATGTCTCCTGTGAGTCTTCAGAAAGTGCCTGGCACCATTAGGATATTTGTAATGCAGAGCAGAGCAGAGCACTTTTAGATTCACAGTCTCCTCTCCTCTTCTCTCTTCCCCTCTCTTCCCATCCCTTCCTTTCTCCCTCTTCCTCCTGTCCCTCCCCATTTTTGCCCTCTTACAGCACCTGTATTGAACCTAGAGCCTCTTTCATGAGATTCAAGTGGTTTAAAACTGAGCTACAACCCCAGCCCTCATAATACCTTTGACACAGGTCCTTTAAGGAGCCCAGGTTGGCCTTAAACACTCTCTGTAGCCCAGGTGGGCCTCAAATTTTTATTCTTTCTATCTCAGCCTCTTGAGTACCTGTGGTTGTTTGCATGTGCCTCATGTGTGGCTGGGAGTCTCTTCCTGCCTTCCTGTTCCATGTAGGCTAGCCTGACTCTGTGTGCCACTCAGGTCAGCCCACTTACTTGCAAATTAAAGACAGTCCTGGCCGCTGTATATAGAGCAGATGCTCTATCTGAAAACCAAGTCGTAGTTTCCACTGACTTGTAATCCCAGTGAAGAATGCTCACCTCACACACATGATTAAAGGCACATTCATAACTCTGCTACTGAGGCAGGAAGCACCTCACCTGTGCGCTCAAGCAACCCAGTCACTCTGCCCAGCAAGAGCAGCCCAGATGTCAGGCAAGGGGTGCGCTGACCACGTGACCTGTCCACACTCGGCTAGTTCCCAGTCCTGTAGGTGGTGTACTCTGACCTCAGCAGCTTATCATTCATAGTGATCGCTCAGGAACTTATCTTAGTCTGTGGCATTTTCAGCATGGAATCGGGTTTCTCTATAAAAAGGATGTTAAAGCCTCCTCACATAAGGCATCTTTGTTAGAACCAAGTGTTCAATGACTGCAAATGAAAGCATGAAAAATATATGATATGTGTGTGTATGCATATGTGTGTATATATATATATATATATATATATGTATATATACATATATGGAGAGAGAGAGAGAGAGAGAGAGAGAGAGAGAGAGAGAGAGAGAGAGAGAGAATAACTAACTACATGCTACTGAATGTTTATTGGATGCCAGGCTTCCTGTGTGCCAGACCAGAGTTAACGAGATCTCTCACACTTCTACCCGAGACTCCATTGGTCATGCTTGTTTCACAGAAGAGTTAAAACGCAGAGCCTCCTAACTCTCCCAATGTCACACACTCCACAGAATGGGGGTGGCAGTGTCCAGCACTGACTCGCTTCAAGGCATGTGCACTTCATCTTCTGCCTGCACTATTGTCAGGATGGCATCCTCATCCAGCATGGCCCTGTGGGGTGGGACATGTCATGCTGCACGCCTGCAAAAGTGTCACCTTGGGGTCTAAATACAGTTGGGACTCCTTCTCAGAGTCCCCACTCTGAAGCATATACTTCAATGCATGCCCCCTTGTTTCTCCACTGGGAGAAAAGACTCAGATCTATTTGGCTACAGCTGCCATTTCCTTTGGTTGCAGTGGAGGGAGGCATTAGAATTGTGAATATAGCAGCCAGGTCTACTTCCTAGGTCTATTGACTGAATGTTGTTCTGCAAGTTTGCCTACCCTCGCAAATTTTTAAATTTTTCTATGGCCCACTTTCAGTAAAACTTAGTTCCAATAAGAAAATAATTATCTTCTGCACCAACAACCTTTCACACACACACAGACACACACCACATGCACAGGCGTGCACACACCTTGTCCTAGTCCATTTTCTGTTGCCATGGTAAACACCACAACCAAAAGCAACTTGGGGAAGTGAGAATTTATTTTGGCTTACCGCTTACAGTCCATTATGAAGGGAATCAGGGCAGGAACTGAAGGCAGGAACTGGAGCACAAAGCATGAAGGGGTGTTGCTTACAGGCCCACACTCATTGCTCACTCAGCCTGCATTCTTACACAATCACTTGCCCAGGGATGGTACTGCCCCTGGTGAGCTGGGCCCTCCCACATCAACTGTCAATCAAGGCTTGCCTACAGGTCAATCTCATAGAAGCATTTTCTCAGTTGAAGTTCCATCTTCCCAGAGTCTGGCTTCTGTCGAGTTGACAAAAATTAGCCAACACATACCTACTGGGGAAACTGAGGCAGACACATGCTGAATGAAGGCTCATGGTGGATTTTCTTGTATACCAGCCTGGTCTAACTTCTTCTGCCCTACTGCAGGAGGTAGATATTTTTCTGGCTTTCAGGAACGAAAGATGTCCCTGAGGAAATATGACTAACATGTCGGTTCCTCTCAGAATTCTAAGGCTTTATCACCGACTGACTCTGGCCTCAACTGACCTTTTGAATTCCAGGCCTGAATCATTTTAATAAAATTATAGGTAAAGCAAGAAAATGGGGAGAGCCTTTACTCCCCCCACTTGAGGTCCTTATGCTGGGACAGTTACAACCCTGCAGCCATTTAACTTCTGAGCAACAAAGTTCAAGCCGGGAGGTTTCACCGGAAAGCTTGTATTTGTCACATTTGTAAGAATCATCCAAAGGAGGAAAGAGTCATTTTTGGCTCATGGTTTCAGAAGGCTCAGACGTTGGGTGCTGGGCCTCATGCACTTGAACAGAAAGAATTGTGTGGCCCAGACATTGTTTTACCTTGTGATAGATAGGAAGCAGACAGAGAGAACAGGATTGGGGCTGGGACATATCTTGCAACACAGAACATCAAACACCCTAACATCACAGCCAGACACCCTTTCAAACACATCCCCTGAGTGACTTACTTCCTACTGCCTTCCTGAGCCCTACCTCCTCAAGTTCACACCACTTATTGAGGACCAAACATGCACTATAGAAGCCTTTAGGGACGTATCATATTCAAAATATGACATAGTGAGAGCCAATTGCAAACATCCTAGGCAAAGAGGCAAGCGAGAAGCCAGGGATGAGCATGACGTCACACAGAACGTGACAGGTGGGTACCAAGTGCCAACCCTCATCTCGGAAATCCACTCACTCTCACTTCTGAGTCCATGTTCTAAATCCGTGTCTGTCCTGGGCAGCAGGAATGGAACAGTGGGTTCTTATTCCTTGACTTCATGCAAGTAGAAGGTAACTCTCAAAGATGAAATGACCAAGCACTGCCTTGTTTTGTCTTGGCCTGTGCTATAGTTTGCAGATTGAATCTTTGGTGTGTGTGTGTGTGTGTGTGTGTGTGTGTGTAGATCAGATGTCAGTGCCAAGTATCTTTCATGGACCTGGAGCTCATTAATTCACCCAAGATAGTGTGCCTGCTCGCCCAGGGATCACCTTGTCTCTGCCCCTAGCTCTGGGATTACGGCATCCACTCCTCCTGTATTGAATATCTTCTAATGTGGGTGCTGGGGACTAAATTCAGATTCTCGTACTTGAATAACAGACACTTCACCCACTGAATCATCTCCCCAGACAGCCCCTGGGGTTTTGTTTGTTCCTTTGTCCTCTTTTAGTTGGTTGGTTGGTTTGGTTTGGTTTTTGAGACAGGGTCTTACATAGTGAAGGCTGAACCTAAATTCATATGTGGCTGAGGACCGCTTTGTATCTCTGCTCCTCCTCTGCCTCTACTTCCCAAGGGCTGGGACTGCAGGTACACATGACATCCAGCTCTTACAGCTTGTATCTTTAATGTTCTCCAAAAGCCTCCCACTACTGGAAAGTAACAAAAACTTTTAAGATGACATTGGGAGTCTCGGCTCCTCCCGGGTAGTTAGCAAGCTGAACATAGGACCTATGAGGCCGGACATCTTGTCTTTCAAAAGAAAGACACCCAAACTCCAGACCTGTGTATAAAGTGCTGTTTCTTGAAGTTACATCTGGCCCATGAACCAAAAGTGACACTTTAGGACCACTCATAAGAAGTAGACACCCTGTAGTGGCAATGTAGGACAACTCCTAAGGGATAGACACCCCGCAGTGGCTCTTTGGAATGTTTGCAGTCCTGTTACATCAAGTACCAGAAGGATACCTGTGAAAAGTGAATGAATGAATGAATGAATGAATGAATGAATGAATGAATTCAACAGACACCCACATTCAGGGCAATGTGCTGGGCTCCTACTGGTTCACACAGGTGGGCTCATAGGTAAACACACTCTGCCATGAAGCACAGACAACAGGCTTCAGTAGACAGCACAAACTATCTTCTCTGTCTTTCCAGACTTTTCCTTTTCTTTTCAGCAAAGCTGGATTACCTGAAAGCAGCCCAGAGCCGTTCTGAGTTATGGTTCAGCCACCATGGCTCCTTTAAGCTTTATTTTCCTGACCCCCAGTCCTGTGATTTATGAAGGAGATCTTTAACTCAATGGAAACACCCCCCTCCTTCTTCCCGAGTTCAGAGCAAAGGGGCACAGGGAAGCAACAAGAAGCCGGTTTCGGCCTCCCAGGGCTTCAGGAGATAGTCGAGCTCCTGGATAAGATGCTAGTAGTATTTTTCATCCCTTCCCTCGTCTCCCAAACAGGCATCTCTAAAGAGCTCTCCTTTTCTGCATTTTCCATCTCTGACTATTTCCTCCACTTTAGACGCTAAATTTAACAGAAAACCCCAACCTTGAAAGTTGAAGAAACTCTTAACAGGGCAGAATAGAAGCCGGCGTGTGGCTGCCGGGGCCATCACTCTCATGCCTCCCTGCTCAGTGCTGAATAAGGCTGTTCCTCCCAAGGCAGCACTACCTAACCCTTCCATAGCATAGAAGGCAGCTGCCAGATGCTGGTTCTCCAGCCAGGCCTGCCAGGAAGGGAGAGGGGAAAGATCAAATTCAAAATCACGTCGCTATACTTCCCATGGGCCACTCTGCCAAACAGTGTGGCTGGGTGGGAAATGAACAAAGTTACTCACTTCTGTTTCAGTTCACACAGTCCTTTGGTTTCCCGTTGTCTTTAGGAAGGTGCTGGGATCAGATAATAATCAGGGGTCCTGGAATCCACTCTGCCCCAGTGTCTTGCGGTGTTGAATTTAGCCCTTTCGATTCTCTGCCTCTGTTTCCTCTTTCTTACGTGAGACATTTACCACCCACTTTCAGCTCTCACACCCCATCCATCTGCAACCCTTTGGAACTGTTCCTTGTGCAGCTTGGGAAGGGAAAGGAAGAGGCCCCCGTCTGGGTTTAGTTAGAAACAAGTTTGCTTTTTTAAAAGACTTCTATTTTACCCACCCCAGTCTTCCAAGATACATCCGCACATTTCTGTATATGAGATCACATCCTAGGGAAAATTATTTTAGGAAATTCTACTGTGACTCCTCTAGGCAAACAGCCTTCTGGTACAACCAAGAACTATCCAGATTATATGCATATATACGTATATGAGTATATGCATATCATAGTCTATTGAAATAATTGCAGTCAACAGGGACACTGTCTTCGTTTGAGGATGCAGGTGGCCTGCCTGGCTCCAATTCAGCCTCTCACTCAGTGTCACTGAGGGCCCCTCAACTAGTCAGAGCTGGCCACTCCCTTTAACTGGCAGGATCATCTGGGCCTCATCATGCTACCTTGAGAGGCTACTGGTATTAGCGCCCTTGTTTTGCAGATGTTAAAACTGAAGCTTGAGCCGAGTGGTGGTGGCGCACGCCCTTAATCCCAGCACTTGGGAGGCAGAGGCAGGCAGATTTCTGAGTTCGAGGCCACCCTGGTCTACAGAGTGAGTTCCAGGACAGCCAGGGCTACACAGAGAAACCCTGTCTCGAAAAACCAAACAAAAACAAAAACAAAAAACCTGAAGCTTGGTGAGGTTAAATGAGGTGCAGACTCAAGTTCAACTTTAAAGGCAAACAAGTTATGCATCTCTTAATCCAAAAACAATAGGGCAGGCATGCACCCTTGCTCCAGGCTGGTTCCCTCATGAAAAGCATCAAGGAGCTGGCAGTAGGCAGAACATCCTGGGTTGTGTGTAACCCCCAGGAGAGCTAAAGCTCCCAAATAGAGACAAACAAGTTGGGAAGCTAGCTTGTTCCAGCGGCGGAATCCCCTGTGCACCCATCTTAAAGGAGCGCAAAGAAGCTGGAGCAAATCTTAGAGATGGACGCTAAAAGCTGCTGCTCAGCAAAGCAGAGAAGGGTCAGGGCAGCCTGAGGGTGGCTGGGGAACAAATGAGTGGTACGGATGAGGCAATGGTGACCGCAGTAACAAGGGGCTCAAAGGGAAGAAGTTCCATATCTAAGGTGAATGGACAGGGAGATGTGGGCATATAAACAGGTGCAGATACTGATCTCACAGATGCAGGTGCAGCTGTGGGTGTAGATGCAGACACAGACACAGGTGAAGATGGATGCAGACAGAGATGCAGTATCTGATGCAGACAGACACAGAGGCATACAGATACAAACAGAGGTGAAGTGGCAGATGCACATGAAGATGCAGATATAGATGCAGATAGTTACAAACAGAGGTGCAGTCAGTGCAAACAGACATGGATGCAGACATAGATGCAGATCCAGGGGCAGATAGAAATGAAGATGCAGATGCAGGTGCAGACAGAGTGCAGTAGCAAATGCAGCCAGAGATGTGGATGCAGAGAGAGATTCAGATGCAGGTGCAGATATAGATGCAGATAGATGCAGAGGTGCAGCAATGCAGACAGAACCAGATGCAGACATAGATGCAGACAGATACAAATGGAGATGCAGGTGCAGAGTGCAGTCGCAAATGCAGACAGAGATGAAGATACAAGTGCAGATATGCATGACAGACAGATAGAGATGAACACACATGTGCAGATGCAGATGCGGATGGATACAGACAAAGATGCAGGGACAAATGCAGACATAGATGCACATACCGGTGCACCGACAGACAGGAACAGATGGAGACACAGGTGCAGATGCAGACAGACACACAGAGAGACGGAGATGCAGGTGCATAAGGATACAGATGTAGACTCAGGTGGAGACACAGAAGACGACGCAGATACATATACAGAGCTCACGTGCTTTCCAAGCCTGTAGAAAAACGCATTAATACCTGCAGCTTTCCTATCAGAGATACACTGATAGGCAAATAATAACCTACACATAGTCAGGAAACACAGCCATGGTTTTCTCACTCAGTACCAGAAACACCCAGACATGCATTCTGCCCATAACACTGGCAGTGGATCACACATATCTGCGAGCCCTTGAATATGTCATAACCCCTCTTACCTCAGTCTCTCTTGCCAACCAAAGAGGACAACTCAACTGCCTGCCTGCCTGCCTACCTACCTACCTATCTTGTTTCAGTATGCAAAAATATGATAATCAATATTATCCATATTTAATTTTTTATTACTTTATGGCTATGGGATGATTTACCTGCATGTGTGTGCATCATGTGCATTTTCGGTTCCTGCAGAGACCAGAAAAGGGGGTTGGATCCCCTGGAACTGGAGTTAGAGCTGTGTATTACTATACAGGTTCTGGGAATTGAACCTTGGTCTTGTGGAAGAACAACCAGTCCTCTTAAATGCTGAACCATCTCTCCAGACCCAAAATATTCAATCTTAAAATAGAGATTGCTCTTTTAAACACTTTGCATATATTAATTCATTCAGCCCTAAGAACAGCCCTATCAGATCAATGTTGATATTATCCCCCATGTAACAGAAAGGGAAACTGAGTTGCAGGACAGCTTCATACTTGCCTGGGGTCACACAGCAGGAAAGGATTTAAACCTGAACCCCTCCCTGGCTCATCACCACTTTATTCTAAAGCAGTGACCCTCAACCTGTGAGTCATGACCCCTTTCGGGGAAGTGGAGTGTCAAAAGGACCTTTACACAGAGGTCACCTAAGGCCAATCGAAAACACAGATGTTTACATTACAATTTATAACAGCAGCAACATTGCAGTAATGAAGTAGTAGCAGAAATGAATTTATGGTTGGAGGGTGGGGGGTCATCACAACCTGAGGAACTGTATTAAAGGGTCACAGCATTGGGAAGGTTGAGAACCACTGCTCTGAAACCTAATACCAAAGAGCCCCACCCAGGTTTCAGAAGATCGTAAAGGGCAAGAACCCTTGGGGTTCCTTACCCATGGGAGGCTGTAGAGTACCTTCAGCTTCCTCAGCAAGGGTATAAGAGCTCAGCCAGAGTGCTGCAGACGCTTACAGCTGCATGACAGTCACATCCCTGCTGCCGGGAGCAGGTTCGTCTCCAGGAGACAGCGGTTGTCAAGCCCCCCAGAGAACAGCAAGCTTGTCAAAAATAGCAGCTCGTAGACTGCATAGCTGCAACTTCCTTTCCAAATGTCGGCTTTGCTTTCACTGAAGGGCCCGGGTCTGAATGCACTCTGTGCATCCAGCAGCAGACTGCCCTAAGGTTCCAGGATAGTTTCTAACGGCAGACCTCTGCATGGAGGAGTCTAAAAGGATTTGGAAAGCAAATCTTACCGCTTAACCCATGGGTCTGTGGACTCGACTCAGGGAAATTTCCTCTTTAATCTCAGTGATGAGGTTAGAGTTAATTTTTTTAAAAAATTGTCATAAACCTGAGCTGGGTAGGCTCCGAAGAGGTGGAGGTTAGACCAGCATTAGCACTGAGTTTCTGACTAGTGGGTCTCTTTCCCTCTTTTATACTGGGAATGAGTCAATATCTTTTAGGAATAACCCTTCAAAACCTGTAAATGGCAGCTCCTCCCCCTCTGTAGGAGCTGTGTAAACAAGTGCATGAGGACAAAGAGAGAGCAGAGAGACCAGAGGAGCCACTCAGAGTAAAAAAAAAAACACCACAGTCTGCAGTCCCATGAGGCCCTAGAACCCAGAGCAGGAAGATAGCAGCAGGAGAAGCAGGCGCCCATCTGTCCCCATCCCAGTGGCCTGTGTCTGGCAATATGTGTCCTCCCTCCAAAGCCCTGGGCTCCAGGCCTCATTCTGCCATGAGGTGTCTGTGCAGAGGAGTCTAAAAGGGACATGGGCAGTGACTCCTACAGCTGAACTCATGAATTCCTCTTCCTCCCGTAAGTGACCATGACACATCAGAAGGAGAACACACTTCCCTTCCTCAGGCAATAACACACCGTCAAGACCAAGCAGAGCTAAGGCAGCAGTTCCAGCAGACGGCTCAGGGAGCCTGGCATCTCCTGGGAATGGGATCTTTCTTGGCATTTACATGGAGATGCAAGGTGAGAGAAATAGCACTGCCAGCCAAGCCTGCGTCACAGAAGCGAGGGATTGAGGGCAGAAGACAAGCTGTAGAATGAGAGGTGTCACGTGGAGGGAAAGACCCAGAGGAAGGACAAGGCTCTGCGGGCATCAGGAATCCAAAGGGACACCAGGCTGAGCTCTTGTAGGCAATATGAAATGCATGATTAACTCCGACCGCCTTAGTTTAAGCAAAGCCTGGAGGACTGCAGGCTCCTGTCTACAGAGCTAAAAAGAGTTAATGATGACCTTGGGGAAGAGTGGAAGAGGGTGAAGAAGAACTACATTTAGTTGTCGATGCTTACAGATGCAAGGATTTGGCGGTTTGGGGAGCATTAAGGGGTTGTTTTGTTCAGAAAGAAAAAACGAAGTCCTTGAGCAAGCCCTTGACCCTACTCCTGTGTACTATGACACACGCCATACCTACTCACCAAAGAGTGGCCTGATGGGTCTTCAGAGAAATACTAAGCATGTAAACCTCATGAAAGCTTGACGGTCAAAATCAAACACCACAACAGACTCACATACACCACCCCCACACATGCCACATACGTACCACAAACATACCTATACCACACACACCACACATACCCCACAGACACCCCACACACATATACCACACACAAAAAAACACACATACATATACCATACCCCATATTCATACCTCCCACAGACACACCCCACACCCCATAGAGACCCCACAGATACTACACACACACACACACACACACACACTAACACAGATACACATACACACATACCACCCCACCACACACACACATATCACAAACACACATATACACACATCACAGAGACCCCACACACACACCACAAACACCACCGACACACAGACACACACCCCAAGAGACCTCACAGACACAAACACACCTACCTCACACACCACACATACTACACACATACCTTACAGAGACAACACACACACTACACATGTCACATACTACAGACAACACATACACATACTACACACCACAGACATCCTCATAACCACTTCACACCACAGACATACACACATATACTTCACAGAGCCCTCACAGACACCATACACACACATACACTGGGACACATGGACACACACACACACCACTTCTTGGTATTTTGTGACAGCTGCAAGGAGCAGCTACAGGATAAATCTGAAGGTGCCCACATGTCAGAAGAAAAAGAACTGCCACTCTGATCCACATAGCATGCATATGGACCACCCTCTTTAATTTATAAAACCAGACCTTTGTCCCAGGTCAAAAGAAGACTTGGGTTATTAGACTCCTGTCTCCCTCACCCAAGCCATATGACTATCACTACATCTGTTTTCGAGCAGTTATGTCACCCTCAAAAGTTCTCTGGTACTCCTTTAACACCCTGTGTTGATCCTGGCATGTCCTGATGGCCACCAGAACATACTGAGGTAGAGAGGACTTCACCCTATGCTTCGGGGCAGGGACGGTCCACACTCTCCCTATGGACTAGCCAGTGAACCCTGGCTTTCCACATCAAGAAGTGCCCCCTGTACTTTACACCTCCAGGAATGCCTTTTCTTCCTGCCCTTCCTTGAGCACACAAGCGACCAGCCAGAGGCTAAGGAAGCCTTCATGTGCGTGCAGAGAAGTTATGGGGTCTGCCTCGAGTTAAGGCTTCCTCCTGGCTAGTCCAATTTTCTGTTTTACCCTTTTACAATTTCTTTTATTTCAACCTCTCTGCAAAACTCCTAAGGTGGAAGGACCCTGAGATGGACCTACTCCAGGACTAAATCACTGAGTATCTGAGATTCAAATTCACTGTCTGTATTTCTGTCTTTATGTATGCCTCTCTGTCTGTCTCTCACCACATTCTTTCCTCCTGTCATCTTTTTTCTTTTATCCTAGCATTTTCATGCTCAAGAAATCTCCAGAAGACATTTTACTAACAGAGTAGAATCTCCTAGGATTGTGTATGTGCTGCCCCCCCTCCCAGGAACAGAGAGTGGGCAAGGGAAATATGGGGCCCAGGGAAACAGGGAACCCTCTTGACATAATCCCAGGTCACAGCTATCCTGTAGTTCAAGATATGCCCTCCCCCAGCAATGCTGAAGAGGCTCCCCAAAGCCAAAAGATGTGGAGAGGAAGAGAAAGGAGATAGAAATATACATGCAGGGCAGATGCCATTTAAATGGGGGGGGGAGAGAAGAGAATCAGGGGAGGAAAAAAAGACAGAGTGGGAAGGAGAGGAAGACTGGGAGAAAAGATAGAGAAAAATCAAGGGGAGAGAGAATCAGAAAATAGGAGACAGAATCAGATGAAGGTAGACAGAGCCGCACAGCAGGAAAGATGGACAACAACACTGTGCTTTCCCCAGACACTGAGCCCAACCCCCCTCCCCATTCTGTCAAGGATGAAATACCTCTACTGGGGGACCTACCTCAGAGGCAAGAAAGGCCAGCTGTCCCTTGCTCCTCTGGGATGCTAGGCAGGAGGGGTGTCCTCATCCCAAGCAGAAATTGGCAGTCCCAGAGAATCCTCTGGGAGCCCCCACTGGCTTACGTCAGTCATTGAGATGGCTTGAACCCCACCTTCTCGAGCAGCTGTGATCCTATTCCAGCTGCTGAGGCAGCACACGGTGGTGCAGGGTCTCTTGATGACACAGTTACATCGTCCACATGGAGGCTCAGAAGCAGGGAGAGCTCACTGGACAAAATTCTCCACAAAAACTTGATAGAGTCACAGCCTCTCAGTTTCTGTCTGACATCTTAAGAATCACTTCTGTAATTTTGCCAGGAGCAGTGCTGCTCCCTGGGAGGGAGGAGTTTCATCTTTCTTGATCTCTCTTAGGGCTGGGAAGAACCTGCGCCTGAGATGACAATACCATGACATCCCAGATTGGTGTCATCTGTGTCCTCAAGGCCCAGTCTGGCTGCGATGAAGGGGACATTTCATATCCCTCTCTGAGGTCTTCTTTTGAAAACCTTAACCTTGCTTTTGGCTGAATTGGGCAGGTTTTAAGCATTCAAGTTTCTGAAGACTCAGAGTAAGATGTGGCAGCTTCCATGACCATACAGGGAACCAGGAAGAAAGGTCTAGGCAGGAAGTGTTGGGAATCTACTCCCTCCACATTGTCAAAGGTCCTGAGTCCTTATTTTAGTTCTGCCAATGCCTAAGCCAATAGATTGGAGGTGTTCCCGTGTGAGAAGCTGGGATATGTAGTCAGTTCTCCCTTGATACCCAAATCAGTAGAGAGAACAGTCTGGAAGGTTGCTACAGCAACCAGAGTCCCTGGAGAGCCTGGCTCTCCACAAACCTTTTACTTTCAGGCATGCTCTGACTTGAAAAGGCAATGTTTGCATAAGGACAGGAACAGTGATGAGGGTGACAATCTATACATACACAGAGGTCCATGCACACATGTCCCCCCATCCACCCTCAGCTGGGGGCATCCCTTTGGCCACTGGGGTGGGCATGGAGTAACTAAAATCATTGGAAACAGAAATTACTTTCTTACTGGCCTTAGAGTAGATCTCTGAGTCTCAGCCATCTCAGTCTTTTACTATGTTGCAGGCTTGGAGAAGTTAAGCTCCCAGAAAAGGTGACTTCTGGCCACCAAGTCTAATGCAAGAATACACTCTTTTTCTGAAGGGTGAGAGAAAGGATGGAGAGACCCAGGCCAAGATGCCAGGGAGCGACTTAGAGAGCTGATGTCCTACAATGGCCTAGTCTTAGGCTTTGGATCCATGGTAGAAAGTTCTGGGGAAAGGCCTTGCCTTTGAGAGATAGGCAGGCAGTATAGTGAACTAAAACTCAAGGCCATTACTATAACTCACACATTTGCATAGCATCCTCCCCACCCTCCTGGGTGAGTTTATTGATAATTCCCCATGAGGTAAGGAGGCGAAGACATTAATGTTCTCATTTAATGGGTGGGGGAAACTGAGGCACAAAGAGGGACCATGACACCAGGGTTACCCTGTAAAGCTGTGGCAAAACTGTGGAGCCACAGTGGTCTCTCAAGCCAACCATCAAGGTCACTCCTTCCTAAGTTGTTCTTCAGGAAAAAAAAAATCTTTTGAAAAACCATTCCCTTCAAAGAGTCTTAAAGCATCAATAGAAAATTAAAAACACATTAACAGTCCTTTGAGTTTCAGAGCTGTACCCATGAGAACTGAGGACAGTGTATCACAGTTTATCAAAGGCAAAACTGAATGGCAATGTTACTGGGGAGGGGGCAGTGGGCAGCTGGGAGGGTGGCAGTGATTTCACAATGGGAGAAGATGGCTTGGTCCAAGTAGGAATGACCGAGTTACCTTAGCAGGCCCAATGCAGCTCCAAAGGAAGAGCTGAGCAGACAAACGTTTGCTTGACTCAGCAAAATCCTCTAAGAAAGCGGCTGCCAACAAAATGACCGTGCCCTTTCCTGGCTCCCAACCAAAGACTGTTGCCTGTGGCATAAGAGGAAAGCTATGCTGGCATTCAATGTGTGAACTCACCTGTCTGTAGGTTACAGCTGAGATTTCTTTATAAAAACAAATCCATCTGCAATCCTAGGTCAGATTCCCAGGAAGGAGGGTGGAGGATATCTTAAAGAGGTCTGAGCTAATCTGGAGGAATTGGCTGCTGTCTGCAGCAGAGTCCCTCTGTTCTAAGTGACAGTCTCTGCTAAGTGGCACCTTGCTTCAGATATGTGGTCCAACCAGTCCTTTGGCTCTGGTCAGCCTTTTCTCCTGTCTCTGTGGTTCTATTTTCCAGTTCCTCTGCACACGAAGGTGCTTGCACAGAAAAAGAACTTGGCTCTGAGAAAGTGCCAAGTTTCTTCCTGGAAGCGCAAAGAAGGCATGGAATCAGAGTGGTGAGGATTAATGTAGACCCCTGCCAGCATCTCCTGTGACAGATCACAACTAGCGAAATCCACTGGCCCCCCATTGGTCTAAAACTGACCTTCATGTCCTTCAAATAATCCAGTTGGGTAGTATTTTCTCTAATTCCATCCAAATTTAGCCATATCTTTCAAAGCCGTGCAGCTAGTAGCTCTACCAGTCAGAGGATGGCTTGGGCACTAAAATGCCAAGCTGAAATCTTTTCCATTCTCCAGATTCTGCCAGTGACCAAATGACCAGAAGCTGAGTAAGGAAGGTGCATGACCCAAAGCAAAGGACACTAAAGAAGGGACCTGAGTGTAGCTGCTTCCTATTCTATTGGTGTCACCATTCCTAGAGATATTACAAGACCCAGGCATGAAAACTCAGTCTTGAGGGAAGATCAGTCAGAAATGTGCATCTCATCCACGTGACTGATGGGCATGATTGGGTGGCACCGTTGAAATTTCCAAAATGTCACTAAGATGGAGGAACCTCGAATGCTGCGAGGATCGAGCAACAGTCTAGAGTCCAGATATTTGGTCCAGGATGCCATGTAAGGGGGGAGGGGGGATCGAGGTCCTCTGGAGCTAAGGCGGAAGTAGTGAGCATGAGAAGGAAGCCTGAGAGATGACTTGCTCAGAGCTCCTGTTTTCCTGCAGGCCTGCCCGCATCCATCAAACCTCGGTGAGCATCCTTTTCTCCGCATAAGCTCGATGTGGAGTTGGAAGGTAGCTGGGCCGGCGTTCCCGTGAAGCCTCGGCAAAGTCAGGTTTGCCAAGCCCATTGTCCGTTGCCTTCAAGTCCGGAGTGGGCTGCCCACAAGTGACGTGGGTATACTGGCCTTGCTCCTCCTGCTCCGTCTCTCGGTGGTAGAAGTAGTTGAAATTGGAGACAATGACCGGTACCGGTAATGCAATGGTGAGGACCCCAGCAATGGCGCACAGTGAGCCCACAATCTTGCCCCCTACCGTCATGGGGTACATGTCCCCATAACCTACCGTGGTCATTGTAACCACAGCCCACCAGAAGGCATCTGGGATGCTAGGGAAGAGCGAGTCAACATCATCAGCCTCTGCGAAGTAGACAGCGCTGGAGAAGAGGATGACTCCGATGAAGAGGAAGAAGATGAGCAGCCCGAGCTCCCGCATGGACGCCTGTAAGGTCTTACCCAGGATCTGCAGCCCCTTGGAATGGCGGGAGAGCTTGAAGATTCGGAACACCCGGACCAGGCGGATCACCCTGAGGATGGCTAGGGACATGGCCTGCTGCCCATTCTGACCACTGCCACCACTCACAGACTGCTGCTCGTGACGTTGCACTAGCTCGGTGCCCAAGGTGATAAAGTAAGGGAAAATGGCCACCAAGTCAATGATGTTCATGATATTGCGAAAGAAGGCCGCCTTGCTGGGACAGGCAGAGAAGCGCACCAGGAGCTCAAATGTGAACCAGACGATACACAGAGTTTCCACCAAGAAGAAGGGGTCTGTGAAGAAAGAACCCCCGAGAGTACTAAGTGAAGATGTTCCTCCAGTCCCCAACCCCCCAGAGGGAATGCTACCAGGAAATGCATAGGAATCTTCATCCTCATCTTCTTCCTCGTGGCTCCTGGAGGCCGGAGACAAGCGGGTCCCACTACCCTCGTTGCTTCCACCGCGCCCATCTGCACGGAACTGAGGCAAGGTCTCCAGGCAAAAGATGACGATGGAGATGAGGATGACCAATACTGAGACGATGGCGATGCCTCGGGCGGGCCCGGAACTCTCCGGGTACTCAAAGAGAAGCCAGACCTGTCGCTGGAAAGGCTGGGAGGGGAGTGGTTTCTCATCCTCGCCACCTTCGGGCAGGCAACCCTCATCCTCCCGGAAGGCCGCCAGGGCTTCCTCTCCCAACTGATAGAAGCGGATCTCTTCCATAAAAATGTCCAGGGGCACATTAACCGGCCTGCGCAGGCGACCCCCAGATTGATAGTAATAAAGGATAGCGTCGAAGCTGGGTCGGTTGCGGTCAAAGAAGTACTCGTTCCTCAAAGGGTCAAAGAAACGGACTCTGCGGCCAGGGTCTCCTAGCAGCGTGTCAGGGAACAGCGACAGGGTGCGCAGCTGCGTCTCGAAGCGCAGCCCAGAGATGTTGATCACCAACCTCTCACTACTACAGCAGCCACCGCCGCCCTCGGCCTCCTGGAACTCACCCGCATCCTGTTGCTCCCCCTCCGGCCCACGGACCTCCCCCGGCGCCGCCAGCGTCAGGGATTTCTCCGATCTCATGTCACCTCGGCGGTGCGCTCCCCGCCACTAGGACGGCGCCCACGACACGAGCTCCGGAGAGCGGCACCCGCTTCCCAGCTTTGGCTGTGCCCTCCTTTAGGGTGGGGCCCGTGCTCTGACCTGGCGGTTAGGTCGGTGAGCCCTGCAGCTGGTCCCTCTGCCAGGCTAGGTCTGGGAAGTGGTTCAGGCTCTCAATAGCCGCGCCTCCGTGCTCAGGATTTCTGAGATGCCTGGAACCCGCAAACTGTCGCGCGCGTGAAACTGGCTGCCCGAAAAGACGCGTGGCTTAGCTCTCGATGGTGCCTAAAACTGGGCTCAGGACCCACAGGTCCGCCCTCCAGACCTGCTGGCTCTCACCAGGTCCTGCTGCGCTTCTCCAGCTGCACAAGACTCTGGGTTGCCGCTGGTACCGAAGCGCCAGATGCGCCTCCCTCTGGCACACCAAAGACTCCTGCCCGGGCTCGGCCTCCGCCTCCGCCCTACGTCCACCACCGAACTAGGTCTGGCCAAGGTCGCGATTGCAGCCGCCACTTTCTTCCCCAGGAGCTAGCTGTTCTAGAGGCCTTGGAATCGCCCTGGGCCTGCCCGGGCGCCGAAGCGCGGAGACCCACCTCCCCACCGCTTCAAGCCTTGCCTGCACCCGCAGCAGCCCCAGCAGCAGCAGCAACAGCAGCAACAGCAGCAACAGCAGCAACAGCAGCAGCAGCAGACTCAGCTCTCAGCTCTGCCCTTCCTCCTTAACACACTCTCCAAGTGACGTGGCAGGCCCCGCCTGCTGCCCCCTCCCACCCCACTCTCACATCACACCCCTTACCCAGCCAGGGGCTGCAGCAAGCCTGGATGCTGGGGAGAGATGTATATACTTGCCTCCCCAGTAATCTTTCCCGCGCTCTCCTGGCATGCCTCTTGCTTTCTCACATTCACACACACGCCCCCACCCCCACCCCAACCAAGCCGCAGTATCCTAATAACACACCCACTCCATCCCTCCACAGTCATCTCTTCACGTTTCTGTTCACCGAGCTGACCTGCTCAGTGTATTTCAGCAAAAAGAAATCACATACGCTGGCCCACAACACACCCCTGCCCAATAAGCTATACACAGCACCTGACCCCTCCACAGCTATTTACTGGGGGTGGGGGGGAGAGGGAAAATCCATGTTTTTTATATCCATGAAGACATTTTCAACCTCTCCTGGGGGGGGGGGAATGAAGTATTTTTAAATGTCTTGAGAGCTGTCCATTTAGGCTGTGTCCCAATGTTAATTCCCCATCAGACTCTCACTTTTGCAACCTGGAAAGGCAAGGCTGCAGCTCTCCTTCAAGGCGTAGTGATAGTAAGAGGGGAGGAAAAGCCTGCCCGTGCCCAGTGCTCTCATCGAGTCCTGAGGACGTCCACCATCATCTCCATGAAAAAGCACCAGAAGACTATGGTATTGAAGAAACACTATATACAAGGAATTGCAGCCAAGAATCTTTGCTCCACGCCTCCTTTGGAGAAAAAAAGAAGAAAAGAAAAAAGTAAATAAAAAGATTCTGCAATTTATACTTATCTGTGTCAGGAAAAGGGAGGAAAGGAAAAACAAAAAGGAGGTAGTCAAAGTGTCAGTAAACAATGTAGCTATGTGTGATGAGCATCTAATAAACTCATTTTAGTTGCTTTAGCAGAAAGATGGCCTCCCTTTCTAGGCCATAGAGTCTCATTTGGTAGGATTTGGATGGGACAAACTACTCTACCTCTCTTAGAAGGCCAAAAAGGTTTCCCATCCATTCTCCCAAAGGCTTCCTCCCTAGATCGTGTGGATGAAGTCGCTGGACGGTGCACCTGGTTTCAGACTACCAGATAGCTTGCTCTTGACTTGCTGTGGCCACAGTTGATTGGCTGGCAACGGCCAGTGTTTCTTCATAAGAAAGAGCGTCCGTAGGATAAGGACAGGAATGGCACATAAGATTCTCTCAAGCCATGGGATGCATGTGTGGGTTTTTAGCCATACGATATAGACAGACTGTTTTTAAACCACAGCAGTTTTCACAACAGGTGCTTCCAGAGGGATGAGGCAGGAGAGGAAACCAGAGTTCCTGGACCTGTAGGGAAGAAATCGAGTGGAGATGATGCTGACTTCATCACACATGGAAGCTTGGGCTCCCGCCTGTCCCTCCCCAGGTCTCCTAGCCTCAACCTCTGCCTCTCTTATGTTTGACTTGGTTTCCACTCCTTCCCCTCGCTTGCACAGTTCAGTGAAGGGTGAGAGAGCAAGTCTGCTGCATTTACCCAGTCGATAGTTTTCCCATTTGCAGGCTATGTAATTAAGCAATTTAGACATCACACAAAAGTTACTCCACTCAAAGGAAAAAATAAAATAAAGCAGCAACAAGCACAGTATAGAAAACACACTCTCATCCTGTCCTGTGCTCCACAAGGATTTCCTGGGTTGCAAATTGACTTGCTCCTGATTCTTTGAGGTTTGTTTTTTGAGGTTTATCGTGACTTATTCATTTGCATGTCTGTTGTCTTCATAGCCCCTTTTCCAGAAATGGGATGTTGATGAGATCAGTAACAATGAAGCAAAATATGAGAAGAAATTGCATTCTTCTAGAAGATGGACCAGGCTTTAGCATGACTGCAGATACCCATTTGAATACTCCTGTTAAACTGGCTGTCACTGTCTGCCATCCCACAGGCAGATTTGTGGTTACCTTCAAGTCAGACGGAAGGCTGAGCCCCTAGAAAGGTTTCATTTTACGCTGGGAGGTTCCCTTGGGAGGTAGAAGCCATTAGCGAATTCATGAATCAGACTTCTGTTTTTAGTTCTTTTGTGAGACAGACTCATTCCCTGTGCCTAGATAGTTCCTCCTAAGTATATATTAAGGATGAATTTTAAAAGAATCACACCTTCAGAAGTGCCAGCTCCCTGAAGAGGAAAGGCACAAGCCTTACCTCCTTCTGCAGACACTTTGTTACTCCTCCCAGTGACAGGTGACTCCTGGGCTCTAATTTCATTTCAGCACAGACCATTTGTTTATTGTCTCTAAAATTAGACATTTGCAATGACCACCAAGGTCGGTCATTTCTTTAATTAGTCATTAACTGAGCAGCTACTTGGTGGCCACCATAGTGTCGGGGCTAAACAGGTAATAGGGAATACATTCCATTCTAGGTAGGAATTCTTACCAGCAGACAAAGAAGATATTTACACACACACACAATGTATAATAAAGAGAATAAAGATGCTATTTCCAGGACAAACATAAAAAATAAAACTTTAAGAAGTGTGCTTGATGGGGAAAGATCCTGTAATGGTTCATTTTAATTGATAATTTAACTGGACTCAGAGTTAATGATGAGACAGGATTCTGGCCATGCGTGTGAGAGGCATTTGCAGAATTTAACAGAGGAAAAAAGACCTTCCTGTAGTGTGGGTGGCACTATTCTATTGGTTGGGATCTTGGACAGCAAGACAAGCTAAGCAATAGCATTCCTTCCCCCCACCCCCCTCTTGCCTGAGTGCAAACACAGTGTGACCAGCCTATATTCCTGCCTACCCTGCCATCATGTGAGACAAACAGGTAAGACAAAAACACACACCCTTCCTCTCTTTTGTCCGGTGTTTTGTCCCAGTGATAACAAGGTTCAGTGATCCAGTTGCCCTGGCTGAAGGAATGTTTCAAGTAAGAATTCAAAGTAGGGAATGGGTCCCTAGTGTGCCACGTTAATCATCAGGGAGAGAACTTCCTGGGCAGACAACTGCCAAAGACTAGCCAATTTGCAGGCATTGAAGACTCATGAAGACCGTGCAAGAACAACAGTAAGGGTTGTTAAACGAGAGACAAGGGGGAAGATCTTGCAGAATGAGATATTTAGGTTCTGTGACGCTGGTGACGGTTCCCATATGGAAGAGATCGAGTTTACACAGAGGATTAAATGAGAAAGAATCCAAGGGACTGTCTTAGTTACTGTTCTACTAAACAGCAATGAAATGCCATGACCAAGACAACTTATAAACAAAGGCATTTAATTAGGGGCTTGCTTACAGTTTCACAGAATGAGTCCATGATCATCGTCTTGGGGGGCATGGAGACAGATATGCAGGCATGGCAATGGAGCAATAGCTGAGAACTCACATCTAAACCTCGGGAAGGAGAGAGGGCTTGACATGGGCTTTGGGCACCTCAAAGCCCATCGATCCCCTGTGATACCTTCTCCAACAAGGTCACACCTCCTAATCCTTCCCAAACAGTTTCATCAGCTGGGGACCAAACACTCAAACATATGAGCCTATGGGGTCATTGCCACTCAAACCATCACAGGGACAAAGGAAGAAATGAAAAGACTAGGAAATAAGTGAGTGGTATTCTGAAGAAAAGATGGTGGCAAATTGTACTAAGGTAAGTAATTTGTATAAGTGCAGTGGGCAGATATTCTGGGAGGGATGACTTTAGGAAATGGCCCATCAGAAACTGGTCATCTGTGAAAAGCAAGCAAGGAACATGCCAGGCTTGGTTGGAGGATCAAGGCAGGCCATCATTGCAGCCAGTTGAGACATGGAAGGTGATGGATTAAGCCAGTTGAGCCAAGACCTTGTATTTAGACATATTAAATTGGAGAGGCCAGGTAAGCAAACAAAGACACCATGGAGCTAGGAGCAGCAGCACCAGCAGCACCAGCAGCAGCTGGGGCCTGTTAGTACTGACCATCTTGGGTCAGAACAACTTCCATACAGTTCATGGTGCATAGCTGAAATGCAGGCATGAATCTTGCCTAGAGATGAGACAGAGGGATGGGGATACAGTGCCTGACGTTGACTCATCACCCCTGTTTCTAGCCAGCTGTGATCTGTCTGCACTCTACGATAGGAAGCCCAGGCGTGGAATATACATTCGAGGGTGGGCATGTCTTCACACACACAGGTGAGGCTCAGAAGGAACAGGACAGGGCAGAGAGAAGCAGCATCCAAGAGATCACTCAGAACAGCCTCCTCCTTCCCTATGAAGAACTGCAGGGACCTTATGGCTGGGATGAAGTCAAAGCTTCTGGAGAAGTTGCCAGAGAGAATTCAACAGCTCATACACATACAGAGAGAGAGAGAGAGAGAGAGAGAGAGAGAGAGACAGAGACAGATACAGAGACAGAGACAGAGACAGAGACAGAGAGACAGAGAGAAACAGAGACAGAGAGACAGAGGGAGACAGAGACAGAGAGACAGAGAGAGACAGAGACAAGAGAGACAGAGTGATAGAGGCAGAGACAGACAGAGACAGAGAGGTAAAAAGCTCAGGCCATTTCTACTTTCTCTCACCTTTTCCATAGTTTCTCTGTTGCCATGGTGAGGGAGAAAGCTATAGATCCTAGAAAACCTGGGGGGAAGAATGGACAGTAGGATGATTCTACACTTTACAGACTTTTGCTGTTTCATTTTTACCTTCCCTCTACACACACACACACACACACACACACACACACACACACACTCCAGAGCAGGGGGAATGGCACTAAAGATAAACCAGATATTCTAAACCTAAAGGGTGAATTTCCTGTTAGTAGTATTCACTGGTCCTACAAGTTTGAAGACAACTGGGCAATGTGAATCTGAGCCCCAATGTCCCTTCCTCATTCAGTAAGGGGCTGGAATTGATATGACTATATCCTTTCTCCTAAGTTTTCCCCCTGAGCAATGCACCAAGGAAAAACAAATGCAAAGACCTATCCTGTGGGTGAGTACTATTTATAATAAACTGTAAGGTTGAGGTTTTTAATGAGGAGGAGGAGGAGGGTGTCAATAGCCAGACGGCGGTGTTGATCTTAGGGCTGGAGAAGCTGCCAGAGAGAATTCAACAGCTCTCACTTGAGTGAAGATATATATTGGGAAAGGAATGCATTAGACATCTGTGCCCTGCAAATCAACAGCCTTCAGAAAGGGCTCTCTGTGCCAAGAAACTCATCCATAAGAAACCCTTATCTTTCAGAGAAGGTCCCAAAGGAACTTGCTAGCATCATAAGTTGGCAATCAGCTTCTTCCTCCCATTTTCTTGTTGGGACTGGCCAGGGATGCTACTTTCTGCATCCCTCCAGTTTTTAGGAACATGGGATCTTGTACTTTCTGGCTTGCTTGGGACTATACCAGACAAATGGATCTAGCCTGTAGGATGGTTGTGGCTTCTGAACCAAAACATTTAATAATAATTAAATCGATGGAAGCACCCCACCACCACCACCAGAGCTTTCTTTCCTCCATCCACAATGACAAGCATTGCAAGAAACAGTGGGGGCGGGGGGGGGGTGCTGCTCTGACGGATGCATTCCATATAGAGGGACACCAAGCTAGAACTCCTCAAGCCTCTAGACAAACCAAGTGTAGCCTGAGGGAGAAAGAACCCCTCCCAAGTTCAGGGCCACTTGGTTACCATTGCATAATGAGTCTATCCAAGTTGATTCAAAGTTAGTACCCAGCAGTGGAAAGCTGCTATAGCCAAACATTAACAATTAGCCACTATGTATCACAGGCCGGCCAGTGGATGGTGAGAAAAAAAAAAATAAACATTACATGATGTTTCTGGAAATACATGTCACAAGAGACAAAATATTTGAAAAAAAAACTGTAGCAGTGTAGAAGGCAGATAAAATGTGCATATCTAGGAAGAGGTTCAAAAACAAACTGTTAATAGCATATGGTGGCTACTGTTGGCTCGGAGTAAGAATGTAGCGAGCCAAAAGGATGAGCTAAGTAAAGAGCTGGCCAGTAGAGCTGGCCAGTTAGAAAGACGAGTGAGATGAAGTGGACAAGAGAGAGTCCAGAAGCGTGTGTGAGACACTGCGAGAGACACTGGTTACATTGTATTCACAGACAGGAAGCTGTGAGAGATAAGGAGTGGGGCAGCTCAAGGCTGGCAGAAGTATCTACTTCTTGTTACATTCTCAAAGAAGTGAGCAAATACTTAAAGGCCTTTGTATGGGAAAGGCGAGTTAGGCTCAGACTAGCTTCTCAAATGCTCTGGATAAAACAAGCTAGGTTAAAGCAAACAGTTATAAAGTTTAGGCTTACAAGTGACTTGATTGAATTGGATACAATGACATAGTGGGGGGTGTCAGAAGGAAGGGAAGAAAATGAGAAAGACAGAGACAGATGGGAGAGACAGAGAGAGTCAGAGAGAGGTAGAGACAGAGACCAAGAGACAGAAAGAGAGACAGAGAGCCTCCTACAGCAAACTTACAGTATCACAGTATGCACTGTGAGGTTTACATTGAGAAGAACCAAACCTGGACCATACATGCAGTTATTGTCACTGGGATGTCTGTAAGATAAGGGAGGACAGCCTAAGAAGGCATTCAGATGGTCCGTGTTGGTCAGTTTTCCGCCATTTGGACAAGAGAGTGAGATAATGGACATATAAGGAAGACATGCTCATTGGGGTTACATTCTCCGAGTCACGTAGTCCCAGTTCTTGGGGCCTGGAATGGTACAGTACATCATGGTGGGAGCATGTGGACAAGTCTTTCATCCCAACACCAAGAAGGCAAGAAAGACAAAGGCCATTAAAGACCCAGCATTCTTTTCAGTTACTTTTTGCTATTTCACTATTGTCTGTGACATAATTCCCCACAAAGGCCACTTAGAGAAGGAAGAGTTTCCATGGCTTGCTGTTAAATGTACAGCCCATCAAGGTGAGGACAGCATGGGGCAGGAGTGTGAGGCATTGTATTCACAGGCAGAAGGCTACAAAAGAGGAATTCTGCTAGTCTTCTTGCTGACTCCTTTCTATTCAGCCTGGAACTCCCCCACCCCCACCCATGAACTGGTGCAGCTCTTATTCAGGGTGGCTCGCCCCCATAGACACACCCAGAGGTTTGTTCCCCCAGTGATTCTAAATCCCACCAAACTAAAAATCAAGACTATCCACCACATCCCCAATGACCTAACTTCCTCCCAGGCTCTGCCTCTTAAAGGTTCTGCCTCCTCCTGATGGCAACCAAATGTTGGGAGTCTTTTATGATTCAAACTATAACACAGTCATTCTACCAGAGGAACCATCACCTGAGACTTTTCAGGACTGTTCAGAACCTGCAGAACCCTAAATGTAAATGGGCAATAAAGAACCTGAAGGTGCTGTTCAGTCCCCAAGGAAGATGTCACTTGCCTTGCCTATCAGCCATGGTCAGGAGGTTAGCAGAAAGGAGAGTCTTTGGAGAGAGTAGTCAAGGGCCGGAGAACAATAGTTTGGGAGGGTGGGGGGAGCATTAGACATTGTCTTAGGGTTTACTGCTGTGAAGAGATACCATGACCAAGGCAAGTCTTATAAGGGACAGCATTTAATTAGGGCTGGCTTACAGGTTCAGAGGTTTAGTCAAAGTGGGGAACATGGCAGCATCTAGGCAGGCATAGTGCAGGCAGATCTTAGAGTTCTACATCTTCATCAGAAGGTTGCTAGTGGAAGTCTGACTTCCAGGCAGCTAGGGTAAGGGTCTTAAATCCATGCCCACAGTGACACACCTACTCCAACAAGGCCACCCCTCCTAATAGAGCCACTTCCTGGGCTGGGCATATTCAAACCATCACAGGCATCTACATGAAGCCTCATGATAAGCTAGCTCATCCTCTCCTTTTCTCCCCTCCAAGTAAGAATATGAACTGCAGTTTCTTGTTGTGTGTGAACAAATAGCAGGCATTTGGGGGTCCTAAAGATGAATCCAGAGGCCATAACAGAGCTTAGGATGTGTTACTCTTTAAGGAAGAAACTACTGTTAACCCATAAGTTGATGCTGGAGCTGCATAGGTCCTTAGGAGTTACAATATTTCCTGTGTGTGACCCAAGTACTTCATGACCTTAGTGGTCATTTCTGCTGGTTTTGAAAGATTTCTAGCTCTCTGTCTCATGGGCATACAATACGATATGCTCTCCCTTTATCTTGGAAAGACCAAGTTATACCATGAATCAGATCTGATTCACATCCCTCTAATGGTCAGAGCCCTCCCCATTCACAACCCAATAACCTAGCACTTGAAGAGCTAACAACTTTGTGATCCTATGACTTAGACCAAAAGACTACAAGAATACCCAGGATGGACATATTCCTTTATAGTGTAACCCACCAACACGTCCAAGCTGTGTGTTACTGAAGCACAGCCTAGTCTTTGCTGACCAATCTGCTGCTTTCTTCTCTGTAAGATGCAGCCACAGAGATGATTAACGTTCTCTATTCTATCAATAGAGATGAACTGCAATTCTTTTCATGAGATCGTGAACTCCATTTCAAAAGCTTAACAATGCGAGCATGCGTGTTCATTCGAGTTGTTGCTTCCTTCCTCTCCTATCACACTGTTCTGTAAAGAACCCCGTGTGTATTTATGTGGGGCTGGCCTGCAATTCTTTCTTCTCCTTGTCAGTTCTCTGACCTAACTATATTACTGAGGTAGCAGCAGCTGGGCATCTCATTCTGATGTCCCATCTGATATCTCCAATGGGGTCACGGGTCTAGCTAAATCTCTATGATGGCATGGAATAAGTTCCTTTGCTCCATTAACATTTCCATAAAAATGTAATGGCGGTGATCATCACTACTTGCAGGCGTTTCAAAATCTTGCTGTGTTCTGAACACTTTGCTAAAAACTTGGAGGTAGGAATCTTTCCTGGCCTCCTTTTTAAATGAGAAAACAGAAGAACAAAGAAGATAATTTCTCAGGGCACGGGGCATCACCAAATATGATCAGCAATGTAAAGCCCATGTCAGAAGTGCTGTTCATCATCTCTCAAACCCTATTGTATACAATTCTTGTATACATTGTGTTGGTACATATTCTTACACACACACACACACACACACACAACCAGCAACAACAGCTAAATGAGTTTGAAACTCCCGTTTACCAAAGAAAGGCCACAATAGACATTAAAATTGTAAAAGAAATTCCTACTATACCCCAACATTTTGTTTTGTTGTTCTGTTTTTTAAATAGTAGCCCAGGCTTGCCTCAAACTCACTATGTAGCCTAGGCTGGCCTCAGAGTCACAGTAATCCTCCTGTTTCAGTCTCCTAAATGCTAAGATTTCAGCCTGAGCCACCATTTCCTTCTGTACCTGAACATTACTTAAACCAATAGTTTTCAAATGGATTCAATCATGGAAACCTGTTTTCCATTACCTTACATTTTAAGAAAGGCTCTAGAAAACATAATCTAAGAATGAGATCGCAGAGCCCAATCTCTAGAGGAGGTCATGGCCATTGCCTTATACAAATGTTCTGTTTTGATGATGCCAAGGAAGGGATTTGAAATGAGAACACAGATTCACAGAGTTTGGAGGTACATATTCCTTTATTCTCTCTACTTCAAAATGATGACACCTATCAGGTTAAAAATAGCAAGTGCTTCCGGGGCAAGACGGCAGATCAGAGAGAAGCACCCCTCACCTAGCAGGTACTCAATGAACTGTAGCTGATTCATAGCAGCAAGGCATAGAAAATGGATGCAGCATCCAAGAGACAGAGGAGCCAGGCAGCTTCAGCAGGGAGGGCAAGGATGCTAAGCACTGATACAAAGCCTGCCACGGGCATAGAAGAACAAATTCTGCTAGGATGTGAGTGTGTGCTTGCATGTGTGTGCTCCTGTGTGTGTGTCTGTCTGTCTGTCTGTCTGTGTGTATCTGTATGTGCCTGTCTGTCTCTGTCTGTCTGTCTGTCTGTCTGTGTCTGTCTGTATGTATGTGTGTGTCTGTCTGGTCTGTCTGTGTCTGTCTGTGTGTGTCTGTATGTGCCTGGGGGGGGGGTGTCTGTGTATGTGTGTGTGTGTATTTGTGTGTCTGTCTGTCTGTGTATCTGTCTGTCTGTGTCTGTCTGTCTGTGTGTCTGTCTGTCTGTCTGTGTGTCTGTCTGTCTGTGTCTGTCTGTCTGTGCCTGTGTGTCTGTGTGGGTGTCTGTGTGTGTGTGTGTGTGTGTATGTGTCTGTGTGTGTCTGTGTGTGTATGGGTCTGTGTATGTGTGTCTGTGTGTGTCTATATATATGTCTGTATATGTGTATCTGTGTCTATGTGTGTCTCTCTGTGTATGTGTATGTATGTTTATGTGTGTGTCTATGTTTGTGTGTCCATGTCTGTCTGTGTGTGTCTGTATATGTGTTCCTGTATGCGTTTGTATGTGTGTGTGTGTGTGTGTGTGTGTGTGTGTGTGTGTGCATATGTAGGGAAGGGTATATGGTAAAGAGAAAACAAACTGGACAAGACATAAACATGCAATCATAAATATTGTCCTAACTATCAGACATGGGTGGGAGGAGTATCAGGGGCCTGTCCAGTCACTGATTTCTGGAAGAGTCAAGATCACATTTTCCTGCCTTTTTTCCTTTACCCTGTTGTCATGAAGTGTAAGTTCTTTTTAACATGATCAGGAAGAGATGCTGCTGAACCTTTGACACAGTTAAATTATGCTTCCTATCTATTGTGGCTCCTGTTTAGTTTGCTAGATGGAATAGACAGTTCTTTTAGTTCTGACAACAAGCTAAGGGGCTTTATGATTCGGGGTAGAGAAGCCTGAGGTGTGCTGTGATGGACAGCCAAAGGCAGAAGTCATATTGCTTTGCACCAAAACAAAGAAAACTGATTTTCTCCCTGTCAGGAACTCAGGGAAGCCTATTCTTTGTACGAGAGAAGAAATCTGAGGACAAGTCTGCTGATAAAGACAGATGGTCCCCAAAATAGAGTGGGAAGGGCAGGGTCTCAGATACATTACCTGTAGGACAGGATCTCAGCAGGGATGTGGGATTAGACAGTGATGACTGAGGGCCACTTTCAGACTGTTCTATTCTCGGCTTGATTCCTTGCTGAGTCTCGGGGATTGGAAGAGCTGCTTCCACAGAGGAGAAAGTGTGAGTTTTGACAGCATCCAACAGAAAAGACCCCACCAGGATCTCTCTACCATTCCAGACCTGCACTGTTTGCGTCTGACTCCCCCCGTGTCTGGTCATGTCTTATACAAAACATGTCTATGCCGCTTTGGGAAGAGAGGTCCGAATCCCGCACCCAGTGAGTCATGGTGTGTGTTGAGGGGGCTCTGTGCTGCTGTTTTCCTACCTCGGAGGCACGGGGTGTGATTTTAGTGTTCCGAACCTCCTGCATTAGGGTTATAATGAAATAGCTGGGGTTAAATAATGCAAAGCTCCTGGCCGATGGATGGTAACTTCTCTCTTTTTTTAACTACAGTTTCTAATTCACTCAGAGGAACAAATTATGTTTTATGGCCATTTATAAAATATTCATGCCCTCCTCCCCCAGCACTCTCGGTGGTTCAGGAAGCCAGCAAATGGCCTGCTAGAAGGGGAATCGCATTTCCTCCCAGACACAATTTACAGAGGCAGCCAGGCTCCGGACAAAGGAAAAGGAGGGGCCCTGATGCTAGAACAGGCTGAAGGAAAGACCCCTGTGCCCTCTGCCTCTCCTGCAACCACATCTCAGGACACCAGGGGCTTTGAACTAGGATAGTAACGAGGTCAGAGTGCAGAGGTGCTGGTTGACACTTCTCTGCGGTGCTTACCTTTTACCCACTTCTCCTGGCAGGTTCAAGTCTCTGCCAATCACCCATACTGCACAAGCCCACTGGGTTTTCTGCATCCTCTTTATGTTGTGTCGTTTCCAGGGCAACGGCAAACCGGTCAGTACATGGGGAGATGGAAGACAGGTTTGTGAATTGGATGTAGCGAGACTGACAGCTCTGTCTTGTCCATTCCCTTTCCATTTGCCACAATCTGTGCTGCAGGAGGAGACCGGTGGAGTCTGACCTTCCTCCAGAAACTCTTTACAGTTCATGGGAATATTTCACCCTGAGACAGCAGTGCTAATGGTGGAGCGGGAGCCTAAGGTATCACCACCTCCCCCTGGGCCTGGTTTTTCTGCATAGGAAGGATCTTGGGTTAGAGAAGGAAAACCGGCACAAGATAAACCCTAGTTCTATGGCCCAATGAGTAGCCTGGCTTTCTGCCCCTGACTTGAGGCTGGCACTGTCTCAGAGGGTCCCTGGGCATCTGCGCAGTGACTGACAGAACGAGATACATTTCTCCCACAAACACAAGCAGAAGCAACTCCACCGCCCCACAAACCAACCAGAATAAAGAAGGAGTCTCATGCCCTGCTGCCCACAGAGCCCAACTGTGATTCTCAGAGGGGGTTCCCAGAAAGACACTGGCTGCAGCTGTGCTGTGACCAGCATACAAGCAGGGAGGGGATGCAAACACTGGTCACCCCAGGGCTTCTCTCCTCTTCCCCTTCCATTCCAGAGTATTCCTGTATTGCCCCATACTGTCTTTGAAGGTCCAAGGAAGGGAAAGGGGGGAGGGGGAGGTCTTACAATAGGAATTATCTAATTCACTCATCATTAAAACTCTCAAAGTATGTTGAGTTTCCTGTCTATTTCCAGAGTAAGTTCATCAGAAGGAAGAAAAAAAAAACAGTCCCATTAATGAATGTGGGATTGTATTGTGCTAGTGAAGGCAAGAATCTGAGTCCTCAGCTTCAGGCATTGCAAAGCATACAGAATTCTTTGCCAGTTCCCAGGACAACTTGAGCTGCCTTTAGGGTGTGAAAAGAATAAAGGGCTCACGAGAAGAAGTCTGTCTGTCCCCTCCACAACCATATGAATCAAATTAAGCCAGTCTCAGAAAGATCAATATAAGTTTTCGTTTGTTACCCCTAGATTTTATATATAGATGCATAGTCATGTGTGTATACATGAGATGAAAGTGGAAATGAAACTATATATGGGAAAGGAAGGTGGGAACAATATATTAGGAAAGGGGAGGTGGGGGCACAGGAAAATATGTTCAACTGGTGGGGGTAGGCCCAGTGCTCCTTTGTATTCAAATACTAAATACTGGCCCCCAAGATCTGGTTGCCCCCACCCCAGAAAAGCAGATCCTCACATATACCAAGTGATGTTATGTAATTTTGCTCCCCAATTTAAAACCGTTGGTTAGATAAAAATGGCTACAGCCAATTACTGGGAAGAATAGAAAGAGGCAGAATTTCAGTTACCAGGCTGGGGGTTGCAGGTAGAGACCATGAGGAGAAGGAGAGGAAAGGAGGAAGGAAGAAGAAGACAAAGAGAAGAGGTCTCCATTAGATGTGATGGACCAGAGCATGTGCCCAAAGTGAAATGCCCCCAGGACAGGCTGCTTGGGGAGAAGTAACCAGGGCAAGATTCAAACAGCAAGTGCTTGGGCAACACAACTAGGAACTAGACAGTGTAGTGAATGGGAATAGAGATTAGGAGTGATCCCCCAGTAATTGTGCAAAATCTGATTAAACAGTCCATAGGATTCTGCCTCCTATTGGATGGGGAGCCTGGCCGGGTCATATTAATAACTAATAGAATTTATTAAAATCCATTTATGCTCAACATATACTCAACATACTTATACAGAAATTTTAAAAAGAAATTGATTAGAATAAAATTTTTAAATTTTTAAATAAATTTTTAATAAATTTTTAAATGGAGAACAAGAGAGCCGTTGCTTGTGTCACTCAGACTTCTTGTTGCTATTACAAACACCTGAGAGAGTATGTCCATAGTCTCCCGGATTCACCACTTTTAGAACTGTGGTGGGAGACACATCTTGAAGGGATCATGTGGCAGAAGAAAGCTGCTTGCCTAGTGGTAGCCAGGAAGCACAGAGGAAGGGGAGGACCAGCAACATGATATCCTTCAAAAGCATACGCCATTACTGCTTCCTCCAACCAGGCCTCACTTCCTACCACCTCCCCCAAACTTGTCAGGTTATGAGTCCACCAAAGGGCGAGCCTACTACTGAAAGTAGTCCATTGCCTGCATGATCCAGCACCCTCTCAGGGCTTGCATTCACCAGCTGAGGACCAATAGTCAGTGCTTGAGCCTTGGCAAGTGAACTTGGCATAAGATCATAACATGGACTCTGCCTCCCAAGATGGCCTAAATTATGAGTATATATAATATATATTCTCGTGTGTGTGTGTGTGTGTGTGTATATATACACACTATACCATCCCATCACAAGCAGGGAGTTCTTGCACAGAAAGGATGTATCTCCAGTCCCTCTTTCGGGGAAAAAATAAAGCCAAGCTGAGGGAGAGTCAGCAAGGCTCCACATACAGAGCTGGCTACTGACGACCATGCTCTAGCCTTCCTCTGTAGATCAGAGAAACTAGACATATGGATCCAATTTGAATTCCACTTCCTTGGGAAAACAAAAAAACAAAAAAACCTTCCAACCTAATCCCCTGACCTTTCCCAAAGCCAGGAGAGGGTCTTGCTCTTGGGAAGTCCTACAGATTCTCACTCCTTTGTCAAAAATAGGAAGAGCATAAATAAAGAAGTGTGGGTGTAAGTGGAGAGCCAACTCAATGCTGTCCAGGAATGAGGCCCTCCTCACACTGTTGTTCCTGGGAACCAGCAAGGGAAGGGGCAGGGCCTTATTAGGGGCACAGAAAAGGGAAGTATGAACCTGATCCTCTCTATGTATCCAGATTCTGTTTCCCCCTCGCTACTTAGGGAATCATCAAGCCGTGGCTGCATCATGGTTTTCCTGAGAGACTGGGTCTCAGCTAGAAAGACAGGGGAAGGAGTGCTGAATGAGTCATAAATCCACATCACCAGAATCCTGCTGCCTCGCTGGGGTGTCTAATGAACAGGAGCACTCGGTGTTTGTTGAATGAATGGATGAGAAAATTGTCTCCATATGACTGGCTAGATGCCATTTCTTCAAGTACTTCAGGAAGTGGCCTAGCTTCCTCTAATCCAGAATCTCACGACCATGATCTCTAGGAGAGTGGGCTCATTAACCAGATGGATTGGACCATTGGCGGAGCTGACACTGCAGAGGGAATTCAGATCCTAGAATCCACATAATGCCAAAGGCTGTAGCACACATCTACGATCCCCGAAGCTCAAAGGTCAGCTAGCCAGCAAAAAAGAGACTGTCTCAGGCATGGTGGAAAAAGAAGGATGACCACCATGTGTGACATGGACAATTATGCATTTCAATGGCGCAATCCATGGAGTACATGTAACCAAACTCACATATACAGACATGTGTACACACACAACAGAGAGAGAGAGAGAGAGAGAGAGAGAGAGAGAGAGAGAGAGAGAGAGAGAGAGAGAGAGAGATTTTTAAAAAGAAACTGGAAAATAATTCCCCCAGTCTGATGCTGTTTTCTCTCCTCTACAACAGTCCTAGTCGCACAGACCTCACCTTCCACTGCAGCCCCCTTGGCAGTGACTCACAGTGGATCCCCAGAGCTCACTGCTTCCACTTCCAGAAGTTTTTTAGAGCTGGTTGTCAAACTGTTGGTAGTTTGAAATTGGCCAGGGTGGGACCATCTAGGCTCCAAACATTACAGCCCAGAGCCTCCCCAAGCCAGAGCTGTTAAAACAGCACAGCACTCACACCAAGCCCCCGTGGACAGTTCTCCACCTGCAACCAGAGAGATGCTTTCAACCCCTAAGTGCACATGTGTTGTCTGCTTCCTTCAGACTCCCGGAGCTGCTCATCCCCCAGGCAAGACATCTAAACTCACCCACCCATGTCTCCTGGTGCCTACCTGAGAGCCCACAGCCCCCACTCCTCCCCTGCTCACTCTCCTCAGTTGGCCACATCCACCTTCAGGAAAGCTTTGTGCCACCCCAGGACCTTCACATCTGGTTTTCCAGGCTAGATCATTCTTTGCTCCACCCTTGTATGCAAATCACACAGTGCTCTAAGGTAAACCACTCAGGGCTTAAGATGGACATTTAAAGATGCATTCTGATATGTGTCGTTATGTGACATTGCTGTGTGAGCAGACTCACACCAAGAGTCTTCCTACTTCACACGTCAGCAATGCAGTGTGTGTCCAGATTGCACATGTGATGAAGTCTTTTGTTCCTAGGGCCCTGAGAACAAAGCACCGGGAGATGGGATGAGACACTAGAGCAAACGAAGCCATCATGAGACATGGTAAACACAAGCTGTCTGGGATGCTGCCTGCAAAACCACATGTTGTTTATTGTTTAGTGTTGCATGTGATCTATGTGTGTATGTTGGTATTTATTTTTGGTTGCAGGTACACATGTATGTGGAGGCCAGAGAACAACCTTGGGTGTAGTTCCTCACAAGTCATTTGCTGGTGTTGTTGTTGTTGATATTGTTGAAAAGTGGGAGTGGGTGGATAGGGGAGTGGGGGGAGAGTATGGGGGACTTTTGGGATAGCATTGGAAATGTAAATGAGGAAAATACCTAATAAAAAATATTTAAAAAGAAAAAAAAAGTTTGTTTTGTTCTGATTTGTGTGTGTACAATATATATGTGCATATGTGCATATGTGTGTGCATATATACATTTATCTGTGTGAATGTAAGCATGCACATATATGGCTGTCACAGGACACCCTTGGCTGTTGGTCCTCATCTTCTATCTGATTTAGGGTCTGTGTGGTTTTTCTGCTGTGTGTGCCAGGCTAGCTGGTCACAGAACTTCCTGGGCTTTTCCTGTCTTAACCTCAAGTCTTTCTACAGGAGCACCTGTTTACAGGTGTTCACACTACATGTCGGGCTTCTATATTAGTTCTGCTGATTAGAACATAGGGCCCCCAAACTGCACAAAAAGAATTTTACCCGGTGAACTATGTCCCTAAGCCCCCACCCTGGGTTTTTGTTTTTTGGATATGTTTGGTTGGTTGGTTGGTTGGTTGGTTGGTTGGTTGGTTGGTTGGTTGGCTGGTTAGTTAGTTGGTTGGTTGGTTGGTTGGTTGGTTGGTTGGTGGGTGGGTGGGTTGTTTGGTTGGTTGGCTGGCTGGCTGGTTAATTGGTTGGTTGGCTGGCTGGCTGGCTGGCTGGCTGGCTGGCTGGCTGGCTGGCTGGCTGGCTGGCTAGCTGGCTGGCTGGTTGGTTGGTGTTGGTTTTGCTTTTGCTTTTACTTTGAGACTGGATCTTTTGATGGGACCTGGAGCTAGACTATTAGGACAGGCTGATTGGCCATCCAGCCCCAGGGACCTGCCTGTCTCCACCTCCCCAGTGCTGGAACCACATGGGTTCTGGGCATCCAACTGAGGTCCTCACAGTTGTGTGGCAAGCACTTTACCTACTACACCATCTCCCCACCCTAGCAAACTATTTTTTTTTAACCAGTAGAATGATCCTATTCTTCAGTAAATGTCAAAGTGTAGTACGTGAAAACGGGTGCCAGAGAGCTGGCTTGTGTGACTCAAGGCAACAGCATCATATCTGAAAGGAGTTTCAGTGGGGGTCCAATACTGATGGTGTGGCAGAAGCCAGAGACTCAGAGCAGACCAATGACTCACTGCAAGTAAGAATGTGTGGACAAAAGGGTATACTGTGAGACACAACAAAGCTTCCATAGTGAGATTTGGGGGGGGGGGAGGAAGGGGGTGACTACAAGGGTAGAGGTTGGACATGGAAGGACTGGGAAATGAGTCGGATTGGGGTGCATGATATGAAGTTCACAAAGACTCAATAACAAATTACGTCTAAAAAAGACCCAGTCACGTGACCCCATTTAACATCATCATGTATTATGCCCTAGGCACAACAGGCCGTACTTTGCTCTCGCACTGTTAAGAGCTCCGGAGGTTTCACACCAGTATCCCTATGGACACATGAGTAATGTATCATGGTCTCGCCTGGCAGCAAGCATCTAGCAACAGGGCAGTCTCAGCTCCGCATAGTCTTATGGGACTTGTGCTCTGTACAGTGTGTTGTTACCCGAGGTGTCACTGCCCGGCGTGTAACCATTCTGATCACTCACACCCTCCCTTCTTCCTGGTCTCCACCTAAGTGCCATCTCTGTGGAGAGACACTCTAAATAGCCCTGTCTATTAATTCTTCATCTCACCACCGCCTGGCATAAACGTATCTACAATTCATGACACTCCTCCTGTCTCAGCCTCCCAGATGTCGGTATTACATGCACAAGCGACCATGCCTGTCTAATTTTTAATAGCTTTGTTGATATGTAAGTCACATGCTGCACAATCTTCCCACTTCAAGTGTGTTGTGGATTCAGTGGGTTTTGGTATATGCCTGGGGATATTCAACCAGTACTGTCAAGCCAAGATTATCTTCATCACCACCAAAACACACACCTTCCGCTGTCACTCCTAAGGCTCCCAAAAGCACTTGCCACTCCCCACCAGTCCCAAGCAACTCCTTCTCCACCTTTGTGTAGTTGCTCTTTCTAGATATTTTATACAAATGGAGACATGTGATATGTGATATGATTTATGTGGTATAGGAGAGACTGGGAGTAACAAGCTGACATCATGAAGGATATACTAAAGTTACTTACAAAATGTTAAGTCACACCAAGTAGAATTTAGCTAAAGAGGCACCACTGGGATCTCTTATCAGGAAGAGCACAATTCTGCCTCATAGGTAGGATGGCCCTAGTTAACCACAGCCTGTAAAAAAAAAAAAAGCAGCTTGGACCATCCATGAAGCATTGTACCTGGAGAACTGTGATGTAGGTTTGAGTCTGCACCCGAGTCTACCTTGCCACTGAGCACCGCCTCCTAGGGAGGCAGAACAAGGGGAGCTTGGCTGAGCTTATTGCTGGGCTGTAAGGAAGCAACAAGACACCACTTCAAGAGTGGGAAAGCACAGTCTGAGATGTGGGGAAGCCAGAGCTGGTTGGGGGTCCCAGGGCCAATAACAAGTCTGGGGCCAAGTGGGTTCTTTGATTCTTGGATATCCAGGTGCCACTTGGAGTTGTGGAAGAGCCAAGAACAGCGTTAGGGGTGCTGAGGGCTGGAGACAGCATCTAGCCTGGGGCCTGGGAGAAGGGGAGTTCCCTGTCTTGTACCAGCAGTGATTGTCCTTAGCTTGTGTGGCTGGGAGTACAGAGAGGCCTCCTACAGGAGAATTAAGCTGTGGCTCTATAGTCGAATGCTTTTTCTGTGGCTCTCCATGACAAATCCTGATGAAAGAGACAGTCCGTAGTTCTAAAATGTTTATTGTCTGTTCATGGTGGAAAATGGATGCATACTGTACCGTACTCAATTCTCAGGGTGGACCTGAGATTAAATACCTTTTGCAGGGAGCGATGTCTGAGAAGGGAAGCTTATTAGCTAAGCCCTCTGGTCCTCTAGGTACTTCACTAGCATGGTGAACTCTGTTCTGGGCCTGCATGATCACAGGTCATGTTTCCTTATGTGAGGAGTGTTGGCACGTGTTCCATGCCAGGAATCTGGCTGGGAATGGGGAGTCACCTAAGCCTCAGGTGTGTGCCCAAGTCTCCCAGTCTCAACCTGCTTGCTCTACCTTACCAAGCTTCCTGGCATGGTTTTACTGCCCAACACTGTGACAAAGTTTTTACACAGTCAAAAGGGAAAGCTGGTTCAATTTTGTGCATTAACCAGAACCAAATGTGTGCTGTGGTGCTTTGAAAGAAATCGTCCCCTTAAGCCCATAGGGAATGGCACTGTTAGGAGGTGTGGCTTTGTTGGAGGAGGTGTATCACTAGGGGGTAGGCTTTGAGGTCTCAGACTCTCCAGGCTTGCCACTGTGTCACTGTCTCCTCCTGCTGCATACATATCCAGATGTAGAACTCTCAGCTTCCTCTCTGTGCCACCATACTTCCACCATGACGATAATGGACTAAACCTCTAAAACTGTAAGCCAGCCCCAGTTAAATGTTTTCCTTTATAAGAGTTGCCATGGTTATGGTGTCTTTTCACAGCAATGAAACCCTAATTTAAAAGTGCGCTGTTTATCCTTTGTTAATCTCTAAATTCTTGGAGTTATTTCTCACTGGGAAGACACATTAATACTATAACATTATAACTGGTTTCCCTCAAGATCCACTGATTCTGTAATGTGTATCAGAACTTCATTCCTCTTAATGAACAAAAAAAAATTCCATCTCTTTTTGTGTATCCACTCACCCCTTGATGGGAAATGAAGTTGTTTGCACAGCTTGCCATTGTGAATAACTCTGTTTGCATTCTATCATGCAGTGTTCACATGCACACTCCTCTGATGACATGTTTTCATTTCTCACTGGCGTCACACCTAAGACTAGAATTGCTGGGTTAGGTGGTAAGCCCCGACATGACTTTTTAGGAACTTGCCGGGAGCCTCCCAGCCTGGAATGGGTTGAACTGAGACACAGAGTAGGCCTCTGGTGTGGCTTTAAAGACTGATGGTCTCCGGATGTTCTAGCTCTCTACCTGTACTGAATGCTGATGATAACTTCTAAAAAAGCCCTACAAAGTTTCTTGCTAATTCGGAGGGTTAGCACCTGTAGCTTAGCAGCAGGGGAGGATTAAGAAGTGTGGCCTTTGTTCTATCTCAGCAGGAACTGCATGACTCTCACCTTCAGCCTGCTAGTGGAAGTTCCTGGAAGAAAAGGGGACACTTTGAAAAGTGAATTTAGCATTCATTTCTAAGTTATAAAAAGTTTCCTATGAAAGCTCTCTAAGAAAAAAAGGGGAAAAGCGGAAAGATCACCATCTCTTCAAGCCTGAATCAGATATGTAATTTGCAGAATTTTTTATATGTTGTAGAAGGTCTTTTTAATTAATATACTTTTATAGCAATTCTAGATATACAGGAAAAAGTGGTGTGGCTTTCCACTTTCTTGGTAACACGTAAGAAGCATGAATGCTTTCGCCTTGATGTAGACAAATGGCTCTCTCCAGTTTTTCATCTTCTATTGGGGCTTCTAGTGTCATAGCTGTGAGTCCATTGCCAAGCCTGATGGACAAAGCCTGTGTGTTCTTCTAAGGGTTTTGCTTTCTTTGTTGTCAGTTGCCTTTTTGAGCTAGAACCTCACTGTGCAGCCCAGGCTAGCTTTGAACCTGTGATCCTTCTGCCTCTCCCCACTGAGCCAAGCAATTATCAGTGTGAACCATCAGGCTCAATGTTCCTAAGACTTCCATAATGGCTCTTACACTTAGATTCTGGTTCGCGTAGAATCAACGTTTGAATACAGTCTAAGGTGTGACCCAGCTGTAGGTATCTACCTCTTCATAAATACATTCATTATAGCAACTCTTTCTCTGTGCTGGGGAATGGCTCTGTGGGCAATACACTCACTGTCCTAACAAAAGGACCTGAGTTAGAATCCTCACAACTCATCTTAAAAAACAAAAAAGTAGGTTCAGTAGCAGGCATCTATAATCCCAGCACTCCAGCTGTGAGGTGGAAGGTTAGCAAGGAAAATCCCTGGAAGCTCAAGGGCCAGCCCTCCCCATAGACACAGCAACACAACAGAGAGGCACCATCTCAAGTAAGGTAGGAGGCGGGGACGGATGCCCCAGGTTACCCTCTGACCCCCACATGCTTGGAGTGGCATGTGTGCATCTGGGCTCACAAATACGAACCTACACACACAGAATTATTTTTTAAAATCTCTTTTCTGCTTAGCTGTAAGCTCCACTGGGGAGGGGAATTCTTCTCTGCTTTGTTCACTGGCGCATCCGTCTGATAAATGCCTGCCTGGCATTTATCAGGCCCACAGAATTTACTGAATAGATGAATGATAATTAGCTCCACAAATGTTATTTACCCTCGTCATTACTTTACACCTTCAACTCATATGCTCGTCAGACTTCGTAGCTTGACTTTCCTAGGACTGAGCAGTCTCTCAGAGGCTTCCTCGCCTTCACTCTCCCTGGCACCATCATCCTCAGTGCTCCTGGGGGTTGCTCAGCCATTGGTCTCCTACTCATTGCCTCTTCTCCACCTCCCCTTCTCTTTCTGGAAGTTTCCTGGCTCCTGGGTTACTCTAGGGATCTCCCACCCTTGAGAGGAAACAGCCACCCCCACCTAGGGGTCTGAAATGTCTCCTAGATGCTGCCCTTTCTTGGGGAATTCCCCTCAAGTTTGCTTCCAGGCCTCCCTGGAGAACTCCATACAGCAGATCAGCCTGGTGGGATGATAAGGCTTTTAAAATGGAACCTGAGCAGGCAGAGGTGCTAGTTCAGCTGGTAAGGCACTGGCCTTGCAAGCTTGAAGACCTGAGTTCCATTCCCAGAATCCACATCAATAACAAATAATTATAATAATAATAATAATAATAATAACCAAGTTGGATGTGGAGGTTATCTAATGGTAATCTCAGCCCTGGGGAGGTGAAGCCAAGACATCCCTGGGATTTGTTGGCTAGACAATCTAGCCTACTGATCTAGCTTCACACCAATGAGAGAAATTGCCTCCAAAAACAAGGGGGTTCGCACACAAAGAGCAAAAATTGAAGCTGTCCTTTCATCATCACATGCACAAATACTCATGTGGACATGTATCTACATGTACATGTGCACCCTTATACACATGTGTAAGCAAGTACACATACAGGCATGCACGCACACATGTGCACGCACACACACACAGCAGGACTGGGGAGGTTACCTAGCAGGGAAGAGCGTTTGCCATGCAAGCTTTGAGGACTTGAGTTCAAATCTCCAGAAATAATGTAAAAGGTCAGGTATGGTTTCGAGTGTACCTTTCATTCTCTGGTGCTGGTGGGAAGTAGGAGACAGGAGGATCACATTGGAGTTTGCTGGCTGCCAGCCTTGCTCCAGGTTCAGTGAGAGACTCTCTAAGGAGATTAAGGTAGAGGGCAATGGAGCTGGACACTGGGTATGCTCCTCTGGCATCTGCCCATGCAAACCAGTACCCACCACCACACACACACACACACTGTTGATATACATGCACACACGTGTAGAAGTCAGAAAACAACTTTGTAATCTCAGTTCACTCCTTCCATCTTTACATGGGTTCAAGGGACTGAATTTAGTCTACCTGGCTTATGTGGCAAGAATTTTACCTACAGAGTTATCTCCATCCACACTCTCCAAAAATTCTCTAACTGGTATTTGAGTCCCAAAAGTCATATTCAAACTACCCAAGGGACTGAAACTTGTGACTGCACAATGACCAGAGCCCAGCTCTTTACAATGCTAGGTTGCCAGTTAAATCTTAGCAGGCTTGAGGGACCCAGCCTGGACCCCACCCTCATAATCAACAGCCTGTAAATCCTGGAGTCATGTGACTTGAATTACTGGTCAAAGGAATGGGCCAAGGGCCAGATCCCTGGTCCTGGATGGAGACATGACAACCTGAAGAGCCGAGGTCATTATTATCTAGAACTCCTAACTAAATCTTACAAGATTACTGGCTAATGGGGAGAGGTGGAAGGGGGGATGTGGGAGGGGGCATGGACAGACAGAAGGACTTTACATCTTTACATACCATCACTTCACATGTCCAGATAGGCCTGTCAGTCACCTGAACACAAAGCCCTTCAGCTAAAGCTGCTTGTTCTAGAGACTACAGAAACAGTGTGGGGGTGGGGGCTCAAATGTAGAGTGGTTCCCTGATCCCTTTGCCTCTGCCTACCCTCACCCATGACAGTGTGCTCAGCTCTGTTCTAGAATAAGCTCCACCCACCTTCAATGACTGACAATCTCTGGAATAAGTTCCACCCACCTTCAGTGACACTGCTCTCTTTGTGTCCAGTCTGATTTTTTTCAGTGGTGAGGCTAAAGTGAAACCCAGTGACAAATGTTTTGTTTGCACAAGGACTCTACTGTCCCCTTTGGGAAGCCTTCCCACCTCTCCAGTCTACTCCCTACCAAACCAGGCATAACTTTCACATCAGTTATGTATGATGATGTGCCAGGCCCATGCAGTTTCCCCTAATCTTCACTAGTTTCCAGGCTTGGGGGCAGGGGCACAGTGAAGTTCCTCCAGGTTCCCCCAACAGTCAGAATTCAAGCCTCAGGTTTCTAACAGTGATGCCTTGCAACTCCTTCGTGTGAGATTTCTGTTGGGAATTTTCCGTATGGGAAAGCACAGTTAGTCAAAGCCAAGATTCCCCCTCATCCCAACAGTGACAGTTTTTACACAGGGACCTCTGCACCTCTTTCTGATGAAACTCAGACCTGAGTGAATCTAGTACTGGGATACCAACTTCTGAGTTTCTGTCCTCACTAGCCTCACCTTTTCTTCCACTTCTCCCAAGCAATTGCACCCCACCCCACCACCCCCACCCACCCCCACTCTGCATTTCTTCTATCACCCAAGCCAAGCCCCAGCCTCAGTCCTTCCTTCCTTCCTATCCACCTCTTCATGTCCAAGTTAGCACTCACATCAAAGGACTCTCGCGACTTCCCTCCCTGGGCAGAGCAGAAATAACTCCTGGCAACTTTAAAGCTCAGAACCCGAAGCCACAGTTCATTATTTCAAACTAGCATGTCCTGAATGTCCTTTCAAATGGCTCTCATTTCTCACTTCTGCATCTTTCCTTGAGCCCGTGTGTGTGTGTGTGTGTGTGTGTGTGTGTGTGTGTGTGTGTGTGTGTGTGTTTGTGTGTTGGGGGCTCTCTCCTGATAACCCCATTCATGAATATCCTCAGAGCGGAATGTACTTCTGAGGCACCTTGAGAGCCCTCCCCGCCAGCCCCTCCCCACAATCTCAGAGCTCCTCAGAAAGCCTGCTGTGACTCTCAGCAGCTGGCCAAGTAACAGAGACGGATGTGTCCCTCAGGACACACTAAAAGCAGCTCACATCAGTTAATTGTTCCTTCCCACTGCCTTTTCCAAGGTAAAGACTGAGCCGGTGAAAGGGAGAAGACATGATATACTTATTATGTCTTTTTAAAAAGAAAAAGAAATCGGAATTTAAATACAATCAGCAGCAGCAGCCTGAATCAGGCAGGAAGGGAGAGGGAGTGTCCTCCATTGGTTCCTGCTTATGATTCCATCATTGGGGGAAGGGAGGGAGGGACTGTGCAAGGGGATGGCACAGAAGGATCCTCACCCTTGAGGCAGGCAAAGTGTCCATTTTTCTGTTCAGCTTATTTGCATACTCATTTGAATCAGTGTAGATTTTTCTCTTGGTCAGATTGTATTTAGTTCTCCTTCAGCTGGCCTACGGTGCCCTATTTATTCCTCTGAATTATCTTGTCTGGTCTAATCCACCCCATACCCTTTATCACTGTTGATTTGGCTCCCGTTATAATCCTCAATGAGAGGAATTAGCATGTGCGGGAGTCGGTGCTGGGGGGTAGGGAAGCAATTAGTAGCCAAGACTGCAGTGCAAACAGATAAAAAGGAACATGGGCTCTACAGGGCCAGCTCAGGATCCCCGTGACAGACAGAAAGCTCTCTCTGAGGAGTGCCCAGGGCTACTGGATTATGTTTTCTTGTGGAGTGTTTGTTATGGATCATAATGGTCTATTTTTTGCTATTTTTTTCCTCAACACACATGCTCTAAAGGAAAACATGGAGGAAGCCTACACCCACAGCCTTCAATTTACATTTCCTTCCTCAGGGTGTACTATTCTCTTGACAGTGTCAGACAAACACACACACACACATACATACTACACACCACAGACACACACAAACACAAATACACCACACACACAGACACATCACAAACATACACACACCACACTAACACACACACCCCACACCACAGACACACACACACATACACACACCCCACACCACAGACACACACAAACACAAATACACCACACATACCACAGACACACATCACACACACATACACACCACACTGACACACACACCACACACACACATACCCCACACCACAGACACACACAAACACAAATATACCACACATACCACACACACACAAACACACAGGAACACATCACACACACATCACACAGACACACACACCACACTGACACACACCACACACACACACCACACACACACACCACACACACACCACACACTGACACACCACACACACACACCACACACACACACCACACACACACACACCACACACACACACACCACACACACACACACCACACACCACACACACACACACCACACACACACACACACCACACACACACACACACAACCACTGATGTGTTGTTCCAGGCCTGTCTGAGCACTGGTACCTACTTATCTCTCCTAATTCCAGAAACAGGTTTATCCTCACAACTTCACAGTTCCACAGACCATTTCCTTTCCCTCTTAGACACACAGCTGGACTACATCTCCCAAATACCCTTGCTCCATGAAGCATGTTCCTAAGTTCTGCCAAGTGAATTGCAGGCCACATTCTGGCCTGGGTCATAAGACTAGAAAAATCTCAATCTTTTCTCTCGTTTTTAGCTAAGTGAGAGGGATTCTGGGGAACCGAGAAGGAGGGATCCTGAGTCTCAGACTGTTATATGGGCAAGATCAAAGCCTAAAACTTGGTTATAGCTCATAATGATGGCTACAGCGCCCCCTTGCATAATTACAATTAAGACTCAGAGAATTGTACTAACTTCCCCCAAGGTCGGTTTAAGTGGCAGAGGTTGGAGTCACAGAGGATCTTTGTATTCAAACCCTTCCTTCTGTCACTACACCACAGCTGCTCCATAACCACTTCTGCCGCTGCCTTCAAAGCAGCCAAGAATCTGCTGAGACAAGTGATTGCTTTACAGAAGTGCCTTTCCAGCTCGTTGGTGCTGTCCTAATTAGGACTTTAATGAAGATAGCTCTGGGGAAAAGAAGCCTAAAGCAGGGAGGTAATCAAGGCCAGACCCTGGTGTGATTTGGGAGTTGATGCTGCAAAGTCACCTTTGAGGACCTCAAATCAGCCTTAGTCAGTGGGAGGCGGCAGTGAGCATAGAGAACAAGCACCATCCATTAGGAAAAAGCCCAACCAACACTTAGAGGCCCTAGAAGGGAGGAAGCCACGCGTGTTGGCTTTCTGACATTATAACAAATACCTCGGGTAATTTGGGTTATAGACAGAAAAGGTATAACTGGGCTCAGTGTTTTAGAATTTCTAGTCTGTGATCAACTGTATCATGCAGGAGTTCATGGCGGAGCCAGACCACTCAGCTCTTCAGAATCCAGGAAGTAGCAAGGAAGCAGAAAAGAAGGGGAGGGGAGCTAAGGGTCCTACACTGTCCTTGGAGGCATGTCTCCAGAGACCCAAAGACTTCCTGATAGGCCAGCTCTTAAAGGGACCACCTTGCCGTGACATCACCTTTGAGGGTTTCCAAGACACTCTCAAAGCTTTTGGGAAGCCGCCATACTGGAGTCAGGTGTCACGTTTCTACGGTCTCAGTTTGACCTGTCTTGTCTGTGCCTCACAACCCCCTCTGTCCCCTATATTACCTTGCTGTCTCATGGCACTGCTGTTGCTCTTGCTTGCTTGCCACCGTGTGTCTTTTACTTCTTTCCAGTGAGCATGTGACAGACACAGCAGGAGCTCCATAGATACTTGAACACGATACTTGAATAAGCAGAATCCTAAAGGGAAATCGCTAGATGCTACAGTGAGCTGAATACCAAAGATGTCCTCATCTTAATCTAGGTTGTAGGGGAAATAAAATTAGAACTGCGACTACGCTGAAGACAGGAGATGATAACGAATAGCCCAGATGGTCCCTGTGGGATCACATGGAGGTTTAGAAGACGGAAGGAGGAGGCCGAATGGTGTCAGAGCGGAGGAACTGGAGAGGCACCTGGCAAGCTATAGGGACAGGAGGCAGACTCTGGGAGCTGTGCTTGTTCTTAAACCTCTCTGCCCCTTCTCCAGCTCCTTGGAAAGCCAGAGTTCAAGATTTGTTCTGACTCAGCTCTGTCTCCCCCAAGACCTGATACAGCTCTCACACATTGATGTGCAGAGAGGGAGCAGCAGATGCTGGCTTTGAAGCCTAGTTGAGGCAAGAGGATCGCCATGAGTTCAAGGCCAGCCTACACTATATAGCAAGGCCAACCTCAGCTATAGCAAAACCTCTATCTCCAGAAACAACACAACCACCCTGGATTGCTTTTCTATTGCTGGTGTTACAAATTCCCTCAGTTAGTGGCCTGAGACAAGTATCTTACTTTACAACTAAATTTACTGATATCATCTTGAAGTTGGGAGGCTCAAAAGCCTAAAATTGGGTCCCTCTATGCTAAATCCAAAGACTTCCTTTCAGAAAACTCTAAGGAAGAATTCACTTTGTCGTTCCTAGCCTTTTCCAGCTTCTAGAGAAGGCACAGTGGGAACACTGAGGCTTCAACAGTCCTGTGCCTCTAGACCGGGAAGTGTCTGTCTATCTGTCCTTATTCAGTTCCACCCAACTCCTGCTGTGTTTGGAAGTCTTCTCACACACTTCCAGCTCCATCCCTGATTCCTGAGGATTAACACCATCATTCAACTCTGCTCTGGCAAGAGTGAGATAAGAGAGGGGGGGAGAGGGGCTGGTGAGATGGCTCAGTGGGTAAGAGCACCCGACTGCTCTTCCGAAGGTCAGGAGTTCAAATCCCAGCAACCACATGGTGGCTCACAACCATCCTTAACGAGATCTGGCTCCCTCTTCTGGAGTGTCTGAGGACAGCTACAGTGTACTTACATATAATAAATAAATAAATAAAATTTAAAAAAAAGAAGTGTTTAAAAAAAAAGAGAGGGGGGAGAGAGGCAGGAGGAAGAGAGAGAAAGGGGAGAGGAAGAGAGGGGAGGGAGGGGAAGAGAGGAGGGGAGGGGAAGAAAAGGAAGGGAAGGGAGGAGAAGGGAAGGGGGAAAGGAAGAAAGGAAGGGGAGGAAGGGAAGGGAAAGGAAGAGAAGTGGGAGGGGAAGGAAAGGTGGAAAGACAGGAAGGAAGGGAGGAAGGGAGGAAGGGAGGAAGGGAGGAAGGGAGGAAGGGAGGAAGGGAGGAAGGGAGGAAGGGAGGAAGGGAGGAAGGGAGGAAGGGAGGAAGGGAGGAAGGGAGGAAGGGAGGAAGGGAGGAAGGGAGGAAGGGAGGAAGGAGTTAGCACCTGAGGTGAGAAAGGAAGACATAAACTTCAGAAGGAATCAGGGCTGCCTTTGCGTAGCCTTGGTGTATCTAGGCCATGTCTCCAGCAACTGTGAAGTCTCAGGTGACAGTAAGTGGTCCTTTTCCTTTTCTCTCTGGCCCCTGCTGTAGGAGGAGAGACAGCGTCTGCTGGCTGGGGATGTGACTCAAGGGAGCAACCCTTGCCTAGCATGTCTGAGGAGGCCATGCCATCCACCCACCTCTCACAAGGAGTCAGAGGACCTCCAAAGAAAGACTGTATTTACAAGGTCCAGACAGGAAGGACAACACCCAGCCTCCCTGACTCCCCCTCCCTGTCCCCAGAGCCACACCTGTGGGCAGTGTATTTGTCTTGGTCCTTAGTTTTCTCTGACTCATGAGTCTAACTGAGCTTTCTCTGTCTTTTAACACATCTTTTCCACAGCTATAGCTTTAGAGGTGACCTGCAAATCCAGCTAGGTCCTGTCCGTAATCCCAACCCGGGAGTGTGTGAACAGACTAAAATCCCTGATGAGGTAACACTGGACGTGAACTCCTCATTCTCCAAAGGTTCCTTTCTAAAATCTGGAAAATTCTCTCTCCGTCCCTTCTCCTTCTCTCAGTCTCTCTCTCTCTGTCTGTCTCTGTCTCTCTGTGTGCCTCTGTCCTTACTTCTCTCTCTCCCCACCCTCGCCTGCTCAGCTGTTTGAGGGAAAGAAACCACACAATGGAGGCTTTCCACACTCTACTCAAAAGAGGCCAGAGGTAGAAGCAGATTCTTGCTGCAGCTCTGGTGCCAACAGCTGGCTTGGCAGAAATGTTCACAGCCAGGTTTTCAGGTTCCAGTAACCACTATGAAAAGGCTCTTGCAAACATCTCTTTCTGAGGCCTCCAGCCAAGAAGAGTGGGGACCTTTGATCCTGTCCGGAGCCAAAAGGACAGGAGGATGGAAAGGAGACAGGCCAGGGTGCTGGCCAGGACTTCAGCCGGCTGTGTTTGTCCAGAGTCTCTGCACTGAGCAACTTGCCAGGCCATCCTGGGCCAGTGCCATGGTGAGCTGGGTTTCAGGGTAGTTGCCTGCACATTGGACCACACTGTTGTCAGGGAAGGGTTGGGCTGCTCGAAGAAGCCCAGCGAGAGGCTGGCACCCTCTTCAGGAGCCCCTGCTCTTCTCATAAGAACGTCTTACCTTGACTTTTGGATGGAAGCTTCCCCAGGTGGATGGGAGTTTGTTTTCCTCTCTCCAAACTCCTCATGCATCAACACGATGTTTGAGGGAAATCAAGACACCAAGAGGTCTGCTGTGGTGGCCACAGAGTCTCACTCAGAGAGCAGTGGATGATGGGTAGCTTTGTCCAAACTGCTTCCCTCACAGGCTCTGGATAGAACCCAGTCGCATTTCTCCCTTTCCCATCCCCCAACTCTCTCCTCTCCTTCCTTGGCCTCAGAGTTCACACTGGTGCAGGTAAGTGGACAAGAGGCCTTCGCTATTTAGGGATGTTTCTCATACAGGGCATTCAGGACCCCTCCCTGTTCACAGAGGGCTGAAGGGAGGCCTGTTTTCTTCACTAAATTGTCTCAAGATGAGGGCCCACACCTGTGGCTCGCTGGAGACGATGCACTGGATGCAAACCCACCCTCCCCCGCCCCCCCCCCCACACACACACATTGCTCCATCCTGACAGATGCAGATGTGGAGTCCGTCTGATCTGATTATCCCACTGACCTGTGTTCAGCAACACCTGCTTCTCAGGAGTGGAGCTAATCCTGTGTACACAGGCCCTGACATCTGGGGATGGACAGAAGCCAGGAAAACCACAGACACACTGATAGAGCCATCGAAGCTCTCCGTCAGGGGAAGCGTGGTGACCACCAAGGACAACAGCCTCTTCCCTGGCTCTTTCACAGCTGACCCTGTCCCAACAGCCAAGCTTGGCTGCAGACATTTGTACCATGAACAGGTCCTGGCCGCTGCCAGAGCTTCCTCAGGGTGTCTCAGGACTGAAGAATCCTACTGCAATGCTAAGTGGTACAGGCAGTCTGCTGTTTCCAGACACACAGACTCTCTCTGGCACCGTTGGGTCCCACATGGCTCCACCTATAGTCACCCACACTTCTGTTCTCAAGCCCACGCCTGCTTGATACTGGTCAGCGTGGTCTTGAAGCCAATGTTTCTTTGTCCCTCTCTGCTAACTTCTTCTGTTGCCTATGTCATACCAGACAGCTCAAGAGCAAAGTGACCTTTTTCAGGCTAGACCTGCCAGTCCCCCATCCTCAGAGCAATAGCCTAGCGAATGGCCAGAATATCACCCTCTTCTCTGGCCCTGAGGGAGTCTCTGCCCCTGACTGTGCAAGAGAGATGAGATTAGGAAGGCAGAGCTAAGAAGAGAGGCGGGCATGAATCAACAGCTTCTGTATCCCCAACTCAGGACCAGCTGCCTGGGACAAGCAGCAGGCAGGGACATGTGACTAGTGTTTACACAAGCGAGGGACACGGGATCAGTGCCTGTACCGCCCTGCACCAGCCTGCTGCATCTGCCCTGTGCTGCACAGCCTGACACCTTCCCTGTGTTTGCACCAGCCAGGGACACCTGTTCTATACCTATGCCAGTCTGAGACATTTGTCCTGTGCCTGCATCAGCTTGTGACACTTGCTCTATTTCTGTGCCAGCCTATGACACTAACCTGCACCCACTCAAGCCTGTGACACCTGCTATGTGCCTATACCAGCTTGTGCCCTGAACCTTGCCAGCCTGTAATACCTGACCTATAACGGCAATAGCCTGTGACAGCTGCTCCATACCTCTTTTAGACTGAGATACCTGCTCTGTCCCCCTGCCACAGCCTGCGGCACTATCCTGCACCAGCCCCAACCTGACATCTGCTCTGTACCTGTGGCAGTCTGTGATACCAGCCCTGTGTCTGCAACACCACGGAACAGTTACCAACAGCGGCAACATCTGCTCTGCACCTGCACAAACCTGTGGAACTTCTGCTGTATGAATGCCAGCAATGACACTTCCTGGGCTCCTGTCCCAGGCTATGATGCCTGCCGTGTGCCTATCATAGCCCGTGACACCTTCAGTTCACCTGCACTCTCCAGGAATTCCTGCCCTGTGCTTTGTCCATACCATAGCACCTGTCCTGTGTGTGTCCCAGCCTGTGACACTGACAGTGTACCTTTGTCTGGATGTGACATCTGCAGCAGCCAGTGTTACCAATGGTGAGATAAACCTGCACCTACCTGGTACTCTGGCCCTCTGGAGGATGCATTCTGGAAGGGAGGGGAGGAATACTATCAAGAAGGCAGGCATGGGGTGTAGGTAGAATCGGATCCCAAAGACTCACTCTGACACTGGAGTGTTTGGGGGCTATATTTTGTTGCCAGTGTCAAAGTAGATTCCTAGACCCACTCCTATACGTGGGTAGCTGGTGTGTCTGTGGTACTCCACTCCACTCCATCTTTAGCAAAGGCTCCCTGCTTGGTGTAAAGGTTTTAAAGATTAAGAAATTTCTAGGCTTTGCTCTAGAGACAGTCTCCGTGTTTAGAACTGCTTAAATCAGCAAGAGCCACCAAACCCTGTTACAGGGTGTGAGACACCCAGACCCACCAGCCACAGCCTATTTACCCTGACAAGAAGAGTGTTAAACATTTTCCAAAAGCACTAAAAAAGCTTGTTTTTAAAAGGAAGGGGGCTGGAGAGATGGTTCATTGAGTAGAGTGATTGACAGACAAGTCTGAAGACCAGAGTTCGCATCCCCAACACCAAGGAAATGCTGGTAATCCCAGCACTTAGGAGGAACTGCAGGGGATTCCTGGAACGAGCCTGACGAGCTACACTAGTCATATCTGTGCATTCCGGCTTCAAGTGAGAGATGCTGCCTCAGTATATAAGGTGAAAAGCAATGAAGGAAGACACCCAGTGCCAGCCTGAGCCCTCTCTCTCTCTCTCTCTCTCTCTCTCTCTCTCTCTCTCACACACACACACACACACACACACACACACACACACATGTGCACATATGCCTACAGACACCGATATGAACATAAACACACACATCACACTTATACAAATACACACCCAATAAAGTATAAAAAGCTACAATATTTTTTTATGCTTGCTCTAAATTAACTTCAGGTTAGCATACAAAGACTGGGTTTCATTGTGGCTTTTTCAGACATGTGTGTCACTATACTTCATTCTTGTTGTGTCTCCTCTTCTGTCTCTGTCCTCTGAGGGTCCCCACCCCCCTTTTGCAGCTGGCTCCTTTCTCACCTAGTTAGTTCTCCCTTCTCTTCCATTCCCTGTCATCCCATTTTCTACCTCCTTGAATCTCTCCTCCTCTCTTCCTCCTCCTCCTCCTCCTCCTCCTTCCTCCTCCTCCTCCTCCTCCTCCTCCTCTCTCCTGATCTATTTTGATTTGTTAAGTGAATGAAGAACCCAGAATAATAAATCAGGGAGTTGGGCTGTAGGTTTACTCGAGGTCAAGGGTGGCTTTCCTACTAGATTCTGAATGATGCTGGAGTGAACTGTCAGGGCTCTGAAAGCTCCTGACATCATCAGTTACTCCTTCAGCATTTCTAATGGTAATTATGACAGTCACTTATGCAGAACTGAATACGCTGTTTATTACATCACAGATATTGAATTTATGCTGGACACGGTAACTCATACCTGTGATTTCAACACTCAGGCAGATGAGACAGGAGGGCTGAGAGTTCAAGGCCAGCCTTGGATACACAGCAAGACCTTATCTCAAAAAATACAATGTTAAAATTAGTAACTTCACAAAACTGTAGTTTATAGCATTTAAAAATCTGGGAAATGTTCACAAACATTGCTGTGTGTGTTCAAATAATGTAGTATTCAGATTTGTTTGAGAAGTCAATAGCTCTAAGCAGAATGAATGACAGGTGGAAAATTCCAATTTGAGCATGTAGTTTGCTTTCAAAAATCTGTTACTTTTGGGAACATCATTCATAAGAATTTGTGTGGTTTTCTATGAAACACTGTAAACTCAAATGTGGAAATTTTCTCTGCCTAAGCCCTACTGAGAAGAATTTTCTTTGCAACAGTCACTATGGTGGGGGGAGGGGGGGAACAGATGACCGACCGCACACATTTACATCATGGGAATGATGCATACACATAAGGAGATCAGCTGACGGCAGCCATCCTGGTTGCTCCTGTCCTGGATTCTGAAAATATCGTCCTTAATTTTGGATTGTGTCTGTTTCCTGCTCCCAGGTGCCATTCTATGCTCGGACTTCCTTCAAAACTTCAATGTATCTTTACACAAGTGAACTATTTTTTTTAAAGAATTATTTATTGTTATATTTAAGTACACTGTTGCTATCTTCAGATGCACCAGAAGAGGGTGTCAGATCTCATGCTGGGTGGTTGTGAGCCACCATGTGGTTGCTGGGATTTGAACTCAGAACCTCTGGGAGAGCAGTCAGTGCTCTTACCCACTGAGCCATCCCGCCAGCCCACAAGTGAACTTTTAACTCTTGAAGAAACAGAACAAATCTTTTTTCCTGTTTTCTCAACTCTTCTCAACGGATTTTTTTCTCTTGGACTTTGAGACTGAGAAAAACAGGAATTTCCTGTGCATTCTGGGAAGGAATTTTCCAATGGGAAGACTACCGAAGACAAGACTAATCAAGCCCAGAGAGGTATACTGGGTAGGCTCTGGAAGGGGAGAAGCAGCCGTGATACCAGCAGAACAGCAGGATTGGGCCCCAGGTCCCAGCTCCTGTGGAAATGAGAAAACTTGAGCCCGACTCCTTCAATCGAACCTTGGACAGAAATGTACCAAAAGCAGGACCAATAACTCATTTAAGAGGTTAATAAAGAACTTTTAAAAGTGGAAGAAAAGCCTGGCATACTGTAATCTTAGCGTTCTGGAAGCAGAGGCAAGAGGATTCATACGAATTTGAAGCCAGCCTCATCTACATACCACGTTCCTGAGGGTCAGGGTTACATAGCATAAAAAAGAAGAAGAAGAAGAAGAAGAAGAAGAAGAAGAAGAAGAAGAAGAAGAAGAAGAAGAAGAAGAAGAAGAAGAAGAAGAAGAAGAAGAAGAAGAGTTGACATGGTGCACCTGTGATCCCACCCCGGCAGCTTAAAAGCCCAAGACAGAATAATCACAAGGTCAAGGTCTGATGGGCTACAAAGCGAATAAGTTTGGACTGTAAAGAGAGGAGCCTGCTACCTGTATCCTGTATCGTTTAAAATTGTTGTTCCTTGGAGATGTTGGGCCGGGCTTCACCGGGGGAACCCAGGAAGGATTCAATCAGGGACAACATCTGAAGACCCAGAGGTGAAACAGGATGAGAAGAAAATGGGCTCAATTAAAATAATTTCAAAATAAAGAAAAAAGAAAAAGAAAATGGGCATTTCAAGACAATTCCGGAATGTCACTGATGCGTTGTCTTGAAGGGCATGACATCGCTACAGTTGCAGAAGCCCAAGGGGAAACCCCAGGATTCTTTCTCTGTTAGGGTTTTGAGACCCTTTTACTTCCAGGTCAGCAAATGGTTAGCCTGTCATGTTTGCTGTTGGTGACAAGGTAGAGCTCCAACATCCCCACAACTCGGGAAGAGAAGAATCTGTAAATGATTGATTCAGGCGGACTGAAGTCAGCCGCTGAGAAGACCTTCTCATCTCCTGACAAATGAGGTTGGAAGTAGACCGCAGCTGCAGAAGTGGGGCCCTCTGAAGAAACTCTGGAGTGCCAAGGGAGAGAAGCAAGTCACCGCCCTGCCCTACAGATCAGAGCTGCAGAGGGAAGCCAGAGCCTATGAAGCCCATTGTCACACTAGCTATGCCCATGGAAGAACTGCACATTTCCTCTTACCAGTAACGGACACCAACAGGTTCAGATGCTGTTTCCATAACACAGCCCATCGGGAAGAAACGTTCGTAGACAGATTCCTAAAAGCTGTGGGTTGTACTGAGCCCTATATGCTGTAGTGGGAGGTGCTGGTTCCCTAACTGGGTCTTGGTTTGGTCAGTAAAGAAGCAGGAAGCCGATTGCTGGGCAAAGGCTAAAGATGGGACTTCTGGGTCCCAAGAAGAGAGGAAATGCAGGAAAAGAGAAAGCTTTTTACAGCCATGCATCAGGAGGAGAAGAAAGCAGTCATGTAAGACCTTGGGGCACCTAGAACCTGTAGCCTCCGCAGCAGAACGCGTGTGCGCATGCGCGGGTGAGGGTTGGGGGGCAGAGAAGAAGTTGGCAGGAGCTATCAGTGAGTGCATGCCCATGAGGGGGCAGGTAGGCTCCAGAGATTATGACATTTTTCTCTATTGCTTTCCACCTTATTTATTGAGACAGATTCTCTCACTGAATCTGGAGCTGTCCATTTTGACTAGGATGGCTTCTCTCTTCCCCGAAGCCCTGGGGTTATAAGCATGCATGCCATTCCGGACTTTTTTACATGAGCTCTGGCGGTCCAAACACAGTTCTTAGGAACCATCTCCTCAGTCCCAACTTATTAATGTTTCTGTTAGTCTTTGTCTTTTGTACTATAGATTTTGATCATGTTTCTGCTTGCCCGGCTCCTACCAGATCCTACCCTATGGCCCTAACCATTCAACTTTGTGTTCTTTCTCTCTCTTAAAAAAACAAACATACAAACAAAATACCTACCAAAAAAAAAAAAAAAACCAACCAAAAAATGACATCTGATTGTGTTGGCCAAATACAATGGAGCCTGCCCTAGAATATACCTACCTCCCCATTGTCAGTCCACGGAAGAGAACTGATGTCCCCATCCCAAAGCTACCAGTTGTGAATAGACGAAGCGGAACTCTGTGCCCACTTCCCCTACTCTGTGCTGGGATGTCATCTGGCTCGAGTTGGTGCAGGTCTTGAACATCTCTGTGGGCTCATGTGTGCGTCTGCTCTGTTATGTCTAGGAAATTCTGTTTCCTTGAAGTCTTCCACCACTGCTCTCTCTTGCAGTCTTTCACCCTCCTCTCTCTGAGCCTTAAAGAGGGATGTGATCCCACTTGGGGCAGAGCACTCCGATGTCTCCTTGTCTCTGCTTGCTCTCTACTTGTGGGTCTCTGTGTTAATTGCCATCTTCTTCGAGAAGAAAGGCATCCTGAGCACATATTGCAGGCAGATCATTATTATGGCTTTCAGGCCAATTTACTTAAAATTGTGAATTATTTCTAAAATTTTCCATCTAATGCTTTTGAACCATTTGACTTGAAGAAACCAAATAGGTTGAACAAAACCACAGAGAAGGAATGGCTACCTACATAGATGGGGTAATTTGTGTTTGAATTTGTTAAAATCTTTTTATTTTGAAACAATTTCGGGCATAGGGAAAAGTCACAAAGAGAGCAAAAAGAATTCTTGTACAGCCTTTACCATCCATCCACGCTGTCTTATTACCTTTGTCTTCCTCACCATCCTTGGCTCTATCTACCTACCAGTCTAGCTATGGTCTGTCCCCACAGATAAAAACCTCAGAGATAATGTACCATCCCCCAGTACAGTCAGGGAATACTTCATAAAATCAAGGATTCTGTCTTTTATAGGCAAGGGCCTCATTCAGACCAGGAAGTATATAGACACCGCACTACCATCTAAACAACAAGCCCCATTCAAAGGCCACCAGTCACCCACTGCTGTTCTAGGCAAAGGGGGAACACCCTTAGTCTAGGGTCTTACCTAGGGCCACGGGGTGCATTATGGTGTCTTTAGTCTATTTTAAGACGGACAGTTCCCCAGTCTTTGTGGGGTTTGGGAGTTCTTGCTTTGTCATGTCTTATCTTGTTTTGTTTTATTTTGTTTTGTTTTGTTTTGTTTTGTTTGTTTTGAGACATGGTCTTATCTTGTCACAACGACATATAGCACCAACTGGCCTCCAACTCAATCCCTCTTCAGCCTCTTGAGTGTGGGATTCAGACCAGACTACCTTAGACAACACCCTCAATTGTGGCTTAATTAATATTTTCTCAAGATTCCAGGATGAGGCTCTGTTTTCTGGGTCCCTGCTGCTGAGAAGGTATAGCATATCCACCTGTCCAACAGCTGGTTGTATGAGCACCAGTTACTTAGTTAAGGTCTACCAGGTTTCTCTGTATTTCTCATCTGATGTTAATGTGTATCTTCTGGGAAGTTACTTTTTCAGCATATGATATCCTGTTTCTTAGCACTCACTAGTTTTTGCCCATTGATAATGATTCTTGCCTGAGACAATTTCAACCTCTGTGAAAGGCGCACTCCCTTCACACCCGTGCATCAATCCAAAACGACTTGTGGGTTTTCACTTTATTCTGTGGTGCCGTCTATTGTGAAATGGACTTTAATGTTTGATTGACTCTAGTGCTCAAATTGTCCCTGACATTGCCAGTGGGGACTCCTTCAGTCTGGCCACTGTGATTTGTGACCTCTCATTCTTCCTCGAGCAACTTGTTACCTGAATCACAGGAATGTGTCCCAGCACCAGCCAGAAGTTAGCAATATCCCCCAAGGAGCACTAACTCCACAGTTAGAAACTATATCTAACCACAGTCCACACCTGTAATTGTAGTACTCGGGAGGCTCAAGCAAGAAGATCAGTAGTTTAAGGCCAACCTTGGCTATATAACAAGTTTAAGGCCAGCCTAGACTACTACATGAGCCTTAGGTTCCATCCCAGAAAGCCACTTAGGGGTGAAGGAGAGAACCATCACCTCAGGGTTGTCTTCTGGCCACCATACACGTCTTGTGGCGTGCATGTGTGCATACATGGCATAAACACACACACACACACACATGCACACAGACACACACAGACACATAAACACTAGTAAAGTTAAACAAACAATACATTAGAAAATTGAGATTCACTTTTTGTTATCCATTTAAGGGTTTTGTCTCTGATTTTATGTAATTTAATTTTGGAAATTTAATTTTGAAGCATTGCTCTAAATGTCAAAGCTACATGACAACGTATAGTTAGAAGAGTGTCGCCTCTGGGCACATATTCCTTCCATCCTCTTTCTCGCCCGAGTCCTTTACACTGTATTTCCGGCCACCATCCATTACCACCATATTGTTGGGGATTAGTTCTAATGATTGGTCTTAATTTGGCTCCCAAAAGCTGTGCTTCCAGATGCTAAGGGTCCCTGCCCCCAGCTGGCTCTGATTGGTAATAAAGAATTGCCATACAGTCAATGGCTAGGCAAGGAGACAGATGGGACTTTTAGATTGCAAGGACAAGGGACCAAGGAGGAAGAACAGACATAATCACCATAATGGAGAGCAAGAACAGACTTAAAGGCCTGCTGACATGTAAGATTCAGAGAAAGTGGCCCTAAGGGCCATCCCCCTGGTTGGGTCTGGGGTAGCAGAGATGAAATATAGAATTTAAAAGATGTTAACTCAGGAATACCAGAGGGGAGTATGTGCCAGCCCAAGGGAGGTTTAGAAGTGCCCAGCCATTGAGAAGGTCAGGACGAAACAGAATTAGCTGGTGTGTCTTTCATTCGTGAATCCAGAGCTCTTGGGTGGGTGCAGCACACACATGACCCACTGGGAACCAAAGCATTTTAACTAATTCACTACTACACTATATTTCATTACTTTCTCCTTTAGCTTTACTTAGTTCAGTTTTTCCCCTCCCTGTTCTTTTATATAAGATCTTGTTGGATAGCTCAAACTGGCTTCAAACTCACAATTCTTCTGCTTCACCCTTTCAGGTGCTGGGATTACAGTTAGGAGAGCCTCCACATCCAGCCTTGGCTTTTGTTTTATTTTGTTTTTCTCGTGTATAAATGAACATTACATGTATACATTCCCTTTATTTATCAAAAGAGAGCTGCAAGACACAACTTCCTCCTCCTCCTCCTCCTCCCCCCTCCTCCTCCCCCTCCCCCTCCTCCTCTTTCTCCTTCTCCTTCTCCTTTTCTCTTCTTCTCCTTCTTCTTCTCTAAACAAAACATACTGCTTCTCCCTTTCTATCAGACACAGATGTCCCTTGCTGGCTTTTACGGCTGTACAGGCCGCCCTGTGTGGATGTCTCTGACTGACTGACCTAATGCTAAGGCACCAAGTTCACCTCCATATTTTTCACTTAGAATCAATACTCAAAGGATTGCTTTGTGCATGGGTGTTTTTACTTTTTTTTTCTTTTCCATTTGTTTGTTTTTATATCTCATGTGTGTCTGCTGTATCTAGTGCAGTGTGCGTGGTGTGCGGGTGTGTGGGAGGGGTGGTATGGTGTGTGTGTGTGTGTGGTGTGTGTGGTGTGTGTGGGTGTGGGGGGTGTGGTGTGTGTGGTGTGTGTGTGTGTGTATGTGGTGTGGTGTGGGGGGGTGTGGTGTGTGTGTATGGTGTGTGTGTGTGTGTGTGTATGTGTGTGTGTGGTGTGTGTGGTGTGTGTGTGTGTGTGTGTGTGTGTGGTGTGTGTGTGTAGTGTGTGTGGTGTGTGTGGGGGGGGTGGTGTGTGTGCTGTGTGTGTGGTGTGGTGTGTGTGTGTGGTGTGTGTGTGTGGTGTGTGTGTGTGTGGTGTGGTGTGTGTGTGTGTGTGTGTGTGTGGTGTGTGTGTGTTTGTGTGTGTGGTGTGTGTGTCTGTGTGTGTGTGGTGTGGTGTGTGTGTCTGTGTGTGTGTGTGTGTGCACGCGCACATGCATATATGGATGGAATCAGTTCTCTCCTTCCAATGTACAGCTTCCTGGGATCACACTCAGGTTGCCAGGCATAACAGTAAATAGCTTTACCCTCTGAACCATCCTGGCAGCCCATTTTCTTAATTTTGGAGGTAAATTCCTAGAGGTGGAATTCCTGGCACATTGAGAAAACACACATAATACTATTTTTAGATAGTGCCAATTAGCCCACCAGGGAGCTGGCATGAGCTTTCGTCCCTGACAGGGATGTGTGAAATGACCTGTTTCCCACCTCCCTGCCCAAGAATGTGCTGAGTACTATTTGTCATTCACCAGGTTGACTGGAAAGTTACCTTTGGGCACCTCCAGTTGGTTCCCCACTGGGAATGAAGTCAAATGTTTTTTCCATGCATCTGAGGATACTATATCAATGGCCATTCTGCAGCAGACCCCAGGAACCTACAGCCCACACACAGGATCCTCCCCACTCTCCCACCCATGTGACCACTCCACCATAGGAGAGGGTGGTCATCCAAAGGCACCTGCAGGAAGAATGAGGTGTTGGGATTTGAGAACGTCACTTGTATGTCTGCTGCCTCTTTCGAGACCGTCCAGACAGGGAGGGAATTGAGGCCACCTGGGTAGCTGTGGAGCTTCTGGGATGAAGAGGATCCAGCCTCTCTCGTGGCCCAGCCCCAGACAGTCTGGAGGAGGTGTGGGGCAGTGGTGATAGTAGCTGTCAGGAATGAAGGCTAAACAACGTCTCCACAGCACAGCCAGATGATGCTGGTTATTTCGAGAAGTTTCCCAGAATGGAGCTTGATGCATATCACGATCTTCCAAGGCAAGCTGGGGACTTTTGAGTTTCCACTGTTCTTCCCAGCAGACACCCTGACACGTGCCCGAGCCTCCCCTCTGTGAGGCATGCTGACGTCACAAACACTCACCTGTCACTCACCCTCTCCCTGTCTGGGCAGCCGCGTGTCTAGTTGCTGTTTCAGCTGTAGGAACTACCTCCTGCACACCCCAAATCCAAGTTCTGTGGGGCTCCCTGGCTATTGGTGGCCCCGTTTTCCCTATGGGCTGTATGGTCCATATTTGTTGGGTACCATTCTCTAACACAACCCTGTAGGGAGCTGAGCAGTCCATCCTCATCTCCAGACACCATTCTGTAGTGCGGATTTTCTCTGGATGGGAGAGACAAAGGCAGGGTGTTGACAAGTCCTCCCTCTAGCACCACAGGAAGGTCAGACTTAAATTGCAGGGTTCCTCAGTGCACACCCAGAGAAGAAAGGGAATCAAAGAGTAGAGTTAGCCCTCCCTGTTGTATGTACAAACTCGTCCTCTGTAGCTACAATGCCTCACAGGGATCAAAGGCCAGCTCTGCACTCAGCTGGAAATCATGGCTGCATACTGCCCCACTTCCCTCTGCCACATGCCTGCCTTTGAACTTCTCCACCCTTGAGTCCACAAACCCTTCAGGGCCATTCTTCCTTGTTGTCCCCTTCAAAAGGTGGAGGTGGGGGATAGATGAGAACCACACAGAAACCTCAGCCCATTTACCTCACCCTTCTGAGCGGTACCCTTCCCCATCACTGTCTGTTGGGCTTTACTGCGGAACTGAGGAGTCCTCTCTTCCCATATACAGACCACGGGACCTTGAGCAACTTTCATAACCTCTCCAAGTCCGTCCTTGAAATGGGTTTAGAAGTAATGTGGCTGGAATTGAGGGCTCTGTTCCTTGAGTGTTCTATGCTAGATACAAGGAAGTTATATGATGGGTCTCAGTCAGCTTGGTGTACCCACTCCGTGTTTTAACTAGGAGAGAGAGGGGAGGGAGGGAGGGAGGGAGGGAGGGAGGGAGGGAGGGAGGGAGGGAGGGAGGGAGGAAAACTGATCCTTCTTTCTCCTGCAGCCTCTCCACCCTGCTCAGTTCCTCCTTCCTTCTTTTGGCCACAGCGAGCAACTAGAAACCTCACAGTCTGGACCATCTGCTCTCTGGACCTGGACACCTTGCAGTCTGTCTGTCCTATCTGTCCTCTGGGCCCTACCTTTGCTGCTGGCCTTCTTTCCTCTCCTCTTTCACACCTAGTACCAAGCCTCTCCCAGCACTAAGCCTGCCTGGGCCAGGTGATTTTTCTCTTTCCCTTCTGCCCATCCCTGATACCAGCGCTCACTCACAACACAACTGTGTGGCCTAGCCAGCAATCCTGGCCACACACTACACACACACACACACACACACACACACACACACACACACGCTGCTGCTACCCTCTTAAGGAATCCATCCAGTGTAGGTCATGGGGAACTACCTCTGGGTTCTAGGATGCCATCCTGCTGCCCCAAGCTCCCTTCTCCCACAGACCATAGTAAGATGCACCTACCGCAGTCAGGCTCAAAGAGCACCTGCAGCAGCCTGGCTTCCAAGAAGCCCGTCCGTCTCTCAGGGTTACCCACTGCACCTGCAGAGCAGAGCACGCTGTCCCAACTTCATCTCCATTCCTAGGCACTTAACTGACTGTCCAGGTCACCCTTCTGTTTCACCTGTATCTTCACAGAATAGCTACCCACCTTCCTCTAGATGCTGCCCCAAGGATACTCTCAAGGGAGCTGCCCTGTCTCTCTTTCACCCATCAGCAGTCCCTCTGTGCTCTGTCCAGCCATAACTGGTACTAAAAATATTCTGTCTAACACTTTGTGTCCCTTTGTATTCTCTGTCTCTCTATCTGTGTCTCTCTGTCTGTCTTTTTCTGTGTCTCTGTCTGTTTCTTTCTGTTTGTCTCTGTCTCTCTGTCTGTTTTTCTCTGTGTCTCTCTTTCTCTCCCATTTCTACTACTTTTAAATATAGCTGTTGAGGAGTTGTATTGCTCTGAAGAGACACTGTCCGTGGCTACTCTTTTATAAAGGAAAACATTTAATTGATCTGGCTTACAGTTTCAGCTGTTTAGGCCATTATCATTGAGGCAGGAAGCATGGCAGTGTGCAAGCAGACATGGTGCTGGAGGAGCTGAGAGTTCTACATCCAATCAGCAGGCAGCGGGAAGAAACTAAGACACACTTCCTCACCAAGGCCACGCCTCCTGATCGTGCCACTCCCTGTGGGCCTATGGGAGATATTTTTATTCAAGCTGCCACAATATCCAAACAAATATCACAATATTTGAAGGTAAAAATATCCCTAACCCAAAGCTTAACTGCAGCATCCCTTTCATCCATCGGTCAGTGGCTCCCCTCCTTCAGAATCCAGCCCCTAACATACATACATGCGGATCTAATTCTCAGAGAACAGGGTGATGCCACACAGTAGTTGGGATCCTGTGCCCTGGTTCCAGACAGTTACTCTGCTGTGAATCTGGGGGAAACTATTTGATTTCCTTGTGCTTCAGTTCCTTCATAAGTGGAGTAGTTGACAGTAAAATCTTCTAGGTCATGCGCAGTCTGATTTCAGTCATGTGGCAGATGCTCAAAAACTCTTGGCTACTATAACTTAGAGAAACTCAATGACTTATTTTCAATATTCCCTCAGCTTCTATATGACATATTGGGCCAGTAAGCCTTACCTCAGCTGGATTCCTTGACATATTTATCTGGAACTTCTCTCTCTCTCTCTCAGTATATGTGTGTGTGTGTGTGTGTGTGTGTGTGTGTGTGTGTGTGTGTGTGTGTTTATTTGGGGGTACTGCCTACTAGTTTTTAAATGTTCTTTGTGTTTCTTTCACCTTTAAGACTGGAATGTATGCTAATTTTTTGACCTAGGGAAACATTTTTTAACTGGAAGGACTCATGATAGGGTAGCACAATTTGTAAGTTGTACCTAAAAAATAGAGTAGTAGGATTGAGCATCTAATCAAATACCATTTCCATATCTGAATGTTTCTGCTTCTAGGGCATAATGTAGATAGGCAAGGGCTAGAGAGAAAGAATCGACTCAGATTAATCTAGCATTAGGCAGTATGCCAGGAGCCACCTAATCGCCTCCTCGTTAATGTGTAGGTTCTTGTCCTAGAGGTAGAAAAACAGACCTGGCTTCAGCCTCAAGGTGGCAGATAGATCGTCATGTTGTCCTGTAGGTCAGTTCACCCACTCAGATAAAAAGCATCTCTTCTTTCATCAACTGAGTAGGTGGCAGGGATGGCTTATCTCTCCATCCACCAGACAGTGATTGGAATCACCTAGAAGACACATCCTTGGGTGTTTTCAGGGAAGTTAACTGAGGCATGGAGACCCATCCTAAATTTAGGTGCCAATATCCTATGAGGTGGGATCTGAGACTGAATAAATAGGAAAAGGGGAAGAAAGCAGAAGTCAGCAGCTCCCCGCCATCACTGTGTCTACCTCAACATTGTGGGTGATATCCCCTCAAATCCTGAGCCCTTCCTCTCTTATGTCTCATCTGTCAAGAATTTTATCACAACACAAAAGTTACTAACATAGCTATTTCCCCAAATTCCCTTGGGAAAACTGATCCCCAGATGTTTGGATAATCATCTCGTTAGGTAAATGGCATCTTTCACTCTAGGAGCTTTGCTCTAAAACACAGCAGTAAGGGGAACAAACACATCTCCCCAAAGATTCCATCTCTACTTGCTACCAGGAGGAATGTGTCCTGCTTAAGAAAAGTCAGTGTCTTACTAAGCAACCTTGGAATGCCAAGCTTAAGCTGTGTCCTTGAACAATTAAATTTGTGACTTCATGTTGAGATTGTACTTTGTAAACACTTAGGAGATTAGAGATCATTAAATTTCAAGTTAAATAGTGGGAGTGATTTATGAGTGTAGTCTTCAGGGGGTAAGGAAATTCAATTTATTAAGCCATAAAAAGACCTGATGGAATTAATGGTTCAGCATTGTTTTGCTTATGCATGAAGTAACAAGTCCACTAAGGATTTTAAAAAACCCATTGGTGCCCCAGTCCTGCCAGATGCTGGCCCTGGTGCCTACCATTAACTAGAGAAGTCAAGGCAGCCTGGTCTTACAGGGCAGCTAAAACCACTGGGCTGTGAGGAAGTCTCTCCCGGCTCCCATGCTTCACCCCCGATCTTAGAACCACTTCTCCAGAAACTCCTTGATATCAGTAAGGTCTGGAATATCCCTAAGGGGCTTATGTGTTAAAGCCTTGTTCTTCAGTATGGCACTCTGGGGAGATGGTGGAACTAGTTAGAGGTCTTCCAGTTACTGGGATGTGACCTCAAAGGGCAATATGATAGCCTAAGCCCCTTCTCTCTCTCTCTCTACTTCACCTTGATTTACAATATGAGTGTTTTCCGGTTTGCCACGTGTTCCCATCATGATAACAGTTGATCAGGAACTAGACTGAACCGAAATACATGTTCTTTTAGGAATCATGTCAGTACTTGGCGTAGTGATGCAGGGTTGCTAAGACTCTTCAGTGCAGGCAAAACAGCATAGTCCTTTTACCTAGTTCACCTCTCCAAGATGATACTCCAAGTGGGCCAATCGTTCATTCACTTGTCAGACCATGACAACAGACAAAACCCAGCCAGGCACTGGTCTTACCGGCTGTGGCTCCATGGTAGAAAGAGGCAGGTAAAGAGGTTAGCTATGGTAGTACATGGCAGTAATCCCAGAATTCTGAAGGCAAAGGATTATAAATTCCAAGTCCACAGAGTAAGATCCTGTCTTTAAAAAGCAAAGTTCGAGTAAACATTGCTCTAAGATAGTGTAAGACAAGGACTAAAGGAACCCTGAGAGTGTTCAGAAGCACCGCCCACTCCCGTGAGTAGCACCGCCCACTCCCGTGAATAGCACCGCCCACTCCCGTGGCTCCTTCCTGGAGCCAAAGGAACACTGTCTGGTCCTGGGGAGGAGGAAGCAGGAAGGACAATGCCTGCATGGGGCATAAGAGAACTTTGTAATTAGAGGTGAGTGTGTTCCTCTGCCACACCCATTCTTTTTCTTTCCAAGTCCCCTCCTTCCCTTCCTTCTCTTCATAATCAATATTCCTATGCTAATCCTATCATATTCCTACCATAATCCTAGTTCAGGGAGACCGTAAAACCTCTGAACCTGTTTTGCATGTATTTTCCCTGAAGGGTTCTCCGTAGCCATCAGAAAATTCTTTAAAATAAAACGAAGCAACGAAAAACAAACAAACAAGAAACCCTTTGGCTTTAGTCTGTCATTGAGAAGCTGGAGGGATGGCTCAGCGTTTAAGAGCACTCGCTGACTTTTGCAGAGATCAAGTTTGGGCAGTTCACAGCCACTTATAACCTCCGTTCCAGACGACCTGACATTTATTCATAAATTAAAATAGAATAAATTTAAATAAACAGTTTTAAAAAGTCATTTGCTGGCTGGGCACGGAGGTTGGTGCACATCGCTCCAGCTCTCAGGACGCTGAGGCAGAAGGATCTTTAGTTCCAAGCTATCCTGAACTACAGAATAAGAATATCTAAGCTAAAAAAAAAAAAAAAAAAGTCAATTGTCTATGTTTCTTGAAATATAACCCCCGAACCTAATGCAGTAGGTAGGTGTTCTGAGACAGGATCACAGGCAGCTTGGCATTTCCACCACAGGGCAATGTGGTCCCACCCAAGTGGCCTAAGACACAAGCCTTTGAAGCAGCCGGGACTAGAGAGAACTCACACAGAAACCCTGGTCAGGGAAGGTCCTCACATTATGGAATTGTCACAGGACTTCCATCAAGTCCTCTCCTCCCTGTTCTGGTCAAAGGGGAAGCTTTCTTTGTTCTTTGAGATGGGGTCTCATTGTGCGGCCCTTGACTGGCATAGAAATCACCCTTCTCTGTTCGAGAGACCCAGCCTTCACTGCCAGTTCCAAGGTGGTAGTTTTCTCCTGATTCACTGCCATAGAAACTCAGGGATTTGAAAGACATGAGGGTGGTGGCCCAGACATCAGAAGAGCATAAACATCTTGGACACAGGTCTCACCCCCTTTCTCACCAGCACTATCACATTCTAACAAGAAGTCCAGGTACAAGAAGGGACACGGCCCCACCCTCCTACTACAAGTGCTCTAAGGTGGCTTGGAAATAGCATGTCTCCCCAAAGGCTCGTAGGTTGGATGGTTGGTAGCCATTGGTGAATTCAGTCACTGAGTTGGTTGGGTCCTGAGTGTACAAACACAGTAGACTCATCTCCACGGTGGATTCATAATTTGATAATATTTTTGGTGGGGGGACTGGGTGGAGGAGGCCACCAGGAACATCTTCTTAGGGGTTGCATCTTGTCCCTGGTCTCTTCTCCATCCCTCCTGTGGCTTGCACCCCAGCTAGCAACTTGGCTATGATCCTCTGCCCCACCGTAAATCCACAACAATGGAAACATGCATCCATGGATTGAAACCTTGAGCTGAAATAAAGCTTTTGGTCCTAAGCTGTTGGTCACAGATGTTCTGCTGCAGCAGTGAATAGCTGATTAAACGCCATCTAGAAGAATCCCCACTTGCACAGATGACAGCTGGAGCTTATCCTTGAAGAATTCTCTCAACAGAAGCTAAGAGACCATCAACAGAAGCCCAAGTGATGCTGATGACAGGGAAGCAGCCTTCCTTCAAATTCCCAACCTGATAGAGACTTAGTCAGGGTTCTCTAGAGTTATGAAATGTCTCTCTATATTGAGGGAATTGGTTATGATGACTTACAGTCTGTAGTCCAGCTCTCCAGCAGTGGTCAGCTGTGAATGGGAAGTCCAAGAATCTAGCAGTTGCTCAGTCCCACGAGGCTAGTTGTTTCAGCTGGTCTTCTGTAGAAGTAAATTTCAACAGATGTGCTGGCAAGTAAATGCAAGCGGCAAAGAAGAATAAATCTTCCTTCTTCCAACGCCCTTATGTAGGTCTTCAGCAGAAGGTATGGCACAGATTAAAGGTATGTACCACCACACCTAGATCTGGGACTTGCTTTGTCCCAGGTTGATCTTAAACTCAGAGATCTCCCTGCCTCACTCTCCTGGGATTGAAGGAGTGTACTGCCTTGCCTGGGCCTAAGCTTTTCATGGACTCTATGCCTCAAGATCTCCATGCCAAGATCCAGGTCAGAAACTCGTGTCTTCCAGCCTCAAGATCTGGATCACAGATGAGCCCTTCAATTCTGGATTGTAGTTCACTCCAGATAGAGTCAAGTTGACAACCAGGAATGGCCATTGCATAGCCCTTCAGTGAATTTGGATGAGTCTTTGTGGCTCAGGTTCCCAATTGTTCTGTGGCTATTACCTCCAGCAGGTACCCCCTAAAACTTCTCTGCAAGAGCAATATATAAAGTAAAAAGATAGCTAGTGGTGTTACTCATGGAGGAAGTGCTTGCCTGGCATGCAGGAAGTTGGAAAAGAAGTGATGGGGGGGATGCGGGGGGGCAGTGACAGCCAATAAAATTGTCACCAGGAGAATGGATGTTGTAAAGCAGAGCCTTCCTGACTGTTCTCCCTCCCCTGTGGGCCTGTCTGTCACTCTTGTAATTTTTAAATGAATGATACGTGCTTACACATCACCCAGAATGCTTGCTTCCTGCCTTCCCCATCCACTAACAGTAAGAAAACTCTAACCTATGGCCCCGGTTCTCAGGGCTTGGAGAAGGATGCTGGTGGAAAGGAGATACCTGTGCACCGAACTCATGGAAAGGAGAATTACCTGGCACAGGTCCTCAGTCCAGGCAAACACTTTCATTTAATGAATTTTTCTACGAAAGGAGAAAACACAACACACTGTTGGAAAGAAGTGTAGAAAGAAGATACCCCGGGGGCCTGTATTTTGGGGGTTTAGTTCTGATTATACCAAGAGAAAACAGAAAACAGAACCAGCAGAGGGCGATCTGATCCTGCCCAGTTCAGAGGCGTGAAGCCAAACCTGGACGCAGGAGCTAAGGGCCTCCAGCAAGGGCAGCAGTTTGCAAAGGGAGCAGAGGTGGAAAGGAAAAAGAACAAGAGGTTGGGAAGCAAGAGAAGAAAGGAACCTCAGGACCAGAGCCGAAGTAAGAGTAGGAGAGAAGCGCGCGGGGGCGGCGGAGGGGGAGAGCTTGGGCAGGAACGGGGCTTGGGCAAGGGCGGGGCTTGGGCAGGATGACTTAGGACAGCCCCTCGGCCGCCTTGGGTCTCTTAGCCCTATCTTTTCACAATGAAGCATCTCAAATTTGAACTGAGGTTTGCCAACGCTTACATAGAGGACAACGTTGAGGACGGTTTCAGGAGTGGATGTATTTTTTAGGTACCAGTCCAAAGTTTTGCATTTCAGTTTCTCCCATCGTTCCTTTCTGGAGGAAATGTCTCCATAGTGAGATCATATTTCAAGGCCAAAAGTAAAATGAGGTCTGAAACTGTAACTCAGTGTAATGACTCCCTAGTACTTAACAAAAGGAAAGAACGAGTGCCTATCACTCTAAGATACGTGGTTGGGCTATTGTCGCCACACAACGATAGACAACTAACTTAGACGGTTCTTTCCCGTTTATCCGTGACGTGTGATCCGTGAATATTCTTCCAACCAACCTGATGGAGCACTAACTCACTCTCTAATATATGTATGTAGTCATATGCATGCATTTTTAAAGATTTTATTTTTTGTTTAAAGCGCGTGTGTGTGTGTGTGTGTGTGTGTGTGTGTGTGTGTATGTGTGTGTGTGTGTGCATGCGCATACATCTTGGAAGGGAGGTGTGCATGCCAGTACAGATGCCCACTGGAGCTAGCAAAAACAATCAGTTCCCCTAGAGATGGACTGAAGGTTGTTGTGAGCCGCCTGTAATGGGTGCTGGGATTCAAACTCTGGCTGTCTATAAATAAGTGCACTACATGCTCTTAACCAGTGAGTGAGTCATTTCTCCAGCACCACAGAAATATGGCTTTGGTGACAAAGAAAATTAAATTAAAAATTCTCACCCTACTGGGCTGGTGTCATATTTCCTGTGTCTCCTCTTCATGGTGACCTCTAGGGATGGCAATTTCTGGGAGTGAGTTGCTCCCATCTAAGTTGGCAACCTCCTATACCCTTCCCAGCAGGAGCCGCTGGCCCACACCCTACTGGTTCAGTTAGCACAGCACAAGTGTATCTACCTAAGGAAGTCGTCTTACTGAGTGACAATTCAACACTGGTGAGAGTCCTCCCCTACTCCTAACTCCTGACCCACTGAGTTTTCTACCCCGCAGACAGGCTTGGAGTCAGAATGGCCTGTGTTCACATCCTGACTCCACTTTTGCCCATCTGGCTGGTTAGACAAAACACTACCTTCCCTGAGTCTCAGCTTACTCATCCACAGAGAGGGCCAGCTACCATCTGGGCGATTGGGAAGACCCAAAAACATAGCAAGTGTGCGGCAGCTGGTGGATGCTGCGTGGTAACAAAACACATCTTTCCTTCCAAGTCCTCGGTCTCCTTTCATGTATCTGTAGATCTTACAGACATTATCTCCTATCTGATTTGTTTCTGGTTTTGCTTCTACCATTCAAGCATTAAAAACTTCAAATTAAAATTCTGTGGCACCTAGAAAGATGGCTCAGAATTCTAGCAAACTGGTCTTATCCCAGATAACCCTGGGTTAGATTCTAGGTATCACAAGAGTTCTTACAACTATCTGTAACTCCAGTTCCGGCGGGAATCTGATGCCCCCTTCTGGCTTCCAGTGGTACTACATATATGTGGTACACACACACACACACACACACACACACACACACACACAGGGAAAACACCCAGATGCACAAAATAATTTTTTAAAAAATTCAAGCACAAGCTAGAGTGTGTTATCTTATGATTATAACCCCAGTGCAAGGGACGCTGAGGTGGATCAGTACGACTTCAAGGCCAGCTTAGACAGAAAAGCAAGACCCTGTTCAAAATCAAATCAAAACAGAAAATTTAGCTTTTATTTCAGTTTTCCCAGTTGGTGGCGTTTTCCAATTCATGTAAGATTAGGGAAGGAAAAAAATATAACATTTGGCATAAGAGCCTTTGCTTTCAAATTAAAAATAAAAATGGCCTATGAAAATAATAAATTTTATCAATTGTTCTTGCTGAACAATTTCCAACTTTGCTATTTCAATTTACTCATTATTTACTTATTTTTTAATTAAAATGTATTTATAAGTGTTGTGTTTGCACAAGTGTTTATATGGATGTATATACACATAGAGATCCAAGGTTGATACTTGGTGTCTTTCCAGGGTCTCTCCGTGAGCCTGACGCTCATGCACTGAGCTAATCTGGCTGACCTTTGAGCCTCAGGAACCCCCTTGGCTCCATCTCACCTGCCTTCCCAAGAGCAGGGTTTCAGGCATGCGCCAACGTGCCAGGATTCTTCCGTGAATTTTAGAGATCCTAACTCAGAGATTCATGCTTGATTATTTGGTTCTGTTATATTATTTCTTATATTAGTTCTATAGCCCAGGCTGGCTGTGAACTTACAGCAATCCTGCCTGAGCATCCTATGTGCTGGAATTACAGGCACGAACCACATCTGGCTTTGACATTCTAATTTGTTCTTGTGTTCCAATCTCTGTCTCGATTTCCTCCCTCCCCCGCCCCTTGAATTTTCTGCTCACAACACCTATCCTAATACTTCTGGTGAATTTAACTTTCACTAAGCAGAACGCACACTTAATAACATGTTCATGCTTGTCGGGGCACATGACAGAGTCAGATTCTGAACCCAGCAGTCCCTGTGCTAATCCTTGACACAGGTTGCCTGTAATGCAGATGCTATGTGAATCCTGGCTTCTTTCCTACCCATCATTCCTACCCACACGCATCCACGAGCACCACTAAAAGACTACCTGTCAGAACAAAACCACCCATACAGTTCTGGTAGGCTTCTGGTTCTCTTATTTAAGAAAAGGCAGATCGGATGGTGGTGGTGTATGCCATTAATCTCAGCATTCATGGCAGAGACAGATGGATCTCTGCAAGTCTGAGGCCAGCCTGGTCTACAGAGCTAGTTCCAGGACAATCAGGGCAACACAAAGAAACCCTGTCTCAATAAATTAAAAACAAACAAACAAATTAAAGTAGCCAGGCCCAGGACTCTAGAGGCAGAGGCAGATGGATCTCTGTGAGTTTGAGGCCAGCCTGGTCTGCAGAGAAAGTTCCAGGACAGCCAAGACTACATTTTAAAAAAAAAAAAAAAACTGTCTCAAAAAAAAAAAAATTAAATTAGCTGAGCAGTGGTGGCACACACCCAGCAATTGGCAGGAAGATCTCTGAGCTCAAGACTAGCCTGGTCTACAGAGTAAGTTCTACCCAGCTAAGGCTACACAGAGAAACCCTGTCTCAAAAACCCAAGGAAGGCAGGCAGGTGGGGTGGGTGGGTGGGCAGGAGGAAGGAAAGGACGAGGGAAAAGAAACAAACAAGCAAGCAAGGATCCTTACAAATGGCTAGAAGGCATGCTGGGCACTGCGCCCATCAGGAAAATGAAAACTCAAAACCACGATGGCATCTCCTCTTCCTGTCAGAATACCTGCTGCTATCAAAAGGACAAAACCGGCAAACAGTGGTGGAGACCTGAGGAAAATTGAATTCTTAGACACCGGGATAGGAAAGTAAGATGATAGAAAACAATATGCAAGCTCCTTGAGAATGAAACCCAGGATGACTACAGGAGCCAGCATCCTCACCCCTTGGTGCAAATCCGAAAGGAAATGAAAGCCCGCCATCAGTGTTCCACCCTCCCACCGCAGCACAGTTCACAACAGCCAGACTTGGGAGCAGTCACGGTGTCCATCAGTAGATGAGAATGTAAAGGAAGTTTATGTATGCACATGCACACACGTGCACACACGTGTACACACACGCACATGGGCATGCACATACAAATGCACACACACACACACAGGAAAACCATTCAGACATTAAAAGGCATGACAGGGATGGGTCTCACATACGAAGGCAAATGCCACGTGATCTCATTCATATGTGAAACCTAACAAGGCTGGTCTCGTAGAGGCTGAGTAGAGCAGTGCTTACAAGAGGCTGAGAGGATTCAGCGGGTGGGCTTAGGAGCTGGTCATGGGTAGATGGTAGAGTTTGGAGGGGGACTAAGTTCCAGCCCAGCAGGATGAACATAATTATCAATATCCACTGTAAATCCCAAAATAGCTAGAAGAAAGGATTTTGGACATTCTCACTATGCAGAGATAGTGAAGTGTGTTGGATTACTAATCATGCTGATTGCCTCAATACACGGTGAATCCACAGAGCACAAGAGCACATTTGCCCGGCACAGATGTAGACAGTCATTATGTATTAACTGAAAGGTAAAAGTAATAGAAAAAATATGACATAAAAAGGAAACAATAGGGGGCTGGAGAGATGGCTCAGCGGGTAAGAGTACTGATTGCTCTTACGAAGGTCCTGAGTTCAAATCCCAGCAACCACATGGTGGCTTACAACCATCTATAATGAGATCTGATGCCCTCTTCTGGTGCGTCTGCAGACAGCTACAGTGTACTTACATATAATAAATAAATCTTTAAAGAAAAAAAGAGGAAACAACAAAACAATAACAACAGCAACAACAGCAAAACCTAAGCAAAGAGCTGTGCCTGCAAACCAGGCCGCGGGCCCATCAGGGAGTGCCATCATCAAAGCAAAGGAAGAGTGAAAAGCTTCCCCAGTGGCTGCTCTACAATCCCACACTCAGGACAGGTGTAGCTCTGGGTGCAGTAGATAGATGCTCAGTGTCAGGCCCAGAACTGCTAAAAACCAACCATCACCCAGCATGCTGACTCACACCTGTAACCCCAGCAGCACTCAAGAGGCAGAGGAAGGAGGAATGCCATGAATTCAAGCCCAGCCTGATCTACATAGTCAGCCTAGAGCATCTAGAAATATACAGTGAGATCCTGACTTTAAAAAAAAAATAGGGGGCTAGAGAGATGGCTCAGTGGTTAAGAGCACTGACTGCTCTTCCAAAGGTCCTGAGTTCAAATCCCAGCATCTACATGGTGGCTCACAATCATCTGTACTGAGATCTGATGCCCTCTTCTGGAGTGTCTGAAGACAGCTACAGTGTACTTACATACAATAAATAAATAAATAAATAAATAAATAAATAAATAAATAAATCTTTAAAAAAAAATAGGGGTTCATACCTGTAATCCTGGCATCTTGGGAGGGAGAGGCAGGAGGATTACCATGAACTTAGGGCTAATGTTATCTGCATAGTGAGTTCTAAGACCCCATTTCCAAAAAAAAAAAAAAAAAGAAAGAAAGAAAAAAGAAATTTTTAATTAAAATACAGGTCCACATGATTAAGTAAATCAGATTTCTTATAGAAACTGAAAGGGCAGAGCTATAGACACAGCATGGGAAAATGGAAACAAAACCAACAAATAGAAAGGTGAGCATGCCACAACAAACTAAGAAACAATGGGGATTTGGGTCCAAAGTTGGGGAATTTGGTTGAGCTGGGCACATGATCATGGCTGAAGTTCACAGTTCTTGGACACCTTTGCTTATAGGTGTGGCCATGTTTGTGACTAGGTAGTGGTAGGAGAACGTAAAAGAAACAGTATCCATGACTTCCAGGCATGGCTCTAAGAGGAAAAGAGCACTTTCTCTTCAGCCTTGCTCTACCTAAGGAAGACACAGATGTGATATTGAATGTGGCAAAGCTACACTACAGAAAGCCATGGTCCCCATCATCCAACTGCTGGCCAGAAATCCTTGTGATATTAACCTCTGCTGTTTCAACCATGGTCACCTGAGGTAAGTGAGCATTCTGAACCATCATCCTTATAGGATGTAGTGGACAAAAATGTTTGGTTTCCTTCCAGAAATAGGAAAAATGACCAAGACCGAGATGCAAAAAGGACTTAGCTTTCTCTCCTCAAGAATGATTGTGGGCTGAGGTACAAACCAGACAAGGCTAATAGAAATGTGGGTGCCTGATTGGAACCTAATTGGGCACGATAGCTGTAGCGTCATTGTTGCAGAATATTTGATCACAATGTGAATCCCAAGATTGTGTTATTTACTGGGGGGAATAAAAACCTGTTTTAAGTTGTGTGGCTCAGCCTAAGTACACACCTGTAATCCAAGAGTTTCCGCTTATTGTAAACAGTATTAACTGAAGTTAACCATAGGTCAAGAGGCAGAGGGAGCAACCAGTTGACAGGAAGTGAACGTAGGATTATTAAGAAAAAAACATAGAGAGTAAGAAGGAGTCAGGAGGATGAACAGAGAGGCACACAGGAAGTAGGGAGGGACACTGAGTCTGAAGGAGGTTTTTTGAGATGGCGTGAGAGAGGAGCATTGTTTGGTGGGATGTCAGCTGAGGAGGAAGGTCAGCTGCCTCTCTGAGGTAGCAGGCTTCCACCTCAGTGTCTGGCTCCCAAGTCTTCACTGTTAAATAGAACAATTGAGATTTTGAAAAAAAAAAAGAGCCGGGTATGGTGGTGCACGCCTTTAATCCCAGCACTAGGGAGGCAGAGCCAGGCGGATTTCTGAGTTCGAGGCCAGCCTGGTCTACAAAGTGAGTTCCAGGACAGCCAGGACTATACAGAGAAACCCTGTCTCGAAAAACCAAAAATAAAAATAAAAAACTGAAGGAACTTGGGCTGTCCCCTAGTAGTAGGGTGCTTGTCCATCAAGTCTCAGGACTTGCCTTCCGCAGAGATGGTGTACTCCAGAAAATGCATTTAAAATGTCCTCTGGAGAGAAAGAAATATTTCACAGACTCAGCTCTGCCGCTGACCACCATAGCTCTCAGATCACACGATTCAGACCTGTGTCAGAGTTCAGCTCCACAGTCTGCCTAAAACTTGGTTCTCACCCTAGGGACTGGAAATGTGACTATCTGTCCATCTCTTGGACAAAACGCTCAGCTGAGTTCTAGGATTCCAGAATTCTTTTTTTTTTTTAATATTCTTTTTTTTTAAAGATTTATTTATTTATTATATGTAAGTACACTGTAGCTGTCTTCAGACACTCCAGAAGAGGGAGCCAGATCTCGTTACGGATGGTTGTGAACCACCATGTGGTTGCTGGGATTTGAACTCTGGACCTTTGGAAGAGCAGTCGGGTGCTCTTACCCATTGAGCCATCTCACCAGCCCGGATTCCAGAATTCTTATGACTTCCCATTACATCCCCCTTGGCTTTGATCCATGGAGAGTGATGGAATGTACCCACCCACAGGCTAAGTTCCACAGCCTGTCCTCCATAGAGCAGCCTCCCACCATCCAGAACCCCCATCTTTTCCAAGATCCTGTTGGTGCCCACAATGTCCATGAAGGAAGGACTCCTGCAGAGTACATGGCAAGAGAGTACTAATTTCTCTCCAAGTCACAAGTCAGTGTGGAGGAGAGGGCAGGGAAGCCCCGCAATGGTCTTGAGAATTCTACCTAAGCCTCCTCTTATCCAGAAGGCTTTGCCCAAATGTTCACTGTGCTGTTACCACCCTTCACAATGATGGTGGAATGTCATCTTTCTTCATAGTGTGATAATGCTAGAAGATCTCAAGCATTTTCTAAAATGCTAAATACCTTTGTTTGTTTGTTTGTTGTCTAAAAACACAGGTAATGCCAAATGTCTATGATTTTTAATCTGGGATAAAGCCTTTAGATTTTTTTACTGCTGTTATCATTGTTATATGTTTTTCTTATCCCATCTCTGCTTCTCCACTCCATTACAGTCATCAAAGACAGGCAAGCCCTACACAATTCATCCTGATTGAGTTCCCTCGGCGTGCCCATATGTACTTCATGGGAACAGTGACATTGCTCAGATCAATCCAGGCTTGTGGCATGGACCACACCGTCCCACAGCTTCAGCCAAACCCGTCTGCTGCCAGTTCATACTTTTCTAGCTCAAATGTATCGAAATTAATCTCGTCAAACACAGGAGACACGACCATGGTGTGGTCTTCCTGAATCTGAGCCAAATGAGCCTAAAAGAAGAGAATACAGTAAGGCCAGCAGTGTGGCACAGCAGTGGGCTGGAGCAGAAACACTCTATGAACCTTGCTGTGATGTGGTTCTTAAGTCAGGCAGGAACTAAAAAGGACTCTCTAGAGTCTGGAGAATTCCTTAGGTTCTAGATATCTGGGACTCCTAGCAGTTGAGTCAGGTCGAGAGCAGATCTGAAATTAGTGTCCAACTGACACACCCAGGCCATTGTGACTGAGGATGGGCAGTTCTCGACCTTGAGCTTACATTATCCATATTTCCAAATGGTGTCTCTCTCTTGTATGACTCTCTACACCGTGCATATATAATCTTTATTCTGTGTCATTTAAGAGCTAAGGAAACTGGAGGAATTACCAGAGGTCACATTTTGCATTTTAAAGAGAAATGTGCAAACGTCTAGCTAAGTAGCTATTCAAAGTCACACAATTAGCAAAGTCAGGGTCTGGCTGCCAATATTCCAAGACCCCACCCACCTCTTTCAAATATGTATGCATTGCAGCCCAGGTTAGCTTTGACTTTATGACTCTTCTGCCTGCCTCTACGTCCTGAGTCATAACATTATGGGCTTATATACCACGTCTGGCTTGTATGATCTCACTTATCCAAGGCCCCTAGAAAGCAAGCTTTACAGTTTCTCTTAGTTCAGGGCCTGGTGTCAGTATTCCCTGTCTTGATGGCATCCTGGCTTGCTATATACAATAGCTTAGTTCTTTCTTTCACTGAAAACACCAGCCTTCCAGAACCTACCATTCAATGCTCACTTCAATGTAAGCATCCAAGATGGTGACCACATCAGCTGCAGAGGCTTCCAGGCTGGTGTTTCGGGCTTGTGCAAGACCTCTTCTCTTTGTGTGCTTTGTAAATTGCAGTAGGACTGGATAGTTCTGGTTGTAAAGCTTAAACTTCTCATCCAGTTCTCCTACCTTCACTCCTACCAACCAGACAGCCACACAACCATAGCAGCACAGAGCACAAAAAATGGATGTGATGCAGAGATTTTACACCATTCTGCAATAGCCTATGGCCAATGCCACTGTATGGTAAGCAACTCCAGAACGTTGTCTAATGCCTTCCCCAAAAAAACATTCAATATCAACCCTTGTTTCTTTTCCCCATCCTTGAATACCTCTGCTTGGGTGAATCACTGGCTATGAGTACATCACCATCACCATCAATTTATTTACACCATCACCATCACCATCAATCTATTTACTTTACATCGTGATCACAGCTTCCCCTCCCTTCTCTCCTCCCAGTCCCTTCCTCTCACCTCCCCTCCCTCATCCACTCCACTCCTCCTCCCCTTCTTCTCAGAGAAGGGGAGGCTTCCCATAAATATCAACCAGCCTCCGCATATTAGGTGCAGTAAGACTAGGCGCATCTTCTTCTATTGAGGCTAGACGCGGTAGCTCAGTTGGAGGAGAGGGATCCAAATGCAAGGCAACTTAGGCAGAGATAGCCCCTGCTCCTGCTTTAGGAGTCCCACATGAAGACCAAGCTACATACATGTTACATCTGTACAGAGGGCCTAGGTCTGTCCCATGTATGCTCGCTGGTTGACAGTTCCGTCTCTATGAGCCTCTCTAGGTCCAGGATAGTTGATTCTGTAGGTTTTCTTGTGGTGTCCTTGGCTCCTCTGACACCTTCAGTTCTTCCTCCACCTCTTCTACAGGATTCCCCAAGCTCCATCTAATGTCTGACTGTGGGTCTCTGCATCAGTTTCCATCAGTTGCTGGGTGAAGCCTCTCAGATGACAGTTATGCTAGGCTCCTGTCTGCAAGTGTAGCAGAGTATCATTGACAGTGTCAGGGGTGGGTTCCCTCTCATGGCCTGGGTCTCAGGCTGGGCCAGATACGAATTGGTCCTTCCCTCAAATTCTGCTCCATCTTTTACCTCTGCACATCTTGCAGGCAGGAAAAATTGTGGATCTAAGGTTTTGTGGCTGGGTTGGTGTCCCCATCCCTCCATTGGAAGTCTTTCCCGGTTACAGGAGATGCTAGTTCGGGATCCCTAACCGCCATTGCTAGGGTCTGAGCTAGGTCACCCTCATAGATTTCTGAGAGCTTCTTATTTATGTACTGAAACTCTAGGTAAAGAAGCAGGGCAGGCCGGGCGTGGTTAGCTGAGGCTGAAGCCCTGATGGATGAGTTTGCAGAGTCAGTCTGGGGACTCTTCCTGGGCTTAACTGCAAGGCTTCCTAGGGAACCAGAATCAGCAGCTTTGCTTTGTTTTACACATCCCTGGCGGCTCCGCTGAAGTCACAATGGAAACAAGCGCTGAGACGGAGCTTCTCTGCCAGCATCTGGCTGAATCTAGCTGAAGAGTGTACGCAATGTTATGCAAGCACGACTCGCTCTTTCCCAGACTGTTGACAAGGGCTTTCCCACCTCCTCCCCTCCCTTTTTGTAAAGCCTGTCTCTGCCTTTGTTAACTCAGGCTACCAGTTGCCTTCTTTGCATATCTGAAGTCAGCTTCAGTTTTCATACAAATGGCTAAGTAGTATGCAAAATAGCTAACCAAATAACTGGTTTCCTTTTATTTGCTACCCAAAATTGGTAGCACTAAGAAATCACGTTGGCTGTCCTTCGTAGCACAGTTATAATAATCAACAGCCACAGTTTGCCTGTAAAAAAAAAAAAAAAAGGTAAATCTTGGAGATCTAACGATACTTAAGGATGGATCTTTTAAGGCAAGAAGCTGGGGTTGTGAATTTAGAAGGCAAACCCTCAGGCCCATCATGACTGTGCACCCCAGTGGCGAAGCTGACAAGCCTGCCTGGGTCTCAACCCTCTGGTCTCTTTCACGGTGCATTTTCAGAGCACAGGTGACTTTGGAGTCCCACGGTTCTGGGCCTGACCCCCAATCCACACTGACCTACCATGCAATTTGGACACACAGTGCTTTTCTGTGTCTTTGTTTCCTTCCTTGCACAACTGAGATGATGAGCTGTCCTCCTGGCTTCATGAAGTTTAAATACGCCCAGCACAGATAGACCCTTACTAAATTATCCTTTATTTTCCCCTCTCGAAAGCACTCCCCGTGTTCCAAACTCCTAAGTACTAACTCCATGACCAATGGAAATCATGCTTTTCCATCCTTCCCTCAGAATGCTCCCCATGGGAGCTGAAGTCCTCCACAGGATGATCTTCTTCAGCAGCTGGGGTGGGGTCGGTTGGTGATGGTGGCGACCGTCCTCTCGATGATGGATAGAGCATCCTTCATGACTATGAGGATGGCCCTGAGTGATGGCAGCCAGACAGCATTTGACTTCTGAAGGCACCTACCTGTAAGACACCATTCTTTGTAACCCATTATTATTCTTTATGATTTAAACACTGCTATCCAGTCTCCCTCTCCTCACTAAACCTCAAACTCTGTAGGTGAGGAAAAAAACCAAAAACTCAGAACTTTATCCAAGAAGCAAAATGGTTTATATCTATTTGTTCAAAAGGTTTCTGCTCAGACCGAGGCCATCCATCACTTTTTCATTCACCTAGAGACATCATGTTGAACAGCAGATGCCTAGGATTTAGTACCTGTGTAACTACGGCCTTAGATCTATTGACCAACCCTTGTTTTTAAAAAAAACACGATTTATTGAGAAATAAGTTACATGCAATAGCCTGTTTAAAAGCAGGTTTGTGAATCAGAGAGTTGAGTAACTATTAGCGTTAGTTTTAGAGGTCACAGGTCAAGTGCCTTCCTCAATTCCTTTCAACCTGGTTTTGTCGATACAGGAATTCTAAATAAACATGAAGCTTTTAAATTAGGCTAAGCTTATTGGCCAGTGGGAATCATTCTGTATCCACCTGCTGCAGACATGCTGGGGCTCCGAGCTCAGGTCCTCAAGCAAGCCCTTTACCCACCAACCATCTCCCCAGCCTCTAATTTTAGAAAATGTCATCACATATAAAGAAAGCCTAGAGCGTTACCAGTTATTTGATACTTTTTCCTGACCCATTCTGTCCATGCCCCACTAGGCCATAGACTAACAATTTTCTGTTTTTAAAGACTTACCTGCTTTTCTGTTTTTACAGACTTACCTGCTCTGGATCTTTCATGTAAACAGAAACAAGTTATATATTCTACAGGCATAAAATTATTATCAGGGTTGCATTAGGTACCAATAGCTTTCCTTGGGTGGTCAAATAACGTTGCATTGAAGAGATCTAACATACACTGTTTATCCACTTGCCAGCTAATGGGTTTCGAGTATATTTAGGGTACCTTTCCTTTGGGGTAATTGTAAACAACAATTAGAGAAACATACTTAAGCAGGCTTCTTTTTAAAAATTATTTATTTTCATTTTATATATATGAGTGTTTGCCTGCAAATATGTATGTGTACCGTATTCACGCAGTACCTGCAGAGGCCAGAAGAGGGTGTCAGATCCCCGGAAATGGAGTTAGAGATGGTTGTGAATGTCAGCATAGATGCTGACAACAAAATCTGGCTCTTAACTGCTGAGCCATCTCTCCACAGCCCTTGAGCAAACTTCTTTACTGGAATGTTCTCATTTCTCATATATAAAGTGTAAAAAGCCACATGAAAGCGCTTCAGTCTATGAGAGACCACATGTACAAACATGGCTCCCATAACATTAGGCCACCCAATGATGTCTCAGCTGTCTTAGTTTATGTAAACACACTTTGCTTTTGTACTATGACAAAAAATGTCTTAATATTACCTTCTCCAGAGCTCAGCCTATCATTAAGTGACATCTGACTTTAATTAGGGTCTCCAAAGCAAACTGGAAATGTGAAGGTTGGAAGGTTGAGTGAAAGATTTTTAAAAGTACAATCTGAAGAAATTATGGCACATGGCTTTGCTCTTTTAAGCCTAGCATTCTAGAAGTTGACCTGGGTCAGAGTGGCTTACTAGTCACACTACTCAGAAGTTAGGGTGATGGCCTGAATGCACGGAGGTTTCTGCTGCCCTTTGATGGGTCTGTGTATAGGCTAAGAAATGGCTCTCAGTCTTTCTCTTGGGGTCATCTGTTTGCTCCTGAGTGGGTCCAAGCCAGTTGCTTGCATACCAACATGGCAGGCATATGATACCATGGGATTCTTTGTGTCTGTGTCTTCCCAGCTTCTGTTAAATGTCTGAATGTTCCACATTGTGCAGGCTACTGTTATATCATGAGCTTTGAGTTTCCTCTGAAATTCTCCACCAAGAATGCATGGTTAGCTGAGAATGACAGCACACACCTTTAATCTTAGCCCTGGGGAGACAGAGACCAATGGATCTCTGTGAGTTCCGAGAAGTCCCAGCCTACACAGAGAATAGACAGCCAGAGAGCTACAGAAAGAGACCCTGATTTTAAAACCGTTCCAAATAAGTCTAGTTCCTTAGAAAGATCAGGGAAGATTTTTGCCTTGAATTACATTCTGGACGGAGCTTCTGCCTCAGTACTCAGGGGCCAGGGGTATAGGGAGCAGCTCATTTTCTTCCTGAGCTAGCATGACACGTGGTTCTATAAGCAGACACAAAGGACAGGAAGGTGGGAGGTAGGAAGTAGAGCCACTGGGCTTCCGGACATTAGCGTTCCAGGATAGAACTTCCTCTGTGTAAGCAATCTGGGCAAGAGACAGCTGCAACCCAGCATTCTGGGTCTGGTGCAGTTGGAGTTGAAACTCTACCCTCAGAGCAGGTGTGAGGTGGAGAGCATCAGGGGATGGAGGAGGAGGAGATGAGGAGAATGGGAATCACAGCTGCTTCTGCTGCCTCCTCAGGTGGAGGACTTGCATCTCAGTGATGGGTGTGGGTGGGGAAGGCGGCTGATTGCTGTTGGCTTGCCCTTCCCAGGGGTGAAACCACAGCCCTATGGGAAATGCAGTGGCAAGAGCCCCCTTGAACATCCTACCCAGAGTAGAGAACTTGGCATAGAATATTCTCTAGAACTAGAATGCGGGGGGGGGGGGGGCGGGGGGGGCAGGGCACACAGAGAAAACAGCCGCTCGATCGCTCTATGCCACAGACTCCCACTGAGCCTTGTTGAGATTGAGATTTAGAAAATGTTCTTGCCAGGCTGAGTCTCCATTTGCTGTGTATCCTTGAGACGACCGCTGAAAATGTTGCCTGGTGTATCATTTTCTCCAGTCCGATGGTTGTTTTGTTTTGGGAGAGAAAGATGCTTCAGCGTTCTGCCACTCTGGAAGGAAATCTCAATCCACGCTTAAAAATTAAAATGGTTGCCGATTTTGTTTTTTTTTTAATATCCACCTTTGTGGAGCCTCTGGTTGTATTACAAACCTTTCTCACTGATATGACAAGGTATCCAGCAGAGGCGACTTAGAGGAAGCAAGGTTCGTCTGTGCTCAGGGTCCAGGAGGGTCCGCTCCATCAGGGCAGGGCACAGCAGAGGTTGTGACAGCAGGGACGAGTGACTGGGACTCCCACATGCCACAGACCAGGAAGCAGAGCAGGGGCTGCTGAACCTACTGCCTTTCTTCTCCCCACCCCCAGGTTTTTACTCAGTTCTGAAAACCAGGTCAAGGAGGGAGGGAGAGGGGAGGGAGGAAGGAGGGAGAAAAGGAAGGAAGGAAGGAAGGAAGGAAGGAAGGAAGGAAGGAAGGAAGGAAGGAAGGAAGGAAGGAAGGAAGGACAGAAGTTGCAATTCAATAATAAAAAATAATATGCCCAAGTAGACACCCCTGGAAAAAGACATGCAAATGAGTAATGAGCACATAAAAAGATGTTCAACATCATTAGGCCTAAAATTTTAGATAATAAAATAAAAAACCACAATGAGATTCATCTCACAACCAATAAGTTAATAGCTCAACACACACACACACAATAACGTGTTGGCAAATATGTGGACAAATCCCAGGAGCCTGGGATTACCCATCATTGGTGGCATGCTTTTGTACATTCACAAGGCCCTGGGTTCAACGCCCAAACCAGACCTGGCTTCTGCCAGGCAGGGTGGTCCGTCCCAGTAATCACCAACTCTTGGAGGCAGAGATCTATGTAGCTCAGAACATAATGCCTTGATTTCCTGGTTCTCCTTCAAAAACAAAAGGCAAGCAACAAGAATCTGCTCAACCCTGCGGGACAGAATATAACTAATTATGTAGCCCCATTTAGGAAACAGGCGGGCAGGCCCTCAAAAGGCTAAAAACAGAGTTACCATGCAACACAGCAACTCTGTTACAAGGGTCTACAAAATGAAGACCTCCATTTGTTCTCATATGGCCTTGCACAGGAAACAACCCTCCTTGAGACCACACCCATGCTTTGGGGTGTGTCTCGTTTGCCTCTTTCCCCCTTAACTTCATGTTTGTGTATTAGTACATGTGTATCAAACCCTAACTCCAATTCATTAAAAAGGCAAAACATAAGGCCAGGCGTGGTGGCGCACACCTTTAATCCCAGCACTTGGGAGACAGAGGCAGGCAGATTTCTGAGTTCAAGGCCAGCCTGGTCTACAGCATGAGTTCCAGGATAGCCAGGGCTACACAGAGAAACCCTGTCTCGAAAAAACAATACATAAATAAATAAATAAATAAATAAATAAATAAATAAAATAAAATAAAGGCAAAACTTGACAGCATTATTCACAGTAGCCCAGACCTGAAAACAAGGAACTGGCCATCAGCTAATGACTAAAGGATAATTGCCACATATCAATATAAAAGGGTATTCCCTGGCATCACGGGTGTCAAGGATGCTGCGGTTACAGGGCAACTAGTTACTGAAGAACACGTTGCAACCCAACTGGAGGAACAAGTCCTGGGCCTCTCTCTGCTGAGCCTCTGAGAGCTCCTTGCCCCATTGCTGGAAGATCTTCGAGTGTGTGTTCTTCCCCCAGCCTTGAGCAGGCTGGCTCAAACCTAGCTTGCCACAGCCCCCTAGCCCATCTAGGGTAGAGTCTTCCGACCTAGGTAAAGTCTATTGTCCTGCCACATCTGTGGTTTCCTCCAAGATGCCACTACTGCTGAGAGACCGAACCTGTCTTCCTGATGTGATCCTAACAAAGCAATGAGATGCTGGCCTGGTGGGGGATGGGTACCCACCCCTTTAAGCTCACACTCATAAGTAAACATTGGCCTTGATCAGAGAATTTTATCTTGGCTCCTTATTTCTCTCAAAGCCTTTCCCATCCAAAAACCCCATCTTTGCTTTCAGGAACTCAGTAACCCGTGGTCGCTGGCAGCTACACGAGTGCACTGCGAATCCCAGAAATTTCTTGAAACCTCAAAGATCAACCCCTGAGACACAGCTCCTCCAACAGCCTCCAATCCCTCCCAAATAGTTCCACCAACTGGTAACAAGATACTCAAAATCCTATTTGAGCCATTATTATTCAAAACGCTATAATCACCACCACCAACATCCCTCTATGTCACAACCATAAGCAAATTAATTAAATAATTTGTAGTGATTGATAGGTTAATTATGGTAACTCTGGTCTATAGATTAGACCACCACAGGCACCCAGAGAGAGCGCTGGAAAGGGTATGGGTTGTTTAAGAAAGTAAGTTCATTACTCACTAGTTAGGGAGACTAAAGCAATTTAGTTTACCTCTCTGAACTTTATTTTTCTTATCTACAAAATGAGTGTTTATAACACCGACTAGAATTCGGGGTATAGCTCAGTGGTTTGTGTTTGCCTAGCATGGGCAAGGGCCTAGGTTGGACCCCTAATGCTACAATAAACAGGCAAACAAGCTAGGCACAGTGAGTTTTTCCCTGAATCCTGGCACTCGAGAGGCTGAAGCAGGATGACTGCCACAAGTTCAGGGTTATCTGGGACTATACAGTGAAACCTTGTTTTCAAAAAGTGAAACAAATCAACCATTTCCTCTGCAGTGTGGTTATGAGGTGCGAGACAACCTTGTAAAAGGCTCGGCACATTCAGGAAACATGAGATATTGTCATCACTGTGGGTTTTTTTTATTTTTTAAAAAAGAAAGACATTCTGAAAGACAAAGTGTTATACAAAGACGTTACTTATAGTGAAATTCTGGCTAGGGCTTGGTACCTCGGTCATGGCTGCTTACTTGTCCTGCACCAGGCCTTGGGTTCCATCCCCACCCCTAAAACAACTGAAAATTAAAAATAGACCAATAATAATGGGAGGTGGGGGAGTTTCAACATGACTTAGGTTCCTGTGCTCTCTACATAGGAGACCTAACTACCGTCACGAGCCACTTACAGCCCAGATAACATGGGCATTTTAAAATACTGTATTAAGGTATCTGTTACAGGAATCCATGCTGTGCAAGATCTCCTTAAGCGTTTCTAAAAGCCCCTAGAGGCATCTCAGAGTTAGCCCATATCCCCATATGAAAAGTCTGTCTACTAAGCACTCTGTCCTCGTAGTGCGGCCTCTTGGTCCTGTAGAAGATCTGGGCCTGATGCTTCTGGAACATCCTCAGTGGAATCTTTGGGAGTTTGCCTTTAGACACAGGGTAGCAGGCAGCCGGGGCTGGCCTTGATCTTGATCTGTAGTAGAAGTTGATCTTGAGACACATCTGCATCTACTCTTCTAGAGCTGGGATTATAGGTGTGAGCCACCACTCCCAGTTCTGAAGGTTTGTATTTTATATTCTGTTTGGGGTTTTCATTTCGTTTAGACTCACAGCTGGCTTGGAACTCACTTTGTAGCCCAAGCGGGCCTCAACCTTCTGACAATCCCCTTGCCTCAGCCTCCCAAGTCCTGAGATTGTTTAAGCATGCTTCTTTGTGCTGTGGTTTCTGGTTTAGTGCAGATAGCCTGCAGACAGTTTTCCTGTATCCCAGAAATAACGTTATTGTTTGTCTGGATTGGTTGCAGGTAAGTATCATAGTGTTGATTTCTGTGTATGGCGCAGACATGAGTGTTTGGATAGCTTCAGCCAGGAGAGGAGACACCAGACAGTACAACCCAAGAAGAAATCCTAAGGTATGTATGATTGCCAGTAAGAGGATTCCTCAGTTTAAGGATGCTCCCTCCCACAAAAGTCAAGGGGCTCATCCATATCCCTCCATCACAGCAACAAAAGAGAAAGAATCTTTGTACAGAACTGGATTGTATCCTAACCAGATGTATTTGTAGACACTGCAAATTAGGAAATGCAACAGAGCACTCAATATGGTTGATAGGCATTTAATCTCGGAAAGAGGCAAAGTCAGAGAACTCTGCAAGCTATGTTCCAGCACTGAGTGACTAGAAGGGAAGAAGCTGGCACAGAGGAAAGCCTTCTCCTGAACATCAGATCAGTATAGACTGCGGAATACGGTAACAGAGGAGAAGAAAACTAAACGGTGGGTTTTCATCCATTTGTCTTTTCTTCTCGTTGACTATGCTGGTTGGGAGTTTCATGGGGAAACTCCCACCATCTGGGCTGATGCAGCACGGGCGGCTGTGTATGATCATGTGATTCACTTGTGTGAGCCTTCTAACACAGTTCTCAGGCGGGGTGTGATTGGACGGGTGAGGGGTAACTTGAATGATTGCCTTGCCTCCTACCACCTGTCAGTGGACAGCTAAGCTGCCATCTCATTCCAGTAAGGCGTTAAATAATTTAAGGAGAAAGTACTCATCTGTACGAACATTGAATGGTGCACTTAGGACAAGACACTGTAGGCTTTCAGGCAGGTGAAGGCTAGACTGATGGGTTAGAGAGAAGGCTAGACTGATGGGTTAGAGAAAAAGCTATCCCTGTACTAGATCAAAGTGAATTGGTGAGCAATTAGGACGAATCAATGCTGTACTTTTTTTTTTCTTCTTCTTTTTTAATGATCTGGAGTCATCTCCTGCTTCAGGCTATAATGGAACACCTGAGATGAGATTGGTCTCCTCTCAAAAGCATCTGCAAAACTACACAAAATAGATAACTGTTTTCAGGGAAAAGGCATATGATCTCTGAGAGGTAGGGAACAGAATACTCTGTCATTGCCCCAGGGAACAATTCTACAGTCATGAAATAGGATGGCAAGCTGGGAGACAGACAGACAGACAGAGAGAGACAGAGAGAAACAGAGAGACAGAGATAGACAGAGAGAAACAGAGACAGAGAGACCCACTGAGCAGAGTCGTCAAGGGATAAAGTTCATGAGCTGTGGAAACATAGCTTGCAGCAGAGGGTACTAAAGTTAAAAGAACTGCATAAAAGGAAGGGGTCCAAGAGTCTGCCTGTATCCTTCCAGATTTCTAGACAACCAAAAGGCTGAGCATGTCCTGGGACAAACCACACAAGTGTAGCTTAGAGCAAGCACTACAGGGTTGAAAGAAAATGGTAACACTAGAGGTCTTAGAGCCCCTGATTGTGATCTCTGGTTAGTCCAGCTCCTCTTGCGGTGCCTTTGCCTCTTGTGTTTCAGTGCTGTGTTATTAGGTACATGCATGCTGAGTTTGCTGTGTCTTCCTGAAGTGGGGACTCTGAGGAATATGGTAATGTCATCTTACAGGACACAGATCTATGACCTCGGATTTCCTGTATTCTAGAAGAAATTAGGAAACAGAAACTAGGGAAAGAAATGGATTTGCAGTTTGATCAAACAAGGGGGAAAAGAATCTAATTTCTCTCTCCTGTGCTGTGTAAGTCTTACAACTACAGGAATCCATGAGCTAAAGGCCAGAAGGTAGGTAGGCTTGGCTGTGAGATGATTTCACTGTCCTTTGTGGGGAAGGTGACTGGCCTTACATTGTCTCCAGTGTCTCTGTTCTCAGCCTGGAGAGTCTGTTATATTTTATAAGTTATGCTATCATAGATAGAGATTTTTATTTAAATCCAGGCCTGATAAAAATGGGGTAGATATTACACCTTAGAGAGACCTCCCTACTCCATCCCTCCCATTTTCAAAGGAGAGAACCAGAGGGACCTTATGGGTCATGAGAGAGGATGGGCCATCTCTTTATCTGCATGCCTAGCAGACCTATCTACCAATCCATCCTTTGATACATGAGTGTAGGGCAGAAACCTTATGAAAAATTTCCTCCAGGCCAGCTTCAAGCTCCAGTTCCTGTCTACCTGTTCAACCTGCTAACTTTTTAAGTGAGCAAGGGCAATAGCCTAGTAGAAATAGGCAGGATGAACACATGTACCTCTTTAGCATCTACAGTAGCTGGCTTCCCTGCCCTGCCCAAGCACCAGCCTATTTTTCCCCAAGACATCAGCTTACAGTAGCAGTGTAAAGTACTGCAGGGCAAAAATCTCCACATGCTGCTGTGGTGGTAAATGTCTGTAATCCAGCTAATTGGGAGGTTGAGGCAGGAGAACAGCAAATTTGAGGTCTCACACACACACATTCAAGCCTAAAGCCTGATTTGTGGCTATTTTAACATTCTTTTCTGAAAATATGTCTCTATCAAAGAACTATCCATCTACTGGTAGCCTTCACAACAAATATACATTGTGCTAGAATTTTTGATTCTTACTTAGCTGGTAAAAGGCTCCCAACAGATTCTAGATGTCTCCTTAATCTGTCTCTCCTGCCTCAAAGTGATGGCAGCAGTAAGAACTTTGGGGCCACCAGGCAGACTCAGAGCCTCAGAGGATTATTGCAGGGTTACGGGGTCTCACATCTGCTCCGACACAGGGCTCAGCCTCAGGATCGGCCTCTGGGAGGCAGGATGCAAAAGTTGACCATGCTAACCCCAGGCTGTCGCTGGGCGGGTGTTGGGCTGTAGGGAAACCCGCAGGGCTCTGGGGACGGGGATGCACAGTCTGAGGTGAGGGAGAACCCGATCAGGCTTGGGGATTCCCGGGCCTGTGACTGCTGCTGTCTGGTTCTCAGGGTCTCCGAACCCAAATGACGCTGCTGGATGTGGGGCAATGGGCTATTCACAGACAGGCTGATCTCCAGTCAAGCTGAGGTGTGGAACCCCGGTACCCAGTGGTGATAACTCACCTACATGAGATGTAGGCGTTCCCTCCTGTCTCCTGGACTCATGGCTCCTGTCGAAGTTACCACTCCCACAGGAGAAGTGTGTGGCTAGTAGTCACACAGACCATGCCCCAAGCTTCTGACCTTCAGGCTACACTCCTCCCAGTTAATTAGTAACAGTAAGATAACAGCCCACCATAAGAGGGGCTGTTTGGCCCCACCTCACTCTTTCATCCTCTCCTCACTCTCTCCTCTTACTCTCTAGCCTCTCTAGTCTTTCTCTCCTTTCTCCCCTTCTCTCCTCTTGGCCATGGCTGGTCTCTCTCTTTCCACTTTCTCTCCTTTACCCCTGCCTTTCTACAATAAAGTTCTAAAACCATAGACTATCTCTGTTCATCAGGGCCTGTGCTTGGACGATGGGATAGGCTTTCTCCTAATGAGCCGTTTCTAATCTCCCGTCAGAAGGCCTTCCTGTGCTCTAGTCAAAGTCCCGGACTAAGGACTCTTGCCTGCGTGGGAACTTCTCTCCCTCTGCCCTCTCTCCTGTATCCCCAGGGCTGAGGGTGTCACCCTGGTATTGGGAGCTACCCCTTGTCCACCCCTCCACCCCCCACCGAGTGGGGTTAGTGGCTGGGGTGGGGTCGGGGGTTGTGGAGTAAAGAAAGGAATCTCTGGCTGGTCCCTCGAAGGGAAGTCTTTGGCTTGATGGTGGTGGCTTGGTCGTGGCTGGGAGCACAGAGGCCTTCTACGGGAGATTAAGGCTCTGTAGGGGAAGGCCTTCTCCACAGCTCCCCGCAATGGATCCTAGTGAAAAAAGGCAGTCGATGGTTTTAAGGCATTGTCCTGACAGAAAGTGGGTGAGTAAAACCGTACCCTCTTTGTCAGGGTTTGCAAGGAGGAGTGTCTGGGAAGGAAAGCTTATAGGCTAAGACCTCCGGGCCTTTAGGTACCTCATTAAAATGGAAATCTGTCTTGAGCCTACATGACCACACATCCTCTACGGGTGGAGAGGCTTTGGGGCATTGCATGAGTGACTGATGGGCACAAATCTATGGGGGGGGGGGGGGCTCTGCTAGTGACAGGAGCCTGGTGCCCAGGAACAAGCAAAAATGCCTACCATCCCTTCACGGTCTCCGGGGTTTCTGAGCCTTAGCTCAACTGGGAACAAGGCTACCTTTCACAGTCCCACAGATTATTATATCAAAAGTACTCCCCATGATACCAACTTTAAATAGCTGTTGCTTAAGGAGACAAGGCACGTGTCACAAAGACCCTTAGTCCTTACCTCTTCTAGCCTCTCCCACCCAGTCCCAGAGAGAGGATGTTTTAGGTTGGCAAGCCAGAATTGTGGGAATGTGTGACCTTAGAGAACATAAGATGACCTCTGAAAGACCTTGCTAGAATAGCATGCTGAGGACCTTCAGCGAGAAGGTCGTGAGGAGCACTCCCTTCCTAGAATGTCCCAGCAAAACAAGCTTTGCAAGAAAGCAAGGCCAGTGCAGGTAATGGCCAAGAATGTTTCAGGTCCCTCTTCTGTTGACTAAGACCTCACCTCGCAGTGGTGGCACACGCCTTTAATACCAGCACTTGGGGGGCAGAGGCAGGAGGATTTCTGAGTTCGAGGCCAGCCTGGTCTACAGAGCGAGTTCCAGGGCAGCCAGAGCTATATAGAGAAACCCTGTCTTGAAAACAAACAAACAAACAAAGACCTCACCTCACCCAGGGCCATCAATACAGCATAAGGAAGGTCAAGAAAAGACACTTGCCTCTCTGGAAGGGAAAGGCTAATTACTATTTCTAAAGCGGGGACGAAAAGGGACCAACAATGGGCTTAAATCCAGTCTTTATTTGGGGTCACCTCTACCCCTATTGCGGGATGTCGGATCAATAACCTCATGCTTACTGCATCGATCTCTGTCTCTGTGTTTCTGTGAATGAGACATCCCGGACATAAGGCTCATCGGGTCTTACAGAATGAAGTGAAAATGCAGGAAGTCAGCCAATCACTCGCTGGAATTCAGAGAGGAGATTCAAGGCTACCAAGCTAGGTGTGATTACAGGAGCCAGGCATCTTAATTATCAAACTGAACCCAATATAAATATGAAGTTTTATTATAGAATTTAAATAATCACACATAATCCTAGCTGAAGGTCTGAGAAGCAATTACAGTTTAAATTCTCAATATACAGAACCAGAAAAATTGGGGGTTAGATGGAGTTTTCATCTGTTAACAGAGAATAAAATTTAACTTGTTTAAGAGAAAATTACATTTATTTGGAGATAACCTAAGGAAGGAGATCTTTGAACACCAGGCCAGCTTATGCAATATACTGACACTATTCCAAACCAACCAACCAATCAAAAAGGCAATGAGCTCTCATGCAAGCAAGGTTTGGGTATAACCTGGGTCTCCTAGTTGGCAGAATATAATTTAACAGTCCAAAACCTCAGGAAACTTCCTTTGTCCTCGTTCGCAGGTCAGTGTGCCTGGGGGTGTGGCCATCTGCAGTCTAGGAAAAAGTGCAGCTGACCCAGGGACCTGTCAGCAATCCAATGCTTCTGTGATTTCTTGGCTCCTCTTGATGTGCCCCAAAGCATTGCTACTCCATTTTTATTTGCTTCCTTGAGCCATTTTGCTTGTTTGTTTGGTTGGTTGGTTTGGTTTGGTTTGGTTTGGTTTTTTGAGACAGGGTTTTTCTGTGTAGCCCTAGCTATCCTGGAACTCACTCTGTAGACAAGGCTGGCCTCAAACTCAGAAATCTGCCTGCCTCTGCCTCCCAAGTGCTGGGATTAAAGGTGTGCACCACCACACCTGGCCCTCCTAGAGCCATTTCAATACGCGGGAAGAATCTTGCCGGTTCTCATACATTTGTTCAACAGGTTCCAGGCATGGATTTTCAACCAAACCAACTGGCAGACCTTGCTCCAATGTACCTTACATTCTGTAAAGAGGTTTTAAAAGAAGGTGGAGTGATAAAAAAATAAAATCAACAGGGTGGGATGTATCTCAGTGGGTAGAGTGCTTGCCTGCCTGGCATGCACAAAGCCCAGGGATTGATAGCCAGAACCATAGTCCATGTGGTGGCACACACCTGTAATCCCAGCACTCAGGAGGCAGAAGCCTCAAGGATCCTAAAATCAAGGTCATTTTGAGTTAAGTACTCAGTGAGTCCAAGGCCAGCCTGGGATACACACGACCCTATCCATAAATGAATGAATGAAGTCATACTTTGTACCTCTGAGGGGTTTTGTCTGACTTGCTTTTCTTCCCTCTGCACACTAGATTCTGTCCCTCCTGCTCTTCCCAGGACCAGATGGCTGGCAGTCCCTTTTCTCTGCCACCACCGGTGCCGGTCACATTGATGGACTTAACGTTTCTCCTCCTCCAATCAAGATGGTCGCAAGCCTTGGAATTCCCCTCAGCCTAAGCCAACTCTAATCACCTCCCAGATCCCCTTTAGAAGATCAGCAATTACAAACTCCCTTTCTGCCCCTTTGAGAAGACGGAATTCTCTTCCCTGCCTCCTGCCAGTTTTACAAGGTAGCAGGACCTGGGAGCCATCTTATAAGTGTCATCCTCTAAGGGCACAGAAGCCCTCCCCCTGGCTTCTGATGGTAGGGAAGGTACTGCCAGATGCATAAACACTCCCCTGCCACACAGGAGCAGATCTATTTGTCCTTTGAATAAACATGGACAGCCCTGCACACAACCCAGGTGGCTTCACACACTTGAAAACTTCCTTGCAGCTCACCCCAACCTTCTACTTTAGTGGTGTCGAGTCCAGTCTTCTTCCCTCTGCCCTCTTTCCGTTCCCAAAGGGTCCCCTTTCCTTCCTTGCAGCATCTTTCTAGGTAAAAGCCTTGACTTACTATGGCTGGACTTGTTTCTCTTAAACACTCCCCACCTTCCTAACCCATAACTCTCATTCTCTCGGACCTCTTCCTTCGTGGGGAAGGATTCCTCAAATACACTTTGTGCTCCACTACACCTCCCATGCACTCCATAACCTTCTAGGATGTAAACCTGACATGGCAGGCTTTGTCCATTCATCCTTCACGATTTCCTGAAACAAACCACAGGTTTTACAGTGAGATTCAGATCAGCTACGTATGGATAAAGTCATTCGACTTCTTAGTCCGTTATTACTCAAAAACCTGGAGTCCCTCCTTCCCTCCCTCTCCCTCTCCCTCCCTTGCTCCCTCCCTCCCTTTCAGCAGCTGCCGGTTTGTTCCAAAGTTCCCATGGATGCTCACTGCCAGCGTGGTAGAAGCCCTGGCTTGGTTTAGGTGACCACATCTTCTGTCATCATGAGTGACCACTGTTGTCACAAAAGAGGTTGAGGGGAAGGGTGTGGCTCACTGGTAGAAGCTTGCCTTAAATATACAAGGCCCTGGGTTCCATGCCCAGCACTGCATAAAAGAAAAAACGAGGTTGCATTCCCCACTCCCTTCTCCCCTCTTCCTCTCTCTACCATGAGATGACACACCATGGGTTCCACCACATGACAACAGGCCACCCTTACAATCAAGTCTAAAGCACTTCAAGTGTGAGTGAATTCAGATCAGCTGTAGGTGTCTATGTGCTCATTTATACCAAATGCTTCTAGATAACCATGCAGCCTGAGATCATAGCAATATTTCCACTTTAAGGATAGGGCCTTGGTGTAAGAATTCCAAACCCTCTACCATTTCAGAGAACAGTTGTGTGTGTCGATATTATATATAGTTATTTAATAGAAAACAGGCCTCAGTTCTGAATGGCTGTGAGTTCTTCTCTGATCAGTCAAGAAAGACACTTGCAATAGACGAATCCTCAGATATTTAATAGAGCGACTCTTTTACTGCACACAGGTGACCTGGGTGACACTAATAGTTGACTGTCTTGGCAGGCTTGGTTTCCTCAATCTCAGAAGACAGCCATCGGTAGGTACGATGCCGCCGTAGCACCTCAATAGACTTGAGCTCCAGTGGTGTGGGCTGAACACCAAGATCTTCCAGGCCAGGCAGGTCGGTCGGCATCACGTCTGAGATATGTATCTGTGACAAAGGGACACAGAGAATGCTGAAACAGAGTGCCACCCCTCAGACCCCCAAGCTGGCCTGAGGCTCATCCCTGAGGCAAGGGTCGTCAGAGACCCCACAACAATCTTTGATTCTGGAACTCACAAAAGCAGAACAAATAGAGATCATTATCAAAGGCCTGAGGCAGGTCTCCCATACCCCAGAACCACAGGACAGAGACCCTGAAAGAGCAGCTCCACAGGCACATGTGCGCAGAGCTGAGCCCAGTGAACGGGGCAGGAGCTATCTCTCCACCTAGAGATTCAGATAAGAGCTAAGGTAGGAGACCTCTGCACCCCCATTTTCTTATGCTGGATCCCTGGGCTATAGCTCTCGATTTCAGTTCTAACTTTTTGGTCTGGTTTAGGGATTCTGACACAGTGTCTCACACTGGAACTCCTAGGAACCCACTATGTAGCCCAGGTTGACTCAAACTTGTAGTACTGCTTCTGTCTCAGCCTCCCAAGTGTTGGGACTGCAGTTATAACATCACGCCTAGACCCATTAGCCTTTTTTGCTCCAATTATACTCAACTATGCTCACTACAAAGCCTGAAGCCAAACCAATCTTGTTAAAGGAAGGATGGACAAGACAGCCCCGTGCATCACAAAGCACCAAAGCAGACTGCTCTGTGCATGGACCTGAAGCAGGTCCCATCCTGTGACCTCCACAAAGAGCAATGCAGAGAGGACCCCAGTGTGTTTACTGCCTGCTCTAGGGCATTCTGCAAACCAAACCCAGAGCCTGTCTGTGTATTATGTTCATACTTTCTCAGTTGTCAAGGTAAGAGCAAGTGTCCGACAACAAGGGCTCACGGCCACAGAAAGGACACCGTGGAGATGTGTCTGCTTTTAAGGCGGTCTGACAGAGGGAGGCTGTTCCCTGGTACTGGTAGCAATTCTTTGCTATGCTTTGGCTCTTAGGGAACAGTTTGGCTGCATCTCATCAACAGAAAGAAAATCTACAGTTCTCAGGCTGAGATGCTGTCATGTGCTTACTTGGCATCTTCCCAGTGAGATCTGAGTATTCAGGAAGCAGATAATCAATGAGACAAGACTTGAGAAGGAAGAGCCAGGGCTTTAGACTCAGCATACTGCAGGCAGACAAGATTGGCAGCAAGAGGCTCACTGAGAGAGGAAAGAGGACTGTTGCCTGGGTAACAGCAGGCAGAGGAGAGATAGTCATGCGCTCTGCCTTTAGTACGTAGCAAAGTTCCAATATTACTAGAAGCATGCTCCTAATGATGGGCAGGAAGGCGGGCATGAGGACTGACCCGACCTGGCATCTGCTGAGGGCTGCTGAGGGTCGGTCCCTTTATCATCTAACACAGAAGCCATTTAGTCAAGCACAATTCAAATCTCACTTTCAGTGAACCAAAATTACATATAGCTCAAATCTGATGTCTGCAGTCATGGTAGCCATATATCAAGTCCTTCCCATCACACACGGCTCCTGGCAATGTGCTGGGACAGACGCAGAGCACCCTGAGCACTGCAGGGTGGGGCAATGATGGCTTAGGAACCAAAACTGCAGGGGATCACTCCATGTCTTACACGCACAGCACAGAAAGGGCCATCACAGAGGCGAGAGTTCAAGGACAGAACGTAAGTTTGCAACAGCAAGAAACAGCACAGGTCTCTGGTCCCTGAACGGGAGAGGTGGAGTAAAGATCAGCACACGTTCCCAGTCAGCCTGGGCTGCACAGTGAACACAGCGAGACCCCATCTCAAAATAAAGCAGAAAGCGCCTGGTAAGATCTAAAGAAAAAAAAGCAGCTTGTAGTTCCATTTACAACATCCCTATGTCTGCGTAGTTCCACATAAAACAATTCACGACGGGAGTGATGGCAGCACGGCCTCCAGCAGCAGCAGCAGGCAACTGGGATGAATGTAATTTATAAACAGAAGTGAGAATGGCTGAGGCTGTGACCCCGGCAGGACAGACAGCAACCAGGAAGAGAGGTCTGCAGGAACAGGGCCTCCAGCACAACCCAGTGTGAGAAGGGAAAGGTAGAGAACAAAGCCTGGGCCAGGCACAGGTGCTAAGACACCATTTCAAAAGGAAGAAATGTGGCCCTTCAACAAACACTGCTCACAGCAGGAGCGAGGTAAGGTCAGAAAACTGAGGGGTGGCAGCGTGGGGTCATGGGTAGCCTTGGAAAGCAGTTTCAGGACAGAGGAGGATACAATTGAGATCGAAATGGATTAAACAAAGAATGACACAAGAATCTACTGGGATCAGGTACAGAGAGCTCTTTGGCAGTCAGCTTATGAAGGGAAAACCAGGCATGGTGGCATACACCTGTAGTCTCAGTACTTAGAAGCAGAGGCAGACAGGTTAGGAATCCAAGGCACCAAACCTATAGAGTGGGTTTGTAGCCAGCCTGGCCTAGAGACCCTGTCTTAAAATAACAACAGAACCCTGAATAGTTGTAAGGGAACGCAACAAATAGCAAAATGGCCAGAGGGACCTGGGAAGGAGAGTGTGGCCTCAGTAAGGAAAGGGCGTGGGGGCTATTATGCATGTTTGAATGCGGACAAGGATGACCTCACAGGGAGAATATACTAAGACGGTGAAACAGTATGAGAATGATGAGTATGTGTGAGCCAAAAGCAGAACAGAAGGGCTAGCCTCAGCCAGGAGGACTTCACCACACATAGAAGCCCTGCAACTGTCCAAGGCAGCCAACCAAACCGATCTGACTCCTCCTCCTCCACAGGGCTCTGCCTGGTGAGACGCTTGCTCTGCCTGACTTACCCGTTCCACCTTGTCCTTCGTCGTCCAGGGCTCAAATGGACTCATCCCAAAGAGTTTGCCAATCCAGCTGCAATGGAAGTACATGCGGCACGTGTGAGAGGCGTCTGGGCTGGGTTTCAGCCTACTGGACCCCCAGGAAAAGAGGGACTGCTGTACTCGAGAACTTGCTAAGCTTGTCACTGTTTTCTGAGAAAATAACAACTTCCTGGCTCTACTACCTGTTGTGGAGACAGAGCTAACTCACCCTCCCCGCCTCCTTTGCCTGGATTTTTAAATCAGAGACTCAAGTATGCCAAGCTGGCATCAAGTCACTAGGTGGCTGACAGTGACTTTGAACTCCTAATCCTTCTGCCTCTCAAAAGCTAGCATGTGCCCCCATGCCTATCAGCTACAGCTTTGGGGAGAGGGGAGGATGCTAGGAAAAACTACAGACCTCACAGAGCTAGGCAAGGACTCAACCACTGTGCAGCACTGTCACAGCCTTCTACCTAAAGCTTTGTAAAAAAGATTGATTTTTTTTTTTTTTTTTTTTTGAGACAGGGTTTCTCTGTGTAGCCCTGGCTGTCCTGGAACTCACTTTGTAGACCAGGCTGGCCTCGAACTCAGAAATCCGCCTGCCTCTGCCTCCCAAGTGCTGAGATTAAATAGGCGTGTGCCACCACGCCCGGCGCTGATTCATTTATTTTATGTAGATAAGTACAAGGTAGCTGTCTTCAGACACACCAGAAGAGGAATCAGATCCTGTTATAGTGATTGCTGGGAATTGAACTTAGGATCTCTGGAAGAGCAGTCAGTGCTCTTTAACTGCTGAGCCATCTCTCCAGCCCTAACCTCCAGTGGAAAGAACATTCTTGTTGCTAAAGTAAATCATGACAAAGGAAGCCTTAAGTGTGCTCCGAATTTCACAATATATAAACTCCTAATTACAGCCAAGCCCTCCTACAAGCCGCTCCACACTAACATCATCTGGACTATGCAACATCCTCATTGGGCCACACCACTGATGTCTGCCAACCCTGGCCTAACTCCCACCTCCATGTGCAGTATCACAGCGCGTCCCTGCCTCCTGGTTTCTAGCCCTCTACACTACTAAAGCTGGTGTCCCAAATGACTCCATGGTTTTTGCTCTTTACATCAGCTGATTTTTCATTAGTGTGCCAGCCCACAAATATTACTGGAGGGGCCTTCTGTGCACCAGGCATGGCAGCAGGCAGACAAGCATGGGAAATAGCTCAGTAACCTCAGACTCGGCTGGATTTGGTTGTGCACACCTGCCTCTCTCTTCTCATCCCGCACGGGGCAGCCTCGCTCCTTCACCTGGGTGTTCTTACTCCACATGCACAAACATCTCCAAACACTGGTCAGAGCACCTTGTACTCCCACCTCCATGTGGCTACCCACATACTCCCCTCTGAATGGAATTAAGTTTCCCCTCAACTTGGAGCAGTGTCTTTTGAAATATATTTCCAATGCACTTGGGTACAAAGATTGAAAACTCTGAGCCAGCCTGAACCGGTTTAGGTGCGCACAGAGTAAGGTCAAGTAAACTTTTAAGAAGAACCTATTTACCATCTTACATCTATGTAAAATTGGGCTTACATGTGACTAAAATCACTTGCATTATGAAAATAAACATATAGAAAAATGATTATATGAACTAATCTGCCAATAAATAAAGAACTTCCCTAGCTAACTCTCCTTAGCAACCAACTCCTCCTTCTCTTGAGCCTCATAAAAGGAATCCCGAAACAATGACTGGCATTCCCAAGGGCCTTCCCTGATGCGGCAGCTATCTATACTAAGTGCATACCCCCCAATCAGTGCTGCTTCGCTTAGAATAGTTTTGTTGCTACTTTTTCAAAGTGAGCCCTTATTTTCAACTCTTTGGATAAGAGGCCAAGAAACACCTAGCCTGGTTGCTCTGTAACAGTTCTAGATACTGGATACAGGGGTATGAACAAGAGAGTAGATTCCCCTCTTCAGAAATGCATGTTTACCTCTCCCCTTCCTAGGCGAGGACTACAGCTCAGCCATGGAATGCCTGTCTAACCTGTAAGAGGCTCGGGGTCTGATCTAGAGCCACAAACAAACAAAATCTGTAAAAAGGCCGGGCGTGGTGGTGCACGCCTATTTAATCTCAGCACTTGGGAGGCAGAGGTAGGCGGATCTCTGAGTTCGAGGCCAGCCTGGTCTACAGAGTGAGCTCCAGGACAGCTGGGCTACACAGAGAAACCCTGTCTCGAAAAACCAAAAAAAAAAAAAAAAAAAAAATCTGTAAAAAGGTCGGGTGCAGTGAGTGGTCCACACCTATGATTTCAGAATGGGCAGAGGCGGGGGCGAGGGTGGGGGTAGGAGCATTGTTTTAAATTCAAAGACAGCTGCGTCTACACAGCAAGTTCCAAGATAGTATACACAGCAAGTTCCAAGATAGCATGGTACATGCAGCCAGTTCCAGGCCAGTCGGGGCTACTCAGAGTAAAACATATATAAAATATATGTTAAACAAAACTACTTTTCCTTTCGACTTCTCTCGGTGTCTTGAAAGCCCTGCACTCAGTAGTCCTAACCTCCGGCACACCCTTGAGTGGGGACAGTCTTCCAGGGCCTTCTCCGCTGTTCCTCTGTCCACACTCCATCCATCCCTGTCTATTACATAAGTCACAGGGAGTGTTAAACGAGTGGAAGAAAGGCCACTGAAGGAGAACGCTATCAATAAACAACCTCCATCACGTCACCATGTTGTGCTGTGGGTTGTGTTAAGGGTTTTTGTTTGTGGTGCTGGGGATTGAAGCTAGGGCTTTGAGTGTACTAAGCACACACAACTGAGCTACATACCGACTGCCTAAAAACCACAAGCTGCAGGAACGTTTGCTCTGGTGTCTTAGGTGCCTAGAGCACTGCTGAAAAATGGGGACTGACTGAGTTCAGGACTTCACACTTCCCAGGCAAGGGTTTTGCCACTGAGCTACTATGCCCAGTAGGTACAAAATTTTAATCCCCAAAGGGAAGAAGTGACAGGAAGGAAGGAAGGAAGGAAGGAAGGAAGGAAGGAAGGAAGGAAGGAGGGAGGGAGGGAGGAAGGAAGGGGGCTGGAGAGATGGCTCAGTGGTTAAGAGTACTTGACTGCTCTTCCAGAGATCCTGAGTTCAAATCCCAGCAACCACATGGTGGCTCACAACCATCTGTAATGGGATCTGACGCCCTCTTCTGGTGCGTCTGAAGACAGCTACAGTGTACTTAGATACAGGGGCCAACCAGTGGGAGCAACCTTCATTCCCAGCAATCACATATTGCCTCACAACCATCAGTACAGCTACAGTGTACTCATATACATAAAATAAATAAAGTAAATCTTAAAAAAAAGAAGGAAGGGGGCTGGTGAGATGGCTCAGTGGGTAAGAGCACCCGACTGCTCTTCCGAAGGTCCGAGGTTCAAATCCCAGCAACCACATGGTGGTTCACAACCATCCGTAACGAGATCTGGCGCCCTCTTCTGGAGTGTCTGAAGACAGCTACAGTGTACTTACATATAATAAAGAAATAAATCTTTAAAAAAAAAAAAAAGAAGGAAGGAAGGAAGGAAGGGAGGAAGGAAGAAAAAGACACAGGGCCAGGTAGAGGTCAGCTTTCTCTTCCCCAGTTACACTGAAGACTGCCTTAACCAAAGAAGGGAACCTTGCCCCATGGTGAGCAGCTGGAAAGAAACAAAAGGAGAGCTGGCTGTTCCTCATACCAGCTTCCAAGCAAGACACTTCTCCAAATCAAAGCCCACGGTATTTACTGTTGCTTATTTCTACAAGATGGTAAAGACCCAACCCAGAGCTTCAGACTGCACAAATGCCCTGCCTCTACACAGACCCCAATCTGAGTCTAGGGTTTTAAATTCAATCTCAGAGTCACCTACCTAAGAGCCGGGCGTGGTGGCACACGTCTATTTAATCCCAGCACTTGGGAGGCAGAAGCAGGCGGATTTCTGAGTTAGAGGCCAGTCTGGTCTACAGAGTGAGCTCCAGGACAGCCAGGGCCATACAGAGAAACCCTGTCTCGAAAAACCAAAAAAACCAAAAAAAAAAACCAAAAACAAAATAAAACAACAACAACAAAAAGAATGACCTAAGGAAGACCTAAGAAGAAGGTTTGTTTAAGGTCATCCTTGCTCGTTAAGGCCACATACAGTTCCTTTCTTGGCCAGCATTATAGCATCAGGAGTAGCGTCAATACAAGTGTGAAGCCTGGCCTTCTCTAAAGGAAGCAGGATCCTGCTAACTGGGAAGGAATTAGAATAGTATCTCCAACCAGCCCTCCCGTGGGTGGGTACGCACGAACAGCACCGTACTTACCTATACACAAAGAGTGGCAAAGGGTAAGGGATGAAGGTCCGATGGGTCATGCCAAAGATGTACTTCACCAAGTGGAAGAGCAGGTACCGATTTGGCCTGGAAGCCCAAACAGAGTTCTTCACATTATTTGCACCCTACATTTTTTTTTAAAAATAATTAACACTTTCCTTATGAAAAAGGAAACCCACTGTAACAAACCCAGATAAACAAAGAAAAGGCACCTGTTAACAAGTGCCACAGAGAACCTGTTTTCCATACCCTCCCCTCCTTCTTCCATGTGCTGATAATGCACCCTGTTCATCGATCTTGTTCCTTTTGGGAAGGGCTCTCACTGTAGTCCCAGCTGGCCTTAACACAGGATCTTCTTGTCTCAGCCTGAGTCACCAGCATTTCTTAAATGGGGTTAGCTTTTCTTCAAGTGTTTTTGGTCATTTACAACTTTCTTTCCTCTGACAGTTTCTGTCCCTTACAATGACAAACACCAACCCCATCTTCTGAACTGTGACCCTTTCTACTTAGACAGCCTCCGTTTATCTGCAACCAGGCTTTAATAATTAATCATCACTTACATGTCAACATCTATCATAACTGAGAGCATAATGAAGATAATTCACTACAAACCTCATCTCACAAACAAAAAACCACAACAAAAGGCTCACCGTTCAAATAGAAATGTTGGTATCAGCTGGGGAAATATCACACAAACCCCTCAAGCCTTTAACTCTCCAAAGGGTTTTAAGGATGTCTGGTTTGTCCTACAGGAACAACACTAGCCTAAGCTCCCCGTGTACAGGCGCCTCCTCAGAAGGCTCCACAGCAACACATCCCAGGAAGAGTGGCCAGACTAAGCGGAGCCCTGGCTCACAGAGAAAGGGCCACTGGAGACTTCATCTTCCCAGCCTGCATCTCATGTGAGAATCATGGTCAACAGATATCCTCAGCGAGCCTGCCTCTGAGACTTTCTCCACTACACTTGTCAGCCAGACCCCTACAGAGGTTAAAGTGAATACCTGCCTTCTCTAGAGAATAAACAAACAAACAAACAAACAAACAACAAAACACACACACCAGCAAGAGAGAAACCCCCTAGTTAAGTGACCTTACCTCCCTTCTCTGGTCAGTGATTTCAAACGATACTCTCAGGTCTGCTTGCCCGTTCTTTTATGCTCTTTGAATTCTCCTCAGGAACTGACTCATCAGTCTTCTCTGACTGCTGTTCTGTGGCAAGCCATCCTTGCTGATGGCTGATACGCTGCTCATGCTCCAGTGAAGAGATACCTTGGTGTCTCATAACTGACTACATCTGGACATACCGTCAACTCGTCCGTTAAGATAGAAGAAACGCTTGTTTGTACGGTGGCTAAGCCCTCTGCTTGCACTTCCTCACAACTCTCCTCCATTCTCAATGACCACTCCTCTGACTACGCTGTCCCTAGAAACATTAACAGTCACCCCTTCACTCATTGCTCAGAACAACACACTGTTATCGTCTAAACCCTGGTGGGACCTCTCCTGCTGTGGAGTCCTCTCCCAGAACCAACCCCCCTAATATGTATCTTATCACAATTCATGTCACAGTGAGCATGGGGGGGGGCAGTTAGGACAAACTACAGGAGTGAAGTTGACTCCTTCCACCACACAGTTTCAGGCCAAACTCCGGCAGTCAGGCTTAGTGCCAAATGCCCTTACCCAGTAAGCCATCCTGCCAGGTCTCCCACCATCTCCTAATCGCCTTTCACTGCTTCTCCTTAGAGCTGGCTGCCCACTGCCTCCATGTCCTATGCTTCCAGTGAGATTCTACCATAAGCCAACACTGGCCCTTGTCTCAGAGGTTACTAAGGTCCAGAGAGAGCAGAGGTCACCACGCTGTCACTCTCCTTTACAGCATCCAGTGTCACTGTCCCTCCCTCTCCTCCAGGCTCTGCTTCACTGGGCCATGCTTTTGGGGAATTTATGCTAAATGGCTTTATTATACACAGGTGTCAAAACTAATCTACCAGCTCCACAAAAACAGAAACCTTGTCTGGATCATTCAGTATCATGGAAGATTTTACACCCTATAAAATCCACCCATTTCAAGTTATAAGTCAGTGTTTTAATTTATAAGGTTGTATACCCATCAGCATAATCTAGCCTTAGGATGTCTTTCTTAACCTCCACCTTCATGCCCATTATGTTAACCTGGTTTTGTAAAGACTGCCCTTGAACTTCTGATTCTCTAGAGTGCTAGCATTTTAAGTACATCACTATGCCTACCTTACATTCGCACCAGCACCAATATGCAAGATTTCCTATTTTTTCCACATTGCCATGATCATTTATTATCTCTCTGTGATATGCTCCCTCTTTGTGACTACAAAAGACTTCAACCATCTTAGTATGTATTTTAACATTCATATTGCTTTCCTCACTGACATTTCTGTTTTTAGTATAATGTGTCCTTGCCGGCATGTATCTCTTCACACCACGTGCATTTCTGCTGCGAAGAGGCCAGAAGAGGATATGGATCCCTAGGACTGGAGGTACAGGTGGCTGGGAGCCATCATGTAAGTGCTAGAAATCAAACTCAGCTCTCCAGGAGGAATGTGCTCTTCACCACTGAGCCATCTAGCCAGGTCTGCTCCTTTCATTTTTAAATGGTATTATTTGAAATGCATAAGTTTCAAATTCAGGTGAGTCAAGCTTAATTTTTTTCCTTTTATGGATTATGCATCTGATGACATAGCTAAAAACATCTTGTTAAACCCTGACCTAGAATTGTTCCACTCCAAGTATTTATAACTCCAAGCTTGCATTTATTTCTTTTCTTCACATAGAACAGGAGGCAGAAATCCAAGTGTAGTTTCCAGAGAGTCATTTGTTGAAAAGATTGCCCTGTCCCCACTCAGGTGCCTCGTTTGTCAACAGTCAATGGTCCAGAATTATGGTTTGGATCTGGGCATAGTGGAGAGTTAGAATCCCAGCAAGAGCACAGGAGCTGGAGTATACTAGCCTTGACTGCACAGTGGGGCCTAGAGCAGCCAGGCTACCTAGGTGGCAAGACCCTGTCACAAGCAAGCAAACAAAGGTTTGTTTCCGGACTGCTGGTTCTGGTTAACTGATCTGCCTATAAGTTCAGCATAAATTGTCTTGTTCCTCAGAGCTTCTGAGCAGGCTTTATAATTGGGAGAGTCAGGAGTTTAGGCTATTACCACTTTATATTGTCTTTGTAATACCATTTAAATTTACAGTTTATCAATTCCTACAAAAGGCTTCTGGGATTTTGACAAGATTCAGTCTACAGACCAATTTAAGGACAACTGCCATTTTAACAATATTGGTATTTCCAATTCATGAATTTGGAAGGTCTTATATGTATTCTTTATTTTCCTTTCACAGTGCTTTTAGGGTGCACGTCTTACTAACTTTCCCTAAGTATTCTATTTTTTATGCTACTGTGAAATGCTTTCCTTTGGTGTGTGTACAGTGTGGGTGGATACACTTGCCTGTGGGTGTACCTGCAGTACATGTGTGGAGGCCAGACCTCCTCTATAACTCGACACCTAATTTTTTGAAGCAGAGTCTGTCACTGAACCTGGAGCTCATAGACTGAGCTGGCTGGCTGGCTAATGAGCCCCGGGATCCTCCTGACTCCCCAGAGCAGGGGTCACAGGCCTGCTTGGCTTTTTGTTTTTCTTTTTACTTGTGTGTCTGGAGATCAACTCAGGTGTTGCTTCTTGCTAGCAAACTCTTAACAGGCTGAGCTATTTCCCCGGCCTGTAACATCTGCTTAATTCTATCTGCATATTGCTTACTTGATAGTACATAAAAATTGATTTTTATATTGATCTACTTTGTGTCTTTACTGAACTTGTTTATTAACTTTCAATCATGTATACTTGAGTGAGTGTGCATGTGTGTGTGTGTTTTATAGGTCCTTAACTGATGGATGACAGAATAAAGCAAGGTGATTAATACTACCCGATATTTGGGAGGAGTGGGGGAGCTGGCTCAGTTGGTAAAGTGTTTGCCACACAAGCATGACCTGAAATCAGATCCCTAGCACCCATGTCAAATAAGAAGCTGGCACAGCACAACACACCTGTGATGCCGGGAGGTAGACGAGCAGATCCTGGGCTTTTCGTGCAGACAGTCTAGCTCAATCAGTGAGCTTAGGAATTAAAAAAGGCACATCTCCAGTGCAGACACCTTCCCCTACCGTGAGCTTTGTTTTATTGTTTTTAAGGCTGGGTCTCACTGCATGCTCAGGGTGCCCTCAAGCTCATTATGTACCTCAGGTTGGTCTTCAACATGTGCTGATCCTTCTGTCTCAGCTTCCCAAGTGCTAGCATTACAGGTGAGAGTCACCATGCCTGGATTCCTTGAACGGTTCATCAAAAAGTGGAATCCCCAGACAGGAGCCCACAGACCAAGTGCTGACTGCTTAGAGTAGTGTAGGGCAGTGGTTCTCAGACTGCTAACAGATTCATGTATACTCAGGCAGGTCCTGGGTTCCCTCAACTGCTGAATGTGAGTGCCAGAAGCTCCACTTCTCTGAATGACCTCCTCAGGAAGAACTGGTGTTATAAGCTACCATCTTCTTTCCACAAAAATCAACTCTAGGCACTTACCCAGTGAAGGCAAAGGTTTTTCCTACGGCATCTGGATCCTTAGTCGCATTAACAATCCCCTTGGAAACATCTGCAACCTATACAAATAATAAGACATGTTTAGGCAGTTCCTGAACTGGGACATCAGACCTGGAGAACATGGCCTGTAACATCAGTTACCTAGGAAGATGAGGTGACAAAATTTAAGAAAAGGCCAGCTGGTTTACACTCTGAGTTCAAGGCTAGCTTGAGTAACTTGGTACAACCTGTCTTGATTTCTTTAAATCGGGGTGGTGTTACTGAGGTGAGAATGTAGCCTAGACATAGAGTGTTTCCCTGACATTCATGTTGTGCTGCGTTCAACCCCAGGACCAAACACAAATAGGCAAACAAACGTATACAGAGAGATGGAAAGGGAGGAAGAGAAAGAGAGGAAGGAAAGCAGGTGCCTGTCGCAGGGGATGCAACAGAAAAACAATGACATCCTCTCTTCTCAGATTCTCTGCTATGCAGGCGTTCGCACAATCAGGTTCAAGGCTCAACCAGGTACTGTCCTAGTCAGAAGTCTCATCTAGTCATCCCAAGGCCTTGACCTGGCCAGGCCATCAGCTTCCCATGCCATCTCTTAGGCTTGTGTCCACTCTGTCCTAAGCCACCAGATCTAGTGACTGAACCATACAGAGCTGCTCATGTTCTGCCATTCTGGCTTTCACAGTAGGAACTGTGCACGGGTTTAGAACAAGAGACACAGAATCCACAACCAGTGTTATTTACAGTTCTAGGGAACATCTAACAACTGTACAGAATTTTAGTTGTCATGGAGGAGCAGGTGTGGCTGTCTCTGGTACCCACTGACTAAAGGACAGAGTGGCTGCTCTATATCCCACAATGAGGAACTGAAGAATTATCTGGTCCCAAACATCAGTGTCACTTCTAGCAAACAGTTAGTTTTTATGTCAGCTTGGCACAGGGTAGCCTCGTCTGCAAAGAAGGAATCGTAATTGAGAAGTGTCTCCATAAACTGGTCTGTAGACAAATCTGTAAGGCATTTTCTTGACTGAAGATGATGTGAGATGACCCAGCCTACTCTGGGTGGTGCCACCAGTGGCCAGGTGCTGAGGTATGTGTAAAAGCAGGCTAAGGCAAGCCATAGAGAGCAAGCCAGTAAGCAGCACACCTCCATGAACTCTGCATCAGCTCCTGACTACAGACTCCTGCCCTCGCTTCCCTGAGCGATGAGCTTACACACTATAAAGTGAAATAAACCCTTTCTTCCCCAACTTTCTTTTGGTCATGGTGTTCTGTCACAGCAATAGAAATCCTAACTAAGCCAGAAACACTGGTCTAACCCAGCCCACCCAGTAGAGAACCAAACTTTCTCCTTCACCTCTGGGCCCCAGTATGTACATCACCTCTATGTGAAACAGAGCCCCATGCCTATCAACTGTGAACCGCCCAAAGCTGGATTTCCTGGCCTCCGATATGATCACTTAAAATTCTCTCCCTCTCCTAGAATTTATCACGTTGAATAATAACTGTCATTTACCTGAAAAGAGCTCGAGGACAAAAATGTATGTCTGGCTGGTTATCCTCTATGTATGCCCAGTAACACAGTGTCAGAACACTGTACACACCCCGAGACGTGCTTAAGCATTTACTGACTTAAGGCATCAGAGCAGTGGAACAGGCCCGCAACCTTGGTTACCTCAGAAGATGAGGCCTGAGGTATCAAGTTGAAGCTCTGGTTGGGACACACATTGAGTTCAAGGCTTGCTTGGGCAACTCAGTAAACCTGCCTCAATTAAGCTTCCATAAGTGGAAGGACAACTGAAGACACTGAGAAAACATCCACCTCTTAGGTAAACTGAGGCAACCAGTTAAAGCAGGTTGACAAAGGAAAGAACGAAGTCTGTGGGTGAGAACGAATCCAGTCACACCCCTTCCTAAGCCTGCATGCAAGGTACTTACATACACCGGCTGCTTCACTGTCTTAAAGCCCAAAGAAACGAGAGGCACAGCAAGAAACCAACGATAATCTGGAAGAAGAAATGAGAACCTGTTCTGAGAATGTCTACAGAATGCTTACAATGAAAATAATGGAACAAATACAGCAGACTCTCGGGGGTCTGGACTCAAGAAATAAGTAAGTAAAAAGGGAGCTGGGTTGAAATGGCTCATAATTCAACAGAAGACAGACAGACAGGCAAAAGGGTTGTGATGCTCTAAATAAACAGATAAATAGGGGGTGGGTTATAATGGTGCACACTTTGATCCCAGCACTTGGGAAGCAGAGACAGAATCTCTGCATTCCAGGCCAGCCTAGTCCACGCAGTGTTACCTCCCTGTTTCAGCAAAGGGTTTGGGGGGGCTTCCTGAGTACGATGCAAAGTGACAACTGCCTCACCTTCCCACCATACCTTCCCCACCACAGTGGACTGTAGTCCCACAAAATGTCAGCCAAACTAACCCCTCCTCACCAAGGTGCTTCCTGCCAGGTACTCAGTCCCAGCAAGGAGAGCAGCGGCAGGTCCAGCTTCTTCCTGTCCACATCTCTCCAGTGCCCTCCAAGCTCCTTTCCCCTGCCCACTGCACAGCCCAGTGCTGCCTCTACCTCCTCCAGTATTGGGTCAGCATTTTACTTCTCCAGACACAGGTCTGCCTTAGTCTGTTCAGTTTGTCACAATAGAATACCAGACTCAATGGCTTAAAATCCCAAATTGTATTTTTCTCGCAGTCCTGGTGGCTGGAAAATCCAAAGCCACGTGTCAGCAGGCCGTGGTGAGCCTCTCTTTATGGCTTGTAATGGCCATCTTCTTCCTGTGTCCACAGGTGCTTACTTCAGTGTGTGCACACAAAGACTCTCTCTCCTTGTAAGGCCACCAACCCAGGTCATCAACTAGTTCCTAGCCCTTACAAGGTCAGGGAGCCTCAATGACCTCCACATCCCCTTGTCCACACATCAGGAGTTAAATTGTCAACATAAAAAGAACTAGCAGGTGAAAAACTCTATATTATATATTGTATATCATAATTTTAAAAACAAAGTGGACAGATTTCTAGATGGCACAATCAAGAGGGAGATACAGGGAAATACCAAAACTGCATGAACACATGGGTACAGCCAAACAAAGGAATACTATTCAGCTACACAAGGAAACAAGTCCCTAAGAGTCGGACAAATCCTGAATGCATACAAGGGAAAGAAGTCAATTTGGAAAATGATACAATTCCCAAGTCAGTAAAGAGACCAGTGGTTTGCAGGTGTCCAGGATGGCGTAGGGAAGGGCGTGTACAACTCAAGGACTTGCTACTACCTTGCCAAGGTCACTGGGTCACTGCGGTTTAAACTTGGAAGTCCATGCTCTGGGACAAGCATGACCATTGCCTGCAGCAGCTGCAGGGAAGTCGAACTGCACAGTCTCCCCCAGCCCCCAAATCCCTGACACACATTTAACTGGACCATCATCGCCCAGAAGCAGAAAGGACTCTTGCTGGTGATGAAAATAAACCCTGAAGTAGAGGCAACCGAACAGGAATTAGACTCTGTCTGGGAGCTCCAGGGCACTGCCCACTGATGCTCAGCTCACACTGGGTTAGGCCGCCAGCAGGCCTCTCTCTCTTCCCAGAAGAAAGATACAGCAGGCCTCTCTCTCTTCCCGGAAGAAAGGTACAGCAGGCCTCCCTCTCTTCCCGGAAGAAAGATACAGCAGGCCTCCCTCTCTTCCCGGAAGAAAGGTACATACTTGCAAAGTGATTGAGGAATCTGTCCTCCCTTCCGAAAATGTCAGATGGCCGTATGATGATGGCTTCAGGAAACACACTTCTCACTTCCTTCTCTCCCACTGCCTAAACCAAAAATAAAGCATTCTCAGTGCACAGGACTCCCTGTCCCCCCTCCCCCATCACACACCGCTCACATCACCCAGGCCCGATGTTCATTAGGTAACCACAATTTCAGAAGATAATCATATTAGTCACAAAACACACACACAAACACACACACAAGAACAAACACACACCCCACCCCAGAACTTCTGCTGAGGTTCTTTGTTGCAGGATATTTGATCACACTATGAACCCGAGATCATATACTGGAAAAACCTGTCTCTAGTTGTGGTGTAGCTCAGCCTTAGCACACACCTTTAATCTCAGAGTGTTGCTGGATATTTGATTACATTATGAGATTCTGTGCTGGAAAAACCTGTTCATTGTAAACAGGATTAAGTAAAGTCAACTATACAAGAGGAGGAGCAAGCGACCAGGTGACAGGAAGTGAAACAAAGCACAGAGACTGACAGGAAGTCAGGACGGCTAGAGAGACACACAGGAAGTATACTTCTGGAGAGACATTCAGTTTGACGGGTTACTAAGACAGTGTGGAGAAGGGGCTTGTTCCTTCTGAGATGACGGCTGAGAAGGATGGTCACTTGGGGGCTTTCTCTGCCTCTCTAAGCTAGCAGGCTTTCACCCCGGCATCTGACTCTCCCGTCTTCAGTTAGTAAAATCACACGCTTGAGATTTTGTTTTAAAAACAATAGTTCTTCCTATTCTTATGCTAGGGAACCCACAATGACGGGGAAACTGGAGTATGGTGTTTCCAGCCTCCACGTTCTTCCTCCTATTTGCAGATTCTCTGCTTTGTGTCAGTAACCTAGCAGCCTACCACAGAAGTCAGTGAGGTGGCAGTGACAGCGGCCTCCTTCACTGCCTACGAAATCTGCCTCCTCCTCTCCACCAATTCCTTCTCTCAATGTAAACAAGGGAGAGCCTCCACCCTATAAAATATAAATTCAGCTTCACTACAAACTCTTTCTGCTCCTACCTCCTCCTGCCCTCCTTTTTTCCCTAGAAAGCTAAAGAAAACTAGGTCCACCTTGCTGCACTACCACCAAGCGCCAGCTCACATTCACTCACTTTGACTCTGGATTCTGTCTCAATAACTACAGTACCTGATCTGAAACTCTTTTTGATAAGATCACTGATATCAACAGATCTGACACTGCGGTTCTCTTGGCTGTTCAAAAACAATACCTTGTCCCGCCCCTGATACTGGTTTCTCTAACACTGATCTCTTCCAGCTTCCTGACAGATACACCACTGCTCAGTCCTGGCCAACTTTGGAATCTGCAAGTATCCCTCCTCTACCACACTGGAAGCATTTGCATGCCTCTGTCCCATTCAGAGCTCTCTTCTCAGTCAACCTGTTTGCTCCCTAGGCCGTCCATACCTTCCTGTTCTTCTGATTAACAGATTCTGTTGACTCTCAACTTCTAGTTCCAGCATAGATCTCTCTTCTGAACTCCAGGGTCATCAACCCTGGACAACTGGGACAATACTGAAACCCAAGTTCAAAACTGGGCCACCTTGCATTCTCTCAAGTAAAACAGTGCCTCTTACTCTGTGCTGAGTTTGGAAAAGCCTAAAGAGAGCAGAGTGAACATAACATTGGCAAATTATCATGTGCGCTTAAGCCTGCTAAGAAGCTGGCTCTAAAGCAGGGCTGACCTCCGCCCATTGAGATACGAGAAGGTTGATGTCAAGTTTTTTTCAAAAACCCCATCCAGTGTCAGGCTGGACCCTTGGTTCTCTAATGGGAGATGCTAAAGGTGTAAAAGCACTGAGTCCCTAAGAACAGCTGGAGGATAAAGCATTTCCCACCTAGATACTTCTGTTCTTCTCATGGTATACAAATGGCCTGCAGTGTGATGAGCAACCGGAAGCTCATCCACAGAGTACTCTCTGCTCTGGTTGGAACTCCAGTGAGAGTTGGCAAGGCCCCCCAGTCATTTCTGCTGGAGACCACGAGAGCTCAACAATGATGCTATCTGCAGCTGTTTGTCCTTGTACTTAAAAGCCTCCATTGAGGGATATGCCACTCCATCCAGGGCTCAGGGGTGATCAGGAATCCCAGCTGTCTCGGCAGGGTGCCCTGGCTTGATGTTCCTCTTGCTTCCCTCTCCTTTGGGCTGTCCCACTCTCCCAGCTGGATTCTGTGTGCACTGATCGGATGACATTGGCCTCTCTCTACCTGCTGCTTCCCTCTGTCCACTAACTGCTATTTACTCTTGTACTTTTGCTTCTGTATGCTTAATAAACTCACTCATTTAAACAAAAAGCACAGCTTCACACATCATTCGCTAAATCATACAAAAAATAATTTGAAAAATACTGACACCCAAATCCCACCTTCAAAGATTCTACTTGATTTGGTCTACGGTACAGACTGGGCTTTGGAGTTCTGAAAGTCTCAGTGATTCTAATGTGCAAGAAAGGCTAAGAATCACTGGCCTAAGGCCTAGCCCCACTCAAGTTTTCCTATCTTACCCAACAGTATCAACACACACACACACTCTCACGACAGCTGGCCAGCATTGCTCTCTCTCCTCCTCAACACAATATGCCTGCTCCCTTACAGCAACCGTGACATCCAGGTGACTCAGTGCATTCTAAAGAAGCCATGCTGGGTTCACTCTGTCTTCTTCTCCAATATAATATCTGGATGTATGGCCGGCTATGCTGGAAGCCAGTCCTGCGACTCTGGGAGGAAGGCAGGCCTGAAAACGGTCCCTGAAACAAGCTATATGCTTGACAAATGATGACATCAATCATAGCGAAGATTCCCTAGTGCTGGTTTTAGATATGTGAGCCTATACATTTCCTATACACTGCCCAGGGAGGTCAGAAGCCGGTATCAAACCCCTTTGGAACTGGAGTTACAGGCAGTGGTGAGCCATCTAATGGGAACTCAGATCCTCTGCAAGTACAGTCCACACTTTTAACTGCCTGGCAATCTCTACAACCCCTTACATTCAGTTCCCTGATGCTGGCAATTAACTGTTACTAGCTACAAGTACTGCTCACCTGCACCACCCCACTATCCCTGCTCCTTTGGGACATTTTGCTCCTCTGCAATGCTTCATGGAGCTGGGATCCTTTTCCTTGGTAGACTAGAAACTTAACGTAGACTAGGGTCAGGTCTGTTTGATAAACAATTGTATGCTCAGTGTCCAATATAATTTGTAACATACAACTGTCGCTTAATAGTTTTCTCAATAAACACATGCAAGGGGTCAGAGACCCAAAGCCATCATCAGGAACTCTGCTGTCCTTATCAGGATGACTCAAGACAACTTCACTGTGGCCGAAGAAATGCTGATGAGTAGACTCTGACACTAATGAGCCTGGACAAGGATACTTTAGGTCCTAGATGTACTCGGAGCCACAGTGGTCAATCCCAGACTCCAGTGGAGTTTACAGGAGGAAAAGATGAACTACGCAAAGAGCATTGTCACTAGCTCTTTCTATCATTCCCAGCCTTCGCATGGCCTAGGTGGGTCTGGCAGAAACCTGTGACTACAGAAGGCTTGGGAAGGAAAGAGGGTCCTGTAATCATGGTGGGTGACACAGACATGTCTCCTCTGGCAGGAATCAAGCTCTGTATTTCCTGGTGTTTCCTGTGCACCTCTTATCACATCTCCCCACAACCTTAAACATCTGGAGGCAGGGGATATGATCTATCCCTATTTGAAACCCTTCAACAGACCACTTAAACACAATGTCCCAACATGTGTGCAGAGGCTGGAGCCTTGGTTCAGGGATAAAGCACTTGTCTATGAAGGCCAAAACCCTATGTTCAGTGCCCAACATCAAAAACAAAACAAATCAAAACCACAATACTAGTACACCTATTCTGGAAGGACAAAGAAAAACTATTTGACTTCTCAACACAAGGTGGAGAAAAAGTCCCCCCCACCCTCCCAACCCCCGGTCAAGTTCTAAAGAGCTTCCCCAGCCCTGTGGAGCACCCATGAGTCTTCACACTAACCTTGCTTCCCGCCCTGTGGAGCACCTGTGAGTCCTCACACTAACCTTGCTTCCCGCCCTGTGGAGCACCTGTGAGTCCTCACACTAACCTTGCTTCCCGTCCTGTGGAGCACCTGTGAGTCCTCACACTAACCTTGCTTCCCGCCCTGTGGAGCACCTGTGAGTCCTCACACTAACCTTGCTTCCCGTCCTGTGGAGCACCTGTGAGTCCTCACACTAACCTTGCTTCCCGTCCTGTGGAGCACCTGTGAGTCCTCACACTAACCTTGCTTCCCGCCCTGTGGAGCACCTGTGAGTCCTCACACTAACCTTGCTTCCCGCCCTGTGGAGCACCTGTGAGTCCTCACACTAACCTTGCTTCCCGCCCTGTGGAGCACCTGTGAGTCCTCACACTAACCTTGCTTCCCGCCCTGTGGAGCACCTGTGAGTCCTCACACTAACCTTGCTTCCCGCCCTGTGGAGCACCTGTGAGTCCTCACACTAACCTTGCTTCCCGCCCTGTGGAGCACCTGTGAGTCCTCACACTAACCTTGCTTCCCGTCCTGTGGAGAACCTGCTGAGTCCCTGGTACTAACCTTGCTCCTCAAGGACTTAGAAGAACTCTTCATACTGGCATTCAGGTGTGAAACATGAATGAATCTCTCAACCCCAGCTTCCTTGGATGCCTGAGCTATTGCTCGAGGAATATTCACAAAAACATCCTCAAAATCAAAGTTTCTGGAAGAAAAAGGGGGTGGGGGAAAAGCAGTAAAGAATTCAGGAAGATTCATGATTTCAGAGTGTTTTGTACTACTTTGGTTTTCATGACAGTACTAGAATTTATAACAGTTAACTTTTTAAATAGTAATGCCTTAACTCTAAGGCAAAAGTAATTTTTCCTAAGGCTTCCGGGCCTACTCATTGTCAATACAGCTAGTTTAAAGCTTACTCCAAGTTATAAAGCCAGCATAAAAAGTCCTTTATGTTCTCAAGGAATCTTGTGACCAAGACACTTCAAGAAAACCTGACTACTCTGCCTAGAGGAAGCAGGGAAGTATTGGGGCAGGAAAGGGTCTCGTGGAACTCTGTTCCCTGAAAGTGGGAAAAAAAAAAATCAGTTACGGCAGGGCCTGGTGGCACAGACCTATAATGCTGCTTACTTGGGAAGCTGAGACAGGGGGCTCACAAGTTCAAAGCCAGGTCTTCAAAGCCAGCCTGGGCTACAGAGTGAGCCTAAGACCAACTGTGCAAACGGGCAACTTAGTGAGACCTTAGCTCAAAATTAAGAAATGTGGGACTAGGGTTATAGCTCAGTGGTAGAACAACACACCTGACATGAATAAGGCCCTAAGTTCAGTCTTCAAAATGGGAAAGAAGAAAGGAAGGAGGAAGGGAGGCAGAGAGGGAGGCAGGGTGCAAGCGAGCTTAACCGCACTTCAAGCCTGACATTAGGTAAATGATTAAGCCATTGTGTTAGTCCCTACAGGGGACAGAAAGCTGAAAAGGACCCTGTAAGTCATCAAAGATTTTAATGAACTAGGGGTACTAAGATAAATCTAAGTCAGACATTTAATAAATGCTAAAGGAGAAAAAGGTGTAAACAAAGGGCTGTGGAAATATAAGCTAAACATTACTTATGTAGGTCAGTGTGGCAGCCATGTCTGTGATTACAGCACTTGCAAGGTGGAGGCAGGAGAACTGTAAGTCTAATAGAACCACCATGGGATACATAAGACCCAATCTCAAAAGATAATAATAAAAACCTTGAAAATAACAACACATCATTATTAATAATCCCCATAAAAACTAAACCACACTCAAATCAGTACTTACACCATCTTCGATGAACTATGTGGAGCGGCAATCCAAAACGCTAGTGAGCAGTGGGGCAAGCAAATCCTACATCCTAGCTCCACCCCACATGACAGGTTCAAGCAGAGCCAACACTGGTCACTGCCAAATCCACAGCCCCAACCACACTGGCATGATGTATCATACCGCTAACATCCTCTACGCTGTGCCAATGAACCTACTTACCCACTCCTGGGGGCTGACCAAAATGACGTTGAAACTTAACCCTGAGCACCAGAAGATCCCTGTAAATGTCGCAGAACGCTAGGGCTCAGCAGCAAAGGCAGGAGCCTGGGACTTACCTGGTCTCCCACTCCCGCCCAATAAGATTGATGACCACGTTGCTGTGCTGCACTGCTTTCCTGATAGAATCTTTGTCTCGTGCATCCCATTCCTACAACAGCAGAGACCAGTCAGAGTCAATCAGACAGCACAGCTCAGCACTTAGGGCACCTTTCACAACAGTCATCTGCTCACACTCCCTGCTCACTCTCCCCTGCTCGCCCGAGACAAGGAAGTCAAAGTGCATGTCACTCATGACACCAAATGCTAGGAAAGAGGCAGGTCATGTTTAACGGCATACATTAAGTGGGTCATCCTTGGTCTTCTGGGGCCCAAGCTCACATCCAGCTCACTAAGTAGCCACTGATGGAGGTGCAGTAATTCTGTCCCCAGGGTATAAAGAAGCAAGTGTGACGTGGGAGGTGGGCAAAGCTTACAGGCAATCAATCACCGGTGGAGACAACCAAAAGGAACAGATCCCACTAGGGAACTCGGGGCTAGCTCCTGAGTTCTCTTCAATTCTTTCCCTTATTTATTTATTTATTTATTTATTTATTTATTATCATTAATTGTAGCGCTAAGAATCGAACCCAGGTCTTCAAGCATGTACGACAAGCATTTTACTAACTGCACTACATCTCCCTAATAATCTACAATGTCAGCTCTGTTTTAAAGACACAAAACCAAGAATTGAAGAAACGCAGAGATGAAAACTTCCAGGTCTTGTTGTTACTGCTGCTTTCCATAGGCTCTCACGTAGCCAGGCTAACCCTGAATGCTTCCACCTGTCCGTGTGTCACCAAGCCTGGCTCCTGTTTGTTAAGGCAGACCCTCACTCCATCCTGAATAGCCTAGTATGCACAGTGTACTCCAAGTTGACCTCAAAAATCACAAGAATCCTCCTGTCTCAGATTCCCAAGTGCTGGGACTGCAGGAATGAGCTATTGCATCTGGGACAATTTTCATTTTAGTACAGAAAATTCTGTTCTTCTCTAGCTGAGATTACTTAATTTATAGTCACACTGCAAAAGTTTATGAGTTGAGCTGAAGTCCTACATGATTTATAATCAGCTCACCATTCACTGGTCAACCAAAGGGCCCATACAATTTAACCACGCCCTTGCAGGCTCTCTTTAGTTCTCTGGGAACCCTTGGCCTGAGAAGCCTAGAGAAGGAAGAAAAACAAGGGGGGTGGGGGGCTGGTGAGATGGCTCAGTGGTTAAGAGCACTGACTGCTCTTCCAAAGGTCCCGAGTTCAAATCCCAGCAACCACATGGTGGCTCGCAATCATCCATAATGAAATCTGATGCTCTCTTCTGGAGTGTCTGAAGATACACTACAGTGTACTTACATATAATAAATAAATAAATAAGAAAAGAAAAGAAAAGAAAAGAAAAGAAAAGAAAAGAAAAGAAAAACAAGAGAGAATGCTGAGAGAGGGCTGTGCACAGCTAAGTTCATACCAACTAAGCCAAGTTCTTAGACTTCTTCCTTGTGATTCTGTCTGTAAAATCACCTTAGAATCCTACCACAAGGCACACATATAATCCTAAATGTACTTTTGGTATCTTCCACTATCCACAATTAAAAGAGTAAACACAAAATCAAGACAAGTTTATGTTCATATTTTATTTCTCCCAGTATATCAAAAATATTTCAATATGTAATAACTATAAACAAAAATATTAGCATACTAATATGATTTTTTTGTTTGTTTGTTTGTTTTGAGACAGGGTTTCTCTGTGTAGCCCTGGCTGTCCTGAAACTCAGAAATCCACCTGCCTCTGCCTCCCAAGTGCTGGGATTAAAGGCGTGTGCCATCACGCCCGGCCTATGATTTTTAATGCAGTCTTTGGAATCTGTATTTTTTTTCTTCTAGTACATCTCAATTCAGACTAGCCACAATTCAAGTGCTCTACAGCTACACATGGCTAATGTCTACCATGCAGATGCACATGTCTAGAGGAGGGGTTAGTAGACTAGAGCAGAGCCTATGGATGGCCATATCTGGCCTATAATCTACAAAGTAATATTGGAGCACTGCCACATCCAGTCCCTCACATACTGTCTACAACTGCTTTAGGGCCATAGGACAGAGCTCGGCAGCTCTGACAAAGATCCTATGATCTGAAAATTGTAAATAATCATTATCTACTGCTTTACAAAAAAGGCTTGCCGACGAGCAGAGTAGGACCTGCAAGGTAAAACAGAGGACACACTTGGCCCACTCTGGAGTTAGACTGCTGCTTCATTACACCTCCTCTCACCCCAACAATGACCTCAGAAATTAAATATAATAACATCAGAAAGTCTTACCAGAAAGGTAAGCTGGCCCAGGTCACCCATTAGACGAAGGTGCATGATGTCATATACATCACACCGATATGGTATGATCACTTGTGACCCCATTCGTCCTAAAAGATGAAGTGAACCAAGATCAACATCAATATGGCTATGTCACACAACAGTGACTTAGACAACATTAAATTCCAATATGATAGATGGATTAACTTAATGCTTAAAACAAAGTATATTCTGACACACTAACGATGCCATGACCTCACATATTATTTCCCATATACTTATTTATTCCCAAAATAAACTTATTCATTCCCATAATAATATTATATAGAGGAAGCATGAATGTCCTCACAATGCCAAGGCGGATAAAATTTATATAAATCTAAGATAGAAGTAACTTGTAATATGCTTAAAACAAAAGCGCATGGCTTGCAGTCTCGAGTCAGACAATCCTAGTCCAAGGCATGAAGCACACTGAACTAAAAGCACTTGACTTACCAAGGTGGTTGACAACATATCGACCCAGGAATCCTGTAGCCCCAAACACAGTGGCCACAACTCCACTGACAGATGAGCGGCCACCTTTCCCGTGAGGTATGACAGCATGGTGAAGCTGGCGATGGGATGAGCCACAGAACACAGATGTGGCTGCTGCAGTAATGGCAGGACCTTCAGGGAAACACCAGAGGCAGCAAACATGGCACATGTTAGCATAAAAGGTTCCTAGGAACTTGTACCTTAGGGATTTAAGTCCCGACAATAGTAAACAAATTACTATAGCATAAAATCCAGAGGAATTATATAAAGTTAGAAAGCAAATACCATGCCCTATCAAGCCACATTATCACAAGAAAGAATTTCTGGGTCAAGTTTCTGGGTAAAGTGTTTTGAGAAAGGTTTTAAAGAGGAATAACCAAGACTAGAATCCCACAAGACACACAGAACATGCACAACTAAATAGAAGTAAGAATGAGTAAGACTGGAGTGGAGTAACAGCAAGACTATCTGGACATGACTGAAGTTTGATGGCAAGTGAGTTGAGGTAATGATGTGGTTGGGGCAGAAGACTATTGGCATCTCAAAAGGAAAACAGGAAGAAAAAATGCTGGAAGCTGGCTCGGCTGGTAGGGGGCCTGCCATGAAAGCAGGAAGATTGAGTGTGAATTCCTGACACTTGCATAAAAAGAGAAAAAAAAAGGGGGGGGAGGAAAAAAAGAAAAAAGAGGAAAGAGAACAAAAAGAAAAGAAAAGGAAAGGGGAGGAAGGAAAAAGAAAAGGAAAAGCCACCCAAGCACAATGGCTGCCATGCCTTTATAACCCCAGTAACTCTCTATCTCCTATAGAGAAGTTGAGAGAAGTGGATTCCTAAAGCTTGCTGTCAAGACAACCTAGCCAACTCAGAGACTTCCAAGTTCAGTGAGAGATTCTGTCTCAAATAGATAAGTAATAGATAGATACAAAGACAGACAGATAGGGTGAAGAGTGATTAAGGAAGAAAGCAGATATTGACCCCTGACCTTCACATGCACACATATTCACATGTGCCCAAACACAAATATGTACACATGCCAGGGACCTTCCCCAGCATAGGGGGTCATTGCTGGCAGGGCTGCCTGCAGAAGAGAGAAGGATGGGCAAGGTGTGTGTGTGTGTGTGTGTGTGTGTGTGTGTGTGTGCGCACTCGGGTGTGGGCTCAAAGCTAGCTGACTGACTGACTGACTGACTGACTGACTGACTAGCAATCAGGCCGTTCCTGCTGCTCTGACTGACTACCAACCGGGTGCTTCTTTATTTATACAAGTCTCACAGAACAAAGACGGACAGTGATTATCTAAGTGGTACAGATTATGTTTGACTTTTCATTACATGTCCAGAGTTACAGTTTAGTTACAATTAGAAAATACTGGGATGGGATAGGAGGGTTCCGAAGGGGAAATGGGGAAAGGGGATAACATTTGAAATGTAAATACACAAAACATCTAATTTTAAAAAAAGAAAAGAAAAGAGAAAGAAAATACAAACAGAAGAGCTTTTATTGTTATCAGCCCTATAACTCTGACTTAACAAATCTAAAGGCTGCTCTTCCAGAGGTCCTGAGTTCAGTTCCCAGCACCCACATGGTGGCTCACAGCCACCGATAAAGGAATCCAATGCCCTCTTCTGGTGTGTCTGAAGGCAGCTACAATGTACTCATATGGAAGGAAGAAAGGAAGGAAGGAAGGAAGGAAGGAAGGAAGGAAGGAAGGAAGGGAGGGAGGGAGAGAGAGAGGGAGAGAGGGAGAGAGGGAGAGAGGGAGAGAGGGAGAGAGGGAGAGAGGGAGAGAGGGAGAGAGAGAGAAGCAAACATGTTTATTATGTGACAACCTGCTTTTAGGCTAGCAATGTTTGTAGTTTTAAAATATGCCAGACAAACAGAAAATACCTGAAACGATCTTTTCGTGAATAGAAAATACTAATACCTAACATCTGTTAGTATATGTTTCATCATCTATGCTATAAAGTAGGAAAAATTTATTTTAGTCTATCTTATTTACTTAGTTTTACTCCTCCGGGGGTGTACCGTGTACAAGCCCCTATCTTTAAACTACATTTTCAGAGAGCTGTAAGAATATAATAAGAAGAGAGCTTGAATCTGTAACCTATTCATCTGGCCAGTCGGAGTTTGTCAACTGTCTCTGTTTGCCCTTCATCAATTACAGTTTGAGTTATCTCAGGGGCAGACACCCCCAAGCAGGTTCCTGGAGTAACTGCCTCATCTAGCTATGTGCTTATCTGTGCTTAATGATCCCCAGGGCATAAAGAAGACTTCCAAATGGTGGCTAGTCTTTTTAGGACTTTCCTAAAAAGACTCAGGAAATGACATAAAACGAATCTCAGGAAAATGAAACATGATGGAGAAAGTCCCCAAGGATACACTATGCAGAGAGCAAAACCCAAAAAGCTAGAGATCGAAGGACAGTGATTGTAGCAATCCGCTCAGCTTTGCTGGAACTGTGTCAAGCAACAATGCTGGCATCACGAGTCTCGCCATTTCCAGTGGATATGGTTGTGCCCTACACATATATACTCTTACCCTAAAGAAATATCCATACAGAAAACAAGAAGATAAACAGAAGGAGTACAGTTTTGATGTCAAAAAACAACAAACAAAAAACACCGAAAATCGATCTTTAGGGAGGGGCTGGTGAGAATGCAAATGATGCACTAAGAAGCAGGGCATCCACACCCTGGGGCAGCCCTGGCCTCATCTAAAACTGTTAGAGTATCTTTATGTAATCGGGTTACTCTAGAACTCCCTATGTAGCCCTAACTGCCTTTGAACCCACAATGATCCTCCTGCCTCTGTGTCTTAAGCACTGAGGTTACAGGTGTGAGCGACCATGTCTTTCTGTCTTATAAAATCCTACTCTAAAGCTCCTTTGATGTTCATTTACAGTAAATAAAAAGACTGGGGCATAGGAACAGCTGACTCCCTAATTAGCAGCTGTTGGACTATCTCTTGCTATTCTGATTATCTGAGCAGAAGACTATCAGTCAGCCCTAATGGCAGCACCAGAAACCCTGAATATCAATCACATGGATGCCTTGGGGAAACTACATGAACCAAGCAGCCTTGACTCCTAAAAGCCCCCTCCTCGGCCAGGTTACCTCAAACAGTTTGTTTCAGATTTTTATGCTGTCACAACCCAATTCTAGATGACCCTGTACCCATTTCCGAGGTTAGAGAACATGCACAGAGGACAACTGTGACTGGTACTGAAGAGGATAGGCTGTGATTGCTCCAAATATCCCTTCTCTGCCTATCTAGCGAGTCTCCCGGGAGACCCTCTTCTGTGCTGTTTTCCCTGTAGTGTGGCAGAAGGCCTAATAAAAAACTTCTTGGGAATGGCCATGTTTTGTCTACTTTCAGTAGTGTGGGCTCAGTTGGGGACATGAAGAAAGAAGCAATGGACATGGCAAAGAAGTGGTGATGGCTTTAGCAATGGCATAAGGACATCTGACCCCAGCTTAGCGGCTGTTGGAATTTCCTGCTCCCACTACCCTAAGAACAAAAGCTCTTCTACGTGGTCTGACATGAAGCGATTTTGAGAATGACTTGACATTCTGTAACGAGTTTTTAAAAACACACTATGGAAAACTGTAAGTGAAGCGGGCATGTTTGTGGAGTGGAGAGTGGAAGGGCCGTGAAGTGTAACGACTGAATGCTTTGCCTCCCTTGATCTGCAGGAGCAAATGCATGGTTTCGATTTGAGGACTATGAACACATTCAATCACGACAGAAGAGTAAATAAACAACGCTGACAAATTCTAAGCGGTCCTTCGCTTTTCTTTCCACCCAGCTCCCGACTCTCCACAACCATCTCTCGCTGCTGCAGACCCTACCGCCTCAACCGTCATGACATCTGTGGCGCGGATTCTGATTTCCAATGCGATCACCGCCATGAAGTCAATCGATGTCCTGCCGTCCAAGCCCCCTTTCCCCTGGATAAGTATTCTCTTGGACCGCAACCTTCCCCACAATCCACGTACTATCTCGAACCTGTCAGTGTCCGGGTTCTCCTCGTCCCTCCAAGCTCCTCCAGCTCTCCGTCCCCTTCCCGAGTGCAGTTTCACACATGAGCCAAGAGTATGAGGAAGAAAAGTCATGTTCCCGTCGCGGAATGCAACCCCAAGACCCGGTCCCCGGTGACACTTACGTGACATTGGAAGCGCTCTAACAACCCGAAAGCGGATGGCGGCCGCCATCTTCTCCCACAATGCCTCACGGCCGGTGCTTCCGCCAACTACGGCAACAACGCGGGGTCAAATGGTATCTCAAGGACCTCTCTGCGCAGACGCCAACTGGGAACGGAAGTGGCAGGTTGATGGTTGATAAGAGAGACTGGGAGTAAAAGCAGAGGCGAGAAAAAGAAAAAGAGGAGGAGAAGGCAGGGGAAAATACAGTCCCGGTTTTGGAATGGGTTGTGAAGACCACCTGATATTTCCGGGGAATCTGCATTTCAGAGTTAACCAGGGACTGACTCAAGGGCATGCAAAATAGCCAGCTTTCAAAGACCCTCTTTCTATGGGCTATTACCAGAAAGAGTCAGACAGCTCTGCAGGGGTAAGAAGGAAGGGTGCCCCTGCACTCAAGGAGTTGCAGGGAGGAAAAAGGTGTAATAGGGTCTGCGTACAGTGTACAAGTGGGGGAGTTAAATAGAAATGCAGAGGCGCCCCCACCCCAAGCCCCTCGCACGCCAACGCCGCCAGGAACATCCTTTTGCAGGGCGTTAGTGTTCACTGTCCCCTTTCATAGAATGCATACTTAGATGTCTGCACCAATTCAATTCCGCTCATAGATGACCTCACCAGGGACTTCTGACCACCTTTTCCAACGCGGTGATCCGTCTCTGTGTCGTGAATTTGATTGGCTGGTGTATATGTGTTTGTTCGGTCTTGAATTTTGTTTATTGAAGCACACTCATCACTAACTGAATTATGAAACGGGAAGTTCTATTTTTGGAATTTTTGAGACAAGGTCTCCCTTTGAAGTCCTAGTTGGCTTCGAACTTGTGGTACAGCTCTGCTTCAGGTAGGAGTCACCGCCCTGGGCTGATCCGGAGATTTAGAAATGGTTTTGAAACGTGAATCTCCTGAAATGTGATATAAAATCGCATGCTATGCTTGACATTCAACATATTTTTCTTATGGAAAAATTGCTGGTGGCTTTACCCAGAGCAGCTATTTTTTAAACTGGGCCTCTTTGAGAATCTGTGTTGTTCTGGAAAGATTCACCTGGAGCCTTGGAATGTTCTGAGAAAATAGAACGATTTGCATTTTAAAATCTTTTTTCAGGCTCTGGTGGTCCATGCCTGTAACCCCAGCTCTTGGGAGACAGAGACAGGAAGATAGGGAGATTCATCAGGCCAGCCTAGGTGACCTTGTCTCATTTTAATAAAATTAAAAAACTTGATTCCAGTCATCCTCTAGATACACCTGAGTAAAAGACATGGACTTGCAAACTGAAGTTCCCAGAAAGAAGCTGCAAGTTCTGAACATTCTAGAAAGGCTGATTAATTGATTAGAAGTGTAATAATAACAATAAAAGAGAAAGGAGTGTTGCAGATCCAAGATTACCCTGGGCTATCCTTAGCCCTCTAAATAGCCATTTATTATCCATACCTTTGTGTGTGCCCTAACGTCTTTGTGACCATCACCTGAAAACGTTTTAATATTCACTTTACATCCCAATGTCTGTCCCCTCCCCTTTCTCCTCCCAGTTCCCCCTCACGAAGATCCTACCCCCATTCTCCCCTTCTCCTTTGAGAAGGGGGAGTTCCCCTCTGAGTATCACCCCCTGCCCCCACACATCTAGTCACTGCAGGCACATCCTTTCTCACCTCACCGAGGCCAGACAAGGCCAAGACAGCCCAGTTAGGGGCATGGGATCTACAGGCAGGCAGCAGATTCAAGGACAGGTCTCTAGTTGGGGAAACCATATGAAGACCAAGCTGCACATCTGCTACATATGTAGGGTTCAGGGTAGTTGACTTTGTTGGTCTTCCTGTGGTACCCCTGTCCTCTTTGGGCTGAAACCCTTTGGGATTTTTAAGGGGATCGATAGCTGCTACTAACCCAGAAGCTGAGACTATCATCAGATAGCCTTTAAGGTCCACACATCTCAGGTGTTTCCTGATTTATTAGAACTTGCCCACCTGATGCTTCTACACATGGATTTGACAAGTGTTTACTTGTAATTCTCTTTGTTCTGTTACTACAAGAACTTTTCACTGTTGGACAATGGAATTTGGGGTAACCTTGAGTTGGCTATCCATATTTGACTCCATTATAAACTACCTCTTGTCCCCTTTGAGGGGAGTAACCCTATGAAACATACCTTAGATTTATCAATAAACTGCCTAGTTTGGCGGAGTCATTCTCAACTTGGTCATTTTCCCATGCTTAGTGGTAGAAGTGTTCATTGTTCATCTCCAGGAGGAAAGTGCATTGCTGAGAAAGGCAGCTATCTAGTAATGAGTAGGAACTGCTTGTGACTAGGATAAGAAGGCCTGTATACCCCCTGCTGTAGTTCCCTTTTTTTTGTTTTTGTTTTTTTGTTTTTGTTTTTGTTTTTTTCGAGATAGGGTTTCTCTGTGTAGCCCTGGCTGTCCTGGAACTCTGTAGACCAGGCTGGCCTTGAACTCAGAAATCCACCTGCCTCTGCCTCCCAAGTGCTGGGATTAAAGGCACCACCACTGCCCGGCCCCTTTTTATTTTGAGACAGTGTTTCCCTAAACTGCTGAGGCTGACCTTGAACTTCAGTTCTCCTGAATAGTTGAGACACTGTGATTGCAGGTCTTCACCTCTGGACCCAGCTGACCCAGTATTGATGCGAATTGCCATTTATCCACTTGAACTAGAAAAGAAGCCCTTTTACTCTGAAGCTCAGTAATGCCCAATTGCCATGCATTTCTTGGCCTTCTTCTTTCTTGACTAGAGCTCAGAATTTGCTAGCCCCTGGTTCTGAGATAGATATAAATATTATGGTACTCTCCAAGTTCTGATAAATTGACAGATCCCATTCCCATTTTGCACATGCCTCCTAACCTATGGAGTAAGTATATCACTTACCGACTCTGAGTCAAGCACTTTTGGTCTCAAGGTGTCATAGTTGAAAGAGCACTAATTTTAATACCTGGAGTATTTTATCCAGTTCAACACCTAACTGGGAAACAGATGCCTGCTGCTTGCCTCAAATGATTATTAATAGGCTCAGGTGACTAAATGATATAAAGGACCTTGGTCACCTGCAAAGGGCTGTCAGCCAGCCAGTGTGCCTGCCTCTTCAAACATCAGGGAAGTACACAGATGCAGAGTGTCTGAGCTGCAAAGGCGCTGCAGAAGCCAACAAGCCTACTTTTTTTCTAAGATGAGAACGATCAACAATAAAAGTTGATAGTTGACAAATGGCTTTATTGAAGGATACCAATATCCAGTTGCTTTTGAATCTGTTCGAGTTTTTGTTGGTTTTGATTTTGTGTTTGGTTTGGTTTGGGTTTTTTGGTTTGGAGTGGGTGTGGTGTGTTGTTTTTCACCTTTGTTGGAACTTTGTTCCTTGGTTAGACTGTTTTTGTGCCAGGCATGGTGGTTTGTGCCAGTGACAAAGCCAGCAGCAACAACGAGAGAGATGCAGCCCCACAGTTAGTTCAGGTCATCAATTTCAGGACGAGCCAGTGTGAATCAGGATCCTCTCCTGTGCTGCCATCTGAATTTGTTGGCAATCCTCTGCTGTTTTAATGGAATCCATTGGCTTGATTTTCTCTCCCATATTCACCCACCTCAAATACTCAAGGAAGTGAATCAATAGGAGAAAGCCAGGTCAGATAAGTGGATATGTTGATAATACTCTGCTGTTTTAAATGAAATCCATTGGGAAAGGCTTCCCCTCCCATACTCCCCCACCTCAGTCTAACACTCAGAAGTAATAGGAGAAAACAAGGCCAGTCCTTCTAACTGGATGTCAGAGCCATAGAGTATATTTATTTCCACCCTTCCTCTTACCCCGCCCCCTTTCTTTGAGCACTCCATCTTAGGCAGCCTCACATGGTTGCTATAGAGACAGTGATGTCACTAGCTGCAATTCTGATGTCACTCCCTAGTGCCAACAAGGAGGAGGTGCATGGAAGGCTGGGGAGGGAAACAAGATCTTCAGCTGAGTAAGAACATCCCAGCATCTTCATTGACTTTAAAAGTATATTCTGGAGTCTTCTGTGGTTCACTATAACAGAGCTTCAGAGGTAGGAAAGCCCATTGGGCTGGGAAAACAGCCCATTTTCTGGTCCCCTGTGGTTAGAAAGGAGAAGTGATGGACAGATTTTTTATTTCAAACTCAGCCTCCTGCTTCTGCCCAGCCAGTTTTAGTTTCTGCTTTGAATCCTGTGGGACTACATGGATTCCCTCAGCAGCATTCCATCCACTGTCCTTTCACATCAAGTTCAAAGTTACTTACAGGTCTGACCTGCTATCCCAGACCAGTCTATTGTGGGCCTGAGGGATTCACTCCTTCCAAGTGTGATGTTGAGAGTAGAATACAGCCCGCCTGTTGGATTTTCCAGCTGTATTGTCTGGCTAATTCCACATGCTCTTTTCTCTCCAGAACTCTGAGTAAATTCATGCTGGTAGATGAGTCTGATTCTCACCCACTTGAAGCCTCAGAGCTCTTTAAACAGAAGCAGTGGTTAGGCAGCAGAGCACTGGGAACAGGTAAGCTAACTGTAGCTGTGCGAAATTCAACTATCAAGTAGCAACAAGACTTGTTGGGTTTCTACAGGGCTTCAGACACAGAGAGAAGAGACGGAGTGGTAGGAGGGGCTAGAGACAACTAGTAATTCATCCATATTAAAATGAATACTAAAATTTGGTTGAATAAACTTCAAAATGTATGAAGGATATGCAGGAACCCCCTCTGAGCCTGGTTTACACTGCCTAAAATTTAGCTTTTTCATGAGTTAAGGCATCTTAAGAAATTAGGAAATGGGGTGGGGGTGGGGCGATTTCTTCAGGTGGTCTTGTGGCCTGGAGTAGAACAGGCCTAACCATCCCTGCCTCGCTCAGCTCTCCACCAGTATTCATGGCTTGCACTTCTCTCTGGTTTGAGGTAATAATCACTTTGACATCCTCCTCCCACCTTTTCACACTGGCATCTTGTGATCTTGTTTGTCCCTCCTAACTGTATCCCAGGCTTTTTTAGAACTCACGGTGCAGTTCAAGCTGATCTCAAACTTGCTGCTGTCTTTCTGCCTCGGCCTCCCAAGTGGTGAGATTATAAACATGACCCATGACACCCAGCTGTCTCATAGGCATCTGTATGATGTATGTTTGTGTGTACACACATGTGCATGAGAGAACATGCATGGAGAGGTCAGAGGCTGATAACAGGTATTTGCATCAGTTGCTCTCCACTCGAGTCAGAGTCTCTACTGACCAGTTTGCCTAGGTAAACCCCAGCAGTGGAGATACAGATGTGAGCCACCATACCCAACTTGTTAGGTGAGTGCTGGGGATGGAATTTGGGTTGTTAAAGGTTGAATAGCAAGCACCATTGGGATTGAGCCACCTCCCCAGCTGCCCTCACATTGGTGTGTGTGTGTGTGTGTGTGTGTGTGTGTGTGTGTGTGTGATATGTGTAGGCACATGAACCCAAGCCTCCATGTTCAGAGGCCAGAGGAATATGCGTTGCTTAATCACTTGCTGCCTTATTCAGAACAGGCAGGGTCTCTCAGCAAACCTACACCTAGGCTGGTAGTTAGCAAGCCAGCAAGCCCTAGGATCCTGTCTCTGCCCACCCCTTAGGGTTGGTGTTACAGGCACAAGTGAACAGCCACATTTAGCTTTTGAATTGGGTGCTGGAGATTCAACCTCAGGCCTCTATGCTTATTCAGCAAGTATTATTGTTCACTGAGCCATCTCCCCAGGCTCACATTAGAATTTTTGAGGAACATATTTCAGTCAGTCCTTTGTGACCACAGAACGTGCCAAATCTCCCAGGCTGAATACCTAAAGAAGCCCATTAGGTTCTAGTCTTCTTCTTCTTCTTTTTCTGGGCTTCAGTTTCCCAGTTTGTAAGATGAGTGTGTGAATTAATTGAAAGGTAAATAGTTACATTTATAATTTGACTTTTTCCCTCTATCAATTTAATAGATAACACTATGACTCCAGGAGGTTATAACTTTCTGATTTTCTTTGTGACAGCATCACACTGTATCATTCAGGGTAGGCTGGGCTAGCTATGTATCTCTGGATGACCTTGAAATCAGGACGGTCTTTCTGCTTCAGCCTCCTAAATACTTGGATCAAATGCATGGGCTATCACACCCAGTTCCATTTATAAAAACATTTATAACTTGATTCCCTTAATCCTTTTGGATCATCCTTTCTTTATTGTAGGAAACGTGTACATTAATTTAAAAATCTGAAAAGCTTCATAGATCATGTCTGTTATAGCAGTGCTTGTGTGGGAAGTGGCAGAATCAGGAATTCAAAACCGTTCTCAGTTATGTTGTGAGTTAAGGTCAACACGAACTCTAATGAGTCCCTCTCTCAATAACAAAAAAAGCAAGAAACTTTGTATATGCTTATGCTATGATCCAGACAACTTGGGGAGTTTTAACAGACTAAAACAAGCTTTGTGTTTGTACACACACACACACACAAAATAGACTAAAAAGCACTAGACTATATGTCAGCTAAGAATTTGCCAGATATACTAAACTAGGGAGAGCAATTTCTATAAAAAGAATACTAAACATTTTGGGATGTTCATTTCTTACCATTACTGGAATAGGAAGATCTAATGATAAAGTAACTTGCTGTGGTAAATTTGTCAAAAAAACATTGGCTATTAAAAGATTAAAATATCATGCCTTATGGTCATGACTCATTTGAGCAAGCCATTTCCTTTTTGTTCCAGGTTCTCCAATTTTAAGAAAGATGAGCTGCCTGGAATTACAAATGGGCAGGACTTTTCTATTCACTCTTTCAACAGAAAATTACTAAGCACCAACGTTAAAGGTACTATCTATTGTGAGGAATACCAAGATGAGTTAGAAAATTGCTTTGTCTTCATAAGACCATGTAATAAAGTAGAGAGAACATGTGCACAGTTGACGTGTTAGGTAGGGTGAGAAGGTGAAATGAATTATGTTGGAGACTTTGAAGGAGGAGTGGGGACATTCAATTAAGAACTTAAGAAATTTGTCATGGCCGAGCAGTGGTGGCCCACTCCTTTAATCCCAGCACTTGGGGGGCAGAGGCAGGCGGGTTTCTGAGTTTGAGGCCAGCCTGGTCTACAGAGTGAGTTCCAGGACAGCCAGGGCTATACAGAGAAACCCTGTCTGGAAAAACCAAAAAAAAAAAAAAAAAAGAAAAAGAAAAAAAAAAGAAAAAAGAAAGAAATTTGTCAGGATAACTGTGGCTCGGGTTCAAGTAAGGATGGGGTTTAGAGGAACATGCTGGGAGCACATGAGCAGTTAATGCTGGGTAGATAACCCAAGAAGAGATTAAAATGCACTAATGTCCTCTATTAATGTTTTGGGAGGGCTGGGCTAAGGAAGTTAGCTGAATTGGATTCATGGCTTATAACTCTTTTTTTGAGGACACATATCTCTCAAGACCCCCCAAAAGGCTTCTAATATGTCCCCAGATCCAACAATCTAAGGCTCTCCCCATTCCACCTGCTTACCTTTCAGCTTTCTAGTGAAGTATGTTTGTGAATAGCCAGTTTTCATCATTCATTAAGCCACTCAAAAGCCGGGCGTGGTGGCGCACACCTTTAATCCCAGCACTCGGGAGGCAGAGGCAGTCGGATTTCTGAGTTCGAGGCCAACCTGGTCTACAAAGTGAGTTCCAGGACAGCCAGAGCTATACAGAGAAACCCTGTCTCAAAAAAAAAAAAAAAAAAAAAAGAGCAGAGAATAACAATTGTCACTTAAGAAATCATTGGCCCTCGAAAAACCAAAAACAAAAAAAAAAACAAAACCAAAAACAAACAAACAAAAAAAACCATTGGCCAAAAGTAGAATGATTTGTTATCTGAGAACTCTCCAGAAGTCTCCATGTCACTTTGTGCCCCTCGCTTGAATGTATACTGAAAATAAGAACTCAAAATCATCATTCAGTGATCAGAGCGAAGTCCATGTGCAAATTCAGTCATTTCTCTCTGTCTTTCTTTGCAGAGTCCTTATATATTACATGGCAGGAGGGGTGGGTAGACTTAGGGATAGTGAAGACACCAATAAGGCTCATTCGGAGTCTTCCTTGTATCTCAAAACCCATCCTCAATAAGGGTAAGTAAGCTCGCCATTCCCTTACTCTCTTATGCTTACTGTGTATCTGTCTTAATTGTAGTATGATGGTAGCCTGAATACAGCAACAGATTCTGTTGATGTAGTTGTTCTCTACCAGAAGCAACTCACTTGGGTGAAATAAATAGATGGAAAGGCCATCACTCACAGATCTTATTCTGGGAACATTCTAGGTCAAGCTGCTACTAAATCTTGCCTTTCGTGGGCCAAATAGCAGTACTACTGTTAATTCTTTTCTTCATCCGCATGACACAAGCATATTCTGTATAGAGGTGTGATTCATGAATATAGAACATGCCTTACAGGTTGGAATCCATCCAAGACGCCTGGAGGAGTGCTGCTTGCAGACTTGCTCACTTTCCTTGCTTATACACCATAGGCCTGGCACCCACACACAGTGAGCTGGGCCATCCAGTGTCAGTTACCAAGCTAGAAAATGTTCTACCAACTTGCCCACAGGCCAATCTGGTGGAAATCACTCCTCAGTTAAGTTCCCCCTTCCTGGTGTGTCATGCAGACAGTCAGCATGGCCATCATACCCTCGCTTCTGGCCCAGGAGTTCTCAATCCATATTGCTCATTAGAATCGCCCAGAACGTAATAAGATACCTTTATAAGGTTTATTGGGGGAGGGGTACCACATGCCATGATGTACATGCATGTGGAACTCAGAAGACAGCTTGGAGGGGTCAATCTCTTTTTACCACATGGGGTCTGGAAATCTAACTCAATGTAAAAACCACATGAAAAAACTTGTTTTAGAAGTGCTATTCAACTTTTTTTTTTTTTTTTTTTGAGACAGGGTCTTGCCATGTGGCCCAGGCTTGCCTTGAGCATGTGGTCTCTCTTAGCACCGGAATCACAGATGTACAGTACTTGCAGCAGGTCCAGCCATATTTCGTCTCCACACCCCCTCATCTCTCTCTTCTGTACTAAGACTCAAACCCAGGGCCTTCCTCAGTCCCAGATTCAGTTTTTCTCCACTCTTAAGTGTATGTCTTTGTGAGAACAGAAAACAGCTCTTGAATGATTTTATATTCTGACTTTCCTTTTAACAATTATCCATAATCTCCAAAGCAATAGTAACATGCCCATATATGTGTAAGCAAATATTAATTATTTCTTGTTACATTTTTATTTATTGTGTGTGTGTGGTGGTGAGGCAGGTGCACACATGCCATGGTATTTGTGTGACAGTCAGAAGACAGCTTGTGGGACTCAGGTTTCCCTACAGCATGTGAGTTCAGGGTCTGAATCCAGGTCATCACTTGGCAGCAGACACCTTTACCCAAATGAACCATCTCAGCAGCCCTTTCTTTTCAACTTTTATTAAGCATGTGTTTGGTGCTCCTTTGACTTATGTTGGTTTTAATTTTGCCATGCCCCCACCTCTGCCAATGTCCTTTAACATAGCCTTTTCAGTTAATCAGATGGCCACCCCAAGAACCTCCATGGCTTTTAATTCGAAGTTTTTCAGCTCTAAGCGAGATGTTGAACTTTACTGTAATGGAATTTTAAACCAGTATTCTGCTGGAACCCAAATGTAAAGATATGGATCTGTTTTGTGAGAATGTCAGGACATTGTATGTGCGGCGGGGGGTAGGAGGTGTGCCTTCATAATTTTTCCCCATTGAGAGGTATAAATGGGAGTAGAGTTTGTAATAAGTCCAGAGACTTTGAGGGTGAAGTCTAGGGGAGGGGGAGATTGGCCATGGGAAAAGAAAGTGAGGGCAAAGAGAGCCTTCCTGCCACTCCAGGTAGACAGTTGCTGTGCTGCTTGGCCAAGCTTTTCAAAGACTACAATGTAGAATGAAGGTTTTGAAAAGTGGATGAGACTCAAGACAAAGGAGGATTTGGATTAAGGATTCTGAGCTGGGGACAATGAAAATGCAAGTATAAACAAGTGTGAGGCTGGTGACTGGCGGCTGAAGGAATAGTTAGAGGTGGTCAGGGCAGGTGCCTTCTGAAGAGGATGCCATCCAGAGGACTGCTACAAAAAGAGAACAGAGCAAAGTTACGAGGGCCGTGAAAGAACACATTAGCCAAGTCATCCCTACATCCTGAACCCTGACCTGTGGAGACTAAAGTCCCCCTAGCATTGGCTTATTGCAGAGAGACTGAGCTTAAGCAAGATCTACCAGTAATGTAAACGAGTGCTCTAGAGATATATGAAAACAAAGGTTTCCCCTATTAAAAATAGCTCATGTAGACAGAACATGCGAGTGCCTACTGGAAATCCGAGATATGGGGGAGGTTGGTAGGGAACAGAGCAGGACACCGCTGAGTGGTTCATGTATTTAAGAAATAATTGAGCATGAACACATATTGGGCATGAGCATCATTGTCTTAGTTAAGGTTTCCATTGCTGTAAACAAACACCATGACCAAGGCAACTCTCATAAAGAACAACATTTCATTGGGGCTGGCTTGTTTAGTCCATTGTCATCATAACAGGAAGGCAGTGTCCAGGCAGGCATGAAGCTAGAGAAGGAACTGAGAGTTCTATATCTTCATCCAAAGAAAGCCAGGAGCAGACTGGCTCCCATGTGTTTAGGAGGAGGAGGAGGAGGGTCTCATTGCCCACCCCTACAGTGACATCAACAAGGCCACACCTCCTAATGGTGCCACTCCTTGGGCCAAGCATATTCAAAACCACAGTAAACTCTAGTGATAAAACCTTGTGAGGATCATGCTGTCGGTGAGAGCTGAGGCTGGAGAGCTGCAGTTGAGTGGGGTTTAAGTCATACTTTGGACAGGTCTCCGGAAAGCATGGCTCTTGCTACCTGTATCTCTTTCTTTCTCGTTATTTCTCCTTCTATTCATGTAACCTTTTGATGACTTTTCTTATTTCTTTTTAATACTACCAGATGGCGGATAGGGTTGACTGGTTACAAAGTCAAAGTGGCGTTTGCAAAGTTGGTGTCTATTCACCTGGAGACAACCAACACCAAGACTGGAAAATGGTAAGGTGACCTTCCTCAGCAGCACTAGTTAGGGACATTTGGACTGTCATCAAATTATTTATTCTTTTATTTGTTTTGAAGATGACTAAAATGAGCTCATGTAGAACAAAAACTTCCCAGTTTACCCTAACAAATTCTGCTGTTCATGATGTCTGATATTTTACTCTTTTTTTCTTTTTTTTTTTTTTTTTTTTGGTTTTTTTGAGACAGGGTTTCTCTGCGTAGCCCTGGCTGTCCTGGAACTCATGTGTAGACCAGGCTGGCCTTGAATTCAGAAATTCGCCTGCCTCTGCCTCCCAAGTGCTAGGATTAAAGGCATGTGCCACCACACCCGGCAATGTTTTACTCTTTGATTATGTGTTCCTGGGGCATGGCTTGTGCATGTGTGTTCAGGTATCCCAGAGACCAGAAAAGGGTATGCAATTCCCTGGAACCTAAGGCTGCAGCCAGTTGTGAGAGACCCTGTGAATGCTGGGAACAGGCTCTGCTCCTTTGTAAGAGTAGTGTGTGCTTCTGACTGTGAGCCTGCATTTGCTAGTTAGTGTGAGAAATATGCTATGATTAATAAAATGTATATGTTACAATGACAGAATTTTAAGCTTTAAACAACTGCAGCTTAGAAATAACTGTCTCTGGGCTGTTGAGATGGCTCAGTGTGTGAAGGGCTCACCATCAAGCCTGATGATTTGAGTTCAATCCATGGAACACACATGGTGGAAGAAGAAAACCAACCAAGGAAACTTGCCCTTTGACCTCCACACAAATGTTGTCAAATAAACTGTGCTTCCAACTAGTCAGTCATTGTAAAAAATATACATAAATGTCTCCAAAGTACATCAGAAAGAATTCCTGAAATTCAGGATAGCTTAAGATGCCAAGAAGTCTAAACACTCAGTGATAGTGCCTCTGCACCTTGGGCATCCAGTAAGCATCTATTAAATGCTTCATATTTAATACCTGGGGTTGGGGAACAATAAGAAATTAAAAGCCACCCTATGGTTTGACACTTTAAAATTGTTTCCTGAGGAAAGGCTGTATACCGTTGAAAGACACAAGGGAAAGGCTGCAGGATTCTAGAAGGGTAGAAAGTAGACATCAAGCTGAACCTCCCAAGAGCCCTCATTCAGGCTGTTTGGGCACAGATGGTCCATGGCATAGCCCTTTTTACCCCCTCACAGTCATGTACTGTTCCCTACTGATGAAGGCCACTGCCCAGAGAGATGCTTAAAGGACCCAGTCCCAGAATCACAAAGGATGAAGAGTTTGCAGTGAATGACCATAACTGACTAGCACAGACAGTAGCATCTAACTCCAGAAACATACACATACATTGGGCAGAATTCTTTATGGAGGTCTTGGGCCAGTGAGATGGCTCAAAGGGAACAGATGCTTGCCACCAGGCCTGATGACCTGTGCCCATGTCCCAGACCCACATGCCGAAAGGGTGAAAGGCGAGAAGTGACTCCCACAGGTTGTCGTCCTCTGCACATCCATGCAGGTGCATACCCATACACACAAGCACACATGCACACTGTAACTCAAAACGAAAAGGCTCCGTAGCGCAGTGCATTCATTACTATATCCTTACTCAGAAGACTAACATGTAATGTTACGTGCCTATCTGAGTTTATACCAACTCTATTTTCTTACCAATAGGAGCCAAAACCCTGAGAAATCTTCCCAAGAAGTACAGACACTCATATCAAATTGCTAAAGAGCCCCAAACTGCCTGCCTCAGATGCTTTATACACCCTTGACCTTTCATGTAGAGAAGCAAAATGCAAACTGAACAAAGAAAACCCCATCACCTTTCACTAAGCAAGAAGTACCCTAGGACATCCAAAAAGATGAGTTCTGCTGTGGTGGACCTTTCCACTTCTTAGAAAACAGTGTAAACCTTAAATATAATTTAAGATGTAAGTATAATTGGTATCAGGCTGGCATTTGAGGTTAAGTAAGTAGCCATTGGACATTAATAAGAAACTGTTTGGGGTCATTTGGCAAATGGATTTTCTGAAGAATAATTGTTATATGTGTTTCATGTCAAGCATTTCGTGCAGGGTCATTTCACACAGGGTCATTTTACCACAGGGTCATTTCCAGCAGGGCATAGTGATATACCTTGTGACTCCTGCACTCTGGAAGTGGAAATGGAAAAGGCTGGATTAAATATGCTTAATGAGCTAGCTATGGAAGAGGGAACCAGGACTGAGTTCACAGTTCCCTAAAGTAAGCTGTGGGACCATAATCTCTGAGCAGAGAAAACTAAACCTATTCATCTCCTAGTGTTCTTCTCCATGGGCGTGAAGCATTGTTTAGTTTTGAAAGGCGAAAAGATGATTTGACGATTGACAGTCTTCCACACAGATCAGGATGCTATTGTGTAAAAAGAGGGAGGCTGTAGGAGCAGTGGACTCTGACAGAAGAGAAATGGGAGTCCTTAGTCTCTGAGGCACTCAGATGATTTTGTGTTTCCATCAATACCCGTAGCCTACAGAGTTGCAACATAGCATCCCAAGAATCAGAATCACATAGTGTGGAAGGCTATAGAGAATACTTTGCGTTTAGACATAGATTATAGACAGTCTATAGTTTTATAGTGACGTACAGGATTTTTTTTTTCAACAAGTCTCTTCCATTCCACTTGGATAAGAATTCTGCTGACTGAGCCATGAGACTTGTCACATCCATGTTAGCCTGGCCGCTTCATTACATCAGCTGGACTGGGAGTCCTTATGAGGAAGCTGACTGCACCCTGAGATAAAGAAATCAAGTGTGAGACACTGTCTGCAGCAGGCCTAAGGACATTTAGATCTAACACCTTTTCTGGCCTCTGCAGGCACCTGTATGCATGTACACACACACACACACACACACACACACACATACACATGCACACAAAGAAAAAATTTTAAATTACTGCTATGGAACAAACAGTAGCCAGAGACATCTTAAGTATTTTTATTTTACATATATGGGTTTTTTTTTTCTGTGCACCTGGCACGTGCCTGATGCCTACAGAGGCATCAGGGTTATAGACAGTTGTGACCATCTTGAGTCTTTAGCACTAGGAATCAAACCCAGGACCTTTGAAAGGACAGGTACTCTTAACTACTGAGTCATCTCTCGTGCCCTATAGCTAGTAACTTTCACTTTCATAAGAAACTAGTAGTTTCCTGACATACTAGCGATTTTATACTAAAACACTATTCTCTTTTAAATGGGCCATATTTGTGGTCATTCCTAGATTTCAGAGTTCTTTACATTTGATAGCAAAGGAAGCATACAGATGTACATGGTGCCATACTTAGGTTTAAAGTTTTTGCCACATATAGATTACAGTAAGTAGACATATAAATATGTATGTGCTTATCAGAGCTCGTGTCCATCAGAGAGTTTGTACCTGCACAAAACTAGTCACTCAAAGTTATTAATCCCCAATTATAAATCAATTCATTAATGTTGGTTAGTCATGGGGAACCACTTAGCATGTCAAGATTTTGCTGTATCAAATAATTAGGTACAATTTTCCCATTTTTCCTGAAAATATAATAATAGACATAAATTTAAAAACAACAGATACCCGCATAAGGGTGACAGGGCCTTTAACCGCAGCTATCAGGAGACAGATACAGGCAGATTACTGTGAGTTTGCAGATAGCTATGGCTACACAGAGAAAACCTACCTTGAAAAAAAGGGAAAAAAACAAAACAAAACAAGGACAACACACACTCCCACACAAACCCCAGCAGACAGAGCTCAGAAACAGTGAGGCACCCCAGTACCAGCGCATTACCGATGTGAACACCCTGTGAGCTTCAGGATGTTGAGGTCAGGAACCATGGGAGTGGCCTAATATAGCATCTGAGAACATGGGCTTCAGAGTAGATGGCTTGGTTGGGATTCTAGCTTCATCCCTAAGTAATCTTAAAATTTCAAACAACTAACTTAACTTAATCTTGTTCTTTGATTCTGGCCTTAGTAAAATGAAGAAAGCAAGAGAAGCAAGCAACACTTAGGATGGTAGCCTTAAAGTGGTGTGTCTGGTCTATAGTAAATGTTCAGTAAATATGAATGGCTTTTATTAAGATGCTGGAGTCAGCTGGCCTCTGCGGTTGTCCTGTGTGTCTTGTATCTTTGCTGTGTTACAACTGGGTGAAACCATGTCTGCTTTTCAGGACACATCAACAGATCCTGTCCGAGTGCTCAGCTGGCTCCGCAAAGACCTGGAGAAAAGTACAGCAGGCTTCCAGGACTCGAGGTTCAAGCCTGGAGAGTCATCATTTGTGGAGGAAGTGGCTTACCCAGTGGACCAACGAAAAGGTTTCTGTGTTGATTATTACAATACCACCAACAAGGGCAGTCCAGGAAGATTGCATTTTGAGATGTCTCACAAGGAGAACCCTTCCCAGGGCCTCATTGCCCATGTTGGTAATGGGGGTTCCATAGACGAAGTTTCCTTCTATGCCAACCGCCTCACAAACCTAGTGATCGCCATGGCCCGAAAGGAGATCAATGAGAAGATCCACGGCACTGAAAACAAATGTGTCCATCAGTCATTGTATATGGGGGATGAGCCCACACCCCACAAAAGCTTGAGTACAGTAGCCTCTGAGCTCGTGAACGAGACAGTCACCGCATGTTCCAAGAACATTGCCGGTGACAAAGCTCCCGGCTCTGGAGACAGGGCCTTGGGGTCATCACAGGCCCCTGGTCTAAGATACACGAGCACTCTGAAGATCAAGGAGAGCACAAAGGAAGGCAAGTGTCCAGACGACAAGCCCGGCACTAAGAAGTCTTTCTTCTATAAGGAAGTGTTTGAGTCTCGGAATGCAGGAGATGCCAAGGAGGGTGGGAGGTCCTTACCCGGAGATCGAAAACTGTTCAGGACCAGCCCCGACAACAGGCCTGATGACTTTTCAAACTCTATCAGTCAAGGGATCATGACCTATGCCAACAGCGTGGTGTCTGACATGATGGTCTCCATCATGAAGACGCTGAAGATCCAGGTGAAGGACACAACCATCGCCACGATTCTGCTGAAGAAGGTGCTGATGAAGCATGCAAAGGAGGTTGTCTCCGACCTCATCGACTCCTTCATGAAGAACCTCCACGGCGTCACGGGAAGCCTCATGACTGACACAGACTTTGTCTCGGCCGTGAAACGAAGTTTTTTTTCTCATGGAAGCCAAAAGGCCACAGATATCATGGATGCCATGCTGGGCAAGCTATACAATGTGATGTTTGCCAAGAAATTCCCTGAGAACATCCGGAGAGCCAGGGACAAGTCGGAGAGTTACTCCCTTATCTCCACGAAATCACGGTCTGGTGACCCAAAGCTCTCAAATTTGAACTTTGCGATGAAGTCAGAATCAAAGCTGAAAGAAAATTTGTTTTCTACATGCAAACTAGAGAAAGAGAAGACATGTGCCGAAACTCTGGGTGAGCATATTATTAAGGAGGGACTGCACATGTGGCACAAGAGTCAGCAAAAATCTCCTGGCTTGGAGCGTGCCGCAAAACAGGGTAATGCTCCACAGGAGGTCTCCTTTGAGTGCCCAGATCCTTGTGAGGCAAACCTTCCTCACCAACCTCAGCCACCAGAGAATTTTGCAAATTTTATGTGTGACTCAGACTCCTGGGCCAAGGACCTGATTGTATCCGCCCTGCTTCTGATTCAGTATCACCTGGCACAGGGAGGAAAGATGGATGCTCAGAGCTTCCTGGAAGCTGCTGCCAGCACCAATTTTCCCACCAACAAGCCACCACCTCCTCCTGTAGTTCACGATGAGTGCAAACTTAAGTCTCCTCCCCACAAGATATGTGACCAAGAACAAACAGAAAAGAAAGATCTGATGAGTGTCATCTTCAATTTTATCCGGAACTTACTCAGCGAGACCATATTCAAGAGTAGCCGTAACTGTGAATCCAATGTGCATGAGCAGAACACTCAGGAAGAAGAGATCAATCCGTGTGAAAGGCCTATGACTCCATGTGAAAGGCCTATTACCCCGCCTGCCCCAAAATTCTGTGAGGATGAGGAGGCCACTGGTGGTGCCTTATCTGGGCTAACCAAGATGGTTGCCAACCAGCTAGACAACTGTATGAATGGGCAGATGGTGGAGCACCTGATGGACTCGGTGATGAAGTTATGCCTCATTATTGCCAAGTCCTGTGACTCTCCCCTGTCAGAGCTGGGAGAGGAAAAGTGTGGGGACGCCAGCCGGCCAAATTCTGCCTTCCCAGATAACTTATATGAGTGCCTACCAGTCAAGGGTACTGGGACAGCTGAAGCCCTCCTGCAGAACGCCTACCTCGCCATCCATAATGAACTGAGAGGTTTGTCAGGACAGCCCCCCGAGGGCTGTGAAATCCCCAAGGTGATCGTCAGCAACCACAATCTGGCTGACACCGTTCAGAACAAGCAGCTGCAAGCTGTCCTTCAGTGGGTGGCTGCCTCAGAGCTCAATGTCCCTATTTTGTACTTTGCTGGTGACGATGAAGGAATCCAGGAGAAGGTGAGAAACTCCAGAAGGCTTTCCCGTGGGTTGGCGTGGTGCTTAGGAACCCCCACCAGAAAGCTTTCCTATGGGTTGGTGTGGGGCTTAGGGTCTGTGTGTTTTTCTGAATGAGAACCCAGCTATAGGGAAGGGAGAACCAGACAGAACTTGAAGACTAGGCCTTTCAGCAGAGGTAAGAGTAAGCTGAGATTAGATCACAAACAACCAGAAACACACCAAGAGAGGGAAGGAGAGATGGTGTCTTCTGCATTTCTGCATTTATTTGTTGTGCCAGAAGCACCAATTAAAATTCTCCAGGAGACTCTATAGGAATCAGACAAAAGGCTGCGCCTGGGGCTGACTTTTTTGTTTGCTTGCTTTTTATCATGATTCTGTGCCTGTGGCTCTCTGCTAACTAGTTGTAGTCACTGAGCTCTTGATCTGGATCAACCTATGTACCGGGCTGTTGGACTTACTGACGTTAACAAATCTGCCACTTTTTAGCTTTCTCCCAGCGCCCCTGTTTTTCCCCAGGGGCACAACAGGGAGTCAAAATTCAGGACTAAAGTTAAGGTCTGAAACTTACTGCTAAATCTGTGTTCCTTCCCAAGCCCCACCTTGCATTTTGGAAGTCTGTGATTGAAAACAGGGTGTAAATGTGGATTATCTCCACAGGGCCAGGCACTTGTCTTGAGGGAGTGGTGTATGTATGAGAGAGGTATGAGATAGGATGTCAGTGGAAGGCCTCACTCTTCCTGCGCTCCTCAGGGCTGGCTTCCTTCTTTCTGGTGACTTGGGGAAAATGTAGGCATAGAGTGGAACTCCGAGGAGGAGTTGGAGGAGGTACATCTTCTGATCCCTTTGTTCTGTTGTTTCTCATTTGAAGAGTAGAGTTTGAATGGAGATGGAGATTATCTAAGACTATGGGTTTTCTTTGGGGCCTTCTCTTTGCCATAACTCTTACCTGATGAAGCCGTGTAGGCTTGCACATAAGGCATTTCGCACCACTTTCCCGTTTGCCTCCAGAACAGACCCCACTGTAGTATGCATTTAACTTAAGCTTCCAGCTTTGGCCAAATTTTCCTATCATCCGTCTTATATTGAGGCCAGACAATATTTCCTTTGGTTCTTAGGATCAGTTTATCCTAATTGATCTACAGTGTTTCAGGGCATCCAAGAAAATCAAGGGCAAACTTCCTGTGACAATCCCCAGAGAGAAAGACCAGTACTAGAATCTCTAGAGTGGAGAATCAGTGACACGGGAAGAAACGTGGGGCCCAGAAGACATGGAGGGCAAGGGCTTTCTCTTTTAATAAATTGGGTTAATAACCCTCAGAACTGGGAAGATAAGGATCACGTGTGCAGACTAGGTTCCATCAGTCCTAAACCAGACTGAGCTTAACTTCCGGCAGGACATCACTCCTGGTCTGGGCAAGGCGACAGTTGTTACTCAAAAGGCATCATAGAGCGTCTTCACTGGCAGCCTCCTTCCTGACCTACTAGGACACAGCCTTCATCTTTAGCAATATACCCAGCTGATATGTCTGCAGATAGTCTTGGTAATGGGTTTACCATGTTTGTCTGACAGTCAGGAAAATGTCAAGTAAGTCAGTTATCTATCATCTTCTAGATCTGACACTGGGACCCTAGCAAACTCCGTGTCTTTCAGTGTTTCCACTTCATATACCACAATTATTTTGGTCCACAGTGGTCAGCAGGAGGAAGGGAGAGTATATTTTAGCAAATATTTTAGATGAATAAATAAGCTAAAAGCAAGCGCAGCCTCCATGTGCAGTGTATGAAAAGCTTCTATTTGTACCCATCTTTCCAACCCACCAAACATAGCATACACAACTCATTCTGCTGATGGATTCTGAACTAAAGTTCTGTAATGTATTTGCAGACAAATAGGACAATAGACTTATAGACCCTTTACACAGCTTCGTTAATTCTGGAGAAAAATATACCCTCCCCTTATTCCACTGAAGGGCCAGGAGGAGGGATGGTCAGCAGCATTTGACTTCTCCATGTTAGAACAGTTAAATAATGCGTACAACAAAGAAACTAGCTGAAACCAACTGTTGTTCTTTTGGAAAGGCACTGATGCATGCGAATAGCATCATGTTAATGCAGCTCACTGAAGCTAAGGCTGAGGTACTTAGGAACCCATCTGCTTTCAACACCATAGAATTTATTTTTAATAGGTCATGTAGATGCAAGATCAAAACCCAAAATTTAAAAAGATTGAACACTGAAAACAGTTGTCTCCTCATCAGATTATTTCTCTATTGCCCTCCCCGCAGAAAAGCCAGACACATCTATTCCTGGGGTGTTCTTCCAGAAATATATATGTATGTACATGTAGAGCTAATGTATACCTATGTCTTTTTTAGTACAAGTGGTTATATGCATTTATAAGTGGCAGAATATACATGCAACAATTTAACATAATTTATATATACAATACATGTGATATAGTTCAAATGTACACACGAGAGAAACACATGCATACATATACATACATGCACACATGTATGTGATATACACATGTCCTCATAGAATATACATGCACACATACTTAAGATAGAATACCCATGCATACATATAACTTACATAGATGCATACACTGTAAATGTACCTATTCTGCAACATAGAGTTTTTATAATGTTGTTCTGTTTTTGCTTTTTAATTTGTTCTTTGAAACAGGGTCTTGCTATGTAGCTTAGGCTAGCCTTAGGTTCTCTGTGTAGTCCAGGCTGGTCTCTAACTGGAGAGACCCTCCTGCTGCAGCCTCTGAGTCTCTGGGGTTTTCTTTTGATTTCACTGTATACAATTTAATCTAATTTAAGACAGTTTTTCCTATTTTCTGGTTTTGCTTTGGGTTTTCTTTTAGTACTTTGAGGTATTTTAGAAGGTAGAGATATGGGTTTTTGTTGACATTCCCCCACCCCTCACTGGCTTCTACCTGATTCTTTCTGATCTTTCTATTCTGTGCCATTGAATTGTCTATCTGTTTATAGGTCAATGGCTGACTCTGTTGTAGTCTTGCGAATTTTAAAACATCCCCTAAGACTGAGCACTCCCTGTCTGTCTGCACCAGTGTTGCAGGTAGTTAGTTGAATTAGTCTTTTTCACAGCTGTGACTAAATACCTGGCAAAAAGCAATGGAAGGAAGGAGTGGGTCACTGTACCTTACAGTGTCCGAGGGGCACAGCCTCTCGCTGCAGAGAAGGCATAGAGGCAGGAGTGAGGAAGCTACTCACATGTGTCTGCAGGCAGGCAGGAAGTGGAGGCAGCCTAGGAAACTGAAGTGCCTTCCCTGTGACTCAGTTCTCTCAGCAATGCTCATCTTCTAAAGGTTCCACAGCCTTCCACAACAACACTACCATCCGATGACCAAGGATCCCACCATGGGCTCCTACGAACACATTCACATTCAAACCACAGCACTGGTCTTCCCTGGTTATATCTATATTACCCCCTCCTACTGAGGGACGATGAGCTACATAGTGAGCTGGAGACTATCCTGGGCCATATTGTGAGACCTTGAATTAAGATGAGGAAGAGGAGGAGGAGGAGGAGGAGATGACTTCCCAAAGTAGCCATTTAGGTGGGTCTCCACTCCCCCCCCCCATTCTCCTCAACATGTTTTTCATTTACTGTAGGAGTCATAGTGATAGATCATTGTGAATTGATTTAATAAGCATAAATTCAAATGACTAAAGATGTTGACAGATCTCTTGCCCACATCCTGATGACAGTGTTTCCTTCCCTTGTTCAGAGATGAGATTGGCTTGCCTGATTTTTAAGACAGAGTCTCATGGAGCCCAGGCTGCCCATTCTCTCTATTGCTGAGGCTAGCCTTGAACCTCTGATCCTCCTGCTGAGTATGTGTTAGGCTCCAGTAGTGCTGGTTTACAGGTGTGTGGCACCATGCCCAGTTATGTGGTGCATGAACTGAATGCAGGGCTTTGTGCATGGTCGACAAACGCTCTACCAGTTGAGCCAAACATCTCCACTCAAGGGTTCTAGGTTCTAGAAACAAGTCCTTTGTCAGACACAACTCTCAAGTGTTTGCTCTGTGTGAATCATCTTTTAAAAGAGCAAACATTATTTATGATGAATTATCTGATTAGCTTTTTTTCCTGTGTGATCCTTGTCTTCATGTTATAGTCTCATTGCATATGTAGCTAAGGTTGACTCTGACTTCTGATCCTCCTGCCTCTACCTCAGGGTACTAAAGTTGTATGCTTTTTATGTCTTATCTAATGATATGAACACTTTCTGTCCAACTAGTGTTGCTTTTCTGTGTCTTTGTTGTGCTCGAATTGAGCCTCATATGCTAGGCAAGGCATTCTACCCCAGTCCTTTCCAGTGATTCTTGACTGCATGCAGTTTTGTCACCAGAGGACACTCGCCAAAGTCTGGAGACCTTTGACTGTCACAGTGGGGAAGACAGTTGCTAGTGTGGCAGAAGGCCAAGGATATAATTCAACACCCTAGAAAGCATAGGGCAACCTTACAGTGAAGAACAGTGACCCTGTGAAGGAAACAGTACTGACAGAGCTGGCCCATGCTAAGGTCACACAAACCTTCCTCCTTGTCTTGTGTCTGTGTGTGCCTTGTGTGTTGATGTTGGTCCTTTGTGTTTGTGTGGTTTTGTTTTCTCAGTGCTGGGAATTAAATCCACAGCTCCACACACACTGGGCAGGTACTCTCCCACTGAGTTACTGCTCCACCTATGGGTGGGTTTTGCATACCTGTTAGGAAGGGAACTAAATATAACCCTTCACCCAAGGATGTGTGGGTGTTTCTGACTTACTCTCGAAAGGCCCGTGGGTACCTGGCCCCTATGAATTTTCCGGCCACTTCACTAAGAGGTCAGCTGGTCATAGTGCTAGAGCCGCTTGCTCTAGCTGTGGTTGTCCTTCTGCTTCTCCCTTTCTGCCTCCTTATGGTTTATCTGAACGTTTTCCAATGTTCCATTTGCATTTCTCTATTGTGATAATTCAGGGGCTGTCTTAATTGGTTTGTTTTCTTTAAGATGTGTTACTCTGTGGTCCAGGCATCTGCGTTAACTCCTGTTTTTAGGAGTAAAAGGACAGTCACCCATTTGTACTGACAGTCACAGCTTCTCTTACTCGGCCTCCAATTGCCTTGGGCTAATGTGGTCCTCTAGTGATTCTTCTAGAACACACATGCTGGAAAGGAGTTCTCTTCTGTTTGTGCTAGAGATCAAACCCAGGGTGCAGCACCCACTTAGGCAAACCCATCTGAAAATGTTTTTTATTTAGCCTTCATTCCTGGGGTGTATTTCTGCTGCATGAGGAATTCTGATTTGGCCTTTCTCTTCTGGTCAGCCGTGGTCTTTCTCCTTTTTTCCCCATGTGTGTACATGAGTTAGGACCTTGAGGATAGGAAGGTTAAACCTTTGAGTCATGTTCATAAGCCCTGACTTCTGCTTATCATGTCTTCTCCATCTGATGCCCTCTTAGTTTATGTATTTAATGGAATTTTTTAGCCCTCAAATTTCTACTTGGCTTTCCTTTATACCTCTTTCTTCTTTACAAAACATTGTCCTGCACCTGAACTGGGGGTGGAACACAGGGCCATGTACCTGTACCACCACCGCAATACTTCACTTGGGTCTGAAGCTCCCTGAGTCACTCAGTTGGCTCTGCACTCCCTGTGTAGCCCAGGTGGCTTTGAACTTGTAGTAGTCCTCCTCGGCCTTCCTGATAACTGAGATGACAAGCCTGCACACGAGGCTGGCTTGTTTCGTTCTTTGTTTTCTGAAAACTGGTTAACTAAGCTGGCCCTCACCTCGTAGAACATGCTGCCACAATCTCAAAGAAATGCTCCTCCCTCTACCTCCTGGAATTCCAAGCAAGCATCGCCACATCCAGCAAAACTTTGTCTTGCTCATTTCAAGAACACTTACTTCAATTTCTGTTGTGGGAATTTTGATTTCTGGAAAAGCTCATGGTTGGGGCCATGACCTATACTTTCTATGCATTTCTTCAGTGAAGACAGGATGTACAAATTATGCCTGGAGGAGGTTTGGTCCCCTCAGGGTATCAGGGGAATGGCAGTGCTCTGTGCACATGGCTGGATGTCTGCTTCAGCCATTCTCATTGTATGCTTGGGAAGAGAACTAAACCTGAGCTTCTGAGTCCAGGATGTGAGTTTGCTCTGTGACTTCCCATGAGCCTCACTCAGGCAGACCCCTTTGCTTTTCCAGGCACCATCTCCTGAGGTGAGATGGAGCCCTGTTGTACCTCCAGCTCTAACACTCTAGGGCTCTGAGGTGTATGGGAACAATCCCCTAAGACCCAGGTTGGTCTTAGGGCAACAGAGGTGTGCTACTGACCTGTCCTCTTGCTGTGAGTGACACAGTAGCTGACAAGTGAGCTTAGGGAGAGAGGGCTTATTTTGGCCCACAGTTCTGGAGTGCGGTCAGTCCTGCATGGTGAGGAACTGATGGCAGCAGCATCCTGTGGTCAGTCACGTGACCTCCATTTGTGCCCAGCTAGCTTCCTTCTTTACTTTCTGTGTGAGACTCTAGCCTCGGGAACACTGCTGCCCACAGTCAGGGGTCTGCACACCTCAGTGACCCTAAGCTTTGATTTCAAAGTGGTTCTAGATCTTGGCTAGTTCCCAATCAATACAAGTCATCACAAATGGAGACTGTTGTATATTGGGGTGAGCACAGAATCTTAGAACTGTTGGGGGACAAGAGCAGTGTTGATAAATGCTCACTTGGAAGCACCATCTTCAAGGGGAAAGTAGGTGGATTGGACTCAGTGAGCGTCACACTCTGCATCACCAACACGGCAATGCTAACATGTTTGTACTGTGGATGATGAGAGCAACTTCCTTAGCTTGAACTCTTCTTGGGCTGGGGCTAAGTGCTAAGCATGCACAAGGTGCTAGCTATAATCTGTGTACCCTAAAAATTAAAATCCATTTGTTTGGAGTGAGAGGTAGCCCTTGGGAGGTAGAGGCAAGAAGATCAACCCTTTGAGACCAGCCTTAGCGACGTGGATCCCTGAAGGTTTGTCTTCACCGAGTCCCGCCTCCTTCAGCTTCCCCGGGTGGGGTGGCTCCTTGGTCCCAGGTCTGCAGGCCTCTCCTGGTCTGGATTGGGCTTCTCTGCTCCTCCATCACCTTCTCTCTGCTCTCCACAGCTACTTCAGCTCTCAGCCACTGCCGTGGAGAAAGGCCGCAGCGTCGGGGAGGTTCTGCAGTCGGTGCTGAGGTATGAGAAGGAGCGACAGCTGGATGAAGCAGTGGGAAATGTCACGCGGCTGCAGCTGCTGGACTGGCTGATGGCAAACCTGTGATTGGGGCCTACCCTGAGTTCCCTCAGCGGGCCGAGTCCCCGCCCCCTCAGCCCCCATCCATGCCCCACAGAGCCCTAAAGTCCCCTCCATACCACCCACACTAGACACGCCATCTAACGCTACTCACTGGATTTTGCAGATTTTCTTGTCCATGCGAGCAAGGACATAAATTAAAAGATTACAGTTAAAGGGCAGCGTAAGTGTGGCTTGTGTTTGTTGGAAAGGTAAGACCGCCGCAATCTCCCTGAGAAAGCGGTCAGACGGAGGAGGGCGAGGACAGAGGCAGAGAAGAGCGGCCAGTCATCCACTGGGTTCCATGTTGTCCCTAACAGTGAGATGACTTAACTGTTCCCTTAAAATAAGCCACAACTGGGCTTATTTTACTTCATTTCCATCCTTTAGAGCCACAACAACCGTGAAACAGTTTTTTTTTTGTTTGTTTGTTTTTGTTTTTTGTTTTTTTTTTTTGGTTTTTCGAGACAGGGTTTCTCTGTATAGCCCTGGCTGTCCTGGAACTCACTCTGTAGACCAGGCTGGCCTCGAACTCAGAAATCCGCCTGCCTCTGCCTCCCGAGTGCTGGGATTAAAGGCGTGCGCCACCACACCCGGCTTGAAACAGTTTTTCACAGCCAGTCAGCATCATTTACTCGTGTTGTGGTGTGACCCAGTGTCCCATCTGCCCAAGCTGCACAACCCCTGCCACAGCCAACTGTACCACAGTTCAAGGTTTAGTTGAAGCAGCCTCGGGGTGGTTGGTGTGGCAGATGGAGCCAGTGAGATCCTAGTTTCATCCCAGTGGCAAAAAAAAAAAAAAAAAGAAAAAAGAAAAAATTGGTTCTACAGTTGAGTTCTCAGCGCTGTGTGTGGGTGCAGGCTCACAATTTTCACACTTGGGCAGTGGAGGCAGGAGGATTACATCTAGTTCAATCTAAACTACATTTAATTATGTATTGATTGGTGGGCAAGGCATGTCTACGACAGCCCAGGTGTGGAGCTCAGAGACCAACCTGTGGGAGTCAGTTCTCTCCTTCCCTGGCAAGGAAGAATGCCAGAACCATTCGTCAGGTTGGCAGCAACCACCTTGCTAGTGCAGATTTTTTTTTTTTTTTACATTTATTTATTGATTCATTTTAGAGGAGGCAGGTGATGTTTCTTCTTGCTAAGTGGTGTCTAAAATAGCCGACCTCACCCAAAGCTGAGTCCTGGCCAGTTGAAACACTGTTGCACCCAGCCTTTCACTTCGGTGCTAGGGGCCTCACTCAAGCCCTCCTGCTTATACAGCAAGCATCTTAGCAACTGAGAGGTATCCCCGCACCATGACTGGTTGTGAGTAATCCCCTCACCTTCCAGGCTGAGCCTGTCATCAGCACAAGCTGGCTGGGGAAGGGGGACAGGCCCGAGATGAACAGAGAAAATCTGAGCTGCCCCCCAACCCCCATGGTACAAACCAATCAAGTGGAATGACGTCAACTGCCATTTTCAAACAAGAATCCCAGGCCAAGAGCACAGATCAGCTGGTGAAATGTTTGCCACATAGTATGAGGACCTGAGTTCTCCAGGACCAAGGGAGGAGACCAGACATGGAGCTACAGAGATGGCTCAGCTGTGGAGAGTATTTGATAGCGTTCAGGAGGACCAGTTCAGTTCCCAGCACCCACAGCAAGCAGTTCACAACCCCTGTGACTCCAGCTAAGGGGATCTGATGCTCTCCCTTCTCCTGGCCTCCTTAGGTACCTGTGCAACATGGCAGGTTTACACACGTGTGTGCATGCACATGCACACATCCACACCCACACTCATACTCTGATTAAAAAAAAAAAGCCTGGCATGATGGGGCACACTTGTAATCCCAGCACCAGGGCAGCAGAAATAGAGCCCTGCCCAGTGGCCATCCAGTCCAACCTACTCGAGTGGCAAGTGTCAGGCCAGTGAGAGATTGTCCCAGGAAACCAGGAGGACAACAAGAATGACACCTGTGGTTATCTTCTAGCCTCTGCGTGCACCTTCGCACATACCTTTCCTAAAACCCACAGAAGGTCTGAAGCCGTATTCCCAGTATATGTGTATAAGCTGATATACACAGAGGTAAACTGTACACAATCAAAGCAAAATAGAATCCTGATTGACGTAGATTGACCGCCACGAACAAGAAAAGATCTGGTTTTATTTAGAATTCCATTAATGAGGCTGTAGCATTCAGCACAACACACACCCCTACATACACACAAACACACCCTAAAAAGGTGAGCTTGGGTAAAGACCACTCCCCCAGCCCCGCCAACCTCCTCTGGAGAAATCATGCTAACTCACCATGGGGGCAGAGTCTGATTTTTCTTACAAACCTTTATGCATTAAAAAAGCAATGTGAAGTATTGTACAATCAAAGTGCCTTCTCTAATACAAATTGGTGGCTGAAGGGAGCGGGACATGCCCGCCCGCCACTAGGGTCACACGATGGGTGGTAAGATGTTTGTGCTCTTGGGGGAGGAGGTGCTCTGCTGGTCTGCGGACATCTCTGACCCAGTAACAGTCTCTGGCTTTCCAGAAGCTTCAGTTAGCTGAGGCAGCTGGATGGTGTCTGCTGTGTGCTCCACAGAGCTCTGCTGTTTGCCCGAATTCTCAAGGTGCTTCTCGGCTTCGTCTTTCAATTTGTCTGTAGTTTCTTTGGTAGCCTCATCTGCTGAAGGAAGGAAGGGACAAGGAGTAACCCTTCAAATGCTAGCCACTGTGTTCTCACCCTGCCATTAGGCTCCACATTGCCTGGGGGAGATTGAACAGTCGGTGACCAGCATTGTTTTAAGCACTTTGTAATCACTAACCCATTTGATGCATTCCTAAACCCCACAGAATAAGCACTGCTCCCAATGTCGTTGGGTGTTTCAGATGATCAAATTGCCTAAAAGCCACACCCGGGGATGTAGAAGCAGAGTTTAATCCCACTTCACTTGAGCCTATTGAACTGTATTTACTAGACCAGAGTGCAATGGAAAGTTGCCTCCTGCCATTCTGTGTCATTACAATCGTGTAAAGGAGGCTGGAGGGGCGGCTCAGAGAGTAAGAGGTCACCCTGTTAAGAGGACAGGAGCTCCACTCCCACACCCACACACAAGTTTACAACCGCTCTAACTCCAGTTCCGGAGCATCAGAAGACGCCCTCTCCTGGGCTCTGCAGGCACACCCATGCACAAATAGTAAAATCTTTTTGTTTTTTAGGAACATAAAAGGTACAAATGGAAAATCCTAATGGCAAGAGGCCAAGAGGAGGAATCTAGCTAAAACCAAGTCTCCTGAAAGAGGAAACAAAAAAAAAAAAACAATGGTGAGCTCAAGGTGGTGTCGTCAGGGCTGAGTTACCCCGTCCTGCACACACACCGGAGCTCATTCATCCAAGCTGGCTCCATAGACTACCTTTTTTGCCTTTGCTGGCCTGTTGCTCTTCAGCCTTTTCTGTGCTTATCTCAGAGGAAATACTGGCCCCAGGCTTCCTTAATATCTGTGGCTTGGGCCGTGGTTTGAATTTCCTTGGCTCGTGAATCCAGGCATGCTTGAGGGCCTGCTCAGGGGTCATGCGCAGAGAAGGCTCCCACCTGGACACCAAGACAACCCAACACACTGGTTACTGTTGACTTTCCCTTTTCTTAGAAAAACACCTTTTAAACCAAATCAAGATGCTTTTCATTTTGGGTGTATTGTATCTCAAAGACAGCAAAGAACAGAGATGAAGACATAACTGTAAAGTGACTGCAAACAACTGTTAATGTTTTTCTTTTAAAAAAAAAAGTTGCATAGTGAACCAGGCACTATATCAATACCAAACTGTCTAGGATCCCTAGAAATTCTCTTACAAGAAATCTTGTTTAGGGCCGGGAATGTAACTCACACACAAGCAAAGACATGGTACTTTCAAGAGTCTTAGCTAATGACATTTAGGATTTAGAAAGTTTAGAAGATAGACAGAGCAAGCTGCAGGGCTGGAGAGATGACTCAGCGGTTAAGAGCACCGGCTGCCCTTCCAGAGATCCCGAGTTCAATTCCCAGCAACCACATGGTGGCTCACGACTATTTGTAATAGGATCTAATGCCTTCTTGTGGTGTGTCTGAAGACAGTGACAGTGTACTTACATACATAAAATACATAAATCATTCTTAAAAAAAAAAAAAACCCATGCATGCTTTTAGTTCTCAAACTGTGGGATCTGGGCCTCTAAAGGTAAGGGGAAGAAAATGATAGAAAATGCAGTTCATAAGGGAGCATGGTGTGATGGCAATGCCTAATTCAGCTCTTGCGCGCTCTGGAGGCAAGGGAATCAGGAGTTTAAGGCCTCAAGAATGTAGTGAATTTGAGGCTAGCCTGTGCTATGTGAAATCCTGTATCCAACAAAAACAAAGCAAAACCAAACAAAAAACCCTAAGGGTTGTAAGTCAAGGAAATTTCTAATACAGTAACAAAACACATCTTATAGAACGTCCAACATAAGTCATTCTATATCCTAAAGTAAGTTCAGGAACTAGGCACTAGCACAGGTTACAAGTGTGACATTTTCTGTCTGTTGATTGTCCTTCCTGATACTGGATGTCAAACCCAGGGCCTCAAGGACTGTCAGGAAGCTACCACTGAGTTATACCTTAAGACCTTTTCAATTTCACTTTGCCCGGGCTGAACTCAATGTTGAAATTGTCCTGCTTCTTTCTCCCAGAGCTGAGTTTATAGACATATTATGCCATCTCTCTGCTGAAAACCTCTGATCGTCAAAGGGTTCTTATGTCCCATGTCAGTAATCCAAGGATGGCTCATTTCCCAGTAACTCTCACCCAGGCCTAAATTCTACCCATTAGCATTATATGGGATAAAACTGACCCTTCTTTTAGGTCCTACTCATTTCAACTATCCGAAAACCCGAAAGTATCTTTCTCCAAATGAACGAGAAAGGCATGCTCTTTGGAAACCACCAAACCTTGGTGATCTCCACTGTTTGCTGGCATCTATAGTTCTGTCATCTGGTCACCTTTCATGGTGGGCACTCCCATTTCTTGTCCATCATGCTAGGAAGAGCTTCCAACTACAGGAAGGCAGTAAGAATCGTCTAGACTCATCAAAGTCATCAACTACCACACACACACACACACTCACACTCACACACACACACTCACACACACACTCACACTCACACACACTCTCACACACACACACACACACACACACTCACACACTCACACTCACACTCAGTTATCACACCGACTGCTGTGGAACTATGTCTTTCCTCTCCCGAACTTCTGCAGTTAGCCTTTAAGACAGATGCAGGGCTTGATGTGTTGTATCTAACCCTGTGGGCTCTGGCTCCGAAGCCACCTCTAGTCTGTCATTCCAAAGCTGTGCTGCTTAGAGATTTCAGGTTGGGTAACAGGCCCTGTCAACATAACTGCATTGTATGAGTTGAAGGCAGTTGATCCTTTGCAATGCATCCATGAATGAAAACCTGAGTTGCTACTGAACTGTGTTCTGAATGAATGGGGTTCCAGGTAGCCCCTACCCCAAACCCAGTGTCAGTGTTGGCTTCTATCATTTTTTTTAAAGATTTATTTATTTTTATATCTAAGTACACTGTAGCTGTCTTCAGACACACTAGAAGAGGGCATCAGATCTTATTAAAGATGGTTGTGAGCCACCATGTGGTTGCTGGGATTTGAACTGGGCAGTCAGTGCTCCTACCCGCTGAGCCATCTCTCCAGCCCGGTTTCTGTCATTTTTAAGAGACATTCATTCTGTAGTCTCAGCAAGAGTCTGGGGTGACTCCACCTGAAGTCAGCTGAGCAGATTCTTCTGATCACCCTCTGGGCTGCGGCTGAGTTGGAGAATGTGTGAATTCAACAGTGCTTTGCTGACATCATTCTGTGCCCCCCTCCAGGAGAGTGAGAGATTAGAACGGCACACTCTTCTGAAAACACTAAACAGTTGTAGGACCAGTGGAACTGAAGGCGCCTTAGTAACACCTCACTTTAGAGCAAAGGAAACAGGCCCAAAGAGAAACAATGGCTCTTTAAAGAGCACATGGCCAATCTGCTTAGACTCAGCAGACACAGGCTGGCAAAGTCCCTGGAAACAGCAGCCACAGCCATGCTTTCCCAAACACGATAGAACAAAAACAGGGGTACAGGCATCATGGCCACTCCATGTTCATGAGGATGTGACTGAAATACAGAACTTTACTCCTCAGATTCTAAGCATTCATGCCAATTGTAAACAGCTGTGCACAATAGTCTATGGCTCCCTTACCCCTAACTGCCCAGTATGTGAAGGTCTGAACACTAAATTGAGGGACTAAACAAAAGTGTCCTGGTGCCCATGTGTATTGCATAGCTTTGCACACAGTACATTAAGCCCACTGAAGAGCTGGCTGTATAGTTCATGAAGTATTAGACATTAGGACCTTAAGTTGGACAACTTGAGATTAAGAAGGTAACAATCTTTACACACACACACGCACACGCACACGTACACGTACACGAAATGACTTGAATACTTGAAAGCTCTTCATGACAGTGAAGACAGTGTCCTGATGGGCTCTTACACCCACCTCCCAGCCTTGACTCTTACCAGCAAACACACAGGAAAGCATGGTACTTAAAAGTTAAGAAACCCACAAACAGGGCTGGAGAGATGGCTCAGTGGTTAAGAGCACCGACTGCTCTTCCGAAGGTCCTGAGTTCAAATCCCAGCAACCACATGGTGGCTCACAACCACCTGTAATGAGATCTGACACCCTCTTCTGGTGCATCTGAAGACAGTGTACTCACATATAATAAAATAAAATAAATAAATCTTAAAAAAAAAAAGAAACCCACTGTCTTAGTCAGGGTTTCTATTCCTGCACAAACATCATGACCAAGAAGCAAGTTGGGGAGGAAAGGGTTTATTCGGCTTACACTTCCATGCTGCTCTTCATCACCAAAGGAAGTCAGGACTGGAACTCAGACAGGTCAGGGAGCAGGAGCTGATACAGAGGCCATGGAGGGATGTTCTTTACTGGCTTGCCTCGCCTGGCTTGCTCAGCCTGCTCTCTTATAAAACCCAAGACTACCAGCCCAGAGATGGTCCCATCCACAAGGGGCCTTTCCCCTTGATCACTAATTGAGAAAATGCCTTACAGTTGGATCTCATGGAGGCATTTCCTCAATTGAAGCTCCTTTCTCTGTGATAACTCCAGCTGTGGCAAGTTGACACAAAACTAGCCAGTACACCCACAAACAAAGACACCCCAACAAACTCACATCAAACACCTTCTGAGAAAGTCCAGGAAGCTGGAATCGTAGGTTTTCACCACCATCGTGAGATCCTTGGAATCTGGGTATCTTTTTCCCCCTCTGTTGTTGTTTATATTTTTGGGAAGACCTTTGGAATCTTCAGAGAAACAGCATTCTGTATTTAGTTCCAGGTATAAATATTGCCCAATCACTTCTAGCTGTCCACTCAAACCTGCTGCTTCCTGAAGGCCTCTCTGCAGCTCTTTTGTCCCCTTCTGATGTGCCTTCCCCATCCCACCCTTCTCCACCCACCCACCTACCCAAACACATCATAGCCTCAACAGGCTGAAATAGTTCACAGTGATCACAATGATGCCAAATACAACTTGTCCTACAAACCTGACTGTTCTGTGTCTCCTCCCCACCACACGCTGTTCAATAGTTTAAATCACTTGCTGCCTCTGACCATTGTTAGGTGATATTAGAGATGCTAATGATAAAAATAAACTTCAAATGTCCAAAGTATCCACCTCTAGGTAGAAGGATGTTGTATCTTCGTGGGTTGTCTTTGCCTTTGCTCAATTCTCACTAGCCCAATAAAGTAAAAATGAGGCCATTCATGGAGCAGAACAAAGCAAGACATTTAAGGAAATGAGCTTTCATTTACCAACCACAGAAGCTCACTTAATTGTTCAAAATTTTGTCAACAATTGGAGTGTTCTGGCTCTAGAAGACCTGGCTAGGAATGGCCTTTCTTTGGCTCTTTCTGCTGAGTAAGACCTTTACCAAATGTGTGAGGTCCAGATGGTTCTAAAGATGGCCTAAGGATGTTTTGTGAAATCCTTTGAAGGAGAAACCATTCAACTGCACACTGAGATGCTTGCATGATGCTCAGAAGAGCTGGCCACGTTGACTTAACACCTTGTAAAGCGATATGAGCTGATGAGTGTGAGCAATAGGGGTATTTACTGTCTGTGTGCTTCACTGTGTTCTCAGAACTCAGTGTTTGTGTGATGGACATTGTGGAGGCCAAATCATGTTCTTCTGTTATTTCCCCCCTGCCCCTGGTCTCACTGTGTGGCCTTGGCATGTCTGGAACTCAAAGATCACACTGTCCTTGAACTCACTGAGATCCACCTGCCTCTGCCTCCTGAGTGCTGGGATTGAAGGTGTAGATCCCCATGCCCAACTCTGTTCCATTCAGTTTGTAACCAGTGTCATTTTCAGAGCCTCCAAAATATCTACTCTGACTAAATTCCTAGAAGAGAGACTTTCAGAAATGTGTGTATGGGAATTTGTGGACATGGGTTATCCTTGTCTTTATAAGGTTATGAATGGACCAGAATTGTATGGGGGCCTGTAAACCCACACTACTCCTGTTTCCTGCTAGAGGTAGCACCTGCACTGGCCTTCTTTCCATGTTACTTTAAGCAAAGTAAAACAAACAAACAAAACAGGAGGATTTAAGCACACATCCCTTTAAGTAACTTAGCGTCATTATGCAATTGTTCTTGTCCAGATTTTTTCTCTTCTCTGGTCCCAGTTCCTATCTAACCCTTCTCCTCCATCTCCTTTGTGCTACCTGGTATACTTCTCACACTACCCTGAGGCAGTATCTCTTTCTTGGTGAGTAGGAGTGTAACCCAAATTAGCTGGGGCTTGAGAAACCACAGAAGTGAAAAAGTGTTTCCCACAGTCACCCTGTTCAAAAGAGTCACAAAAAGCTGCTATTAGAAACACAAGACCCATGGGTCATAGAGGAGACTCATAGGAACCAGCATTTTGGTTAATACCCAAATGACCCTAAAGTTGGGCAACAATGGAATAGATACTACTCACGGTAACATCAAGGAGACCAAGATGTGGGTGTTGCTATGAAAGTCTACTGCAAGACCTAAGCATGACAACGATGGTAGAACATCTACCTTCTCTAGTGTCTAGGATGCTGTGTTCTCCTGTCCTTATTCCCCCATTGGACGTGTCTCATGACATGTCTTGAGGTTTAGGACATGACTCTTCCCTGGTGTGATAGTCTAGCAAAAGGAAGTACCTTCTGTTCCCCACTATTCTTCTATCAAATTCAAAGCCCAGAGGCTCAGTCCTCCACGCAGCTAGCGGGAAGAGCAGGTGTCATCAAAAGTCCAGCTCATCGGTTCACCCGGGAACATGTCAGCCAGACCCTGTACTTGTCCTCAAGGTGAGTGCTGTGCTCAGGAAACAAGGACACTGCCCTGCCCAAAGGTTAAGTCTTCACTTCTCTAGCCAGGAATATGAGGTGACCCTTGAGAGGCTGAAAACCTGGAATGTCATGCATGGGACAGGCCAACCATAATGGAGTACTTCTGCTTTCTGGGCCTTCCACTTTCAGTTTCTAGATCCTGGCGAATCCAAGGAAACTGAGGGAGGGGCCAGGAGGTCAGAAGCTTGTTAGTGACTGGTGCAGAGGAAACCAGTGCATGCTGGACTGAAACAGTTTCGTCCTAGTGGCTCTCTTTGGGAATCATCTTTACTCCCCTGTTGATGGAGAAGGCTGAGAGTAATGTGTGATGACTTATTTGCCTCTGATTTTTGAGGCCATTCCCAAGTCAAGAATCAGAAAGGACTAAGATAATCCAGATTGCATAGCTGGTGCATGTCTGTCAGCTAGCCTGACCACGGTGGCTGCTTAGCAATGCCCTTGTCTCTGCTCCTTCTTGTCTGCTTTCCTTCCCTCTACTTGGGCAACCCTCAGAGGCTGAGTTTGGAATGAAGTGTGGCGAGCTACAGCCAAGCTCATTAGTCCCAGAAGGCCACTCAGAAGCTTCAGGAAGTCCCTGAAGCAGATTACTTCTCTCCCCAAACATAGGAGCTGTAAGAACTGCCTAGAGATAACTTTCTTGCCAGGAAGAAGCAGAGATCAGCTGCGCTACCTAGAAGAGGACCTGCCCGCTTGGGCTGCCTAAAAGAGACACTCTCCAACATCTTGAGCTGCCTGCATCTTCTGCAGTGAGCTTCAGAGTTACAGTTTTCACATGCTATCACCTGTGCTTGGCCTGGAGTGATGTGGCTATGTTCAGGTCCTGCCTGCTCTAAAACCAGTGCATACCCCTGTAGGTAACCCAAGTAAAACACATTGGATCACCAATTGGACTTGGTTGCTATTTATACTTTAGTCTGTCATAAGTTACCTAGCTGGGGTGAATAGACATTTGCTCACACCACCCCAGGAATAATGTCACAACAATAGTACCTGATGATACTGAACTCTGGCATCCCTGTGTATGCGTGAACCCACACACACATAGACCCCACCCCTGCACATGTAAACATGCTATTACTACTACTACTACTAATAATAATTATAATAACAATAACAATAACAATGTATTCTCCATTAATGGCGGAGTATAACAGTAGAAATATCCACTATGCCAGAAGTTTCTGCCCTGATTTCCCCACACAGTACAAAGCAAGAGAGGCCAAGTTGTTTGGGAAGCACCTCTAGAAGAGGCTATGGTTTTACTCTTTCATGGTTACAGTACTAGCTGGCAGATCTGAGGAACTGGGTCTTCCATGCTCGTGGGTATTATATGGTCGAGACCCCTTCCCACTGTGAGACACCATCTGTCACACCAAGGGCACCATTTATCATCTCTTCAACTCCTCACTACACTTTATTATAGGACCAGAAGAAAGAAAAATCTGTCTGCCAGTCTGCTTGCCTGTTTGCCTGCCTAGGGTATGGTAGGTGTCTTCAAGGCCAGTGACACATCACTGAACCCAACTGGACAAAGAGAATAAGACCGTGGGACTTACCAAAGAATACCTGTCTCCTGGAGGCTGTCTGGGTGAAGTGGGCAGGTGGCAGGCCCAGCACCTTCAACAAGTACAGTGTGGCTGTGTCACTATTGCGGAGTCACAAGTTCAAAACCTGTCAAGATCTAGGTGCGACTTTAGCCAGATTTTTGTCTTTCACTTATAAGGACCAAGAGATTTAATTAACAGCATTAAGTGGCAGGTTAAGCCCAGAGACTAGGTTTTATAAATCCTATTCCAGGCTACCTCGGTATCCTAAGAATGAACACTGGCCATGCTAAACAGGTAAGACACTGTGGAAGTGTCCAGACCCCTGTCTGCCCATGGGGACCACAGAGAATGAGGAGTGACTTCTCCCAGCATGGAGCCACTGGGTTGGGGTGGGGGATTGCGGGAGGAGGAGGAGATCAGATCCTTAGAAGACAAAAGAACTTTCTGGAGAGAAGAATTAGTCCTGACTAGTCACTGTTTTCTCTGAAACAGAACAGCTCTCCCTCAGCCCTGGTTGGCAGACATGGGCTTGGCATAGCCCTGCCTTCCAGTTCTGCCACCCTTCAGAGTTTCTAGTAGGGGCACAGCGCACACCCACACCCCCCGTCTCCCAGGTGCTAGAATTGGGCATGGTTCAGGGGCACTTCAGACTCAGCAACATCTCCAGCAGTCCACTGCAAACAATGTGGTACGCCATAAAGATATACCCAAGGCTGGACCCCTGGTTTGCAAACACCAAGACTTGTGTTAACTCCATCATAACTTCCGTTTCCAGCTATTTTGCCTATTTGGCTTTTCAAGGAGAAAGAAGAACAAAGCAAAGGGTGCAGTTGTTTAAAAAGAGCACAGCCCCCTGAGTTTCGGGTAGATTTGGAGAGTAACAGATCACACCAGCTTCAGTATCGTCATCATCATCATCATCATCATGTCTGTGCATTTGAAAGACTATCATTACAATTTTATTTTAAAATGCCAATATTTACAGTGAGAGGAAGAACATCATGGGTAACTATTTTAATCATGATGAAAAAGTTAGCTCTCATCTCAGCAAAATCCAAGAGGTACAACATTTCAAAACTACTTTCAGAAGTGGAGGCATGTGCATGGCACTGCCCTTGCTGGGTCTGATGAACCCCAGAGCCTGAGGATGGATGTTATCCCAGGAAGTCAGCCATGCTGGTGGCCGGCTCTCCCCCCTCACCTCCATGATGCAAGCCAGCTGCTCCACCTCGTTCTCCCCAGGGAACAGTGGATATCCGGTGTACAGCTCCGCCATGATGCAGCCCAGGCTCCACATGTCAATGGCCATGTTATAGGGGTGGCCCAGAATCACCTCTGGGGATCGGTAGAACCGGCTCTGGATGTATGTATACACTGTGGGAGAAGGGGAGGGAAAGCTGATGCCTCTGTGGTAACCAATGCAGAGCTCCACCCTCATAAAGGCCCCTCCCTCTCTGTGGGCTTCTCAGGAAGAAGTGTGGGTCCCATTGCGTCATCTACCCATAGACTAATCCTTCCAGCTGCTGATAGTTATCACCATTCTATGGATAAGGAACTCCAGAGGAGTAAATTCCAAGGAAATACATTTAATTCGACTTTTTAAAGAATAAAACAAAATAATCAAAAGAAAGAAGAAAACAACCCTACCCCCCCCCCAGGGAGGGTGTATTTAATTTTAAATACCTGTTTTAAAATTATAACAGGAATTTAACTGGGTGGTGGTACACACCTGTGAGTCCAGCATCTGAGAGGTAGAGGCAGGAGGAGCAGGGGGATCGCTGGTTCCAGGCCAGCCTGAGATACATGGCCAGATGCGGTCTCACTTTTGTGAGACAATACTGGGGGTTTGGGTTCTTTTTATTTCCCCCAGACTAATGAATGACATATAACCGGGACATATTCTCTAAGTCAGACTTATAAAAGGCAAAGGGGCAGATAACCAAGCAAATTAAGTTCAGTGAAAGTTGATATGAATAGGCTCTAGGGTTTCTTTCTAGGTTCTAGCTGGAAAAAACAAAGTGCAAGGTCCAGAGAATGAATCAAAGGCGGTGAAACCTAAACTGTAGAGTGGTTATTTTCTAAATTGCAAGCTCCTGAGCTGCATGTAAAGGTGAACACCTGAGAACTATAATGTTCCAGAGCCCTGGAGTGATTGATTCTAAACAATCTAGTCTAAGCCTAGTCAGCTTGGGGACCCAGTGTTCAGGGGTCATTCCATAGCTTCGGCCTATGAGAAGTTCAGAGCGTTTACATGCTCTTTGGATATAACCCTTTCCTTTTTCAGATGACTGTCTCAGAGACGTGAAGCACCTAGCTCAAAAGCCATCAGTTGTGATACCTAGGTCCAGATGACTATCTCAGAGACGTGAAACACCCCTAGCTCAAAAGCCATCAGTTGCGATGGCTGAATCGAGGCTAACGACCCAGGTAGCCTGGTGTGCAAAGAGACAGAACTTAAAATAGCAGAACTCAGACAGGGAGGCAGGGGTCCTACCTTTCTGGTGTTCATAACAGCTTGACCCAAAGTCAATAACTTTAACAGTGACTTGGCCCCTCTGGTATAGCACAATATTTTCCTGGAAAGAAGAAGTATGTTGATTTAAGGTTTTATTAAAGTTTATTTAAGTTACCGTTGCCTGGGCTTTCTCCCCAGAGAAACATTTTTTTACCTCTTTGTCACTCCTGGATACAGATGGCCCCGTTCACATACAACCACCTCAAAACTCGTCTTCCCATAGTTTCTCCACAACTCATTGTCCTTCCTCTCTTCCCAATGGGGGGGGGGGCTTCCCATTGACTTGTGGTCTTTATCTGATTTTGACCCAGTATTTACTGGTTTGCATTCCTTCATTTGCATATATTGTGTCTCTTCCCCCATTGGTTGTGTAAAAAAAAAAAAAAAAACCTCCTGATGATTATGGGTTTATTTACATGCTCCTTGGTAACCTGGTCCTATGCTTGGCTTGCACGAGGTCTTACAAGTGCTGTTGGCTGAATATATGTAATGTTTATAAGAAACGCTATTGCACTGGGCGGTGGTGGTGCACGCCTTTAATCCCAGCACTTGGGAGGCAGAGGCAGGCGGATTACTGAGTTCGAGGCCAGCCTGGTCTACAAAGTAAGTTCCAGGACAGCCAGGGCTACACAGAGAAACCCTGTCTCGAAAAACAAAAACAAAAAAAAAAACAAAAAAAGAGAGGAAGAAAGAAAGAAAGAAATGCTATTGCTGGGGTGGGGGTGGGGGGGGAAACACCCTCATAGAAGCAGGGGGAGGAAGGATAGCATAGGGGGTTTCGAGGGGGGTGGGGAGGGACAGACTGGGAGAGGGGATAATATTTGAAATGTAAATAAAGAAAATATCCAATAAAAAAAGAAATGCTACTGCTAATACTCTCTTATGATAGTATAGAACCCGTGAATGAACCAGTAAATAGATAACAGAAATAAAGCTAGGTAGTTAGGTAGATAGACAGACAGACAGACAGACAGAGTTTGAGGGTGCCAGATGTTACATAGTCAAGGCAGAGCTCTGGGCTCTTGTCTCAGTGTGACACTGTGCTGGCAAAGGCTAAAAGAACAATGTCCTAACTGTGTCTCAAGGATCTCCTTTCAGAAGGTTGCTTATGGTGCTCTTAACAAAGGCACAGCAAAGACAAATGCACAGCAAAGCCAATCCGAAGCCTCTAGCACCTCAAACGAAGTACTTTTCAGAACTGCTGTTAACCCAGGGAAGATAGGTAACAGAAACCTTAAAAGAACAAGAATTTCTTGTGTCTCCAGCCCAATGGAGAGACTCCATCACTGGATGGGGCTGGCCATAGGCTATGCCTTGGATCTCACATATCCCCACTAACTGGTGTGCTGCAAGCTTAGTTGCTGGCCTGCATCTAGGGGAGGCAGAGGGAACTTTAGGAGGTGGGGTCTAATTGGAGGAGGTTTGCTCATGGTGGGCAGGGCAGGGGCTGGCAGTGAAGGGGAATTTTGTGAACTAGCACTTTCCTCAATTCTCATCCTTCCTGGCCACCACGAAATGAATAGGTTCACTCTCCAGGGGTCCTCTGTTGTGGTATTCTGCTTTGCCAGAGTTCCAAAAGCGATGGTGCCAACCAACCTTGGGTTGAAGCCATCAGCCCAAACAGACCTTTCCTCCTCCTCCTTAGACGCTGATTTGCATAAGTATTTTGTCACAGCAATGGAAGACTGACAGACACAGCCACCCCCTCTCCACTCTTACTGGGAAATTGTTCTCTTAGAAAGGAGCAAAGCTATGGGAACTCAAGACTTGTGTACCATAAACGTTAAAGGCACAACCCTGCCTTTTAATACATAGTCACGAAACGCCTCTCTGGTCTGTTTAACACTTGACTCATGTCTCAAAGAAATCTGTTATCTGATAATTTGGCTGGGGGAAACCTTGTGAATTCAGTCCCCTAAATCTAAAGACCATAGTTAGTATGGGATCTTTTGGAGCTGGGAAACTGAGGACTTGGACCTCAGTGTGGTAAATAAATCAATCTATTTCCTTTTTTTTTTTTTAAACGAGTCTCCAGTCATGACAGCATCTATCTTGAAAATCTTTGATCACAAAAACGTAATCCCAGAACTTAAGAATTTTCAAGAAGAAATTAGCCACATTTGGGGATGAAGAGGGGAGAGTGAGACCAAAGAGGAATGGTCACCCATCGGTGCGTTAGGCTGGGTTTTGAAGCAGCTCTTTATACTTTGTTCCAAGCCGCTGCTTGAATTGACAGCCATCACCCATTCCACAATCACCTGCTGCTTTCTATTTCTGGTATCAGGTTCTGTGTTATGTCCTGGGGACATAATGGGGAGAAGTGGTACCTGTTCTGGGGAAGAAATTGTAGTCTAGTGAACAATTTATAGCCAGAGGTCTATAGGAACAATTTATAGCCAGGCCCAGTGGTGCATGCGGGTAGTTCCAGCAATTGAGCAAGTAGAAACAAGAGGATCAGGAGTCCAAGGCCAGCCTCAGCTAAGTGTGGTGCTTGAGGACAGCATGAGTTATATGAAACCTTGGCTCAAAAACAAAACAAAACAACACAACAAACCAAAAACCCCAAAGAAGCAATTACTAAATAAAACAACCAGTGCATCTGTAGAGCTATGTGTATAATGCCAGCCAGGCTGAGAATTGAATGGAGACCATCTGGTTGTTTGTGTGCCACGTCCAGGAGTCCATCATATTTTGAATATGCAAATCTGCATATTTTGAACATGCAAATTTGCATATCTCGAATATGCAAATTTGCATAAGGCGATTATGCAAGTTTGCATATTTGAATATGCAAAGTGTGAATTCCTTTGGGATGAGCTTACCTTTACGCATCATGATGGGTCTTTCCAGCATGACTGTGCAGGATTTACTCCAATAAGATTTTACTGGCGTTGTGGAGGCACAGTTAGGAGAGCGAGCTCCAGTTCTTTCATTAGTTACACAGCAATAAATATTGGGGGAAAGGGAATCTAAGGCAGGGTGCCCCGTATCCCAGGCTGGTCTTGAACTCTCTTGTGTAGCTGAGGCTGATTTTTGAACTCCTCATCTACCACCACCCCTAACTAACAAGAACACTGTTAAGGGCTGCCGTGACTGATGATTGGAAGTAACAACTGAGTGAATCTAGACTCCCAGGGTATCTTGTAAGTGTGCCTGGATGCTCAAGACACCAGACATACCACCACTTCTGAAGGAAAGCTCTCAAGCCTTCCTATTCCTAGATACCTCAATATGTCACCTCGGTCCTCACTGCATCTCCACCTATAAATGAACAGTGCCAGGCATCCACCCCTGGAAAACAATGGTGGCAGCCAGCCGCGCCAGGTGGGCAGAGTTTGTACTCACCGGCTTGAGGTCACAGTGGATGATTTTCTCTACATAAAGCATGTGTAAGCATTTCAAAATGGAAAAGGTAAAGCGCCGAACTATGGACAGATTGAAGCCTTGAAAGCTGTTATTCTTCATCAGCTCATACAGGTTGATTCTGGAACACAGAGGGAGAGAAAGAGTAATGTAGATGGCTGTCGAAACATCAGACTCAGCTTGGACACATGGATAACCTGGTCGATTGGTTTCCCTCTAATAGCAAACCAATTGCAAGCCAGGAGGCAAAGCTGCACACACTGCCATAGTTTCTCAAGCTCTTGGATATGACCCAGGGAACCCTCAACAAAGTAGCCACTCTTATAGGCTTTGACAAGTACTTCAGAGTCATGAATGAGGACAGTCCAACAGAAGCTCAGGCAAGCCAGGGAGCCTGCACTCTACCAAAGGTAAATGTGGCTACTTGGTCCCTTCACTGTGCTCTTAAAAGGGTGAAAGCTGCCACTCCCCATACCATCCTCTTGGTTCTCTATAGGAGCAGAAGTCTGCAACGTTCCATAAAGCCATGCTGCATTGTATGAAGTCTGCTGACATAATTACAAGTCTCAAAAATGGATGCTAAGCATTTTAAAAAGAAACACACGTTTGTGAACTGATGGCTTTTATTTTCTGTGCAGCCTTCAAGATGGGGACAGGAAGGAAAGAACATGCGACAATACCGGGCCACTTCCTTCCCCTCTTTCATTTCAGAGGGTATCTGTCTGTGACAACATTTTGGAAACCATTCATTCTTGGCAGTACAGTACAGAGAGGAAAGCTGAGTCTAGAAACCATGGCCTTTGGCCCTCAGCCACTTCCCCAACTTAGCTGGGCTTCTCATAACTCTTTTGAGTACAGTGACATCCTTCCCGGGTACTGTAATAATTGGGTAAGAGAGGCAGTCTGTCCTATCTATCTTACCCCAGAAAAGATAATTCATGTGTGCACAATGGAGAGTAAACTACATTCTATACATTGAAACAGTGGACAGCATGTTCACTTGCCTGGTGAATGGAGCAGGTTTCCTAACAGTGTAAAGAAAACGTCAAGCTACTAATTCAATAACCCAGGAACACATGACCACAGAGAGATCTATTGATTATACTCAGACATTTGCTGCCAATCTACATAAATCAGGTTCCTGTTTTCTTACATTAAAAAAAAAAAATCTGTTCTTGCCTTTACTCAAAATCCAAGTCCTTAGAACATCCTAGGCAGCCTGTGGTTCTGTGTTCAAGCCTCTGCTCTGCAAGACTGGAAAACCAGGACATGGGGACACAAAGCAAAGCAATGTCCTTTTCAGTATGTCTCCATTTCGATCATGAGGGCAAGTGGCTACGCTATGTCACCTACTCCAACACTCAACATCTGGAAAGCCCGACAGATGCATTTAAGCAACCAGGCTTTACTGAGGCATGGGGTAAGATGTCCCCTTTCAGTCTCATACTCCTTTCTATCGGAGTGGCTCCTATGCCCACTTCAGTCATTAACTACCACAGCCAGAAAAGCCTTGCATTTGGACCTCAGTTTCTCTTCTGCCACTTATGCAACCACTTATAATATAACAAAGAAGAGTCTGACCCCAGGAGCTCAAAGGTGATACAGAGGTGATTCCGGAAGTAGAAGAAATCCTTCATGTGGACCACATTGTGGTTGTTGTCTTTGTCCTTCCTTCTGAGGGCTTCCAGGATCTTCAGCTCCACCAGAGCCTGATGGTGAAATCTGAGGTGATTGGGGAGTGACCAAGGTGGTGGGCAATGAGGACAGAAATCACACAAAATGCACATCATGTCACAATGTGGTAGACAGTCCTGAATCCCACCCCAGGGTCCCAAGAATATCTAGGATGTCAGGAGTGCATCCTAAACGCCATTATTGCTTCTCCTTACCCCGTGTGATATCAGACAGGCAGAGAGAGAAACAAGCAGAGCCAAAGAGATTTGAGAAGAGCAGTGGCAGAGAGCTGGCTTCTGGAGAGAGCTGGAGCCACACAGTCCAATTCCCAGGCCCTATGTTGCCTATCAAGTCACACCTCTTTTTGTTCCTGATGATTTTCAGGGCCACCAACTCATTGTTTTTGTGATCCAAGCACTTGGCCACCTGTCCAAAGGACCCTTTCCCGATCATCTCCAGAACCTCATATCGGTAGGCAATGTGGTCATGCAGGACCTGCAGAAGTCAGGCCAGCAGTGAGGGACAGAATGGTGAGCTCTTGGATTCACCCTATCCGAGGGCCCCTAGATCCCACTACCCAGATCCTGGCCCACTCTTGGAAGGACAGTGGTTCTGAACTCCTGCTCTCAACTTACCACCTCATAAATAGTTAGGCTGTTTGGATCCCAGACCACACATATGGTACCAGGAAGTGTCCCACAAGGCTGAATCCCTGTCTCATAGTGTAAGGAGCATGGAGTGTTCTTTGAGGGACACTTGTGTTTCTGTATGATTAGGACCTACAGCAGAAATAGGATTAGCTCCACTCTGACCCTTGCTATATATACCATTAAGTATAGATGAGGAAGTTTGCTGTCTGCTTTGCCATTTCTTGACTAGAAATCTCCTCCTCCATTTATATAGATTTAATTCTGTCCTGAGAAAGTAAAATTTGGGCCTTTTTTGGCTAAGAAGAAAAAGTATCTTCGCAAAGACAGAATCATCCTCCAAGTCTCTATAGGAAAGCAGAAAGCAGGCATTCAGTCAAAGCCAGATGAAGTTGTCGGTTGAAGACTTGAGCTCAAGGGCTTCAGACAAGCCACTTGCTCACTCTGAGATAAAGTACCCTAATCTTTAAAGGCACCGGATGCAGAATAGCTGGTGTCTGAGGTCCTCCAGCTGTGTGAATTTCTCGTTTCTAGTGTGGAACTTACGAGTCTGGGAGGACAGAGGATGAGTGTTGCCATGGATTTCATGACGTGCTTTGTGAATGCGTACACGGTGGTGGTTCTATTCATACAGGAGGAATCAGCACCATGAATTTAAGTATGTACAATTTCATCAACATGGGAGTGTGTGTGTGTGTGTAAATGAAATAAAGATACAGGTTGGAGCCTATAGAGAGCACCCATTAATAACCCCGTCCCTACTACCACATCCAAAAAGAGACTCTAAGACTTGACTGAGATCCAGTGCATTCTCTAAGCTCATGGCTAATTCCTTCACAGGGAGCTTGAAAGATTAGGGAAGAAGTGGGTGATGGTGTCTGGGGAAAGTTGTATCCATGATTTGTAAGCAAGGACCCATTAATCCCTGGACCTTTGTGTATATGCACATTACTTTAGGGCTGGGGGTGAGGAATGAGGACCCATGCTTTTATCAAACTTCCAACAGAAGTCATAAAATGGTTGAGAACCTGGTCTCTCATGGAGTCTGTACCGGAAACTCCATGACTGTTCCTCTAAGTGTGCTCTGGCTGATGGCTCAAGTATGGCGTATAATTGTAAAATCCCTTATCCATCATACCTTGCTGGGTAACAACCTTACTTTAACAAGATCCCCAGTTGGTTTGTGTACACAGTAGCTTGAGAAGCAGGGCTTACATGCCACTAAGAAAATTTACTACTTCTAAGAAGCCATCAAAGACTTATCTTCTAAAACCAAGTTACAATGAGAAGTTAGATAGCCAGAGCATGGCAGATGAAACATCACTTTAACACATTATCAAAAGTAGGGACCACTGCTCTGATTCTATGTTCAGGCTGGGAGAAGCCTTCACCCCTTGGACTGCAGAGGAGCCATAGAGAGATAGAAGAGGTGCTGTTGGGTTCAGTATTTGGAAAACAAAATGAAGTTACATATTTTGTACCTGAGACCACAACGTTTTGTTTTGTTTCTGATGTAAAAATGACTGATACTATAAAATAGGAAGAGAGTCCACAGATGGGGTTTGTATGAGAGAGAATAAGAAAGAAAACACTAGAGTGACATCTTACTCCTTTCTTAATGGGGTCCCCACTACCACATCAAATGGTGGGGTTATTGTGAGGAGCCTCTAGTAGTTCACACCACATACAAATATAAACCTGTTACCCCAGCATTTAAATAATAGAAGGTGTGTACAATGAACCACATATTTTCCTCTGTGTGTGTGTGTGTGTTTTAAATATGGCATCTCTTTTAGGACCCATTAGAATCCTTTTGGGAACCTATCCCACAGTGCATCCGTACAAAGTACTGCAAAATATCCCCTTTCTGCTTTCCTCCTGGTACAATCTTTCCCACCCCCAACTGCCTCCCCCCCGCCCCCATTCCCGAGGCATTCCCATAACCCCATCCCCACGGCGTTCCCATAACCCAGCACCTTCATATAGGAACCGTGCTCATCATCAAAGCTTGTCTTGCTGAACTTCTCTGGAATCACGTTGAGCTTCTTGGCTTCAAGGCCCAGGAACCACAGCTCTGAGTAGCCCAGGATTTCGCTTTGCTCATAAGGGGACAGCTGATTCTTAAAGAACTTTAGGGCCTCTGTAGTGAGAATCATCACCAGCTCAGTTCAGTCTCAGGGGTGTTTGCCCCCCCCCTGCCCGCAAAGATTCCGTCCAGTTCATGGAACATCTTCCCAGCAAGGACCACGCACCGGATGGCTCACCCAAAGAAGCATTAAAAAGGATAAATGCCAAGAAATGTTTAGCAACCAAAGACTATGAGCTGCCACAGCTTGGGTCACACTGAAACAGCAGACAGGTGAAGGTGTTATTTGTTCATGCTACACACAGAGAGGACTTGAAAATGATGTTTCCTGGAGCCAGACTAGTAGTGCAAACACGCCTGATATAGCACTGTCCTGGCAGGTCTTCCCACTCAAATCTGTGCTATCTGTGCTGAGTCAGCCTGCCAGCAGCTCAAGGCACAGGGAAGAACCTGTCTATGCTAGATGGTCAGGTCACAGCAGGGGTGTGTGTGTGTGTGTGTGTGTGTGTGTGTGTGTGTGTGTGTGTTAGGGAAGGGATATTGTTGTCTTAGTTAGGGTTTCTATTCCTGCACAAACATCATGACTAAGAAGCAGTTGGGGAGGAAAGGGTTTATTCGGCTTACACTTCCATACTGCTGTTCATCACCAAGGAAGTCAGAACTGGAACTCAAGCAGGTCAGGAAGCAGGAGCTGATGCAGAGGCCATGGAGGGATGTTCTTTACTGGCTTGCCTCCCCTGGCTTGCTCAACCTGCTCTCTTATAGAACCAAGACTACCAGCCCAGAGATGGTCCCACCCACAAGGGGCCTTTCCCCCTTGATCACTAATTGAGAAAATGCTTTACAGATGGATATCATGAAGGCACTTCCCCAACTGAAGCTCCTTTCTCTGTGATAACTCCAGCTTGTGTCAAGTAGACACAAAACCAACCAGTACAATTGTGGATGATAGTCAACTTTAATAATTTGTAGAAAAAAATGTTATATGGTTATATGTATTTTGCTTGCATATATGTCTGTGTACCACATGTGTGCCTGGGGCCTGAAGAGGTCAGAAGAGGGCATCAGATCCCCTGGAACTGGAGTAAAGGATGGTTGTAAACTGCTATGTCAGCGGGTGCTGGGAATCAAACCTGGGTCCTCTGGGAGATTAGCCAGGCATATAATCTCAGAGCAGTCTGTCCAGCACCAGTGATGTCACCTTTATTATATGGGGGTTTCTCAGGAGAGAAGGTTGGGGAGGGGCACCCAGTTGTTCTGCAAACTGTTTGCTGAAGACTTACAGAAGGAAGTACTGGGAGGGGAAAATGTGGCACGTGAGAACCTCTGCCTTCCTACACGTAACACAAGGCAGTCAGTCACCTAGAGGCTCAGTCAGGATGTTCTCCACCCAGAGGCAGAATCAGGGCTTGGCGTGTTCTCTTGCTTTGAGTCTTAAGAGGGAAGGAAGCCACAAGTCTCTGCACCTTGGGAGGAGTCTGGCTTCTGCTCTTTCTGGCTCCACAAGGCATAACTGCAGAAGCTATAGCTGGCAGGCATCATGGGACAGCATCCCCTCCTTAATCAGAGCACTTCCTGGAAGCAGTCTACTAGCAGTCTTCATATGACAATACAGAACTCTCAGCTCTGCCTGCACCATGCCTGCCTGGATGCTGCCATTTTCCTGCCTTGATGATACTGGACTAAACCTCTGAACCAGTATGCCATCCCCACTTAAATGTAGTCCTTATAGTCGGGCGTGGTAGCACATGCCTTTAATCCCAGCACTCGGGAGGCAGAGGCAGGCGTATTTCTGAGTTTGAGGCCAGCCTGATTTACAGAGTGAGTTCCAGGACAGCCAGGGCTACACAGAGAAACCCTGTCTCGAAAAACCAAATAAATAAATAAATAAATAAATAAATAAATAAATAAAAATAATGTTGTCCTTATAAGAGTTGCCTTGGTCTGGCTGGGCAGTGGTGACACACGCCTTTAATCCCAACATTTGGGAGGCAGAGGTAGGTGGATTTCTGAGTTGGAGGCCAGCCTGGTCTACAGAGTGAGTTCCAGGACAGCCAGGGCTACACAGAGAAACCCTGTCTTGAAAAACAGAAAAGAAAAGAAAAGAAAAGAAAAGAGAAGGGAAGGGAAGGGAAGGGAAGGGAAGGGAAGGGAAGGGAAGGGAAGGGAAGGGAAGGGAAGGGAAGGGAAGGGTCATGGTGTCTGTTCACAGCAATAAAGCCCTAACTAAGACAGCCTCCTTCCCTAAAGCCATCTAGAGTCCTCTACCTGGCCCTGACTGAGGAAGAGGAAGCTTCAAAACCCCTGACTGTGACCGTTCAGTGATTCCACCCTTAATTCTAACTCTCCCTCCCCAACCCCCACTCCAGTCCATACAACATAGTGAGACAGTGCCCTCTGTCTACACTGACACAGCTGACCTTGACCCTGTGCAGTTCTATGGGGGAACAGTGAACCACAGTAGAGCTAGTACTCACTCACTCTTAGCTTAGTGCTTAGCCAGACCAGTGAGAGGCCACAGGATTACCTTCATTCATTTCGTTTCTTTGTCGTAATTGATGACTCCAGCTCAGCTCTCAACGGTTTGGGCATCTATAACCTACCTCCCCACCACCATCACTCTACTTTGCTACTGCTCCCAAATCTTACCTGCCACTGTAAGAGGGACTTTGTGCCTCTTTTGTAGTTCTGGGTGTGGCTTGGTGTCTTGGGCTTTGGCGTTAATGTTGAAAGGTAGTTCTGAAGTCTTGAGTTCAGAGGATAGCACTTGATTATGAATTTGAATTTCCTGTCCAGGGAAATAAGTTATAATAAAGGATTAATTCTCTTGGGGGTCATAGGTCATCGAGTTGACCCAGTAGACCCACCTCTAGGCAGGATCTTATCCTACCACTCCTGGGAGAAAATAGCTATGAGTTAAGAGATAGTAAGATGCTCACCCTTTCACTCAGAGAGAGTATCCAGCTCTCATCTGATGCTCTGGAAGACAGGCCTACTGCATTGCGTGCAGTTGACAACCCAGTGGCATGCCTCCACAAAGAGAGATGCGACAGTTTTTTACTGCTACTCTTGAGGAGGCCATAAGGTGTTTCCTTTTCATTGTCAGCTTGACTGGGTTCACAGTAACCACGGAAACACGTCTCTTGATTTGTCTATGAGAGGTTCCCAGAACTGAAGAATGAAAAGCCACCTCGAATGTGGGAAACACCATTAATGGTGGATTCGGGGTTGTCCCGGACTGAACAGAAAGACTGAGCTGACAAGCAGTGTTTGTCTCTCTTCTTCTTGCCCAAAGACACACTGCGAGCAGCTGCCCCATGCTCCTTCCACCATGGCCTTACCGACCATGAAGACCTTCACTGTGTGAAACTGTGAGTCCAACATAAGCCCCCCTCCTTCCTTTCACACATGTTGCCACAACGATGAGACAACAACAAATGCAGGCCAATTCCAAATAAGCTAAAGAACTTACTAGCTCCCGGAAGCTTCAGCTGTGAGCCTAGCATCCGTTCAGTTTGGTACTAGCCCAGTATCTCATTTGGGCTTTCCACAGGAAAGGTAGTACAGGAGCTGGAGAAGAAGCGTGGAGTACAGACCGCTCTTGCTCTCACAGAGGACCTGTCATTGCCAGCACCCACACCAGGTGACTCACATCTGCCTGGGACCCCAGCTACAGGGGCTCTGACATGCCAGTCTATATTCCGAGAACACCTATGGCTCATCGACACATACCCACACACATTGTCCATAATTGCAGTATTTTTTTTTTTTTAGGAGAGAATATTGGAAGAAAATCTTTTGACTGGCTCTACCATTTATACAGTGTGGACTTCATTTTTTTCCCCTTTCTTTGATGAATGCTCATGATGCCACAAAGAACACATTTTATAGGGAAAAGAAAGCCAAGGCATAGCCGGGTGTCGTGGCGCACGCCTTTAATCCCAGCACTCGGGAGGCAGAGGCAGGCAGATTTCTGAGTTCGAGGCCAGCCTGGTCTACAAAGTGAGTTCCAGGACAGCCAGGGCTATACAGAGAAACCCTGTCTCGAAAAACAAAACCACAACAAAAAAAGAAAGCCAAGGCACATTCATTCAAGTGCTCACTCTTTGTAAGGCATGAGAAGAGAGCTAGAACTCAACCTCCAGAGAGCTGGTACTACAGTGAGCTCAGGCCTTGAGACTGCTTGCCCAAGGGCATGCCCACGGTCTTACTCACCTGGTACTGCATGGGCCCCTTTGATGGGACTTTGTTGCCAATCTGGGGGAAGTTAAATGTGTTCCTCTTCCCCTTTGTGTCCACAAAAGGGAACGCCGTGTTACTGGTACTTGGAATCTACAGAAGGGGAAAGTGAACAGCTTACAGACATCCCAGGAAGGAAGCATATTCTCGGTTATCTCCTCTCTCCTTAACTCCACAGCAACGTGGCACCTAACCTAGGTTCATAAGGACAAGCAGATTCCAGAGATCCAAGTCTTCAGTCTACCAGGTAGGCTGTGGGTTGGAATCCTACTACTATTAGTGGTAATACTAATGAACTGTAAACCTCCGGTAGGTCCCATTGACTTTCTAAGCTTCATTTATTTCACTGCTACCACAGTAACAAAATGAGGCAGGAGCTACCTCTTAAAGCGTTTTATGAGAAAATATATGTAAAATGTTCCAAAAGTGCTAGTCAGTATTAGCACCATTGCAATACTGGAGACCCAAAAACCCCATCTCCTGCCAGAATGTTCCCCTCCAACCCCCCAGTTAAGAAATAGTATGCTTCAATGTGTCTCCCAAATTAAGCGTTTGTCTGACTTTCATACAATGCACTGAAAATGTGGAGAACTTCCTCCACATTCCTGCATGTATGTATGCAACACAAACCCCAATCTTCTCTATGGATACACTATAATTTAATCCCTATTATCTTGCATTGATTGGTTTATGTGTTGATTGGTAGAGAGTTCATCTGTCAATACATAGCCATAATTATAGTGTGGTTGTTGTTAAACAAAATGGCCTGCTAAACTATCCCAACCATCCGATAACCTTCACCCTTTCTTAGAGAAAGGGTACTAGCCATCACCCCCCTACCTTTTGTGGACATCGGTTCACTCTCAGCTTCTTGTTCTTGGAGGATGGCTTCTGGAGGTGACCCAAAGGCTTACTCTCAACCTGGGGTAAGGTGGAAGAGAACTGAAATAAAACTTGGCTGCTTTCATCCCAAGCCATGTGAACTTTTTTTTTTTCCATTATGATAAAGTAGCCTTGAAACTAATTCTCCTAACTTGAAAGTTACAACAAATCCAGAGAAGCTAAGAGAAGTACTCAGTGAATGTATGAATGAAGTACTCAATGAATGTATGAATGAAGTACTCAGTGAATGTATGAGTGAAGTACTCAATGAATGTATGAAGTACTCAGTGAATGTATGATTGAAGTACTCAATGAATGAATGAACTAATTGCAATCCAAACAAACGTTCTTTCCAGAAGGGTGGATCACAGACTGATTTAGCCTATGATTAAAAAAGAAAAAAGAAAAGAAAGAAACTTGTGTAAGACCAAGTGGGGAGATATTTGCTTGTAGTTCCAACATGTGGATAACTGAGACAGGAGTGTTGTGAATTCCGGGACAGCCTAACTATAAAGCAAGATCTTATCTCAAAAACAAAGCCATCAGTATAGCTTTTTCATCAACAAAATATTGTCTAGAATCCCTGGACATGGAAGGAGTAAAATCCAAGCTGTTCTTGCTCATTAGACAATAAAACACTTATAATCTCGCCCAGAACTTTACCATCAATGTGCTGAAAGATACCTTAGTGGAACCTGCTAGGATCTAAGTGACCAGCCTTAATGCCCATGATCTGATAAGAAGAGAGTTCACACTTATAAAGGGATGGGAGAAAAATATCAAATCCTGGCTTAGCATGCATCGAGGGTGGAACATGCCCACCGTGGAAGTACTTGGGACTCACTGCGTGCTACTGTGTAGATAAAGAGTCTGAGCATCCATTCCATGATCCCATTATAAGCAGAACAGTGAACCTGAATTCTGTGGTTGTTATTATTAGAGATAGGATTAAAATTTAAGTAGAAAATAATATAGAGACAGAACCACCTCTCTAAAATTTGGCAATTGGGTACAATACTTGAATTTATTATCCTCTGGCTAGGCCCTCCTCAGAGCTGTACTGATGGGGACTGTTTCAATAGTCAACTGTGATCTCCTAGACTTCAGCAGAGGACTGAAGGAAAGGAGGTATGTGGGGAATGGTGTGGTCTTAGACAACATTGGCTAATTTGCTAATGTGAGAGAAATTCAGGATTTGCCTGTCTGTTGAGTGGGCCATGGTGTCTGGAGAAATATCACAAATTAATTTTAAATCTCAAAGGATCCTCATTAAGTGTGTTTGGGGGAATTAAAACACATAAATGGTCACCAATATCAACAAGCTGGCCTTGATAACGTGACAGAGAGACTGGCAAATTAACAATAATTATATTAACAATATGCATCTTAGACTATTAAAGGGCATGACAATGAGTGTCATCACAAAGGGAGCTGTCAGGGTAAGAACTACAATCCTGGGAGCAGAGAGAGTTGCAAGCCATGGTGGTTGAGAGGGAGGAAAGCGTGCTATCGAATGAAGCCATCATTTCTGGCATGTACCAGGGATCTCTACTGCCATACTGTGTTGTCTGCAGCTTGGGGCTGATTGTGCGAGGCATTGAAAGTTAAGCTAAGAAACCTGGTCGCTATCCTATGGGCAACAATGGCCCACTGCCAGTTTATATTGTATGTGCAGAGTTTCTTTAGTAGTGATATGGAATAAAACAACGCTCATGGACACGAAGACTTGGAAATTACCTCCCTCCCCCACCCTCCCTCGTTTGTATTTTTACACTAGGATTACAGGCAGACACAAGCAGGTCTGGTGACAGTTCTTAATTTGACAACTCCACTTATCACCAAACTTGGACAGTTATCAGTCGTTCCTCACGGAGTATGGAAGGAAACAGTATCAGTAAAATTCTCACAGTGCTGTCGTGAGGACTAAAGAGATGTGTGCAACAGTGTGTAACATGCAGAGACTGGTACCTTGCACACACTGACACTGCCAGCTGGGACTTCTTTCCCTTGGCTGGGAAGAGCCCAGAGTGATCTTGCTCATTTTCCATGAAACTGAAAAAGCTATGAACACAGACCGGATAAAGAAGAGGAGGAGGAAGAGGAGGAGGAGGAGGAGGAAGAGGAAGAGGAAGAGGAAGGAGAAGGAGAAGAAGAAGAAACAGCAGCAGCAGCAGCTGCCAAGGACTTAAAGGATCATAATGTTTAACTCAAGAAAAGAATAAAATAAATCTTCAGAGAAATAAGGTCAGATTCTGCCAAACATATGCACTGTTACTGGAAAGATGGCAGGTTCCTTCCCATTGGGATGGAGACTTACAGACCAGTGAGGCTTCATCAGCACCACCATCACATTATAGTTGACTAGGATTGGATACAGAAGAACTCATGTTTAACTTAACATATGTACAGATGGCTACACAGAAATACTTCAGTACAGGTATTCAGTACAGGTATAGATACATAGATACATAGATTCTCTCTCTCTCTCCCCCTCCCCCCCCCCCACACTTCCTCTGTCCCTGAGAAAACTTAAGAGAAATTAACAGCCCAGTAGAAAGAAGCATGCTTAGAAACCACATACTCATAACACATAAGAGGACAAATGGCAGATTCTATGATGGACCAGGGCAAGAACTAATTTCTAGACAGAGAAAGTAAAGAGTAGTGAATAACACTGCAAGGGAAAAAGCAAGCATTCCTGAGGCCAGACTGATCTAAATACAGCAACGCTTCCAAGCCTCTCTCATGGACAGTGTGCCTTTGTGAAGCAGTCTAGGATAGAGGGAAAAGGCAGCTCATAGCCAAGGTTCGAGCCACCTCAGGTTTGATGAAGCTACTCCTCCAAATGGTTGCTTCTGTGTCTCTGCACACACACACACACACACACACACTCAGAGAAGGGGGGCCTCAGAAAGTGCTGTGTTGGACCAGATTATAGACTTGCAGACCATTTTTTCCAGCGACTTCCTCAAGAGGCTCAATGTCTCCTCACACCTCATTCTGCCTTGCATTCCCAAGGGACAAGAGGAAGCGGTTGTGTTTTCCCACAGCCATGATGGAAAACAAAATTCTCCTCGCAGGCAGTGCACTTTCTAGGGCCCTCATTGCTTTGTTCTCAGTTAGCGAATCTCCACTGAATGTAGTTGAAGGGGCTGAGGGACTAGAAAACAGTGGTCCATGTTAGGAAACCAACTCCAGAAAAGCCCAAACAGGGAAGTGTCCATTCCTCAGAGACCTATTTGCCGGAATGAAGAAGGAGTATAGAAGAATAGAATCCCCAGGACCACACAAAGCACACAGATGGGTGAAATCCTCAGTATGACCCCAGTGTCCTCCATCAACGACTTTCTGTCACAATTTATCACTCTAAGTCCCAAGTGAACATGCACACCCTCTCCCACCTCAGATGAAATGGTCTGTGCAGTTTACAAGGGTCACAGGGGAACCTATGTCCCATGCCTCCCTCGGGGAGCTAAAGGACAATGGCTGTCTTCTGCATTTAGAGCTAGTCCTAACAGGATCCCAAGATGCATCTCCTAGTCTTATTACCTCCGACTGAGCCTTGGACGTCCTCATCTGTGAAGTCTGGAGAAGAAAGCACATAGGCTCTAGGCAGGCGTCAGGTTCCCTGGTCCCCTGCCCCTGGGCTACCTAGCTTGTTCAGAAGGGCACCATCAAACAGCCCTGCCTTCGTCATTCCTCACAGGTTGTTTCTCTTTTTCCTCAAATGGCTCCTCCTCCTCCTCCTTGTCCTAGTCCTCCTCCTCCTTCTCTTCACCCTCCTCCTCCTTCTTCTTCCTCATCTACCTTCTCCTCCTCCTCTTCCTCCTCTTTCTCCTCCCCTTCCTCCTCCTCCAACCCTCCCCCTCCCCCTACCCCCCCCCCCCCGTCAGAAAAAAAAAATCCCCAGAGCTTGGGTGAGTCTGGCAGGCAGATGAGTCCTAGGTTGTCTCCCATCAGCTCACAGATTCCTCCCTGCAGGTCCCACAATCCTCTCCCAAAGGCCAGAAAACCCAGAGTTCAAAACAAATACTTAACATAAGGAGGGGGTGTGATGATGATCGAGAAGAGAAATCCTTAGGGAATTGATACAGAACACAATTTAAATGGATGACGAGGCTCAACCAAGCCAGACTAAGAGCTGGGAAAGGGGAAGGCACCTTGATCCTGCAGCCCAGCTGAGGGACTAGCTGCAGACCTCAGCGAATCAAGGTTTCTGTCTGCCTGTCACTTCCAGCTAAGAGTCCATGCTGAAAGCTCCTTGCTGTGCCTGGGAAGCTCAGAATGCCTAGGCAGGAAGGAACTGTCTTCTGCCCGCCCCCCTGGCAAGGAGGGACTCTGGAGACCCATTAAGGGAATGAGCATGACCTTCCACAGGGGAACAGCAGCTCCTCACGTCATGGAGGCAGTGTCCTCCCAAGGGACCTGCACACTAGCCCCGGGGCCACACATGAGAGAAGAGCAGGAAGCCAAGTCTGGAAGCCCAGAGACCTGGAGTCATTTCCTACTTCTCTTAGTGACTGGAATTGGGGAAGGCACATCTCCTTATGACTTCATTTCTGGAGCTTGGATCATCGTGGTGCAAGGGTCAATCTGAGGAATCTGTTGCAGAATAGCCTTGTTTTACAAGTGGATAAAGAGAAGCCAAGATTATCCAAATAAGTTGTCCAAGGTAATCCCCAACGGGGCACCCTGCCAAACACACACACACACTGGGGCAAACTTGAGCCTGGAACTTAAGCCCTCAGATACCTTTTTACAGAGTCCCTGCTACCTCTTCTGACTTCATCCTAGTCTGCTACAAAACCGAGCAATAAGAATACAAACTCCTTCTCCTTTGAAGTTATCAAATTAAAATTAAGTTCAGGAGGCTGAAGCAGGTAAAAGCACTTTCAGAAAACGCAGGTTTGATTCCCAGCATCCTCAGTGCTGTGAGACAAAAATGATGCCCTTCTGGCACAGATGGCTAACGCCACTCTGGCAGACAGTCTGGCTGCATTTGAAAACAGTGCACTGTAGCCTTAACCTACAATTGGCCAATCACACTCTTGCTATTCACTCAAATGAATTGGTCTATGTACATTAAAAGGTGCGCATGCGTGCTCCACAGCAGCACGATTCATAACTGGTAAGCAATAAAAACAAGCAAGAGTCCTTTGGTTGGTGAATAAGCAAGCTGTTACATCCATGAAATGCCATGTTAATTATCAACAAAGGGAAATGTCACCAAGTCACAAACCGAGAAGCACTTTTACTGACAACCGAAGAATCCATTTAGAGAGGCTGCATGCTAGCTAGGATCCTAACTATGTGATATTCTGGAAAAGGGGAAACAATTGGCATAGAAAAATCGGTGACTTAGAGATGTCCTAGGAGAGGAGATACAGACAAATAGGGGGAGAATGGGGAGCTTCCAGGCCGATGAATCTATCCTGTGTGATACTATGATCATAAATATACATGACATTATGCGCTGTCAAAATTTCTGCACAAGACAAAGGGCAAAGTCACGCATAAACTATGGCCTTTGGTTGATAATTACTTACCAGGATTGCTTCATCAATTGCTTCTACAACTACACACTACCATAGATCCATAGATGCCAACAATAGGAAGACCTTGACATATAATGGGGGAGTTTTGACCTTCTTCATTTCCCATAGATCCAAAACTGATGTATTCAGTATGTGAAAACATCCAAGTAAAAAACCTTGTAAAGGCCACTTGGCAAAGGGCTAGAGGACAGCATATGTTTTAAAACATCCTATACTTGATAAGGAAAAGGTGACACCACAGAAAAACTCTTTACAGAATAAGTCACAAGATGACCCCTTGCAGAAAAGGACACAAAAGGCCAATGAACAGATGACAGGAAGTTCAGCCTCATTAATACAACCATCTAAGTGCAAGTTGGAAACAGTCGAAATGCCACTTAGAGCTACAAAGTGGGCGGATGAAACACCCTCAGGATGAACTGACCCAAATGGCAAGAAGGTGAAACTTGTGTACATTGCTGGGCAATGCACATTGATACCAGAGTTGGGAGACAATTTGCAATATCTGTTTAAGTTCAGAATCCTCAAATATCATCATCTAGTATGCTCAATCCTGGATAGTCTAGAAACATGACCACAGTTTTGACAGGGGACATCCATGAGCATGCTCAGAGCAGCACACACAGGAGAGCAATGCAAGACTTAAGAGAATGATGATGGCAGAGGGGGCAATGAACATGACATGGGAAGTGACACTCAGGGGACTTCTTGCTGTGCTGTGTGCACTGGAGGGTCATTGTTTATTGTTCTTTATCATCTACAAACATTTTAGAATAGACTTTAATAGGCATTATAACGGCAATCAGTTTTGAAAAGCATCCACGAATTACAGAATAAATCTCCAGTCCTGATTTCAGCTTTTATTAGCAGGCCAGCTTTAGATACCTTGTTTAGTCTCTTGGGGGGGGGGGGCTCAGTTTCCTCCTCTGTGAAATGGGGAAGATTACCTCAACACAGATGTAAAGAGAAAACAAGAGAAGCCGAAGCCACATTGCCTTTCTAACGTCTCATTATCCTCCCTGTCACACATGATGTTTCCCATCCTAGATGTGACGTCCTCTTGCTCTGCTGAGTCCCAGCACTGAGGTGCTCTCTGAGGCCAGCTTGTATTAACAGCCCTTTCGCAGCAACTGATGGTTATCTCAAACCTTTGTTCTCCTCTCTGCAAAGTGGGGCGGCGGTGGGAGTGAAGGCAGAGGAAGAAGGAATGGGTACTCACCATGTAGATCTCAGGAGGAAGAGTGGGGCCCTGGGGAGAGGGGGGGGGGACAACGTAAGTGTTCTCCTCCAGGATGCTAAGTCTCCACAGAGGTACCACCGGAGAGCAGACTAGACCTCGCATTCACCGCCATGCCACTCTAGTGGATGCCTTTATTTTAAATGTTCTGTGACCACGGCAAGTTCTTCCCCTGAACCTTTCGTTTGCATTTGAACTCTGCATGGATGACCTAGATATCACTGTGCCACACAACCAAGTTAGACCCAACTGACAGGCACAACCTTGGCTCTGTGCTCCACTCAGTTTTGATTGGGATTTCCAACTCTTTGCAGCAGAAGGTGGTTGGTTCGGTGTTTTGTTTTGTTTTTGTTTTTATTTCTCTTGGGCTCTTTGGATGTAGAATGGTGATGAGACACAGACAGACAGAAATGGAAAGTCTGGGGTACTTCCTTCTACTGCGTGAGATTCAGTTCCTGTCTCTCACAAGAAACTGCTTTCTATTGAACAGAGAGGGAGGGCGTATATGTTCAGGATCTGCCAGCCAGAGACTTCATGCTCTCATCAATACCTCATTAACTAATCCATACCACTCTTTAATACTGTCTGCCATGTCACAAGAAACAGCTAACACCCTCATCTCACAGGTAATATACATTTATATATACTTATGTATGTATATGAGTACAGTGTCACTGTCTTCAGACACACCATAAGAGGGCATCATATCCCATTACAGATGGTTGTGGGCCACCATGTGATTACTGGGAATTGAACTCAGGGCCTCTCCAAGAGCAGTCAGTGCTCTTAACTGCTGAGCCATCTCCCCAGCCCCATTTGTTTTGGAGACAGGGTTTCATGCAGTCCAGGCTGGCTTTGAACTCCTGCTGTAGCTGAGGATGACCTTGAATTTCTGACCCTTCTGTTTTCAACTACCAAGTGTTAGAATTACAGGTGTGAGCCACCACACCTGGCATGTAAGTGGGTATTTGTGCCTACCTAATAGAAGTGAACTTTAAAATTTTTAAATTTATTTTATTTTTAAAATACTCTATTTTTATTTTATGTATATTGCTATTTTGCCTGAATGTATGTCTGTGTGATGGTGTAGGAGCCCTCAAAACTGTAGTTACAAGTAGGAATGGGCTGCCCCGTGGGTGCTGGAAATTGAACCAGGTCCTTTGGAAGATCGGCCAGTACTCTTAACCACTGAGCCATCTCTCCGGCCCCAGAGCATTTTATTTTTATTTACATTTTTATTTTAGTTTTTGATGATGGTGGTGGTGGTGATGGTGATGGTGTGTGTGTGTGTGTCTGTGTGTGTCTGTGTGTGCACGTGTGCTGCACGAATGCACTGGTAGAGGACAGAGGTGCCGGATGCCCTGGAGCTTGAGAGTTACAGGCAGAATAAACTTGGGTCCTCTGCATAGCATTCAATGCTCTTAGTTGGCAAACCATCTCCCAGCACAAGAAGAACTTTTCCTTAAACAAAGCATCAGTAACTCTGAGAGACTTCAGTGGTCTAGAAAATTTCCCCAGGCAGGTCTAGATGTGCAGCCAAAGTTGATGGTATGGCTCATTCCATCTCTTCAGCCAAAAAGGCTGAAGGAAAACACCAATCCAAACCTTGACTGCTGCAATGGTTGGAAATGCCAGTCAAAGTCATAGAGTACAAAGCCAAGGTGTCGTTTGTCAGACAGGTCTAGCTTTGCTGTATGATGCTCAAGTCTATCCACTGCCCCAGGTCATCTCTACCACACTCAGCATTTAACTTTGACCAGACCCCTGGCCTTTATCTGAGGGGTCTTGGGATTAAAAATCATAAGAGCTTGCTGGTCTGTTTTACTTTTCAGCCTGTGGCTTTTGTTGTTTCTTTGTTCTTAAGGGTGTTTTATTCTGTAGCCTATGCTGACCTAGAACCCACCACATAGTCCAGGCTGGCCTCAGAATGGAGGCTGTACTCCTAACCCAGCTTCCAGAGTGCTGGGATTGTAGGCATGAGTCACAGTACCTTTTAAAAATATGCCCATCCTTAGAACGATGTCAAATATGAAGAGTCAGTAAATAACTGTAGGGGACATGGGTGAGCGAATATACTCCAAGTGCCAGTCTGTGCTAGGGAGTATCCTGACACAGGAAACCTCTGCTGCCTGTCAAGTGTCCCTCGTGAAGCAGGTGGAACAAATAAGTGCAGTACTTTCTAAATAGCCACATTGGCAGAAGTAAAGAGAAACACCATTATTTTAAATGAATCAACATAAAACTATCGCACGACTTTTCTTGATGCATTCATTAACCTGCTATAAAATCCACCTATTTTTAAAAAAAGATATTCTATGTTCCTTTTTGAGGGGAGACCAGGTCTTTGAAACAGACCATGGACTTCACATCTCCATATGGGTTATCCAGAGTTCCACAGCTTCAGATGGTCAGTAGTGACATATTGGGCGGTCCCACTTTAGAGCATAGGATAGACAATACACAAGCAAACAAAGATGGGGAGGGAAGGCCCAAGGAAGTGACAGTCATGTACTGGGTTAAGGGACTTAAGAAAAGCAGCAGCCTGACAAGGCCCTGTGCTTCTGATGTTAACAGCAGAAATTGTTTATCTAGCACAATTCTAGACAAACTTCATCACATCTATCTATGAGCTTTCGGGAAAATTCTAAAATCATGTTGTAAATGAACAGAACATCCTTGCTTGGACTGCTCTCCCTCATGACCATGACTTGACTCATTGGGGTCCTAGTGCTCCTCAAGTCTCATAAGCCAACTATACTAAAGACTCAGAAACGCCAGGCAAGCTCCAGCTACAGGCTGGCAGGAGTGACATCCAGTGTCCATACCTGCATTCCAGAGAAGCTAATGCAGAACTTTCCCCTGTTTTAGAGAAGAATGGCAACACCGTGGAATCCCCTCTTGCTAAAGGACCAACCTCTATTGTCCAATGCTGTCTCAATACAGGTGAGATAGGATCCCATGGCCTTAACCTCACTGTAGCTGAGGATGTCCTTGTAGGCAGGTCCCTCTGCCTTCACCCCAAGTGCTGAGATTACAGGCATGGGTCAACAAGCCCAGTCAATTTTTAAAAATACTCTCTCAATCTAATCAAAGCATTCCTAACTTGTTTTTAATATTTCATTTTAATGTATATGGGTGCTTTGCCTGCATGTATGTCTGTGCACCACATGTGTGCAGTGCTCATGGAAGCCAGGAAAAGGGTTGGAGTCCCTGGAACTCAAATTGCAGAGTTATGAGCTGGTACGTAGGTGCTAGGAATTGAACCCAGGTCTTCTGGAAGAGCAGTCAGTGCTCTTAATTGCTGAGCCATCTCTAACCACCATGTCTGACGATTTTTTAAAATATCACATTTTAAATAGTTTTTTTATTTTAACTATATGGATTGTGTATGTACACATGTGTACAGGTGTGTGTGGAGAAGTGTCAGATCCTCTTGGAGCCATAATTATCGGCAGTTGTGAACCACTTAACGTGGATCCTAGGAGCTGAACTCCTGCCCCCTCTGAAGGCCAGGAGGTGTGCTTGACTCATTTCTCCAGCTCTTTGTTTTGGTTTTTGTGTGTGTGTGTGTGTGTGTGTGTGTGTGTGTGTGTGTGCATGTGCTCATGAACACACGTGTGGAAGCCAAATTTCAATGTCAGGCGTCTTCCTCAGTCTCCTTCCACCTGACAGAAGTGACTGTAGAGGGCAGTGTGAAGAAATTTCTGCTTTTCTTTTAGTTGTTCAAAAGTTTCTTGGAATAACTGTCATGTAATTTGCTTCCCTTGAAATTTCATTATCTTTCTTTTTCTTCCTTCCTTCCTTCCTTCCTTCCTTCCTTCCTTCCTTCCTTCCTTTCTTTTCTTTCTTTCTTTCTTTCTTTCTTTCTTTCTTTCTTTCTTTCTTTCTTTCTTTCTTTCTTTCTTTCTTTCTTTCTGTTTGAGACAAGATTTCATAATAGTGCAGGTCGGCTTAGAACTCACTGCTTCGCTGAGAACGCCCCAGAACTCCTGACTCTCCTGCTTCCACCTCTAAGCAAGCACCACTACGCCCAGCTCATCACATTGTTTTGCTTACATAAAGGACGTTATAAAGCAACATTTAACAGATGCCTCTTAACTCAGAGGCAAAGAACAGTGCAATCAAGACTGCAGATTTGACTTCTTCCTTGCACTCTCCGTCTCCCCCCTCCCCCAAGCTGGGTATCCTCATTTGTCATCAGCTTTGCCATCTGTGAAATGAGGAGCACACTTGCCTCTTGTTCTCATCAACCAAGGCAAGTTCAAGAAACTTAAAACACTCCAGGGTGCAAAGCACCTTGTGTTCACTGTTTCTCTGTCACTGGCATAACTTAAAGGGGGAAAGGTCTGTTTAGCTCATGAATTCAGAGGTTTTAGTACATGTGGCCCAAGGGACACAGCAGAGCAAGCCACATGATGGCTGCTGAGAGTGGGCTCAGAGAGAAATGAAGGCTTTCTCCATCCCTTCAATTGCAGGCTGGCACCTAGCCTGTGGGATGGGGCTGCCCACATTCAGGAAGGGGTTTTCCATTTTAGTTCATTCTCTCTGGACTCTCTCACAGATGTGCCCAACGTGTGCTTCTGAAACTTACCATGGGCTTCGTAAGCCAGTGAGGTGGCAGTGAGTGTTATTTAGGGCACGCCTAGCTCTCATTGATTTGATACTCATGTGTCCCCTCAAACTGTCCCTGTCCCTCAGTTGCTCATTCCCATCTAGTAATGCAAAAATGCATCCAGTCCATTGCCCAGAGCTCCCTAAGACTTAATAGTCTCAGCATTATTAAAAAATACAAGCCCAAAGTCTCTTCCAGTCACTGGTAATATAGGCTTGTGCCAACAAACCTGGCTGGATCCATTTTGTGAATTATAATCTTGGGGTGCTGGGAAACTCAACCAAAAACACTACTCAGAGAAGGTGACATGGAATCCTAGATCTAGGGAGGTGGCAAGTAACCTCTGGAGCCGTCACAGAGGCTGCTAACTCTGGAGCCTCTGACCACAGATGCAGGGTTTCATAGCTGAATGATTTGTGCCCAAGCTTTCTGCAAAACATTCTTTGAAAAGATCCTAAACAGTGGAATATTTTGAACAGCCTAAGTGGTACTAGATTGAAAAAAAATCTCCCCTTTATTTGGTTCACAGATGGTAAACATGGTTACTACATCCTGGCCTAATTTCTATGCTGTGCCTTTCATTAGGTTTTGAGGCTGAAAGGACCAAAAAAAAAAAAAAAAAAAAAAAAGAGCAATTATGTTTTTGTCAGGAAAAAGAACATATTTTCTGGAAATGATCTTGAACATTTATTGTGAACGACAACAGGATAGTCTGAGGTAGTCTCAGGTAGACAGAAAGGAGACGCAGGAACTGTGGAGAAGTCATTCGTCCAGCAGCTTCTCCAATGCTAGTCACCTGTTTAATGCAGGCCTCACAAGGTTGGCTGCTTTCTCCTTTGAGTCCACCATGATGGGTAATCCTGACTGTCAACTTGATGGGATTCAGAACCACCCAGGAGACAAATCTCTGCCTAGGTCTGGGTGAGCGCTTCCAGGGAGCTTTCACTGGTAAAACCAGCCCTGGAAGGGGTCAGCAGCATCTGGATGCCCCATACTTTCCCCCTCAGTACGTGCTCAGGTGGGAGAGTCGCCCTGGGTCCAGGGCTCTCCACATCTTCCTGGAGACCTCTCAGCTCCTCCCGTGTGCCCCGATGATGCGCTTACCTTCACAGAGGTAAAACTCTGCTTCTTCCTTGCTTTCAAAACTGGGAAGGTTGTCAAACTGCGTTTCCTTGCCTTGTTTGTATCCATTGAAGTCCTGAGAGAGAGAGAGAGAGAGAGAGAGAGAGAGAGAGAGAGAGAGAGAATAAAGTTGGCTCTAGGCATGGAGGTATATGCCTATAATACCAGCACTGATGATCTCAAGTTCAAGGCTACCCTGAGCTACATAATTAGATCCTGTCTCAAAGGTGGTGGTGGTGGTGGAGGAGTTGGTGTTGGTGCTGATGTTGGTAGTGATGCTGGTGATGATGATGATGGTGGTGGTGATAATACAATAGCAAAGTGGCAACATGGGTAAAATACAAATAAAGTCCAACATACTTGGGGATGAATGAAAGCAAAGGAGTTTAGAGGAAAGCAGGGGCAGCCTACAGCAAGGGCAAGCTCAGCTTCTCTTGCATCCCTTCTTGGGTTCAGGAAAGACAGGACTACAGAGGGAGAGGCAGGAGCCAAGGAGCCAAGGGGCCAAGGGGCCAAGGGGCCAAGGGGCCAAGGGGCCAAGGGGCCAAGGGGCCAAGGGGCCAAGGGGCCAAGGGGCCAAGGAGCAGGAGGGTAAAGTTAGGTGGCTGCAGCTACAACAGCCAGCCTGGAGTCCATTTCCCCAGCTGCCTGCAAAACCAACCTCATTGTCATACACACAGTATGGCTACATCATGCATACAGTAGGCTGCTACTGATTTCATGCCTACAGAAAGAGAGAGCTATACCTGATGCCTGTCACTATTTTTTGTGCCTGCCTCATTCAGAGCACAATTTCATAACTAATTAACTTGTTGCAAGATGAGGAAAAAGACTTGTATATGGTTATAGAATCTAAACAGATTTGTGGAAAGCGAGTCAAAGAGGACTCTCGGGACATTTCTAGCTCTTGTTGGCTGTGGAGCACTGCTGAAATTCTTCTTTGTCTCATGAAGTCTCCCTGCTGCTCTTGCAAGAAAAAATGGAATTTGAAAAATACAAGAAACGAGGCCAGTATGGTGTTCAGTGTAAAGTCGTTATTGTAGTTTTTAGCTTTTGCAGACATTATAACCAACCAATAATGGCAACACTATGACTTTCCAGTTATTCACAAAAGTGAAGAGAAGTCAGATAATAAGTGTGATGACACCTTTACTGAGGAATTAGATATTTAAAAAAAAAGATGTTACTTTCACTCTATCTAGTGGGATTTTAAAATATGACACATATACCTTCTGAAACATGATAGTTTAAAACAAGGTTGGCTTTACTATGTCCATGGCAAGCAGAATGGACTGAGTTAATGAAACAAACCAACCAACCCAAAGCAAAAACCTCTCTCCAAGGAATAGAGATGGAGGGGTGACAAGAATTTCCAGCTTTGCTGGGCATGCCTGCTACCCCAGCACTTGAGAGGCTAGGGTAGGAAGATGGCAAGTTGGAGGCCAGCCTTGACTACACAGTGGTACCCTCTTTCAGAAAAAAAAGATGTTAGGGATCCCATCACGTAGTTCATACTCAAATCATTTTCTTCAGTCTCTCAAGCAGCTGGGACAACAGGATCATGCCATTGTTTCTAACTACAGGATACACACACACACACACACACACACACACAGAGAGAGAGAGAGAGAGAGAGAGAGAGAGAGAGAGAGAGAGCGAGCTAGAGCGAGCGAGCGAGCGAGAGAGAGACAGACAGACAGACAGACAGACAGGGAAACAGTGCGCACATGATAATAATAAATATGAAAGTCATTTGAAATAAATTACTTCTCTGATTAATTTCTCTGAATAATTTACTTCCTTCTATATTTTGTAGAATCATTTGCTGAATGAGTTCTGATAACCTAGCCATAATCTCTGCCCCTAAGGCAAATTCATGGTGCAAGAGAAGAGACAGAGTATAAATGTCAGGAGTGTGTGCAGAATGCATTGTCCACTGTCTTGGTGGTGTGAGGTCCAGCTGGGAGCAGAGGCATCCTTCCAGAAGAACACAGTAGAGCATCATTGAAGAACAAGCATAGAGGTCAGAGTCAAGGGCAGATGGGCAAGGCACACAAAGAAGAAAGTATGAAGGAGCATTTGCTGGCTTGTCCAGGAATTGCAAGTAGCCCTGAGATGTTCAGGAAGGGCCACATAGCCCAGGCTAGTCTGTGGCCAGTGTGGTCTTTCTACAGCTGGACTGACATGGTACCTCTGTGTTTTAGGACCACCTCATGGCAATGCCATGGCGCACAGCTTGGAGGGACTTGGTTCGGAAGCTGTTTTATGAACTTATTGGTAGATAGAGAGGGACTCAGTTAAAGCAGGGACAGAGGGGCATTTGGACTAGGAAATAAACTGAGAGATGACCTTCAACTGGATAAAGAGCATTGGTCCAGCTCCCAACACAGGGGAGAAACGAAGAAAGTTTCTCCTGTCAGGGCTCTGTGCCACATCTTCCTTTGTGGACTTCACCGAGAAAGTGGGTGTTGTACAGTACAGTCTTCACACAGTTGGGGGTCTCTCCTCTGCTCCCCCTCTCTGGCAGCTGAAGGTAAAGAAAGCCTGCAGATGATGCTGAAGGACTTTGCAGCCTCACGTGTGTGCTTCCAGGACTCCCATGAGCCATTTGGTCTTCTCTGTACTCCAGTCCCTCATGTGTAAAATGATGAGCCTGGACCAGATGAACTCTCAGGACCCTTCTAGTAATAATTCTAATCTTACAAGGTCAGGCAGAACACACACACACACACACACACACACACACACACGCACACACGCACACACGCACGCACACACGTCACACACTGTGCTGTGAGTTATTCCTAGCTTGTCTTCCTCATGATTATCACAGATTCTGAGTTTCCATATATGCATTATCTGGCTTTTAATTCAAATGCTTTTTTAGTTTTTAGACTATGTTAGGAGGGTTACGGGTGTGTAGCTCAGTGGTGGAGCACATTCCAAGCTCCAGGGGTCCACTGAAGCACAGTGCACAAAAGCTGCAGTGAGTTTCATAGGAAACGAATCGAAATGACCTAATAAATTACTTAATTTTAGTTAGTTGAGATTAATTACATTTTAAAAATAAAATTACTTTTAAAATTACATTTTATTACAGGAATGATTGAAAACAATACACTTAGCTTATTGCTGCACGGATGAGCATTTGCAAAATGAATCTAAAATGTAGATTCGCACACATTCCCGTACAGGGCAGAAGCTCCTGCCCTCCCAAGCCGCTCTCTCCTCCTGGATTTAGCAGCACTTTCCAAGGGGAACTCACTTTGTCATGGCTTTAGTGTCACTTAGTTGTCTCAGAAAGCTGCTTAAGTTTTTGTCTCATCTTGATCCTGAGTCTCGTGGAGCTAGGGGTGATGAGCTGCCTTTTATTATTTTCAATTCCTTGCAAGGCTGAGCGTGGTGATGGGTCTCTAGTGAAAACTCTGTGTACATTTGCTGGAAGGGGAGAGAGCTAAGAGAGCTTAGATGAATTCACCAAAGAAGTCAGGGCATCAACCGAGCCCTGACGACTGTGCTCAGGGTGAAGGATGACAGATAAGGAAATGGACTCCTTGTTCTCAAGAAGTCTGGAATCGGGGAGCCACAGAGGTGTCAGCCTTACTGTTACTAAAATTGTGTTGTGTGGCATCTTAAACATGTGCATTTGTACCTAAAGGACACACACGTCCAAAAGGAAAATATGTCTCTTGAGGTTACCTCTTGCAACTTCATGATTTTTACTTGCAGTTGGCAGTGGCTTGATCTTTATGTCCTCAGGATTGTCCTTGGGATAGATGTGGTGGTAGCATTTCGAGTTAACCTGTTTAATGTACTTGAGACAAGGCAAATTCAACTCCTCAGCCCTTCTACATGAGTCCCTGAATCCTTCATGATCCAGTGACTTAATCATAAGGGCTGGGGGCTTGGGAAACCTTACTCCTATGCCCTCACCTAGCACAGGGGCTTTGGGTCTGATGCTTACCTATCAGTGCTGGAGTGGTCCTGAGACAGAGACAATTTTCCCCGATAGCCCACTTTATACTCAGATCTTAACTTACACTTGGTGGGTGCTTGTCGGAGGGTAATATTCCACAAGAGATTTCCTCCCACGGCTCCTTGCTATCCTCAGAAAAGCACAGAGAGCAGATCTATTCTCCTTTCTGTTCAAGAATTCTTGAAATTATACAACATAGAAAATCTTGGTTTTCTCTCCTACACCTGCTTCACCCCAGGCACCCTGTGGGGCTTTGCCCACGTTTCCTTCCATGATAGAGCATCCATCCCACATTGTCCTTATTTTATGGAATCTCTCCTAAAGTGGCTACTGTTTCCAGGAGTATAGTGTTCTTGCCATCCCTAGGTCAGGTAGTGTATTTATTACATCCCTGCTGGTCCTGGTGGCTTGATGAATATAGCCTACACTAGCCTTTTCTTCTTTTTAGATGAGTGCTAGGGTCCGCTAAAACCATAATTCACTGCCTCAGGATCCCCCACATTTGAGAAGTAGGCATTTTAGCTCAGGTGTAGACAATTTGGAGTTGGTGAGGGCAAAGTCAGAGAAGTGGTTGGCATACTGCCAGACGTGACTTCAGGTTCCCATCTTCTCCTGGGTATTGAAAGTTTAAATCCCAGAATCAGTAAGGCATGGCCCCGAATCTCACTCTGTAGCCCAAGCTGGCCTGACATTTGCTGTGTTGCAATGTTGACCAGGCTGGCCTCAAACTTAAAGGTCTCTTGACTCAGAGATTACAGGAGTAGGCCATGTTCAAAGATTCCTTAGAATTCGACCATCCCCATCTCACCCCTCAGGCAAAACCAAAGGACATTCTCATGAGATGTTTCCCAGTTTTCAATCTTTATCCAAAGTGAGTTAAGACTGGGGAAGCTGGTGTTTTTAAAAATCATGTCTGAAAGAACAATGTTTCCTAAGTCCCACCTGGCCTGGATATTTCAGACAGTGAATGCTCAGAGGGTGTGGCGCCACCACCTTAAGTAAACTATGTTCCAAAGTACTGGAGTTTTTCCTGCAGTGCAAACAAGTGAGGGAAGTTGATCTGGGCTTGTGATCCATACCGTCCTTGGTACACTTGGTGTCAAAGGACTGAGCTGTGTGTGTGTGTGTCTGTGCTGTGTGTGAGAGAGAGACAATGATACCACGTGCAGTGACCGTGTGAAAAAGAATCAGCTTCATGCCCCAAGCTGCTAGAGTCAGGACCATCCCCCACCCCCATTCTGGCACTCAGCGGGAGTCCCTAACACAGTTTTCCTTTAGTAGGAGTCAGGATGCTCATGAGCCACAGCTGGCAGGAGCTAAACCTCTTCTCCTTCGCGCACCCGGCCCAGCCCTCACTCTTACTTCCCTTCTCCCTTTCCACTTGCCCCTTGAGGACCCAGCCCTAGTTGGCTCAGGGTTTGCACCCATCACAAGCCTCTTCTCTTAGGCGCTTACTCTGTCCGGGTGAGGGCAGGAAGTGGGAGGAGCTGCATCCGGCTGTCACAGACAGGGATCTCCACAGGGGTTTAGGAGGCACCCTCAGCCCCGCGCAGAGGGGCCACACCCTCCTAGCGTTGCTGTAGAAACCGCTCAGGCCCTTTTTGTGACTCTGAGCTGAATAGGCTTACCCCACTTAAGGCCCAAACCATCTTTCGCATAGACCAAAAGAATACATCTCTCCCCAACCTCGTTTTCTCTCTCCAATTCATGGATCACCCAAGGTATGAGTGAAATCCCGGGACCCTGAGATTAAAGTTGGCTGACAGGCCAGACTGTAAACATTTTAAGATCTTCCAAAAACAGTATATGGAAGTAGTTAAAAGCCCTGGATAGAATTTTCTTATAAGATGTACGCTCCAGGGGGACGGTGCTCAGAGGCACTCAGGATGGTCCAGCCTTTGACATACCGCCATAGGCTTTCCTACAACACAGCCTCTAACAAAACTAGGCTGTCTCGAACCCCTGGCAACAGGATTGTTTACCTCTACACCAAGAAGGTTGGGAAAGCTCCTAAATCCACATGTGGCGTGTGCCCAGGCAGACTTCGAGGGGTTCGTGCTGTGAGACCCAAAGTCCTTATGAGATTGTCTAAGATGAAGAAGCACCGGTCAGCAGGATCTATGGTGGGTCCATGTGTGCTAAGTGTGTCCGTGACAGGATCAAGCGGGCTTTCCTTATTGAGGAGCAGAAAATCGTTGTGAAAGTGTTGAAGGCACAAGCACAGAGTCAGAAAGCAAAATAGATATGCAAATTTTTTAAGTAATAAAAATCAAGACTTGGTCTTAAAAAAAAAAAAAAAAAAAAAAAGATGTACGCTCCGTCTGTACTAAGTTTCAGAAAGAACCACATGGAGTTGTGACAGTGGCGTGTCCTGAAGGGCAGGGCTCTGATACAAGGAAGGGACTCACTGAAAAGAAGCAGAGTTTAGTGTTCAAGTTCTTAGACGTTTAGCCGAGTGAGTACCCGAAGCAGTTGTGAAAGGCAGACTGCAGTGTTTATGTGGTTACGCAGAAAGTTGTTCTGTTCATTCTGACTTAATGTTTGTTTGAGACAAGTTTCACTACATAGCCCTGGTTGGCTTGGAACTGTGTAGACCAAGCTGGCCTTGAGCTAGTAGGGAAGCATCGTCCTCTGCTAGGATTAAAGGTGTGTGCCACCATAGCCCGTTCATGCTTTTATTTTGGGAATGCAGTGTAGTAACGCCTTGGATGGATACACAAGGGGGTGAGGAGTAGCATCAAGGACCAGTCCATCAGAATACAGATAGACCAAAGCACAGGCATGATGCGGTGGCAAGTGTAACACGAGAGAGCTACAGTGAGTCAAGGAGTAATCTGCTCTCAGGGTATGACTGTTGGGGTAGGTAAGACTGAGTGAGGAACAGGTAAGACTGCGGCCGGTTTTAACACACTTTGAGGCAAATTTTTATTTAGTGTGTCTGAGTATGTATTACATACGTATATGCACCACTGGAATGCAGGTGCCCGTAGAGTCCAGAAGAGGGTGTTAGATCTGCTGAAGTGGAGATCCAGGCAGTTTTAAGCCATCTGATATGGGTGCTGGAAAACAAACCTGCATTCTCTGCAAGAGCAGCAAGCGCCTTTAAGCACTGAGCCATCTCTCGCCAGCTTCTGAGGGACCTTATAAATACAAAGAAATCATGTGAATCATAATAAAACCCAAGCCCCTCCAGTGAGTATTTAATATTTATAACAATGGTTATTGCTCAAAGCATACAAATTAACTCAAAACCAGTTAACTAGGTGGGTGTCACAGCACCCACCACCGCTAGGGAGGCCGTGGCAGAAGGAAGGATCATAAGTTCAAGGACAGCCTGGGCTACATAGGAAGCCCTGTCTCAAAAATCAGAACCAAATCACACAGAATGCTAACTGAAGATTGGGGCTTTAAGGACGGTGGAGCAGGAAAGGTGGAGAATACAGTGTAAGCAGTGTAATGAGTAAGAAGATGTACAAAAGCAATGGTCACTTAAATCAAAGCTGCTTGTCCTCGCGGCAACACAGATGCCTCATAGCTGAGAACTAGGCGAGGCATTGCACATTTTACAGTAAATATTAGACTTTATTAAAGTGATCAGAAACAAGTTGATTTCTTACCATAAAAATAGTTGCTTTTATTGACAGTAAACCAGAGCTTCCTGAGAAGCTGCATCAGCTGTGACAGGGGCGTGGAGGTGACAGCTTTCAACCTTGGGCTTCATCTCAAATGATGAAGACACTGCTTCCCCTGCTTATGTTGACCACAGAAGACTCATTTTAGCAAAACGTAGACATACAGGTAGATACATGGTATCAATGAGCATACTTGAAATCTTTTCATGTTTATTAAAGGTTTTGAAAAGTTCATACAGTGTTATGAGATTCTATCTGCTGTACACTAACCACCTGTCCCATGTAGGAACACATGCTGCAGTAGAGTCAACATTTTAATATGTACAAAAGCAGAATTCTTACTAAAAAGACCTGGACAAAGAGAGCAAGCTTGTAATAAACCTGAAGAAATGTAGTAAGGGAAAGATTTCAGCAATGCCTCCTGAAGGAACCCAGGATGCTCCCATGCCAGACAGAGCTGGGAGACATGTGATTACAGATGTGCCGCAGAGCCCGAGTGACAGTGGCTTATGAACATAAGAAAACACAACACACTCTTCAGGAGTGGCACAAGGAGAGGTCCCAGAACCCTCTGCTGAAGGACAGAAAGGCTTTGATGAGACCAGAATCACACACAGACATGGTCCTTCATGTGACCCATTAAAGGTTCTTTTATGTGGAAGCTGAATATGACAACCCTGCTTGCAGTCCCAAGGGTCCCAGTGGTCCTTTCCTGCTACCGCACTTGGCTGCTTGTGGCACTTGGATGCAAACGCTTAACTGGCGCTAATCGGGAGAGGCCCAGACGCAGGCTCTGACTGGGGGACCTGGCAGGTGTTCCTGCCAATGCATTGCTGCTAGAGTTCCTGCTCCCAGAGGCAGCTGCAGGAGAAACCAAAGGCAAACAAAGGGTTAGGTCCGGCTCTACAGAGCCCATCATGAGCTGTAACAGATCAGAAGAAAGACCCACACTGACAATCAGGAAAAGCACAGGCATCCTAATCTGAAACCCCCAACTTCGACACCTTCAAAGTCTTCAACTTTTCTGGCTGTGAAGCAAAACACACATATAAAGACAAAGACAAACTTGCCAAGGGATTTGCGTTACATGTTACATGTTTCATGGCTCAGGCCTCGGCGCTCTCTTAAACTGAGGAGGCCATTAGGTCTTAGGGCCAAACCTTGTTGCCAAAAAATCCAAGCAAACAAAATTGTTAATACTCTTGACTCTATGATAGTCATGGTTGTGTCCATAGATTTTTGAAGTAAGAATGTCTCCATTTACTGCAGTTTTATTTCTAGCAATGAGAACAAATGCCTGATAAGGAAATGGCAAGATAATAAACTGAAACACTAAAATACTAATTTGGAAGAATTTGAAATAATACGGGACCTGCTCACACATAACTCCTGTGATATCTTCCTAAGTTGGTGACCTTGATAGCACATTACCATACCTGGGGGGACCCACTTGGGCCTCTTGCTTTCAGCTGAAGGGCTGCACATTATTGCTGGTTTCCTAGTGGCCTCAGAAGCTAGACCAACTGCCTGGGGTAAAGATGGAGATCCTGACTTGATGGCAGCTGGAGCTGGGTCTACTGAAGTCACTTATTTGAAACACATAAAAACAATTGTCATGCAGGAAGATAATGTTCAAGTCTAAAATGATTAGAGAGCAGAGAGGTGAAGCAATTTGCCTGTGGTCTGACAGCTACTGTTGGAACCCAGATTAGAAACTACGTTTGACATCTAAGGTCATACTTGTAGCCACTTTACAAATAATGCCTCTTCTGTGTATGCCAGGGATACTCCTATAGAGGACCCTAGGGTTATAGAGAACACACGATGTGGGCATCCTGTTCTCCAGAAACTCCCTGCCCTGCACTTCTCTTCAGTGAGTAGAGCTGTGTCTACTGCACTGTGCTGAGACTCCAGGAATGCACAGTAGGAAGGGACCTTGGAATCTCCAGCATGTTTAGGAGGTGTAGAGGGAGATCACGGGCTGAGCCAAATCCTGGCTGAGGGGAAAGGTGAGTGGAGGTGTTCAGAGAGTGGCACAGAGAGTAGAGCATGCACAAGCTCCTGTCCTGTTTAATCTGGATGGAGCGGGGATGTGAAGGGTGGGAAAGGGGAGGATGATCAGGGCACTGCCATGTTCTCACAGGCCATGGAAACGAGCCTGGCTGTTCACAGATCTGTTTTCTCAGGAGTGACATGCACGTTAAAACCTTCTTTCTGGGTTATGGTGATAAGACATCTGCTAGAAGGCTGAGGCAGGAGGATTAACAAAGGCCCAAAATGGTTATGAATAAATAAAACAAATTTTGTTAATAAATTTGCATTTTTGGTAATCTATTATACAATACAGGTGCAAAAACAGTCTAACTTTTGAACACAAGAAACAGGTGTTCCATGTCCAAGTTGTCACAAATTCTCACTGTAAAACTGACACTAAGTATGCTACAACTGGGTCCTCAAAACAGAGATTAGGTCATGAAGGAAAGCAAGGACTTAAGCTCACTCAGGCCTCACCGTCTGAACATCCAGACAACATGGTCCAGCCTCTCAATGGGACAACCTGGGATTAAGCTCTGGGCCCTCGGTGATGGGTACAAATTCTAGCATATCCTGAGATGATGATGTGAAGGTAGGAGTTCTGATGATAAGACACAGGCGCAGTGTGTTTAAAAGGAGGGCTACATGCTAACGGAGGTGGAGGGTTCATACCCAGTCTTCTTATGGCTACCAGGGCTCAGTGTTCTAAGCTTTTCTCCCTAGCCACAATTCCTTTTAACTAGAGATGTGCATTCGCAAAATGTTAGAGGGCACAGGCAAAGATCTGGAAACCCAACCAACCCAGCCCCTACAGAACAATGGGTTTCGGAGCAGGCTCACCTGATGCCTCACATTTGGGTTTTGATTTCCTTTCCTCCTTTTCCCCTGCAGGTTTCTTCTGCACTGTTTTCTTCTTTGTTTCTTTACTTCTTCTCACACCAAAGTCTTCATCACTTTCTTCACTCTCATCAAAATCAGGATCACTTTCTGAACCTTCACCTAAAACAGAAAATTACACATTGTGTCTTGGTTCTAAAACGTGAAACTTCTGTTATGCCATCTGCCATGGCCCCCACTGTCACTCAGTGCACTAAGGATGCTCTTGCCTCCATGAAAGCACTGTTTCTGGCCTCAAATGTCAGCCTCTCCTGACCTAACACCTCCCCGTCATCCCCAGCAGCCTTTTATAACCGTCACACTTCCTCCTCCTCCATGGGTTTACTTTCTTGTCCGAGAGCTCAAACCCTGGAATCCACACTTTGTGGACAAGTTCTGCTGAGCTACCCGAGGCCCTTCAGTTTGTACACCCATCACTCTAAAAACATTACATATGTGTTTACTATCTGTGACCCACCCTCATTAGAATCTGAGCTGTTTTCTCATTACTATCTCCCTAGTGCCTAGACTATAATATACATCATAAACATCAAATATTTCAGTGAGTGAGCAGATCTGTTATTTGCTGACAGCATGATAAAATCTAAAACACTGTATCTGATTGGTATTAATGTACAGACTTATTCTTTTAAATTTTTAACACAATTTTGTCAAGGTTGCTGTATTTTCCCTTTGCCCTCATTTCTATTAAGTCTGAAAACAACTGATAATAAAATAGTTTCATATTACTTTCAACTCAAAATACTTCATATGTTTCTACTAGTTATATAAAAAGCTGAGGCCTGTTGGAACAGGTCAAGAGTTGTTGCATGGCTAGTGACAACCCAGCCTGGCTCTCCAGTCTTAACTTCCCTAAGTTCTTGCATGTGCTAGTCTGTTTCAGTGCTCACACCTTTCCCTCAGTCAGAAATGTGACTTCATTCTTTTTGTTTTCCTAATGCTGTTTGTCCAGCTATGGCTTAAAGGTTACCCCTAGACAGCTTCTCTCTATGTGGTCAAATTCAATTTAAGTGTTCTATGAGTTCTTCAAAGGCTCAGTACAGTGCCTTGTATGCATCCTGGTCTCCAAGAAGTTTTTACTGAATTCCCGTAGAATTAACTTGAAGCGGGATACAACTCACCAGTCGCGCTCTCCGACTCAGCGTCATTAGCACTGCTGCCACCGCTGCCTTGTGAAGGTACCGTCCTCCTCCTCGGAGCCTTGGCTTGAGATGGTGATTTTCTCTCCCCTTCAATACTCGCGGCGTCCCCCTCCTCTGTGATCTTGTCCAAATCTTCTGGAGACAGGAACACCGCTGAGAACTCCAGGCAGACTCTAGGACCTCTGCTGCCCTCCTTTGCGCCTAGTAACACACTGCCAGGCCATGCTGGGACAGAGTCCATTAGTCTCCCAGGAACAGACTCTGGTTTTAAGGGTAACTCTGAGACCCCAATGAGTCATTGCCAAAGAATTTTCCAGATGTTCCTGGGAAGATGCAACCCTCTCTTAAGTGGGCACCTACTGTGGAGTGAAGGGCTTGAGTAGTCATGACTGCCTAGTGTGGAAGAAAGCAGGCCCTCAGTCAGAGAACAAAACTGAAGCGTAAAGAAACAAAGGCCAGGAGACGAGAGAGAGCCTTATCCTAGGAAGACGGTTCTAGCTATGAGTATAAAAGCTTAAGTCAGAAAAGTAGCACTATGATGAAAACTGTTATTAATATCAACACTTACCTACATCATCACTGGCTACACTGCAGTTAGAGACACGAGGAGGTTTATCCGTTTTTTCTGTTTCCCTTTTGCCTTGTTTGTCAGTGCCTAACACAGGAAGGAAAGGACTTCAGATGCATCCTAACCAGCCATTGTCTAAAAGCAGGAAGGCGATCATTGAAACATACTAACATGTATTAACACACAGACTGGAACAAACCATCTCAAACTCATTCCAGCCCAGTGGTTTCACCTGGAGGAGCTAGCACGTATTCTGAGTGTGAGCTCTAAAATGACTCAGGTTCACAGACTCCAGACGTAAACTTGCTCATCTTCTCTAGATTTAATTCCCTGATCTATAATTTAAAGATAATAAGTAAATAATGTCACTCTGTGTGGACAAATCCAGTCATACTAACTTAAGCTCTGTAGTGGCTTGACTGTCCCTGTAAGCCCACATATTTGAGCACTATTGGGACGTGGAGCCCTGCTGAAGGCAGTAAGTCACTAGCCTAGTTTAGGCTCAGTCCCTTCTAGTCTGCTCTTTTTCCTCCCTGAATGGTCCCCTGCCTTTATAGGCTCACTGGAACTCTCTGGAACCACAAGACAAAATAAACTATCTTCTTTAATTACAGCAGCTGATACACATGCTTTCCAATCGTTACATCCTAAAAATGATAAACGGCTGGAATATTTGTATGGTAGGTGTGCGGCCTTGGATTTCACTCACTGTAAAACAAGACGCAACCAATGTCGAGCACTGAGGAAACTTTTAAATAATGCTACTGACAACGTTAAGTCCCTGTGTTATGAAGAGCGTTACCCAGCGAGAAGCACCATTTCCAAGAGAAACTCCTGCTATAGGATTCAGTATCTTCTGTGATGAATTGTTTTTATTTTAGATACAATGTATGACAGCACTCATGAAATTTCTGATTTTCTGGTTAATAGCCTTCCTAATCAAAATGGTTTATTTTTAAAGAGGTTAAACTAACTTAAAAAGTAAAAGCCTCATTCATACCATCACATGTACAAGGTTACAGTAAAAAAAAAAAAAAGAAAGAAAGAAGAAAAGAAAAAAAAAAATCACAGAGAAACCTAGAAGTCAGAGTCACACCCTGAAGTCTGAGCTTCTATGAAGGCTAGTCCCTCTAATCCTTTTTGTTGTTTGCGTTACAAGACTGAGTCTTACTGTGTAGCCCTGGCTGTCCTGGAACTCAAATCTGTAGACCAGGCTGGCCTCCAATTCAGAGATCCATCTGTGTCTGCCTCCCAAGTGCTGGGGATTAAAGGCGTGAGCCACCAGGCCCGGCTAGTACCTCCAGTCTTAATAGATCTCACATATTATTGCTGTTAGGACATGTTCAAGAACCAGGATTTAATGGGCAAGGAAGTGAACTGTCAGGATTGTACAGATCATTTTAGGAAGACTGGACTCTTCGCCTTTAATCCCAGCACTTGGGAGGCAGAGGCAGGCAGATTTCTGAGTTCAAGGCCAGCCTGGTCTACAGAGTGAGTTCTAGGACAGCCAGGGCTATACAGAGAAACCCTGTCTTGAAAAAAAACAAAAACAAAAACAAAAACAAAAAAAAAACTGGACTCTTACCACAGAGCGACATTATATTGTCCAGCAGTCCGCTGCTCAGGGTAAATCCTAGGCTCCTTTATGTATGAAGCACAGAGGTGCTATGTGTGGACACTGATACAGCTGCATAAAGAACTGAATCCAGGGATGCCCACTGCCAAGTGCTCTTCTTATATATTAAGTTGTATTCTTTCCTCTGTGAGGGCCTATCTTAAACATTATTACAAAACAGTAAGACACTTTTAAAGATAAATACACAGGAAATAGACTTACTTTTCTCTTTGGACTTCTTCACTTGGTTGGTGAGTGTTGGAAGTTCCTTCACAGATAAAGCCAGGGCAACTTCTAGACCTCTTTGGAAGACCTTGTCATCTAAAGCCACCCTGAAATAAATGTGTGAATAACAATGGGGTGTTAATTACAATTAGTGCAGCAATACCATTAACACTAAAGAGCAAACTTTCAGATTTTTTTCTGCATTAGTATTTAAGAGCAGCTTCCTTCCAAAAATGTTCCTAAAGCATGCATCCTTAAGTGGCTGAGATTCGTAAAGTGCAGGGAGGTGGTGTCCTCTACGTGTAACATGTGGCAGGTGTAAAGCCTGCCCCGCTGCTAGCTGCTACCCTAGTAACTGTCCTTTTCCTTTAGACTCAGCTCAAACATCACTCCCACCTAGAGATCTCAGTCGTATCCACTGCTGGGGCAGATATAACTCTTACAAGAAATGTATTTTTAGCTCTGTACCTCTGAATTTAGATTTTCACAAAGATTTTACTACATACTGTGTAAAGACACCATCCCGGTTGGAATATTAGTATATTCCAAGTATCCTCGAGCCAGGCGTGGTAGTGCACGCCTTTAATCCCTGCACTCGGGAGGCAGAGGCAGGTGGATTTCTGAGTTCGAGGCCAGCCTGGTCTACAGAGTGAGTTCCAGGACAGAAACCCTGTCTCGAAAAGCCAAAAAAAAAAAAAAAAAAAAAAAAAAAAAAAAAAAAGTAATCTCAAGGATTCTTCAAGGTGAACCGGGTAAGGAGGGAGGTGGGGAAAGCCATACCAGCAATGAGCCCATAACAAGCAGACGGTAATGCTTGCCTGCTCAAGTGGACCAATAGCTGTAATTATTATAACAGGAAAACCGCAAAGATAGATGAGGAAAAATGACACAAGGGGAGAAACTGAAATGTACCTTTAAGAACTTATTTTTAAAGTAAGTTTTACTGGTGGGGATAAATATGGTCTCAATAACTCTATACATGTATAAAACCTTATTGAGATAGAATTCATGTATTATAAAATAATTCCCAACTTCCTCTTCTCCTTGAGATAGGGCATCAAGTACCTAAGATGTCCTCAAAACTCACTATGTATGCAGCAAAGCATAACTGCCAACTTCTGGTGTTCCAGAATTCTTGAACACAAGGCAAACCCTCCACCATTAAAGCTATGTCCACAGCCCCACAAATTCCATCCTTTTAGATTTCAGCAGCTTTCAGTATCTCCAGACTATCTTAATACTTGATATCACCACTATCTAGTTGTTTTTTTTTTTTTTTTTTTTTTGGTTTCTTGAGACAGGGTTTCTCTATGTAGCCCTGGCTGTCCTGGAACTCACTCTGTAGCCCTGACTTTCCTCGAACTCAGAAAATCCGCCTGCCTCTGCCTCCCGAGTGCTGGGATTAAAGGCGTGCGCCACCACTATCTAGTTTTAGAGCACTTCCTTAGCCATATCCATCAGCAGCCACTCCTGATTACCCTGTGCTTGCTGGGTTTTTATCAATTTGACACATGCTAGAGTCACTGTTGGGAGAGGGAGCCTCCATTGAGAAAATGCTCCCAACAGATTGACTTGTGAATAAGCCTCCGACGCATCTTTGTGATTGAAGTGGGAGGGCCAGCTCACTGTGTGTGGGTCATTCATGGGGTGGTGACTCTGGGTACTATAAGAAAGCAGGCTGAGAGAGTGTGCAAGATGGCAGCACCTGTGGAGCTATTCTGCTGGTCAGGGGGCTGGGGACTGCAGTCGGTGGACCAGGATAGTCTGGCCATGCCGAACTATACCAGATTTACAGGTGCTCCACTGAAGGTACACAAGATCAGCAATCCTTGGCAGAGCCCTTCAGGAACTCTGCCCACTCTTCGAGCCAGTAATGGAGAAGTCATCACAGAGCAATACAAGATCATCACCCATCTTTGTGAAGAGAGGTCTAATGCTGGCTATGACCTGTCAGCTGACAGGGAACAGATACCCGAGCCTTCATGTCTCTGCTGGAGGAGAAGCTACTTCCTGTGCTAATCCAAGAACTATGTGGAAGTGACCCGAAAGTGGTATGCAGAGGCTATACGCCCTTTCCCCTCAACTTCTTCCTGCCTGGCCACATGCAACGCCAGTACATGGAGTACCTGCAGCTGCTGTGTGGTGAGCACAAATCAGAGAGCGAGGAGGAACTAGAAAAAGAGCTGTATCAAGAGGCTCCGGAGTGCCTAACCCTTCTCTCTCAGCGTCTGGGCTCTCAGAAGTTCTTCTTTAGAGATGCCCCTGCCTCCCTTGATGCCTTTGTTTTTAGCCATTTGGTTCTGCTGCTCAGTGGGAAGCTGCAGGTCCACCTTTGGGGCTGCAGAACCTGTGTCCACTGTATCCACATCCTCAACTCTACTTTCCCTGGGATAGAGCTGAGGTGCCACCTCCACGCCTGACACCAGCAGGCCCTGAGACCGAGGAGGAGCCACACTGGTGCCGGACTCAGATTCTCTCTGTACTGGCAGCCATGGTGGGTTTTGCTCAGTGGCATTGTTTCTATCCAGCAGACAAGCCCTGCTCAGGCCCCAGTCCCCCAGGCCTCAGAGGATGAAAAGGACTGATGTATTCGTGTCTACTCATGCGTTCCAGATGTCCCTTCATTTCCCCACTGTTGGAGCAGCCAAAAATGGGGTGCTGTCCCCAGAATAGAATTGTTTACATTTAAGAAAGAAACAAAGAGAAAGAAAGGAAGGAAGGAAGGAAGGAAGGAAAAGCAAGCAGGCAAGCAGGCTGAGCAGCTCCTGAAGAGCCAGCCACTAAGCAGCATCCTCTAGAACTCTGCATCAGCTCCTGCCTTCAGGCTCTGTCCTGACTTCTTTCAGTGACGGACCATGCTGTGTAACTGTAAGCTGAAATTCTTTCCTCCCCATGATGCTTATGGCCATGGTGTTTTGCCACGGCAAGAGAAACCCTACCAAGGACATCATCACCCTTCTCTCAGTCCCAAACAACCAGCAATCCACTTTCTGTTGGCATGGACCAGTTTACTCTGGACACTTCATACAAATGGAATGTATAGTATGCGGCTTTGTGTCTGAAAACAGAATGACTTTCCCTGGCTCACTCACATTACAGCATGCATCTGGAGTTCACTTTTTGTGGGTTAACAGTCCATGACAGAGAACACATTTTATTTATCCAACTGTTGGCTGACAGACATCCAGTTGCTTTCCTGTTTTTAATACTACCACAGTGCTATAAACACTGACATGAAGCGGCGGTGTCTTCCGTTTCCTTGGGTACTATCTTCGTCCCAGACAGGACAGTCCTGTTTAACACTGTGAAGACTGCTAATCTGTTCTCTATTTCCCAACCCCACCAGCAACGTCTGACGGTTCCAGTTTTGCCACATTTTCATTAACATGTATTAAAATCACATAGTTGAGAAGTGATTAGCAGGTAACAAGAGTTATCACACCGTGGCTTCCACTTGGGTTTCCCTGACAGTGAACCATGCTGGGCATCTTTTTTATGTGTTTGATGATTACTTTTGTACTGTAATATCCAAAATAAATTCAAGACTACCCAGTATCTTTCCCCTTCAAAAGAACTTTCGAAACTGTACTAGCAGACCAAGTACAGAGCCAGAAAAAAAAAAAAAAAAGCTGGCTGACTAAACAAATATAGAAACATAGTTTTAACGGTCAAAATTACTAAGCTTCCAAAACAAGATTAACCATTCCCCTCCCCCACCTCACACTAAAAACCTCAAGGACAGACAAACTGAGAGTCACACTATACAAACCAACTAATGTCTAAAAAGGTTATTGGCTACACCAATTAAAATAAGCCAAACTACCCTGGTGCCTATATATGGGCCTTACAAAGGTATCCAAAGTGTGTTCTTTCTTTGTTCTGGGTCTCTCCTCTGGCCCGGGTGCTGAGAGGGGTTCCCCAACGTGTTGGATAAGTAAAATCCTCAGGCATTTTGCAATGATGGCGGTCTCTGTGGTCTTTGTGAGTGATGGTCTTTTTTTTTGACAAGCTACAACAGTACTTTTGGAAAAACACTTATTGTGATATTCTGTACACTGAAATTAGACGTCAGTCTCTTACTGTAGAGCGTACGTGCTCTTTACATACTTTGATGCACGTTACTTAAGCTGTATCTGCAAACAATGTTCCCCACTCACGCGCTGGAGCTGCGCTTGTCTTATATATATAATCCCATCCATGACACTCAGAACCAGAACCCAGTACACAGCTTGACATGCTATGTCTCTCAGTGCTGACACACTTTTCAGAGGACCCACCCCACCAACATCCTTTCTGGACTACAGTTTTCGGGTCTCTTGGGGATTGCCTTCTCCCTCTTGGTACCAAATGACTGTTTACAAATATTTTAAAATGCCCTTAGACTTGCCCAGCCTTTTAACAAAGTGGCTTTGTGAGATCAGAAGCAGCAGGAAGAGGTGCAGAGTCAGGAGCATGACTATTTAAACAGATTTTTTGTTTGTTTGTTTTTATGTATGTGAATTTATTTCCCAAGGCAGAAAGTCAGAAAGCACTTGATGGCACCTCCCCGTGCTCCAGACAGCACTCACCGTCAGCTCAAACCCTCACTGAACTGAGATTCTGAAGCGGTGGAGTTTTTAAATGAACAAATCTGACGCCACATGTTTTTGGGGTCTTACCTCTCACCTTTTTTTAGGGGGTTCTGTTGGTAAGACCTCTTCTTTTTGGAGATTCTTCAAGTTAGGTTTTGGTTTGTCTTGCTTTAATACCTTTGGCACAGTTTTTGACTTGTTTACAGGTGTGGATGTAGAAATGAAATCATCTATTTTTGTATAAATGAAAAAGCAGAATTATTTTTCTTGGCAGCTTAATCACAGTATATGCACATTCTCTATATAATCAAGTTTAATTCCTATACCCAAAGACAATTTGTCTTGCTGATGATGAACACGGGTCTACTTAAGAACATCAACCTACCAAAACCCAACTAACTGAAAACTACAAAGGTACGTTATGACAGTAGATAAAAGTCAGACCTAACAATTAGTTAAAAAAACCATAGAACCATCAGGAAATTTGTAAAATTTTACCCTACTAAGTGGAAGGAATGATCTTTAACTAAATTTCACAGTGTGGCCCAGCATGTTTGCAAAGGCACATCACCAGTGAACAACCAAGTCTAGGAAAACAGGAAGCACCACCATGGCACTGCTGCTTTTCTTGGGTTTTTCTGTCTTATAATCCTCAGAAGTCCTGTGGCTCTTCTAGGGATATTCAAAGACCACACGCACTACCACTTTTAGGACACATGTACTACTACTGATCATGGACTTTTAAAAGAATGTGTGACTGTTTCCTTCACGCATCCCAAATCAGAAATATAACATAATTTTCTGCACATTCCACCCTACCCAGGACCATGAACACAACTGGCAGTCTAGAAGTACCTGTCACATACCCTTGACAGCAATAAAGCAACAACCTATCTGCCAAACTAGTTTTTTCTCAAGTTGTAGACACAGGGTAAAAGAGGCTTCTCTGAACTGAGGAACTGCTAAAGCATTTGACGTAAAGGAAACTTTGGAGGTCTGGGAAGGAAATGTTAAGACATCTAGAATGAGCCTGTAGCTCAGTGGTGGAGTATTTATACAGCATGTGTGAGGTCTGCGTCCCAGCGAACACCCTCCCCCCAACACACACACACATGCAGAGGAAAGAGCTCCTACTTCACCGCGTGCGGTGTAACCTAATGCAATGCTTCTCAAACATGGATCAAAGGTCTACCAACAAAGCAAACATATAACCCGTACAACAACGCTTAAGCTAAGCTTCCAGGGTTTCATTTTTTCCATATCTAACTCTGAGGAAATACATTTCTCAGTTTATTAAAGAAAAGTAAAAAGCTCTACTTACCATCAGAGTCATTGCCAGAATCTTCAAACTGTGAATAATTGATTGGTTTTCTATTTCTATGAACAAGACAGAAATTTTTCATTACTGAAAATATTAATTTTTTTACCTTCACCTTAAAGTTATTAATAATCTTGAAAAAAAGGAAAATGTGTTTGGAGTCTCTCTAAAGAACTTCAATCCAAAGCCAAGAACTTGGCATTAACTGAAAAGCCAAACCCATACCTGATACACATAATGGGAAGAGAAACCCCCAAAGCAAGAAGAAAACAAATATTAGCAATTAAACTTTGTATTCTGTTCAGTGGTGACTGGGTATTTATAAACTGTGTGCTGTTCTTTGCTTACATTAGAAAGTGCCTGTTCAGGTTTTTTTTTTTTTTTTTTTTTTTTTTCCAAGACAGGGTTTCTCAGTATAGCCCTGGCTGTCCTTGAACTCACTTTGTAGACCAGGCTGGCCTCGAACTCAGAAATCTGCCTGCCTCTGCCTCCCAAGTGCTGGGATTAAAGGTGTGTGCCACCATGCCTGGCTCAAGTTTTAACCATATTTTAAAAATTCTATCAGAGCAGAGCTATGGCTCACTGGTTAAGAGTACGCACTGTTCTTTCAGAGGACCTGAATCCAGTTCCCAGCACCCATGCTAGGCAGCCCACAACCCCCTGTAACTCCAGCTCCAGGAGGATTAAAAATCTTCAAGCTTCCTCAGACATTGCACTCACATGCATATACCCACACAGACTCTGACACCTAAGACCAAAACCAAACAAAAAAAACTTTAAAAATCCCTCTACAATACCAAATAATGCTTTCTTAATGGAATGTACACTTTACAATAATAGTCTGTCCCTACATCTTTGTAGGAACTAAGTGGGCAGAAGAAAAGGATGCTCAGTGTACAAAGGTTACTCTCCTTCCTCTGGGAGAGCAACGTAAGGTTGCCCCGCCTTCCCTTCTGTCATCTATTACGTGCCCCCAAGCTTACAAGCCCGTTCTTTCAAGCAAAAATGGGAGTTCTGTGAAAGCGGCTTGTCCACTGTCCAGATCATGGTCCAGACCTGTGTTTCCCTGAGAGAGCATTTTAAATGGGAAGCTGTTCTTGTTACTCTCCAACTCGCCAGAGTTTAAGAATTTGACAGCTACATAAAATATGAAAGCATCTTAAGAAGTTGTGGGATTAAAAAATTAGTAAACAAAGCCAAAAGCCTACTAAAAAGACCAGTATATCTCAGGTTGAGTTGTAACAGACATGGATTCTTATCGATTCATTAAACACAAACTACATATATCGTATTTTAGAGGCTCACTAGGGTGAGATATGCAGGAAACCATTACTTTTAAAAAGGTCTTTAAAAACTTGGGTATGTGCACACAAGTACAGACAGTATCTGCAAAGGCTAGGGGAGGACACTGGGGCCCCCGGAGCTGGAAGGAGCTGCAAGAGCTAGAAACTGTCTGATGTGGTTGGGAACGGAACTTGGATCTTATGGAAGAACACCAGGCACTCTTTTAACTATTGAGCCAGCCCACAAGTGCTTCTGTTTTTAACATATATGAGTATGTGGCAATAGAAACTGCAAGGACTACAACCACCACAGCCTCAGTTTGTGCCAACAGTCCCATCCCCATTCAGTGTAAATGACAGAAGAGTGAAGACAACAACTGGTTTGGCTTTACTGTAACACAAGTAATGAGCTAGTGAGATGCAGTGGCCAAAGTCACCTGCTGTGCAACCCTGACAACCTCCTGTGACTCCTAGGATCCATGAAAGGTGGAAAGAAGAGAAAGGACCCCACAGTTATCTGCTGAATCAAGACAATGTATGTCTACCACCATTCCCACCCCTTTTATTCACACAATAATTTACAAAACAACACCCCCCCACACACACACACACACAAAATAACAACAAAAACCAGACCACAGTCATCTCACGGGGCTTCTGAGGATTCAGGGGACTGTGGATAACACTGTGACTACTACTATCCCAAATAACAGCATTATGTCTTCAATATCTGCATGCCTGTCCCCTTCCAATTTCACCATGGAAGCAAGAGAAATCTAGTCCTGCCTTCTAAACCTCATTATCTCAAAGGGGCCCATCTCAGTCAATACAGAGAACACCTTGACGTAGCTCAGCCCATCGAGACAGTCAACCTTGATTCTTTGTTTTCTCTCCTCTATATCCACTTGTCAGAAGTACCTAAACTTGAGCTGGAGAGATGGCTCAATGGTTAAGAGCACTGACTACTCTTCCAAGGGTCCTGAGTTCAATTCCCAGCAACCACAGGGTGGCTCACAACCATCTGATGCCCCCTTCTGGTGTATTTGGAAACAGCTACAGTGTACTCATATAAATAAATCTTAAACAAAAACAAAAACCCTAAACTTACTTGCTCCATCTCCACACCACACACACACAGTGCCAAAGTCACACACAACTGATAGCATCTCAGTCCCCCCCCCCCCTTCACTCTGGCCATTCCATCCCCCTCAGAGTCAACCAACAGCCAGTGGCCTTTATAAAAGTGAAATGAGAATATCTCAGACCCTCCATACAGATTCCCCATCTGTCTCAAGAAAAATTCAAATTCCTAAGGCCTACAAAACCCTAACTGCTTTGTAATCTATCTGACTCAGTCCTCAATCCATCCATCAATCCATCCACATGCTTGTTCATCCCACACCTTCAATCTGCTTCTCAAACATGATGAATCTTGGGCCTTGGCTCCTATTTCATGTGAATGCCCCTTACATTTTGCCTAGGTAACTTGTTCATATGATTTAAAGTAAGGCGTTTCTCCTTCCTCCTATGTTACATTGTGGGGTTTATTTTGTTACCCCCCTTATCTCTCCCCACCCCTCTTCCAATAGAGTGTAGCCTCCAGCTCTTAGTACAATACAGACCTAAGTGAATTCACTAAGTTTATTGTTGTTTGGTTTTGCAGGGCTGGGGATTGAAGCTGGGGCCGCTCGTCTGCTAGGCAATCACTGGACCACTGGGCCATAGTCTCAGCTATATTCAGTCATTCTACTAAATGGATGGCCTGCCTGGCATCCCGGTTGTGATCACGGAGAGATTCCAACAGTCTAAAGGAAAGCAGATAGGAACTGGGATCATGTGACAGGGCACCACGGCTTGAGCTGGAAGTTAAATGGGCCTCTCTGCCTAGGGATTTGAGGGGCACAGAATAGGCACACCTGCTTTTTCTGTATCGCTGGGCTGTAGTGCTCAACGTATGACAGCCACTTACAGGGTCGCTCGCTGTCGCGTTAAGCGCGACTCAAACGCTAGCCTACCAGGTCCCTCTGGAGTGGGGTGACTCAGCGGGCGACGGCTGCAGAAGGAGGCCGAGGGGCGGAAAGCGAGATGCCAGGCGGGCTCCTCTGAGCAGCGGGTGGCTCTCACCGGAGACTGGCGACGAGCACCCACCCAATCGCGCTGCCCTCTGTCGGATCTCGTCCTCCCCCGCAACCATGCATGACAGTGGCCCCCATCGTCCCTTGTCCTTCCTCCCTGCCCCGCGGGACGTCACCAACCACTCACCTGGTAGGACGCACCATGGTGCCCTGCCTAGAGCAGCAGTGCTCTGGAGCTGGGGAGCAGCTGTGGCGGTTTCAATTCCCGCCGAAAACCAGACGTCGCGCTCCACGCCCCACTGCGCCAGCCCGCCAATCACCGCTCGCCTGCCAGAGGCGGCGCCTGCGTGCTGAAGATAGGGCGCCTGCGCACACACACCGTGGCCCGGGCACGCCATCCCGGATCCTGTCTGCTCAGACTTAGCTTTTGTTTTGATATTGCTCTTTCGTCACAATTGCGATTTGGTACCGAGTCTAAAATACAATATAAAAATAGCGACACGCCTCCAATATTTAGAATGACTAACTTAAAGATAACTGGAACAAAGGGGGTCTTGGATAGGTATTTTCCTTGGCGCTTGAGGAAAGAGAAACATGAGTTCCGAATCTGCCGAAGTGGATCTATTGGCAGTTAAGAAAAAAAAAAAAAAAAAGCAAGAAGTCAGCTGACTTATTTGGGCAGTTCTGCGTTGACAGCTCCAAGTGTGCTTTGGTGTCTGATGAAAGAGGTGAGTTCGAGCCCACAGCGAAGAAGCCCCTTCAGTGTGGAGGACCCAATGACGGTATCTGGTACAGACTTAAAGAACAGAAGGAGTCTTCCAGGGGCCATCTAAAGTGCTGGAGTGCAGCTTGCCATTGCCAGTTCAGTGTTTGTGGACAACTAGGCTTGTCGTTTTGCATGTTGCTCTGACAGGGTGTAGGCACACCCAGAGAATTCGGAGACGTAAACTGGATTAAGATGAATTGTATCCTGAGAGCAACAGACCACAGGAGCAAAGAGTAACATGAAAACGTGTGTTTTTATTGGTTTTGTTCTGTTTCATGTTACAATGTATTCTAATTACTGTCTCACCTTATATCGCACCTGTCCCTACTAACTTGCCCATCCCTACTAATCTCTGCATTTCCACCAGTCCCCTTTTTAGATTCATGTCGTTGGGTTTTTTGTTTTGTTTGTTTGTTTTTGTGACCCTATATCTTAATTAGACCAGACTATTAATTGCAACTACTCATTGGAGCCTGGTGGGGGCACCCGTGGGCACACAACTGAAAAATAACTTCCCTTTTCCCGAATCTGCCCATAGAAAACAGTTCCTTAATGACACATTCTGAGTCGTCTTCTCTCCTCCCTCGGCTGCTGATGGGGCTAATCTTATGCAGACCTCTGACACTGCCTTGAGTTAACGACTGTAATGTCAGCGTCTTGTCAGAAGGTGGCATTTTGTCTTCCTCTCTATGTTCTGGTTCCTCTATTTTTCCACTTCCTATTCTGCAGTGTTCCTTGAACCTTCACAGAGGTGGTATAAATGTCTTGTTTAGGGCCGAGTCCCCATCCACCACGTGTTCTCAGAACCTTGTGGCACCCGGAGTCTCTACATTCACTATTGTTCACTGGAAAGAGACAATTCTCTGATTAAATCTGGGAGTAGCACTTGTCGTGGGTATAGACATGGTGGCTTGACAGAGTCCATTTAACTGAACAACAGTATGTATGCTCCCCCCCAGGGCCCATCATCTTCCTTGCTATGGGTTTCCAACAGGAATCATAGTGCCAGGCAGGGGTATGCTCCTATAGAGCTGACCTCAAATCCAGTCAGAGCAAATTGGATACCCTCATAACGGTACCCTAGTGCCCAGATGGGCACGTCTTGCCTGGCAGGTTAGCAGAGTTCATAGAGTCCCCAGCTGGGTTGGCCCAGTAATGAAATTTCTCTTATAGCAGCCTCCAAAGTATCTTCAAGGACCATAAAAGATAGCCAGCCAAGAGGAAGCTTCCAGCAGAGTTCCAGCTTGGCTTTTTTATATCATCAATTGAGCTGTGCAGTGTCTTTAACAACAGAGTTTATCATCTAGTTTTTATGGACAACCAAGAACAATGACAAGAATCTCTATTGTCCTGGGAGTTCATATATATATATATACATACATATGTACATATATGTGTGTATACATAGACCGATGGCTAGCTCTCTAAGGGGCCTCGATTCCTACTGTCTTTACTGCATTTTCTTTTCTCTGAGTAGTGTTCAGGGTGCCTTGGGCAGCATCCTGTGCAGTCTGTTCTTCTGTGCCCGTGCTTCCTACTTGGAGATCTTTCTTGTGTTCGCATATCCTTTTTCTGTTACATCTCCTGACCTTCAACGTCAAACATCTTCAAGCTACCACTGGGTCTCCGTTGTGTTTGGGCACTTGTATGAGTTCCATAAGCTAGCTGTACACTTACAGACCCCCAACCCGCCCCTCCTCCAACATTTCCTCTTGCCCCCCACTCTGTACCTTCCCTTGTATTAACTACTTGTTATTCTTGCCTAGGAGTAAAAGTACTTCTTGAGCATATTGCTTGTTCTGAAATTAACTTTAAAATAACTTTTCATTTTTAAAAAAGGAAGAAGCAACATTTGGTTTTTGTCACGAAGATTAATGTGCAGGAATAAGCAGGAAACACTATAATAGGCTGGTTGTGGTGGTGCACACCTTTAATATCAGCACTTAGGGGTGGGGTGTGCTGAGACAGGAAAATCAAATGTCTGAATTCATCCTGGGATACATAGTCCTAAGTCATCCCAAGATGCACAGTGAGACGTCCTCTCTAATAAAATGGACGGGAAATGAAGATTGGAGTAGTTGGTTCAGCATCGCATGGGGGCGGGGCGGGGTGGGGTACAGTCTCTGAGGGATGGGCTGTGTTTTAGAGGTGTCCTGTGGCCGTTTGACTCATGGTTCTTTGGCTCATCCTACAGAAACCCCGCTGAAGAATATGAAGAAAAACCGAGAAAGGTTCTGCAACAAGGAAAGGGAATTCGTGTACAAGTTCCAGGTAGGACGTGAGCGCTTAGAGCTGAGAGTGCCCCTCAGGTTTCCCGTGGAGGAGAATGCCAGTCATCTGCATGGACGTCTGATGCTGCTGCACAGCTTGCCCTGCTTCATAGAGAGTGGTGAGGACGGACCTCCTTTTGTTTCTCCATAGTCTCTATTGTTAGATGTTTCTTGGTAGAGCACAGATTTTTGAACTTGGGATGTGACCCATGAGTCTGCACAACTGAGTGAGTGTCGGGCTCATGATGAACATGGCAACCTGAAGAGGTTTTCGGCACAAGTGACCAAATGTTAATTCAAAGCCAGCTGTATGGTGGATTGAAGGTGCTCAAAGCTTGCTTTGCACCGCCCATGCCACGGAGCTGCCCACTGCCAGTGAGTGCTGCCCACTGCCAGTGAGTGCTGCCCACTGCCAGTGAGTGCTGCCCACTGCCAGTGAGTGCTGCCCACTGCCAGTGAGTGCTGCCCACTGCCAGTGAGTGCTGCCCACTGCCACTGAGTGCTACCTACTGCCAGTGAGTGCTGCCCACTGAGTGCTGCCCACTGCCAGTGAGTGCTGCCCACTGCCAGTGAGTGCTGCCCACTGCCAGTGAGTGCTGCCCACCTCCAGCGAGTGCTGCCCACTGCCAGTGAGTGCTGCCCACTGCCAGTGAGTGCTGCCCACTGCCACGGAGCTGCCCACTGCCAGTGAGTGCTGCCCACCTCCAGCGAGTGCTGCCCACTGCCACGGAGCTGCCCACTGCCAGTGAGTGCTGCTGAAGCCTCCTGGCACAGACTCAGACTGCTGTTTGCACTGCGTTTACTGTCTGCATGGCTTTCTGTTCTTGTAGAAATGATGGTTTCCACTCCTCCTTCCTCAACACTGAAGCTTCAAATTCCTGTATCTTCAGATTGTATTGTGTTGGAATGTTTTTGAGTTTAAATATTTTTTATTGCATTTATTTATTGTGGAGGCAGAGCCTATGTGTATATATAAAATTTTGCTTAATAAATTTTGACATGAAATTAAGATAGAATTGCTAGCAATTTCTAAAAAGGCCTTAAATACGTGTTTTGGCATCTTATACTATGTATTTATGAAAAATAGTATTCTTGACATTGGCAATTATAAAATCAAAATGAAAAAGTTAAGTGTACTTTCAGTATTAAGTATTCAGCCAAGATTTAATGATCAAGCATATTCAATTCATTAGTACTCATCTTTTATTTTGTGTGCATGGGGTGAGGGGGTGTGTGCATGTATGACTCTATGAGGCGTATCTATCTTTGGGGAGTGTATGTGTGTGGGGTATGTGAATGTGTGTGTGTGTCAGGGGAGGTTATATGTGGGCATGTGAGTGTGGAGGGTTCATGTGTGGGCTTGTGAGTGTGTGTGTGGGGTTATGTGTGGGCGTGTGTGTGTGGGGTTATGTGTGGGCGTGTGTGTGGGGTTATGTGTGGGCGTGTGTGTGGGGTTATGTGTGGGTGTGGGGGATTATGTGTGGGCGTGTGTGGGGGGTTATGTGTGGGCGTGTGTGTGTGGGGTTATGTGTGGGCGTGTGTGTGGGGTTATGTGTGAGCGTGTGTGTGGGGTTATGTGTGGGTGTGGGGGATTATGTGTGGGCGTGTGTGGGGGGTTATGTGTGGGCGTGTGTGGGGGGTTATGTGTGGGCGTGTGATGGGAGGGTTATGTGTGGGCGTGTGTTGGGGGTTATGTGTGGGTGTGTGTTGGGGGTTATGTGTGGGCGTGTGATGGGGGTTATGTGTGGGCGTGTGTTGGGGGGTTATGTGTGGGTGTGTGTGTGGGGTTATGTGTGGGCGTGTGTTGGGGGTTATGTGTGGGCGTGTGTTGGGGGTTATGTGTGGGTGTGTGTGTGGGGTTATGTGTGGGTGTGTGTTGGGGGTTATGTGTGGGCGTGTGTTGGGGGGTTATGTGAGGGTGTGTGATGGGGGTTATGTGTGGGCGTGTGTTGGGGGGTTATGTGTGGGTGTGTGGGGTTATGTGTGGGTGTGTGTTGGGGGTTATGTGTGGGCGTGTGTTGGGGGTTATGTGTGGGTGTGTGTGTGGGGTTATGTGTGGGTGTGTGATGGGGGTTATGTGTGGGCGTGTGTTGGGGGGTTATGTGTGGGTGTGTGTGTGGGGTTATGTGTGGGTGTGTGTTGGGGGTTATGTGTGGGCGTGTGATGGGGGTTATGTGTGGGCGTGTGATGGGGGTTATGTGTGGGTGTGTGTGTGGGGTTATGTGTGGGTGTGTGATGGGGGTTTTGTGTGGGCGTGTGTTGGGGGGTTATGTGTGGGTGTGTGTGTGGGGTTATGTGTGGGTGTGTGTTGGGGGTTATGTGTGGGCGTGTGTTGGGGGTTATGTGTGGGCGTGTGTTGGGGGTTATGTGTGGGTGTATGATGGGGGTTATGTGTGGGCGTGTGATGGGGGGTTATGTCTGGGTGTGTGTGTGGGGTTATGTGTGGGTGTGTGATGGGGGGTTATGTGTGGGTGTGTGTGTGGGGTTAAGTGTGGGCGTGTGTTGGGGGTTATGTGTGGGTGTGTGTTGGGGGTTATGTGTGGGCGTGTGATGGGGGTTATGTGTGGGTGTGTGTGTGTGGGGTTATGTGTGGGCGTGTGTTGGGGGTTATGTGTGGGCGTGTGTTGGGGGTTATGTGTGGGTGTGTGTGTGGGGTTATGTGTGGGTGTGTGTTGGGGGTTATGTGTGGGTGTGTGATGGGGGTTATGTGTGGGCGTGTGATGGGGGGTTATGTGTGGGTGTGTGTTGGGGGTTATGTGTGGGCGTGTGATGGGGGTTATGTGTGGGCGTGTGATGGGGGTTATGTGTGGGCGTGTGTTGGGGGGTTATGTGTGGGTGTGTGTGTGGGGTTATGTGTGGGTGTGTGTTGGGGGTTATGTGTGGGTGTGTGATGGGGGGTTATGTGTGGGTGTGTGTTGGGGGTTATGTGTGGGCGTGTGATGGGGGTTATGTGTGGGCGTGTGATGGGGGTTATGTATGGGCGTGTGATGGGGGTTATGTGTGGGTGTGTGATGGGGGTTATGTGTGGGCGTGTGATGGGGGTTATGTGTGGGCATGTGTTGGGGGTTATGTGTGGGTGTGTGTGTGGGGTTATGTGTGAGTGTGTGTTGGGGGGTTATGTGTGGGTGTGTGTGTGTGGGGTTATGTGTGGGTGTGTGTGTGTGGGGTTATGTGTGGGTGTGTGATGGGGGTTATGTGTGGGTGTGTGTTGGGGGGTTATGTGTGGGTGTGTGTTGGGGGTTATGTGTGTGTGTGGGGTTATGTGTGGGTGTGTGATGGGGGTTATGTGTGGGCGTGTGATGGGGGTTATGTGTGGGCCTGTGATGGGGGTTATGTGTGTGTGGGGGGTTATGTGTGGGTGTGTGATGGGGGGTTATGTGTGGGTGTGTGATGGGGGTTATGTGTGGGCGTGTGTTGGGGGTTATGTGTGGGTGTGTGATGGGGGTTATGTGTGGGCGTGTGTTGGGGGTTATGTGTGGGTGTGTGATGGGGGGTTATGTGTGGGCGTGTGATGGGGGTTATGTGTGGGTGTGTGTTGGGGGTTATGTGTGGGTGTGTGATGGGGGGTTATGTGTGGGCGTGTGTTGGGGGTTATGTGTGGGTGTGTGATGGGGGTTATGTGTGGGCATGTGTTGGGGGTTATGTGTGGGTGTGTGATGGGGGGTTATGTGTGGGCGTGTGATGGGGGTTATGTGTGGGTGTGTGTTGGGGGTTATGTGTGGGTGTGTGATGGGGGTTATGTGTGGGCGTGTGATGGGGGTTATGTGTGGGCGTGTGTTGGGGGTTATGTGTGGGTGTGTGTGTGGGGTTATGTGTGGGTGTGTGTTGGGGGGTTATGTGTGGGTGTGTGTGTGTGGGGTTATGTGTGGGTGTGTGTGTGTGGGGTTATGTGTGGGTGTGTGTTGGGGGGTTATGTGTGGGTGTGTGTTGGGGATTATGTGTGTGTGTGGGGTTATGTGTGGGTGTGTGATGGGGGTTATGTGTGGGCGTGTGATGGGGGTTATGTGTGGGCGTGTGATGGGGGTTATGTGTGTGTGTGGGGTTATGTGTGGGTGTGTGATGGGGGGTTATGTGTGGGTGTGTGTTGGGGGTTATGTGTGGGCGTGTGATGGGGGGTTATGTGTGGGCGTGTGTGTGTGGGGTTACTGTGGGCGTGTGATGGGGGGTTATGTGTGGGTGTGTGATGGGGGTTATGTGTGGGCGTGTGTTGGGGGTTATGTGTGGGTGTGTGTGTGGGGTTATGTGTGGGTGTGTGATGGGGGGTTATGTGTGGGCGTGTGTTGGGGGGTTATGTGTGGGTATGTGATGGGGGGTTATGTGTGGGTGTGTGTGTGTGGTTATGTGTGGGCGTGTGTTGGGGCGTGGTAGGGACCAAAAGTTGATGTCAGGTCTTCCTTTGTTGTCCACCTTTCCGTTTTTTAGAGTAATGGCCTTTCACTGAAGCCAGAGCTCACCACTCCAGCAAGACTTGGTGGTTAGTGAGCTCCGGGGATCTCCTCAGCCCGGGCATGGTAGGCACACACAGCTAAACCCTGTAGTTTACATAGGTCCTCAGGATTGCAATCATACTTACACGGCAAGCCCTTTGCTCGCTGAGCCTCCCCCAGCCTTTTAGTCTTTAATAATTGGATTTATATACACCAAGGTATCATAAGTTTCTTCATGATTTTTAAACAGTGAGTATTTGATTCTGTATACATATTATCGGTTTTACATACCTTTTGTCTTAGTTGGTTTTGTATTGCTGTGATAAAGACCATGACCAAGAGCAAATTGGGGGAAAAGGGGTTGCAGTTGCAGTCAATCCTGGGGAAGTCAGGGCAGAACCTCAAGGCAGGAATCTGGAGGCTGGAACTAAAGCTGAGGTCATGGAGGAACACTACGTGCTGTGGTGTTCTCGGTGGCTTGCTGGGCCTGCTTTCTTCCTGTCCTCAGGTCCACCAGCCTAGGAGTGATACCAGCCACATCAGTCCTGCATCTGTCAAGATCACGGCAGTGGCCCACAGGCCTGTGCACGTGCTGCTCTTATGAATCATCTTCTCAGTTGAGGTTCTCTGTGAGATGCCTGACTTGGGCAAAGTTGACAAAACAACCAGGAACCTGTCCATCTGCGTTATGTAAGCCTGTATGGTGAGAAGGAGTCCACTTTATTTTTAGGCTTTGTTCTCTCAGGTTCACACCACCAACTAGAGCGGTAAACAGGTTGTAAGGGAAGCTAAAAGCATTCTAGCATGTCCTATCATGTAAACCAGGGATCAGGACACAAACAGGGCATGTCCTCACCCCAATGGTAGTTCTCAGAAGGCAGCCTCATTCCACACAAACACTATCATTGGGAACTGGTTAGAACTATGAGTTCTACATTTTAAATTTAAAAAAAATTATATATTCGTTCATTTTGTTTATATGCAAGTCTCTGTGTGCATGTGCATACCATGGCACATGTGTGGCAGTCAGAAAACAATTCTTAATTCTCTTCTTCCATCACGTGGGTCCCAGGAACCAAACTCAGGTCATTTGGATTGGAGGTAAAATGAGATTTCACAATGGAATGCTTTAGCCTACTGTGTGTGCATCTTGCTGAAGATAGCATTTGTCATCCGTCTTACAGACTTAAAAGATGCTCTGAGCCGGTTTATAGAAGAAGAATCCCTCAGAGACCATGACAGCGATGCAGAAGCATGCTTGGAGGCCGTTAGATCCGGTGAAGTAGATCTGCACCAGCTGGCAAGTACGTGGGCCAAAGCTTACGCTGAGGTAAGATGGAGGTCAGAGCCATGCCTCTGGACACTGCGGACTTTGTGAAGGTGCTTTAGTTGTTGACGTCATAGGAAACAAAGGAGAGAATGTACAACATATGTTCTTGCTCCTGTGTTTCTGTTCTGTGTCAACATGAATGAGCTCCTAAGACAAAGTATTTTTATTACATTTTTGGTGTGTGTGTGTGTGTGTGTGTACACATGTGTATGTGTTGCTTGTGCCACCAAGCACTTGTGGAAGATGATTTAAGGGAATCGTCTCATCTTTCACCAGGTAGATCCCAGTGAACTGTTTCTTCGGCCCAAGCCCAATCTTCATTATTTTTTTTTTATGAAATATTTTTGGAATAATACCTATAGAAACAAGAAGCTACTTTATCCTGCATAGTCCTTGGAGCATGTTTACATCAAAAAAAAAAATCAGTCTGAATTTCCAGCTGAGCCGATGTCTTGGCTGTCATCTGACAGCCCACAGCAGTGATCAGAATTTCTTCTCAGCTCTGGTTAACCTCTGTCCTCACTTGTCTTCATGAAGTTGTCAGTATTTCTCTGTAGGGTTGTGCAGCTAGTATGCCCTGTTTCATGCGATCCAAGATGCCACACACATATTTTATTTACTAACTTCTGATTCTTTTTAGAATACATTTTTAATAATCAGTTGTTCTTCTGGCTGTGAATTATTACATACAAATTACATTTATTGCGCTGGAGAGTTTTATGTTAACTTGACACAAGCTAGCTAACATCTGAGAGGAAGGAACTTCATTTAAGAAAATGCTATCCTAAGGTATCTCTGTGGGCAGGCCTGTAAAGCATGTTCTTAATTAGTGATTGATGGGGAGGACCCAGCCCGCTGTGGGGGTTGCCATCCCTGGGCTGCTGGTCCTGAGTTCTACACCAGAGCAGGCTGAGCGAGCCATGCGGAAAAAGCCAATAAGCAGCACTCTTCCATGGCCTCTGCTTCAGCTCCTGCTTCCGGGTTCCTGTCCTGCTTGAGTGCCTGTCCTCAGTTCTCGTGATAGTGAACTGGAACTGGGAGTGAAATGAACTCTTCCCTCTCCCGGTTTCTTTGGTCATCATGTTTCACCATGGCCGTAGTAACCCCACCTAAGACATTTGTCCTAAAACACATTCAAATGCAACTCAAGTTAGTGGTTGTGAGAAGTCCCACTATCCTGACATGGCGACGTGGAGGGCGTTAGCTTTGTTGTTCATCCCATTGTGCAGGCACACACATGCATCGTATATAGATAGGAGGTCATAGCACACTGACTTTCTCACTGTCCTGGGCACTTCTGTCCCTTGCTCTGTAGGAGTACCTCATTCCTTTCCCTAGGTAATCCATAATAACAAGTTAGGTTGTCTCTCTCCTCTCCATGTTTTTTTGTTATCTTTAGACAGTTCTAGAATAGCAGCTACATGTGTGTAAGTGCAGGGCCTCTGTGTCCCTGTGTGATGTGCAAAAGCACAGTCGTGGTATTCATACTTTTCCCTGTAGTGTGTTACAGCGGTGCCCTGCCCTGACTAAATGTGTGTGTCACCTCACAGACCACCTTGGAGCATGCGAGACCTGAGGAGCCTGACTGGGATGAAGACTTTGCAGATGTGTACCATGACCTCATCCACTCCCCGGCCTCTGAAACTCTCTTAAATCTGGAACACAACTACTTCGTTAGCATCTCAGAGCTGATTGGTGAAAGAGATGTGGAGCTGAAGAAGTTACGAGAGAGGTAATACTCATTGCTTGTGTTATTATAATTAAATGTCACAGTGTGAAATATGATAACCTGTAGGGCAGGCTGTTTGCACTTTGATAAAATTACAACACTATGCAAAACGCTTCAAATGAGCTGTCTTCTTTGATCTCTACCCCAGCCCCACACTTAGCATCTTCATTGTGCAGGTGAGAAAACCTTGGCTTACATGAATCCACTGATTTATCCAAGGGCAAGCTAGAATTTGAACCCAGTGGTTGAGAAAGACTTCAGAATTATTAGCCCTTCCTCCTTGCTCTGTACCTGCTTCGAACCTCTCGTGGGTGGGCTTCCTCTGAGCCACGGTATCTTTCAGTTCTCTTACAAGCATCTTGCATGAGGAAGAAAATAAAAAGAACCCTAGAATCCTCCTCCCAGGGACTTTTGATCAGCTTTGAATTCCTTCCATAGAATCTACCTAAGACAGCAGGCAAAGAGGGCTTTGTCAGAGTAAGGAGAAAGCTGCAGCTCCTTTGATGTGAAGTGTGACTTGTCAGGTCCCTCCCTCCGGTTCTGTTGGTGTGATGCAAAGGCCGTCCTGCTAGACAGACAGTTCATTTGACTTAGCAGGCCCTTCATTACTTTACAAGCATTTGTTGAAGAGTATGGGTGTACATACCATTGAGATGGATTTTAATATTCCTTGTATGATGTTTTTGTTGTGGAAGCTTGTTAAGAGCAAATAATCCTTGATTTTTTGTGGATGAATTAAGATTAATACCAAGGAAGTCAACCTAGATGAGATGCCATGTGCTCTTGTTTCTCATTAGCCTCACATAAGAAAACATTAAGACTAACAGTGTGTGAATAATTTGCTTTATTTTTAAGTTATTATGGTTAATAAAAATTAAAATATAAAAAAAATCATAGATGGATTTCATTTCTTTCATGATGCTGAACAATGAACCCAGACCTTGAGCCTTGTGTCTAAGGATTCAGCCAAGTGTCAGTCAACAGCACGAGGGGAAAGAGCTATACCTACTCTGAACAGTCTCAGCCTTTCTCTCCTGATTACCGCTAACAATGCAGTATAACAACTAGCTACATGGTTGCCCTAGGCATCAGAAGGGCTCAGAGATCAGTCATAACTTGCTGGAGGCTGCAGATAGGTTGTATGCAAATGCTCTGCCTGGAGGTCCCTGAGTCCCCAGGGCTACCTGTGTTGCTCAGTTCCTTTCTGCCTCCTATGTGTTCCTGGCTAGTGCTTCCACCAAGCCCAGGACTCCTTTAACCCCTGCCTGCTCCTCCTGCAGAGATCCTGTCTGGCCACCTATGGTTGGGCTGCCCTCTTTTCTGAATGGGAGGTGATTCCTATTCGGTTTATTTATTAATCTTTGAAACAGTTCCTACTCTACCACAGACAATGAAATAACTCACTAATTATTCACCCTCTCTGGAACCTGATGATTTTTTTCTACTGTGGTTTTCTGGTTTTGTTTGTTTTGGGAAAAGTTATATTGTTTTATCACTTGACATTCAGGTTGCAGAGTTGTTGTGCCTGGTATTCTGAGCCAGTGTATAGTCAACATGTTACATGAGATAGAATAGACTCTCTTGAACTTAAGCTAGGCAATAGCTTTAAAAGTAATTATATGATTAGCTGCATTTTAGATACATTCAGAATGATGTAAATGTTCATGAAATTTCATTTGTTGAATTCTTTTTTTTTTTTTTTTTTTTTTTTTTTTTTTTTGGTTTTTTCGAGACAGGGTTTCTCTGTAATAGCCCTGGCTGTCCTGGAACTCACTTCTGAAGACCAGCTGGCCTTGAACTCAGAAATCCGCCTGCCTCTGCCTCCTGAGTGCTGGGATTAAAGGCGTGTGCCACCACACCCAGCTTTGTTGAATTCTTTTTGTCTTTTTTTTTTTTTTAGTGAAAAATATCCTGCTTTTATGAAACCATATTTTAGATAGTTCTTTAAACATGAGAAGGAATGTAATAACATTTTTTTTATCCACTAGAGGGAGTACTTGTAAAATATTAATGCATATATGTAGACATTTTTGTTTCTAAATGACTCTTTCTTACAAGCATCCTATTCACTGGACACTTAGTACTTTCTGAAACATTCGTGACCAGCAGTGGCACGGTGCACAGCGCTGATCCCAGTTCTCAAGAAGCAGAAGTGCAAGGCCAGACGTGGCTGGGTGGTGAAACCCTGTCTCAGAAACCAAATCAAAAAAGCTTATGGGGCCATCTGCATTGTAAACAGTACAGTGGGAGCTACGTCACAGAGTGTTTACTTCAGAAGATGTCAAAGTGCTCATGTGCATCACTCATCACATCTGTCCTACTTAAGTGTTTGAATAAGTATAAACTCAGTTTTAAGAACAGTTTACTTAACTCAATAACAGCAAAACTGTTCCATTTTGTTTATTATATATATTTAAATTTATATGTTTACTTATTTGTGTATGTGTATGTGTGGAATATGTATATAGTTGAGTGGGTGTTTTCATGTGTGTAGGTGGGTGGTGTGTGTGTGTGTGTGTGTGTGTGTGTGTATGTATGTATGTATGTATGTAATGTATGTGAAGCCCAGGTCAGTACTGAGCATCTTCCTCAGTCTCTGTCCACCATCTTTTTTGAGACAGGTTTTTTCAGTGAACGTGGAGCTTGTGTGTTTGACTTGGGTGTCTGAACAGTGCACTCCAGGCTCTGCCTGTCTCTGCTTTTTGAGACTGGGGTCCAGATGTGATGCCACTGTTGGCTTTCCTGTAAGGTCCAACCAAACGATCTCTCAGTCCCTCAAAATATCATTTAGAATACATTTTGGATGCATTTGTATTAAAAGATGCTTTTTAATTTGAGATTTTAATGAACAAATGTATTAATGCACTCATAACAGACGATATATCGTAGAAGTACAGCTCAGTAAAATTTCACAGAGCAAGCCAACCCTTGTAGCCACCACCCAATCAGGAAATGGATGTTTTCCAGCAATACAGATGCCTCCCTAGTGCCCTCCTAGTCTCCCTAAATGACTTCTGCCTGGACCTCCACCATCACTGATTAGCCTCTCCTGTAGGGAAGCCCATTCTTTCCATGGCTTCTCTGGGCGAATAGAAGGAGTAGCCCCAGGCTACACCATCAGGTTGTAGTTTACATTGCTTCTTAAAGTAACTGTGTGACTTACTGTGCATCTTTTCAACCGCAATCAGTAGTTTCTGGGTGTAGTAGACTAGCTTCCAGCATTGAGCTCCTGTCAGTTCAGATCCACTCGCCTGGGAAATCTGCTTGGGCTGCTGACAGAGCTCTTTTTGAGGAACTAGATGAGAAGGGGTTGTTTCCAGTTATAGATTAAGCTCAGCATGATGATCTGGCTGCACGTGAGGCACGCTTGATACTTGAAGTCATAGCTGTCAGTGTTCACATACTCTTTTATGAGGACTGGGAGCATTTTCAAGATGGAGTTTTAAATCTCAGATATGTTATCCATCATAAAATTAAAAATTATGTTTTCACTCGTGGCTGTATGCCCTAAACGTGTGGTGAATATATCTGATTTGTTAATTTGTGTTTTAGACAAGGTATTGAAATGGAAAAGGTGATGCAGGAACTGGGGAAATCGCTCACAGATCAAGATGTGAATTCACTGGCTGCCCAGCACTTTGAATCCCAGCAAGTGAGTGAGACGAGGTGTGCGGCTTTACATTTGCTCTCATGCTTTCTCTTTCTCGTGAAAAATTGACTGCTTGGTACTCTCCCCCTCCCCCTCCCCCTCCCGCTCCCCCTCCCCCTCTCCCTTTAGGACTTAGAGAATAAATGGTCAAATGAACTGAAACAGTCGACAGCTATCCAGAAGCAAGAATATCAGGAATGGGTGATAAAGCTTCATCAGGACCTAAAGAACCCCAACAACAGCTCCCTCAGGTACTGACCGCGGGGGTGGGGGGTGGGGGGGCTCCTGTCACTACTGATGTTTACTCTAAAGCTGAGCCTTGTTGGCTAGATAGGTTTGTCCAAGATTTTATATTTTAATTTTTAAAGATTGATTTGTGTTTACTTGCTGTGTATCGGTGCTTTGCCTGCACTTCGTATGTGTAAGGTGTGCTGTTGGAGCTGCTGAAGCTGGAGTTCAGGCAGGGGTAAGTGACGGTGTGGGTGCTGGGAAACTGAACTCAGGTCCCCTGGAAGGAGCAGCCAGTGCTCTTAACCATTGAGCCATCTCTCCAGCCCTCTCTTATAGTTTTTTTGAGACAGAGTCTCATTATATAGCACTGCGGATCTCAGACTTGGCATTTAGCCTAGGTTGGCCTTGAATCTGGGGAAATCCCCCAGCCTCAGCATCCTAAGTGGTAGAATTACAGGCATTTTCTTCCATTTCATTACAGCGTATTACTCTTGGCATGACTGGATGAATGCCAGACACTCTCTAAGCAGAAAAAGTTCTTTAAGTACAGTAACCCTTTTCCAGAATCTGCTAGCGCATGTCGTAGGCATTGGTATACAGCCAGGCTGGCTTTTGGATGAGTATGGTCTCGTATGTCGTGTCAGTCTCCCGGTAGCCTCGCCTTGAGGATGAGAAATATAGCTCTGTGCGCTTGCTCTCTCATTCGTCTTTTGTTTCTTCTGGGGGGCTGGGGGCGCTGTTTGTTTTGTACAACCTAACAGCTGCTTGCCACGCACTCTTGACACTGCCCGCCTAGCATGTTCAGTAAGCACTGGGATGAATGGATAGACAGATGCATCTCTATGTAGTCAGGCTGCTTACTACCTCACGTGGTAAGGTGAAGATCCGAGTTTGTCCTCCGACTTCACGCATATGCACAAACACACACGCCTCCGTAGACAAGAAACGAGCTGGCAACATCTTCCCATGGCAGTTTTCTTACCTCTTCTCTGCATGTGATGGTCTTTCATTTGCTTCACCATTTTCCCAATTTGTCCGTCTTCTAGGGACAGCCCAGGTCCTTTACTTCCCAGCCAGAATTTTGAGAACAGTGGAGTTCAGGGATCCGAGCACACCATGCATTGGGCTTTCTATGCAGGAGTGTATGCACTGACCCAAGTGTAGAGCATACACTGTGAGTTGTAGGCAATGGCATTCAAAGCCATGGATTTAAGGAAGCTAAAATGTTCTTGCTATAGAACTTCGCTGTTGTGCTTTCTGGCTCAGTGTGTAGGCCACTGTATAAATTCTGGCCTCTAACTGCTGCTTCTTAAACCGTTATGCCCTCGGGAAAACTTGTACTATTATTATCTTTAGTAGATATTTCCTCAAGCAGCAGAAATTCTGTTTTTGACTCCTGGACAACCAGGCTTATTGAGATAAATGATATGAAGTAAAGTCCACCTGTTAGAGGGACCAATATCAGCTCAGGACCCCGAAGACCAAGTTCTCAGCATATAGATGTATTTGCCCCAGAGGGACAGGGGGCAGGGAATAAGAGACAACAGCAGGAGATAGAGGGTGAGGGAGAAGGGGAAGGGAATGAGGTGGGGAGAAAGAGTATCTGTCCCAAAGAGACAAAGGGCTGCCTCTGGAAAGAGAGGAGACACATGTGGCCCATAGGAAAATAGAGATTTATAAAGGTACAATGGGAAGTCTGTTAGGATGAAGTGTTGGATTTTGATTGGGCATGTTAATTGAGCTAAATGGGGGGATTTTGATAGCTGGACCTTGGTATTCAGCCTCAGGAGGAAGAAGTGGCCAAGTACGGGAATGACCCTGGGGACTAGCTTTGGGAATATTTTCTAATGGTTTTTAGCCAAGCAGAAGGAATGGAGGAGAAGGGCAAGGCCTGCCAGAGCTATGTTTGCCATGCTCAGACTGGCTAGAGTCCCTTCAGTCCCACCTTTCTCTTTTATGCTTGGGTCATTGGGTGCTGGGTAAGTGGGTGTTTCCTGCTGACATTGGGGCATCATTGGTAGGGGACCCTGGGTAGTTTCATCACCTGTCCTAATGGAGCACAGGTTAAGGAATCGTTACCATCATAAAACTTGTTCTTCTTATAGCACGCTGTCTGCTCTCGCCATCCCGTCAGCCTCCTGGAGTGGTAGCTGCGCTGCAGCCTTGGCCAGTGCTCTCTGCTCTGTGCTGCATCCTGACGGGCATGACTGGAACTTCCCATTCCCTGTTCACTGTCTGGGTCCCCGATGGCTAATGTGTCTCTCCTTGTGTTTTCTTCTCACCAAGACATGAGAGCTCTGCTTGTGTGCTTACATCGTCTGGATGTGTGTCTGTCCTCAGATGTTGCTTGTGTGCTTACACCATCTGGGTGTGTGTTTGTCCTCAGAGGTTTTGTCCATCCTTGCTCCTGCTCTGCAGCTTGCTTTTTTATTGTTTCACTTTTACCTTTTAAAAGCAGACATCTGTTCATGCAGACTGGCCTGGCTTTAGCTAGCAGTGACCTTCCTTCCTGCGCCTTGTTGGTGCTGAGATCCTGGGTGTGTGCTACCATAGCCAGCCCTTCCTCCTCCTGCTTTATAGTGTAGGGATTGGATTAAGAGATTTCAGCAGGGAGTGGCAGCCCATGTCTTTAATCCCAGCACTTGAGCAGTGACGGATTCATCTCTGAGTTTGAGGCCAGCCTGGTTTATATATCGAGGCACTACATAGTAAGACCTTGTCAAAAGAGGAATATATTTACCCAGAGAGCAATTATGTGCAGAAGTTAATGGGCCATCACTATTTAGAAGATTCACATTTTGTCAGCAGGGCAGCAGATCTGTTATCTATACAGTCAGTGCCCAAAAGGCTCCATTTTGTATAGTAGCTGGATGCTGCTCTGGGCTGGAACTCGGGTTTGAAAGTGTTCTTCTCTGCACGCAGCCCCATCCTCAGCATCCAGCAGTCTTTGCACACCTGTGCTGTGGAGTGAGAACTCTGTGCAGCTGTCCTCACACAGCAATGGCATCTTGTTTTCTGTCATTTGCTGTGGGTCAAGCCATCTACTATTGAGCTACACCACAGCCCTGGTCTACCTGTGTCCAGGTCGGTTGCCTGTCAGTCCAGCTCCGGTCTGGAGCAAGCCTTGTGTCTGGCTCGGATGTCAGTCATTCGAGAGGCATCTCTCATCTCCTGTCCCGTGTTTTTTGGACACAGTTTGTGAAGACCGATGAGAGAGTTCAGGTGCAGGAGTCTGTGGCTCCGACCTGGGCTAAAGTGACTTCTGCCCTGCACATGACCTTTTAGAACTCTGGTGAGATTTTTGGCTGATTTCTGTTGACGTCCTTGTATGACAACACCCTTTGAAAAGTGTGCACTGATGAAAGCAGACTGTCCTCATGCCCCGGCCCACCTTTGGGACCATCCACTTTCCATCATTGCCTAGTGCCATGGGTTTGAATTGAGCGTTATGTGGTCATAGCTGCTCTGGGATAACTTTACCCCAGAGCAAAGAAAACTGTCTAGTGAGAAGAGAGTGCATCCACACAGGGAAGTGTCAAAGGAACCTTTCAGTTCTTGATTTATCTGGCTTTTTAATTAAAAACACTTAAAACTGTCTTGTAAATTACTGTTATTATAATGATCATCATTGTCATCATCATCATTATAATCGTGTGTGTGAGTATGTGTATATGTGTGTGTGTGAGTATGTGTATATGTGTGTGTGAATATGTGTATATGTGTGTGTGAATATGTGTATATGTGTGTGAGTGTATGTGTATGTGTGTGTGTGAGTGTGTGTGTGTGTATGAGTGAGCAGTGGGGAATTAGAGGACACTTTCAGAAGTTTTTCTCCTCCTGCAATCCATCCCAGCATCAAACTAACGCTCTGCCAGCCTTGTGAAGCAAGGGCTTTTACCTGCTGAGCCATCACGGCAACCCAAGGTTTTAATTTTTAATCTTCATTACTGTCACCTCATCTATTTTATAATTTTGTTTAGAATTTGCCCTGTTTTGAGAATTTTTATGTATGTCTGATATGGCTTTTAATGATATTACATATTAGTTCCTCAGCTAATCCCTGAATCATTTTTAACCCACTAGGAAATACTAAGTGGAGATGTGTTAGTTGATATTGTAATGACTGAAGAGAATCATCCGCATTGCTTACTCTAAGGAGGAAGTAGAGGACGTGTGGGGCTTTCGGGAGCTGCTGCTGCTGTGCTCTTGCTTGTCACCGCGGATTAACATGACTTTAGGGAGAAATTAAGCTCTGTGTCAGCTGTTGAGCTCTCTTGTTTCGTGGTGAGCTTACTGTCCTCTGACAGAACTTCTGGTGACTGTGCAATGGGTCTAACAGTAATTGCATTAATTTCAGTGAAGAGATTAAAGTGCAGCCGAGTCAGTTCAGAGAGTCTGCGGACGCCGCTGGGAGGATCTACGAGGAGCAGAGGAAGCTGGAGGAGAGCTTCACCATTCACCTGGGTACGGGAGCTCCTCAGCAGCACAAGGAGCCTCGGGCGGGCGTCCTGGGTACGGGAGCTCCTCAGCAGCGCAAGGAGCCTCGGGCGGACATCCTGCCGTGAGCAGGACCTGCCCTCTGTATCTGATCCCAACTCACCACCCGCTCCACAAAGGCTACAATTTATGTTCTAGCTAACATATTTGCAGATCAATTATAATGGCTATTAACATGGGTGATGGGAGAGCCACTTTTAGTTATTATTTGGGACATGGATCTACCCACAGTCTTGCCACAGACGTTTGCATCCACTATAGGATTTCTGTAGCTGTCTCCGTGTCTCTCTGTGCTGTCCACCCCTAGGAGCCCAGTTGAAGACCATGCACAACCTGCGGCTGCTGAGGGCAGACATGCTGGACTTCTGTAAGCATAAGAGAACTCACGGGAGCGGCGTGAAGCTCCACCGTCTGCAGACAGCACTGTCTCTCTACTCCACGTCTCTCTGTGGCCTGGTTTTGCTAGTAGATAATCGAATTAATTCATATAGCGGCATCAAAAGAGGTGAGTAGGTACCATGCAGATTTATCTCACCACATTTCTCTCAGTAATTCCATTTTTGTAGAGGAGTCTCACACTGTAGCCCATCCTGATCTTGAACTCAAAGCAGCCCTCCTGCCTCTGCTTTCTAAATGGTGGGGTAACAGACAAGTAAAAATAATACTCCAACTATAAGTACATTTTTTATTTTAGAACAGGGCCTGCTCAGTGATCTTTCCCAGTGTCTCCCATGCCGTCCAAGTCAAACAAAACCAGCACTTCTTATTGTTTACAGACACTGGGGATAGATTATAACCATAGTGTGTGTTATTTAAAGACGACTTGGAGGTGTATTAGAATGTACTGAGAGTGGAGTGTTGGTAGAAATTGTTGTACCCACACATTTAAATGTGCGGTTATTACAAACAACAAAAAATCATATTTACAAGCTTCATTCTCCGCCTTAGATCTCATTTTCTATAAGTAATGATAAATATTTGATGGTTTACACTTAGAATGATACTTTGGGTCCCTTAGATTTTGCCACAGTTTGCCAAGAATGTACGGACTTCCACTTCCCGCGGATTGAGGAACAACTGGAAGTTGTCCAGCAGGTGGCGCTGTACGCAAGAACCCAGCGCAGGAGCAAGTGCAAGGAGGCCCGCGGTCAGTAATGCAGCATCCTTGAAGCCCCTAGACACCAACCACTAAAGCACGCAGAGTTCATAGCGGTGGGGCTTACAAAAAACCCAAAATTTAATATCTTCAGAAGCTACGGGTTTTCCCCCAATTTCCTCTTTCTTTCTTTCCCTTTCCTTTCTTTCTCTCTTTCTTTCTTCCTTTTTTTTTTTCTCAGTTGATTTTTCTTTCAAGATCTTTAGTAAAAACCATGATAAAATTTCATTGCCGAGCCGGGTGTGGTGGCGCACGCCTTTAATCCCAGCACTCGGGAGGCAGAGGCAGGCGGATTTCTGAGTTCGAGGCCAGCCTGGGCTACAGAGTGAGTTCCAGGACAGCCAGGGCTACACAGAGAAACCCTGTCTCAAAAAACAAAAAAAAAACAAAAAAAAAAAAAAAAAAAAAAAATTTCATTGCCATACTTAAGTAAGAGCTTTTAAAAAGTTTGCTTTCGAGCCACACTGTCTCTAATGGCTAGACCATTTCTATAAAGGGCGTTAAAGTCAAAGTTAAAATGGAACAAAACCGAGGTTTCCCGTATTCGTATTTTTGTCTGGTGCTAGGGATTGACTGCAGCCCCTTCTCATGCCATGCATGTGCTGGTCCACGGCGTGCACCCCAGCCCTGAGCCATCTCTGGCTTTGTGACTTTAGAATTGTTTTAGTTGTTCTAGAGAGAGAGACAGACAGACAGACAGACAGACAGAGAGACTGATGTGGTTGAAAGACCCTTTTTCCCTGTATTTATGTACAATACAACGTCCTTTCAAATTACTTAGAATTTTGTTGGAAAATTTTCAAACGTACTGAAGTATACTTTATAATTACTTCTACTTCATCTACCTCTGCCCCAACTTCTGAAATTCTAGAACCTTCCAAAACAGTGCCACCAATTGGGAAGCTGGCATTTAAATCATGAGCCAATGAAGGATGCCATGTCTTCAGATCATAGCCACACTAAGTACCCCAAACTAAGCAAAATGTCTGTCGCCCGAGAGGCTGCTCCTTGGTTCCCTGTGGTGAGAGCAGCAGGGCTGTGCCTTGATAGGGGTCACGTGTGTAGTGGGTTATAGTCATATTTTTATGCATCAGCTCTCTGAAACTGATTCAGCCTGTAGAACAAACTTCATATACCTTGACCAATATCTCTGTGTTTTCCCCTTCCTCATCCCATGTTAGCTGTTACTTTGTTCTGTTAGTTCGGCGGTTCCAGACTGTTCTCTGTAACAGTCTTCCTTCTGGATGGTGCTCCAGGAGCACCGGGAGATGCTGCAGTCACAGGCAGTACTGAACTTGCATCCATCCTAGTCTTTATTACATGTACATAACTTGTCAGTTTTCACCTTTCACTTAACGGGCTTCTCTTTGTCACATCTGAATCGTCAGCATCACTGGTCTCAAGCTGTGAGGCCCAGCAGGTAGCAATGCACACTGTGAATCCACTGGTCAGGGGGATGAATCACGTCCTGAATGGAACAGAATAGGGTGGTGTGACACTTCGTCTTGTTACTTGGATTGGCATGCAATTGAAGACTTTTGAGCTGTTATCTTTGGAGTTGTTTGATGTTTCTGAACCACAGCTGATGGTGGATAACTGAGACCACAGAAGGGAAAACTGGGATGGAAGGGGGCAGCTGCCCCTCCTTCCCATCCTGCCTGCCTGTGCCTTCCAAATATGTTTGTATGTACAGAAGCATGTGTGCCTTTTGCTGTTGTGTAGTAGTGCATTGCAGGTACCTGGGGCGGTTCAGTCCCCCATGAGTAGGTATTTATTCTTCAATATTTAATTGTAAGCAGTAGTACGTAAATAACAATAAATAATTGTGGCTCTGCTGGAGCGCCATTACATTTCAGGGCCAAGCCCTGGACCAGGACACCAGTATAGAGGTGATCCTAACAGAGGGCTGTGTAGAGTAGTTCACGGTGTCTTCTTACGCTGTTATCCTCTTCCTCTACCTCCCAAGCAAGTGATGATGTGGTCAGAAATATGTTCCCCTATATGTTTTAAAATGTTTAATGCATTTTAGTTAGATGATTTTCTCACTTTTCCCTTCTCTTTGCTCCCTTCAGCTCCGTCCAAGGATTTTTAATCTCAGTCGTAGCGACAGAGTGCGTGAAGGTGGAGGTCATGGGTGTGGGCAAAGGAGGAGGAATTTACGTCTGTGAGCGATAGCGTGCAGTACACGACAGGGAGTCTGAAAACCACCTACATTTAAGGTGGCACGTGTGTGGCATGGGATTTTGTTCTTGTGAAAGCAACTGTGTTGTGATTTGAATGAGGCAGTAGAATAAGGCACTTTGTAAAAGACCCAACTTTCTTTTTTTGTTTGTTTGTTTGTTTTAAGAAGGGGTCTCAGTATGTCCCCAACCTTCCCAGATCTCACTGTGTAGCCTAGGCTAGCCTTGAACTTGTGATCCTCCTCCTTCAGCCTCTTAAAGGCACTTGTATGTTATAGAAAGTCTTGGGAAAAAACTTCTGAGTCTTCTTCATCTGCACACAACTACATTTTTGTTCATCATGCTTGCATCCTGATATACAAGTACTTGTTTATCCTACGGTCTTTCATTCATTTTTTACTGTGGTTGTTATGTTCATTGTATTTTCACAGTTTATGATAAAACATATGAATATCATATTTTCCATAAATATCACCTCCTTTTACTGCTAAGGAACATGTGACTCATAAAAGCATGGACAGAAGAGTGGACTGTGAGCTCCTCTCTTGTTTCTTTTTCTTTTTTCTGTTTATTTTGAGATTGTATTTTAATTACGTTTCTTCCTTCTCTTTCCTCCCTCCACACCTTCCCATATACCCTGCCCTCTATCCTTAAAATTTGTGCTCTCTTTTCTTCATGAGTTGTTATTGCATGTAGATATTGTATTTGTATGTATATATTTATTCCCAAATGGAACCTGTTGAGTCCATGTAATACTATTGTGTGCCTGTTTGGGGAGCTGACTGTTTGGCACTCTACAGCCATTTGGTGTGCTATCCCCTCGGTCTGTTTCTGATAGGGAGTTTGTTCATTCTCTGTGTAATTAGAATTGGAGAGTTTGCTCCTTGTAGTCTGTGCTATAACCCACTGCTTATTTGCAGCATGTCAGTTGCCAGGTTCTTCTCTGTTGCATGAAATACTCATACAAACCACTCCGCGCTTTCTGTCCACCCATTGGGCTCATACTTTCTCTACCAGTTCATAAAACGTGTGTTTAGAAGACACACTGGTGTAAGTCACTAGGCAGGGTTATGCAGTGTGCAGTGTGCTCAGACAGTGTTTAGGGTTGTCTTTCAGTGTGTGCTGTTTAATAACTTGAAAGTCTGGCTGTTCTCTAATATGCAATGCCATTTCAAAATAGATTGCAAAGTAGTTTTGAACTTAACTGGTGTCAGTAGATTGCCTCTAAAAGATGGCTGCTTTGAGAAGTAGTACCCATTTTGTATTTGTGACAAGAGAATGCTTATGGCATCTAGGTGTATTTTCTATTAAAAATGTGCATATATGTAAATAATGTGTTCCGCTTTAATAATGTATGCTCACTCAGAATGTTTCTCATTAACCAACATTTATCCTCCCAAGAAAATATCATGCCTCAAAAACAAAAAAAGGAGTTATTGATTGTTGGAAAAAGGTCAGTTTGAAGCGGTGTCACACATCTGCTTGAAATTCATTGTAAATAGTGTCAGATGAGACAGTAAATTTCATGAATGTGCTGAATATAAAATGATTCTTGGTGTTGCTATCTAGTTCAGAGCAGGTTATAGCAACAACAGTGAGTCAGAGTCTAAAAATAAAGATAGCCGCACCACAGCTATCTAATGAAGTTATTTTATGTGCAGCTAACTCAGTGCCCTGACCTCTCAGAAGACAACTAGAGTGTTGGGAAGCGCAATGTAGCCAAACCATGTGGGGTCAAGGCTGGCCCCACCTCTTATCTCTGATCCCTTTCTTAGCTAGCAGCTGACTGAAACCTTTCTTCTCCAAATAAAATGAAGAGATGTAGCTAAATTATAGTGCACATGCTTAGTGTTTGCAGCAGAGGAGGGAGGGAGCAAGGGCGCTCGCAGCGCCTGGGAATGCATAAGCCCCGTGTGAAGCCTGGGGCAGAGTGGCAGGAGTGGAGAGGCGAGTAGTACACTTTGGCTATGTGGTTGTTTTGAAAGAGTAGGGGTAAGACGTTTTCATATTTCTGAAATATTTCTTTGTGTTCTATTTTCTTTATGAATAGATTCTGGAAACCAAAATGGAGGAAGTGATGATAAGTCTAAGAATGCTGAGAGAAACTATTTAAATATTTTACCTGGTAAGTATTATTTTGTTTTACATTCTTACTTTCCTATGGTCACACACACTAAAATAGTGGATTTGAAACACGAGTTCTTACGGTGCTCATTTATAAAGTGTTGAACCATATGTGCCTTTGAAAGAGCACTTGTATCCATATAGCCCATATAACTCACAGATGTTCTCCAATGCAAAGTCTCGCTTGTATACCAGGAGTGACTTCTGGATCCATATACAAAACCCATAGTCATATGCAGTTTCCATGATTTTATATTTTTAATTTTCTCCCATACATTGTTTCTTAGTTACTAAAGAATGAGCCAAGAGGTGTTTTTAACTCTAAAATATAAGCAGAGGAATGGAAATGCACGTGCTTAGACCGTGGCAGGGCCTTTTGATGCAGGCTCACATCTCCCTTTGCATCCGTCTGCCTGTGTCTTCCCCTGTTGCTACTGGACACATTTAACCCCAGGAGCTCAAGCTCTCTGAGCTCACTTACTGGTTCTTAGGCGCCAAGCAGAAGCCCTGGGTGCTCTGTAAACGTGAGCTCTTCAACAGTGGTTGGTTTCATAGTTTCAGAAATAGCCCTTCCTTGATAGTTTTCTGTTCTCTTCTATGTAGTTTCTCACTTCCTTCCTCAGACCTTGAACACGCAGGCCACGTCACTAACTTAAGGGAAAGTCATTCCCATTTCAGCCCTCATCTTAGAAGGCATAGCCCGTTGGGCTGTGGTCATCAGCCTCCAAGCTTCCTCCCACCTTCGCATCTCCTGCCTTGGTGGATAATGTTAGACTCACCACAAGCCGTTTCCTCCCTTTGTGGAACAGGAGACTGTCTGTTATTCTTTGTAGGCCCATGCCCTGAGTCATCACACTGGCTTTCTAGGATAGGAGTGTGGTGGCCGTTACTGCTGTGGAAGTGCCTGTATCTCCTGTTCAGTTCATTTCCTTCCTTCCTTTAAGAAAGCCTATCATTATTACCACTAAACAAGGAATGATATGCCTTTAGTCTGGGGTAGGCAGGAGTATTAAATTGCCTACCACATATACTGACAGGGTCTGAATTTCCATACCCAACATACTGACAGGAGATGAAAAAATATCTTCATCAAAACTTATTTCAAATCATGAGGAAAACCAGGTATATTACATACTTTTAAAACTTTTTAATTTTTCCTTTTAAGTTTTTTAATCAATATGTTTTTATCTTATGTCCTTCCCCTTAACCCAGGAATAGTTGTTTCTTTATGATGGTCTTGGTACCCAACAGCTTATTCCATGCAGTTCTCCAGCAGCCTCATCAAACAAGCAGTTAGCCTGAATCCCACATTTTCTGTGCAAAGTGCCGGGTGAGAAAGTAAAAGTGAGTCCGCCGTCTCACCTAGCCAAAGACTGCTGGAGAGCAGCAGGTCTCCTCCACGTCCAACCCGGACCCTTCTCTACGCTATCTCAGTAATTTGTTACTACAGCCAGCACCTGGACTGGCCCCCATTTTATTAATGGGTAAAATGAGACCAAGAGGCAAGTCATTTAAGGACGGACAAAGCAGTGCCAGATTGGGGATTAGGAGCACCTGACTGGCTCACGGAGTTGTCTTCCCTCACTGCTGGCCCACGCCCAAGGCCAGTGTTGGGAGGCCCATCCACTGAGATGAGGCAGGCACATCTGGGGCCCAGGAGGCCACTGCCTCGTGTGGTCTGCTCCATTGTGACAAGCCCAGCCCCGCCACATGATCTCCTTTCTACTTCTCTCTGGCTGGCTTATTTTATACCTCTATCTATGCCCTTTGTGTCCTTTTAGTAGTTTGTTTGCCCGTTTGTTTTTAAAGAAAACTTTTTGCTTGGGTCCCCTGAGAGGCATCTTTAACTACAGCTTACACACACTGGTAACTAAAGATGCTGAAGTGCGAAAGCACTTTATATTTTTATTACATTTGTTTAGATGCTCGCGCGCACGCGTGTGCACACACACGTGTGTGTGTGTGTGTGTGTGTGTGTGTGTGTGTGTGTGTTCTGTCTGTGTTCATGTGTGTGCACATGTTAAGACCAGAGGATAATTTGTGGGTATTAGTTCTCTCCTTCCCCCATGTTCTTGGGGATCAAACTCATACAATCAGTGTTGGCAGCAGTCACCTTTACCCACCCTCTTACCTAGCCAAAGTACTTCTATAAAATATTTTCCCCAGCTGGGCAGTGGTGGCGCATGCCTTTAATCCCAGCACTTCGGAGGCAGAGGCAGGTGGATCTCTGAGTTCAAGGCCAGCCTGGTCTACAGAGTGAGCTCCAGGACAGCCAGTGCTACACAGAGAAACCCTGTCTCGAAAAACCAAAAAAAAAAAAAAAATTTTTCCCCAAATACATTTACTATCTCCTATAAGTATTGAAAACAAGTGCATCTGTCTTCTCTTTCTGTATTCCTGAAATTATTTCATTTTAGTTTTTGTTTTGTTTTGTTTTTTTACAAAATATTTTTACTGATTATTTGGGAATTTCACACAATGCACTTTGATCACACTCATATCCCAGTTCTTCTAGGTTCACCCATTACCCTTATGACCTTCCCAAAAATAAAAGGAAAGGAGGGAAAAAGGGAAAAATACCAAATCCAGTTCGAGTTGCCCATACACTCACTGGAGCATGATCAAACTCCAAGTGGCCATCCCCTTAAAGGAAGCTGAGTCCTTCCCCGCTCGCATTCCCACCCCTACCAGAAGCAGTCAGCTGTGAAGAGCTGTACCTCAGCATCTTTAATGGCTTCCAGTCCAGACATGGGGGTGGGGGTGGGGGTGGGAAAGGGGAGGAGCATCATAGAAACCTTCTATATCTCCCTTTCTCAACTGTGAGTCTGCAGTCATCAAAGCCATGACAAAAGACGCTTCCTCGCCCTTCACAGCCAGTGGCAGCGTGGTTCATGGATTCCCACGTGGTATCTGGCTATAGCACAGGCCACAGGCATCAACATGGTCTTGGCTGGCAGTCCAGGTCACTGATTTTAATAAACAAAATTACCATGAGTTTTATTAAAGGAAAATGAATTTTAAAACATGAGGTTAGTAAGTAGCCAGATAGATGAACCTATCTTGTAATATGAAGCCACTGACTTGTAACTCTTATAAAGATAAATTTCATCTACACAAACAAGGCAGTTTACAACTTGTTCTCAACCGTTTTTGATAGTTCAATTTTTACGCCCCTGCAAAATTTGAATGAGAAGCAAATAAAATATGCAGATATAAGTTTATACTTAAAAAATTCTGCCAACCTCCCTAGTAAACAGTGAGTGCTCACCAGTTTAGTGTGTTAGCACTGTGCTCCAGCGTGTACTCACCTTACAGTACCTTACACCATGCTTCACATGGCCTGAGTAACTTCCAGCAGGAGTCTGTATGCAGCCTGTTCTCAGCAACGACAGCACAAGACCTATGCTGCCTGACGTCTGGATGTGACAAAGCCAGCAAGATAGTTCTCCTTTGTTTGAGTGTTAGGACAATTATAAAGCAATGGTGTTCACTGTTCAGTGGGTTATTTCCCAAGGTGAAGTTATGTACTGCAAGGGAGGCTATCTTCAAGTTGTGAGTTAAGATCCCTTTGTATTGGTGTCCATCTGCTCAAGTGACCCTGTGTTCTCACCATGACTGATGTTGCCTTTCCTTCTCTACTACTCCAGTGAAGGCCCCTTATGGGCTTGTCTGACCAGATGGGTTGCTGTAGCTTTTTGTTAGGCCTGGAAGGCTTGGCCCGTTGTTCCTGTGAGGAACTGTAATCTATCCCTTGCCCTGAGCTCCACGAGTGTTCCCTTCTTCAGTCCAGAGACTTATAGCTGTGCCATTGTTCTGCCCTGGGTCTTGGCAGGGCCCTACTAAGACATTCCAAATACAAATATATTAGGTTTATATATTAAAAAAAAAAACTTTAATTCTGCATAAGAAAAATAATGATTATAGAAGCCTGAATTTTACAGTTTAAGAAACAGTTATTCATGCATTCAACCAATCTTTATTAAGAACTTTCTATGCACATGAAATGGATTATTAAGATAGAAAAAGCTCTCATTGGCTATAATCCATAAGCAGTACTCTCTCTAACATAATTTATATAAACTTAGGATGCCACTGTTAAGAGGAAAATGAAACAGAATGGTAGTGAAGAACGTGTGAGAGGTGGAGGAGTCCTGTATCGGGATAGTCAAAGAAGGCCTTTCTGAGGATCTGAGGTGTGGCTGCTGGAGTTAGCCATGCAAGAATCTTCAGGAAAGCCTTGTAGGCATCAGTCTGAATTGGGGGAAAGCTGCACGGGTTTGAAGAACTGAGCAGAGGAGAGGGAGGCAAGCAAGTGCTGAAGAGAAGGCCTTGTCTGAGCTATGCGGGCCCTGTGGGTCATAGCTCGTGGATGTGTTTCAGTGAGGGAGCGACACCGAGTGTGGTTAACCTCTCCGGGCCAGTGCAGGAGTGGATGGCGTAGACTTGTAGAAGGTTCAGTGCGGTTTCCATTTCTGACTGGTGAAACTGATGAGCAGAGACTGACCAATCAGCTGAGATGTGAGAGAGCAACCAAGGCCCAGGAAGGCAGGCTGCCAGGTCACATCTCCATGTTAAACCGGATATTTTAAGTGCTTATGTTGAATAGCAATTATAAACTCACTTTCCTATAATCCAGGGGTTCCTTCACACCACTTTGTAATCCTCTTGACAAACTAGCTCTTATCTCTTATTTTAATTGCTTTTTTCTGAGAGTAAGGAAGAGTGTTTGCAGTGTAGTGGCTTCCTGATACGATGTCAACACACTCCTCCCTCCCCCGTGGTTATTTATAAACCTGTGGATGAGAGTGACTCATACACTTGAGAATCATGGCCGCATTTCTTGTTCACAGGAGAATTTTACATTACACGTCATTCTAATCTCTCGGAAATCCATGTTGCTTTCCATCTCTGTGTGGATGATAACGTGAAGTCAGGAAATATCACTGCTCGGGATCCCGCTATTATGGGACTCCGAAACATACTCAAAGTCTGCTGTACCCATGATATCACCACGATAAGCCTCCCTCTCTTGCTGGTGCATGATATGTCAGAGGTAAGCAGCAAACACTCGCCTTTACTGAACGTGTTACATAGCAATCCTGTTATCAGCCTACATCTTAACGTGGTCCTGTGCTTTTAACTGCTGGACCTTTGTATCTCCTGTTGGGTCAGTTAAATGGAGTGACATAAAACAACGAAAAGTGCTCAGAAAATTATAGTGCTGCTTGATATCAGTAAATGGGACTCCAGAGAATCTTTTACTTTGAGAAGAAATGAGTCTCCCTGCCTCTCTTCTACCCATTCCCCACCTCTGCTTTCCTTTCCTTCTCCAGTTTTACTTTAAGAGGCAGTAGATTCACCTTCACACTTACTTGTGGCTCTGGCCAATGCTAGGATTAGTTTTCACTTTCTGAATGTATGCTAGTAGTTCAGCTCAGTGTTTTCTCGAGGATGGTTTTTTTGGTTTTTGGTTTTTAAAGATTTATTTATTTATTATATTATATATTATATTTATTATAATATATATTATAATAATTATAATATATATAATATATATAATATATATAATATATATAATATAATATATATTATATATATTATATATATAATATATATAATATATTATATATATAATATATATAATATATAATATATATAATATATATAATATAATAATTATAATAAATATTATATTTATTTATTATTATTTATTATATAGCTGTCTTCAGACACACCAGAAGAGGGCGTCAGATCTCATTATGGATGGTTGTGAGACACCATGTGGTTGCTGGGAATTGAACTCAGGACCTTCAGAAGAGCAGTCAGTGCTCTCACCCGCTGAACCATCTCTCCAGCCCCTCAAGGATGTTTTTGATGGTACAGAGAGTGGTTTATGCAGTTAGATGCAGCACGTCCATTTGCCTATTTCCTTAGCTGCTGGGATTTACTTGACCTTTTTAGTTACATACAGTTTCTGTGCTTGCTTCCCTTCTGCTGCCTTCCCTCACTCATGAGAAAACTAAGTATAGGGAATAGGTTGTAGAAATTAAATGAAGTCTAAACTTCATCTTCAAATGAGCAAAGGAGCAAAGGAGCTGCAGCCCTGTGTCTGCAGACAAGTCCTTTCCGGAAGTCCCCTCATACAGAAATAAGCCCTTTCTCAGAAGAGGCAGAGGCAGAGTTGCCAGGAAGGCCTCTCGCTGGACGCTTGTTTTATTTGGGGGAGGGTAAAGGAAGAGTGTGTGTATTGATTTATATATTTTCGTTTATTTATTTGAGCAAGTTTAGCCTTGGCTGGCCTGGTACTCAGTATTGCCCAGGCTAGCCTCAAACTCATGATGAGGCCTCAAACTTGCCTCTGCCTCCAGAGTACCAAGATCACACATGCACACCACTACTCTAAGCAGCGGCCTTTATAAAAGTCGTCTGCTCTGCAGATTTAATACAGGAAGGCAGCTTGGTTATTGAAGACTGTTCTCGTCAGGGTTACTGGTGCTGTGATGAAACACCATTACCAATGCATCTTGGGGAGGAAGGTGTCTTTTTGGCTTATACTTCCCTAGTACTGTTCATCATCAAAGGAAGTCAGGAAAGGATCTCAAATAGGGCAGGAACTTGGAGGCAAGAGCTTATGCAGAGGCTGTGGAGGGATGCTACTTACTGGCTCACTCCCCCTGGCTTACTCGGCCTATATTTATAGAACCCAGACCCAGCATCCCAGGGATGGCACCACCCGCAGTGGGCTTGGTCCTTCCCCGTTAATCACTAAGTAAGAAAAGGCCCAACAGGTTTGACTACAGCCTGATCTTATGGAGGCGTTTTCTTAATTGAGGTTCCCTCCACTCAATGACATTAGCCTGTGTCAAGTTGACATAAAACTATCCAGCACAATGATCAAAGGTTACTACCAAAGTAAAAATGTGTGCAGTGCTGTATTATAGAAGGGAGTATAAAGAACTAAGGCCCCTACCCCAGACTGATGATATACAAAAGGCCTGATTTTAACCTTACAGCCTGTATAAACACTATACTATCAGTTCATTTACGTGAGGATGACCCTAGCTGATTTCCAGCCTGCACTGAAGGCTGGGGTCTTCGCTCAGTGAGCACGCCACTGCTGTTTTAGTCAAGAGGGTTGTTCCCATCCTGTGGTGGCGGCCCCACACTTTCCTGCATCTCAGTCCTCTCTCAGGAGAAATGGACCAAGCTTTGTAGACTCTCAGTTCTGTGGAGAATGTTTTAGTGATCCATACTAACTTACTAGTTACTTGCTTACTAACTAGTCATCTATAAAAGGGTCTTTAGGGAGTGACAACTGTGATGAACTTCTGCCACAAAGAAGCATCCAGACATTCCTGCAGCTGGACTCTTGGTTAACCAGCTTATAAAAATGGTTATACGTAGGTGGGAAACAACCTCAAAAACACTATTTCCAAAAGTCACTCAGTTCAGATTGACTTCTAGACATCTGATACTACAGCGTTCCCTCTCCCACGGTGTTACAAAAGCTGCCCTTCAAATTGGGACAGCCAGCTGCAGAACATTAAGTTTGTTTCGGAAGTGTCCAATTTAATTCACAAAAGTAGATTGAGCCACAGGCCTCCCATCTGCTGTATTTAAACCTCCTCAAGGTCGCAAAGTTTATTTAACACACACCCAGGCTGTAGAGGTGTGGGTTGTAGGTTTTGTGCAGGGACCCCAAAGTGTTTTCAGATTCTGCTTCTCCCCCTCAAACAAATAGGATCTCTGCATGTGGCTGCCCCACACTAAGGTATCAAAGTAGTAAGCGAAGTCTGAAATAGTCTCGGATACCACGACAGATAGGAAAGCTATGGAATTGTTTCCAACTTAAAAAGAAAGAGGAAATGAAAAAGAAAATGGGCCTTGGGTGGTAGGAGAGGGGTCTATGGCTTCTATCTGTCTGTCGCTTAAAGACATTGTCCTATTGGAGTCAGTCAGCTGGAGCCCCACTAGGCTTTGTGCCCTCTCTTAACTCCTAGACCCTTTGGGGCTGTGGCCTTTGTAATTGCGATTAGAAATAAAGAGGTACATATACCTAGTATACACAGACAGTCCAGTAAGATCCTCACAGACTGAACACCCTGTAATTCATACCCAAATCGCACAGAACAGAAGGTTTCCTGTACCCCAGAAGACGCCCATGTACTCTCAGCTCCTTAAACCTGCTTCTGCTGGAGAGTATCCCTGATTTTCACTTAAAAGTGTGGGCTATGCACTGGAGGGAGCTCACGGGATAGAAGTGCCTGCTGCCAAGCCTGACAACGTGAGCCTGACCTCCAAGACCCACAGAGTGGGCAGAAGAACTGATTCTTGTTATACAGATGAGACGGGTAGTGGGAGAGCAAGGTAAAAACAGGTTTGAAGTGTGGCTAGTTGAGTTGTTTCTGTAGTGCCTTGGCTCCTCCGCCTTTCACTCAGTGTGAGGTTTGTGAGTGCACCCTTGCCTTTGAGTTGTGCTTGTGGACTCTTCTCTCTCAGTTTCTATAGGTAACATGATACAGCTCAACTACAGTTAGTTAGCTATTTTACTATTTAGGGACATTTGGGTGGTTTCTAGATTTTCCTTTTGTTAAATTTAAACATCCATTCAAGGTCAAGAAGTTTATTCTACAAACTCAGATGGCGTAGCCCAGGATACAGAGGTGCGAGTTGTGCAGGGTCCTGAATCTCTGGTTATTACCAATAAAGCTTCTACCAACACTTTTGACATCTCTTTTGGCCGTTCTATTATAAATGAACTTAGAGATAAAGCTATTGGATATTGGGGTATGTTGTTGATTAGCTTTCACGGATATGGCCAAATCATTTTCCAAACTAGTTATAATAGCCTACTGTTATTTTAATGTTAAAAGTAAGAAACAAGCTAGATATGATGGCTCAAGACTTTTAATCCCAGCAATCAGGAGGCAAAAGCAGTTGGATCTTTGTGAGGTCAAGGCCTGCTGGGCCTACACAGTGAGATCTTGCTCCCCCCCCCATCCCCACCAAAACAAATAAATAAATGAAACAAAGCTATGTGCTCAACCTCTATAATTGCTATAAAATTTATTTGTAAAAATGTTTCAAATATCTCAGAGGCACATTCATGAGAAGTAAAGAATAATCTTGTAATCTTTCCTACTGGTGCATAAACGTGGAAGATACTGTATCTAACGTGGAAGATACTGTATCAATGTGGAAGATACTGTATCTAACGTGGAAGACATGGAGTGGAAGCCTAACATGGCATACTGAGGTTTAGGCTTGACTCCACACACCTGTAATCTTAACCTTAAGTAAGCTGAGACAGGAGGATTACCAAGAGGTTTGAGACTAGCCTGGACTATGTAGAAGATACTGTCTCAAGACATCAGAAAAGAAAATAAGCAAACAAAAACTCCAGGAGTTCACCCTTAACCCTGATCCAAAGATGTATGGGCGTTGCTCACAGATAGAAGACGTTTTTCTCATTAAAATCTAAATTGAGAGTTAATTTCAGTTTTAGGTTTTTAGAATCTATTCTGAGTGCAATGCCCATTTGTAATAATATCGTGTAATAGAAAACCCAGTTTTCTATCTTGGTTTCAAATTTCAAAGTGTGCCCTTTGAGCCACTTAAGTTCTGATACATCTCCTATACAGTACATTCATTCACTAAGGCATGTTGCCCAGACAACCACTTTGCTGGTCTATAGGACTTTCCCTGTCCCACTAGGTCCATATCCATCTGCAACAACAGATTCTGAAGCTTGTTTGTGGGAGTGAGCGTCTTGTGTAACTACTGGCCTCACGCCATGCTAACAAGCCATGATCATGTCTTCTCATGGCCTTCTGAACTTCTCAGGGCTACTCTTTTAGGTGAAGAGTTTGAGGGGGTGTTTAATTTAATTTAATTTTATGTGCGTGAGTGTTTTGCTTGAGTGTGTGTATCTACCATGTGCATGGTTAGTACCTGCAGAGGTCAGTGGCTGTCAGACCACCTTGAACTGCGGTTACAGAACGGTTGTGAGCCGTGTAGGTGCTGGAAGTTGAACCTGAGTCCTTTGTAAGAACAGCTAGTACTCCTAACTGCTGAGTCATCTCTCCAACCCCCTTAGGATTTTTTTCCTGGTTTAATCAGGAAAAATAAATAACAGAGAAAGAAAGCTGGCAACATGTAACTTATTTAGGAGATGAAATTGCTATGTAGATATAGAAAAGACTCAGGGAAAACCGAGAGCTGTCTAGCGTTTCTTTCCAGACTCGTACTGCTGAGCAATGCTGAGGTAAAGTTAAATTGCATATGACAGTGTGGCTCATCTGCACGTTAGACCGTTGCAGACTGTAGCTCACCCTTTATGTCTGTGCTGCGGTTAAATGCCGAGCTGGCGTTTAGTTTATCTTCTAAGTATCATCAATGACTGCCAATCCACAGCATTCTGAGCAGCGTGGATTTTTAATTTGTCTCAGATTTTTGTTTTAGGCCATATATTAGTTACACATAACAAAACAACAAGGGAACATGGCATTGGTGGATAAAACATGGTGCTCTTTGATTGAAAAGAGCAGTGAATCGATTTGCTTGCTTTTTGTGGAATCAGGGGACTATGGAACTGGAAGGAGCTGGTCCAGAGCAGGAGTGGGGTCCAGTCACGTCCATCCCTGGACGTCTCCTCGGGAGCAGGGGTAGGACAGCTCCCTCCTCTGCCTTGGCCTGCATCAGAGTAGGTCACTGTGGTCACTGGTTAACTTCCCCTCTTCTAAACTGTTTCAGTCATCTCCCACTAAAATATGTTCTGTTTGTATAGCAACATGGGCTTATCATTGCTTTTCAATGAGATTCATATTTTATACCTCAGTTTTAATTTTAATAAAATACATTTGAAAGATATAATCCGCATAAACAAAGGTCCATAGTCTCTGGTGATTTTTAAAGTATAAATATTCTGAACTCCAAAAGCTTAAGAAACACCGTAATAACAAACAAGTCTTATAGTTATAAAAAGACTTACAGAATAGAAAGATAATTCTGGTGACAGTGCAAAGAAGTAGAATCTAAAGTGGTATGCTCACCGACATGGAAAAATTATAAAATGTATGGGCATAGTTTGGTATATACATGACATGAGTGTATTGGCTAAAGATTAAAAACCAGAGTGAAGACAATGAGTATATCTGACTCATCAGGTGTCTGCTGCGGACGACTTGTTCATTGTCCTTACTTTTGTGATAATGTGTGATATGGTAAATAAAGCATTTTGTTTTACTTGCAGTTATTGTGCAGTTCAATAGAGTCATCTACGCTAATATTCAATGTTTGTTTGAAGTTCCTGTCACTAGACAACTTTAAAATTTCACATAAATGTTCATTTTTTTTAGTCTGGTTTGCTAGGCTCATTAAATCAACTTGTATTCCATAAATATAGTCTATTGACTAGAATGTATGCATGGTATCCTGGACTTACCTGAAGTGGGGACATTCAACATTCCAGATAAATGAAGATTTGATGGTATTATAACATTTGGTTTTAATGACATAGGTTTAGTTTTTGTTATTTATATGAAATTAGGCTGAAAACATATTTTTGTGTGTATGTGTGTTCTTTTTTTTTAGGAAATGACTATACCTTGGTGTTTAAGGAGAGCAGAACTGGTATTTAAGTGTGTCAAAGGTAAATCTTTCCCAGTTATTGAAAGGAGAGCCTCCCAAAGGAAAGGCAAAGTTGCCTCTGTTTCTGATGCTTTGGTCAAATATTTAACCAGTCAAATATTTCATAATAGATTTTATAATAATATCTTTTACCAGTTACAAAATAAACATATCTCTAGCCACCCTGAAACTAGGATATCTGGATAGTAAATTAACTACTCTACATGGTGCTGAAACAAAACGCCTGACAAAATCAAATTAAGGAAGAAAGGGTTTATTTTTGCTCAGACTTTGAGTCTGGAAGTAGGGAGGACTTGGCAGCAGGAAAGAGTGGTCACATTGCACCTGCAGTCAGGGAACCAAGAGGTGAACGTTGGTGCTTGGGTAGCTTCCTCCTGTTTCCATGGTCTAGGACCCCAGCAGTGGAACAGTGCCACCCACACTGAGGGCACTGAGGGTCAGTCATCCCACTTCAGCCCCACAGACATGCAAAATCTCCATGGTGACTCCAGATCTTGTCAAATCGATGGTTAGTACAAACCCCACCGATGCCCCGTACACTGTGCTGATTCTAGCTGCCCTTGAATGCCTTTTATTCCAGCCACATGCTGAATTTATCTTTCACAATCTGTTTTATCTAAAGCCTGTGAAGGTGATGTAGGCCTTTGGGTATGTTGACAAGACCATTACACCTCTCTGGCATAGAGAATTGGGAAGTGTGGGTCTTTATCTGTCCTAGGGGCTTAGCTTTCCTTCTAGGCAAGTAGCTACCTAAGAGGTCAAGGCTAGAGACAAGAATTTCACAATGAAATTCCCCTTCATTTTAATAAGGGAGTTTTGGTATGGAAGGCCAGAGCTCATAACATATCAGCCTGTTGTTCTGTTTTAGGCTTCATGATGGAGATGGCTTCATGGGACGGAGGAATTTCTCGGACAGTGCAGTTTCTGGTACCACAGGTATGTTATCTGAGCAGGTCCCACTCCAGACTAAGGTCTTCTAAGATTCCTTGAAGACACAGCCAAGTATGCCACCCTGAAGTCTCTACATAATGACTTGAAGGGGAGAAGGATGTTTGAGTGCCATGCAGGCACTTCGTGTACTGTCAGCAATTTGAGCACCTACCACTTGAAGATCTGGTCTGAACTCAAGAGATTTGCTTGCCCGTGCCTGGGGCTGGGGCTGGGGGTTGGGGGCTGGGGCCTGGGGGCTGGGGGCTGGGGCTGGGGGCTGGGGCTGGGGCTGTGCTGCTACCCTCAACAGCTCTGAATTCTGTTTAGAACTTAGCAGTACTAGTGGAGTTTGTTTCTACTCATGCTGCTGATGACTAAGGGTTTCTCTAGTAATCAAAACCTTTACTTGATAAAAATAATGTAAGTTTTCAGAGGGTTGGAACTAGAAAAGCAACTCCAATCCATACTTACAAAATTGAATCCCTCAGGAAAGACAGTTTTCACATATTACACTCTCTACCTAGAATGAGAGCCACGTTTTAAAATACTTTGAGAAACTGAAAATGCCAGGCAGGATCTAACAAGTGCTCACTTGCCCTGGTCTCCCTCTTACAGAGCATTTCTGAAGAAATGTTTTATCAGCTGAGTAACATGCTTCCCCAGATCTTCCGGGTCTCCTCAACACTCACTCTGACATCCAAGCACTAAACTCATAGATGGAAACACTGAGAGAAGAGGATTTCTGAACTCTCTGAGAGAACTGTCCTGGAATCCTGTTAAGCAAAAGGTGCCTAGTGGGATCGAGCCACCTGTTAAGTGATGAAGTATGTTATCAAACATTCCAAAAATGTGTACACGCCACAGACCAGAAGCCAGCTCCCAACTGAAGCATTTACTCGGTCCCTTTATGAAATAATAGCTCTTCTTTCTACTTATATGTCCTATCAAGGAATGACGGTGGTAACACTTGAGGTGTCTCTCAAATATGGACACTGTATTTCGTTGGACTTCCGTGGAGACCTCTGATTTTTCCATGGCATGAGTTCTGTAATTAGGCATAAAAGTACAATTTTCCTTTTACTTTATTTGTTAAATCAAGATTTAAATATACATTTCAAGTATAAATTTCTTGTGAAAATGTTTTTGTAACAATGCAAGTATACCAGACAAATGTGCTTGTTGTTTTAAATTCTCCTGTTTCAAACCCTGGCTCTTACTCTTCTTCTCTTTCTAAGGTTGTATAAGTTAGAGTCAGAGAAGGCTTGGAATTCTTTACCGCCATCTCACCTTCCCTCTGTGACCTTGCCCAGATCTATTAATAACATTTCACGGGCTGGGGAAATCGTGTTGTTTTCTGCCGGCCTGTTGTGAGTTAGTGTAGACCCACGCCTGGCAGCATTCTGGTGCTCTGCAATGCTGACAACCGGATCGCTGTCACTTCTCCATCCCCCGGGCTCCCTGTCTCACCGCTCTTCCACACCCGTCTCCAGGCAGAAACAGCATTCGGATCTCTGTCTCTGATCGCTGATGTTTATCCTCCTTTGTCCAAATTGGCTTTGGGGTGCTCTTTCCTCATAGGCTCTTAGTCTGCCAGAATGTCAGAACTGTGGCAGACACTAACTGGTACTTTCCCATGGAGGAATATCTCTTGGTTTCCTACTCCAGGAAGAGATGGAACACCTAGTCCACACTGACCATCAGACACTAAGTTTCCCAAGTTCTTTACCAAGGGCTTGGCACTGCATATGGAGAGTCCCCATTCCCTTGAAGAAATGGTCTTTCAAGCACCATTGCTCTCATCAGAATTAATTCCAATGCAGGGCAGATGGTTAGTAACCAGAGATGGACAGGTAAGGATCAGAGATTATTTCTATTAAAGTGACAGGTTTAGCTGGGATGTAGGTATAGTGAGCTCAACAAAAGGCATTCAGAGCCAGAGGTGTACCAGGAGTGGGAGCATTCAAAAGAGCCTTAGGACCTTTCTACAGATGCTGTGGGACTAACGACATTTAAGAGTGCATCAACAGATTTAACTGTGGGGTGTGGAAGGAATCTCTTATGTCTGTTTGGAAGCTTCACCCGTCAAATAAAGCTGATTGGCCTGTAGCTGAGGCAGGAAGTTGAAGTTGGGAGTTCTGGTAGGAAGTAAGGACTCCATGACAGAGGGTGGGTGGGATTCCCCTGGGACCATGAGGGACAGCAGAAGCATGGGAACCAAGCAGAGGTAATTAGCCACATGGCAGAACTTAGAATAGATGGCTTATTAAGTTAAAAATCTAATCAGGGAGCCAACCAAAGCTCATGGCCAAGGTGTTTGTACATATAATTAATTGAGTCTCAGAGACTTTATTTCTGGGAACAGGGTTGTGGGCGGGAAAACACATCTCAACAGAGCTGCAGCCAGCTGCCAGGTGCTGGAGCTCTCTGATCCAGAGAAGGAAGATAAAGTTTTCTTTATCACCTCAGGGCTGTTTTACCGAGTCACTTGTAAATTGGGGCCTTCACTTAATGACCACATAAAGTACAACTTGACCTGTAAAATCAAGGCAAATATATTGAGTATCCATTTTTCAGTTTGTGCTATATTATATAGTGTGCATCAATGATAAGATGAGAAAAAAAAAAAAACATTCCTACAATGTTATATGCCCTCGATGAAAAGACACCCAAAAATGCATCACGATTGCAATTAAAATGTAATTGTATATAGTTAAATGGTGAGGATTTTAATCAGGCTGTAATTATGGGAACCTAGAATTTTGTATTTGAGTCAAGAACCAAGTCTTCTAATCTTCTCCTTGGAGGGGAGCACTTCCTGAAAGATGTGTTACTGTGACAGAATATATGAGAAAGCCTTGTGAGCATCCAGCCCTTGGCTGCTTGGCCTTGTTGCTTTGGGTCTGTGGCAGCACAATTCATGATGGTGGGAGTGTGTGCTCCCAGAGGCCTGCTCACTTCATGGCAGATAAGGAGGAAAGGAAGCAAAAAACAAAAACAAAACAAAAAACAAAAAACAAAACCAAACCAAAAAAAAAAAAAAAAAAAAAAACCAGGGCAATATTCTCGAAGGTGCCCCGCCAGCAGCTAACTGCTTTGATTAGGCCCCACCTCTTAAAGGTTCTTCCACCGAGTTGGGCCTCATCACAGCTTCAAGTCATAGCCATTGAGTAGCGCCTCAGCAGTTCTGATCACAGGAAGGATAGCAAACCCTCTAGGTGGAACTGCAAACAGTGCAGGCAGGAACAGGCAGCATGCTGAGAGAGGTGCTGGCGTGCTTTACACTGCACGGGTAAAGAATGTCCTGGTGGACAGTGTTCTGTCTGTGTAAACAGTTGGCTGTCCCTAAGACAGATGGCTGTGAGGGCCTCAAGGCCTTCAACCTGGTTTGCCACTGAGGCCAGAATGCTGAGCCCGAGACCTCCATTCTTCACTGCTTCTCCCGTCCCGCCCCACCTGTTGCCAAGGGAAGCAGAGAGAGGCTATAACCTTCCCATTGATGTAGAAGTGTGGCGCCAGCTGGGCCTCAGCACGACACTGGGACCAAAATGGAAGAAACACATGGAAAAGGAATTTCAGCCCAAGGGTCTCGCTGGCCCAGGAGGTGGCAGCTCTGTTGATACAGCCCATGCCATCATTTATGTCACTTCAGTTCCATTCCATGTCTCTCACGAAGAAAACTCTTCAGCACAGAAACGTTCCTGAGTCCTGAGGGAGAAGCCTGGGACCTGGATAGACCAAAAGTACCCGCAGCAACGTGAAAATCATTATCATCAACACCTGCCTCCAAAAATATACCATTATCTTCAGAACCCTTTAAATAACCGAAAGCTTAGCACACAGTTGAAATGGCTTGAGCAGTCTGGGAGGTGACCTTCTGATTGCCAGCTGACATGGGCTCTAAAGTAGATTTGTCATTATAGAGTTCCAGGAAGTTTTTCCAAAATCAAAAACAGAACCTTGGCATTTGGTGTAAGGTATGGATTCTTGTCTATGTGAAATATGTGTTTTAAAGATTGTTTAAGTATCTCAGTGATACCCTAAAGCACATCAAATACACAGATCCCCAAATAGGGCACCACAGCTGGAGATGGCAGGATTGGGGAACAGATGTGTGTCTTCTCTTTTAAGGTTCCCTACAGACCCGGTTTGGGTTTATGGCATCATGTTCAAAGACACCGGCTCAGGTTAGTACCGAACACTTGCGATTTCTCCTGCTGTGCTTTCTGTTCCCCCATAGGAGAACATCAGTCTAAGAGTTGGCTGAACTTCATGCCACATCCAGTGCATTCTTCTTAATCACAGATCCCGCATGTGTGAACCCACCTACTCACTTGAGTGTAGTGTGCCTGCAAAGGTCACTAACGGTGACCTTTGGGGAGCACTGGCCATGCAGGCAGAAGTCCCTGAGTTTGAAGCTTGGTGTGGCTGTGCATGAACCTGTGACCCACTCGTGTGGGGCATAGAAACAAGAGGATTTCTGGGAATGGCGGGCTACAACTCTAAATCCAAGATCAGAGAGAGACCTTGTCTCAATAGAATAATGGCAAGCCTTGTACCCAGTGCACTGGCGTCCATGATGTGGACAGTTGTACGTACACACACACACACACACACACACACACACACACACACGCACGCACACACACACAGTGGGGAACAACAAAAGCAGTTTCATCAAATCCAGATCATATATTATGCTGGTTTGGTTTATTTTGGTTTTGGTTTTGGTCTGGTTTTGGGTGGGGGTGGTGGCTTTTGTTTTGTTTTGTTTTGGTCATACTGACACAGGCCAGAGTTATTTGAGAAGAGCGGGCTTTGATTGAGAAAGTGCCTCCATCGGATTGGGCCTTAGGGCATTTTGTAGATTTGTCACTGTGTGAGAGGGCTCAGCCTACTGTGGGTAGTGCGGCCCCTGAGTGTGTGGTCCTGGGCTGTATAACAAAGCAGGCTGAGCAAGCCACAGAAAACAAGTCAGGAAGCAGCACTCCTCCATGTTCCTTCCTCAGTTCCTGCCTCCAGGGTCCTGCCTTGACTTCCCTTCACAATGGACTGTGACCAGGCTGCTCTTGGTCATGATGTTTTATCCCAGCAATGGGAACATAGCTAACACATGCATGGTAAATCCCTGCTGGGGGATTTCAGTCCTTGGTGAGCGTTCATGGAGGAGCTAACCCATTGAGTTGCTCATATACACATCCCTAGTTCCCGTGGGCAGAGTGGCGCTTTACTGCCTTGTTTTAGTTCATAACAAGAAATGCTGCGTTTGGTATGTTTAGTGCTGTGGCCTTTTATTTCTCTGCTTTTAATTACTTTGCTATTTCAAATGGTCCAAAAGCAAACTGCTGAAGTGCTGTCCAGTGTTGATAAGCATAAGAAAGACGTTAAGATGTGCCTTATGGAGAAGGGGTCAGATATGGCATGGGTTAGAATGCTGTTGGCCAAGAGTTCAATGTTAATGAATCAACAGTACATATTAAATAAAGTGACTTTAAACAGAAACACCAATGAAGGTGTGTTGATCAGATCATGGAAATGTGGACAGAGACTTGCAGGAACATAATTTGATATTTCTCTGAAAAGTAGTAGCCGGTATTCACTAATGCAGAGTTTTCAGCTCCTGTGGAAGGTGAAGAGAATGACTATGAATAATGAGGATCTCAGAAGCAAGGGACACATAGAACCATCTGTGTATCTGTATTGTCTTAGCCAGTGTCCCCTGGGAACAGGCACCATGACCACAGCAACTCTTATGAAAAAAAAAAAAAACATGCTTTATTGGGGCTTGCTTATCATTTCAGAGGCTTATCCCATTATCCGCATGGTAGTAGACATGACGCTGGATAAGGAGCTGAGAGTTTTACATCTGGATCCACAGGCAGCAAGAAGAGAGAGCCAGTGAGACTGGCTTGGGCTTTTGAAGCCTCAAACCCAGTGACACACTTCCTCTAACAAAGCCGTATCTTCTAATCCTTTCAAATACAAATCCCTAAGCATTCAAATATATGAACCTATGAAGGTCATTATTATTCACATCTATCATACAGAAACAGAGAACTCGTCACAAAAAAAAAAAAAAAACAGCCACCAGCTCCTCTCTGGAGATGTATCCGTATCCAGCAGGAATTGTGGTGTCATAGACAGGTGTGACCCACGAGGAGAGCATATGGACAGGTCTTTTCCCCATCCTTTCTAGACTTCTCTCACTTTCCACTTTATATCGAAACCCATTTTCCTGTTAGCTCCCCCGTATTCAAAAGTTTCGAATCCAAGCAACAGCATAGCATCAGAAACCGGGAGCATTGCCTGAAGAGTTTACACAAATCTAGAGCAAAGGCCGGCTCCAATCTATGCACTGTGGCTTGTCACATTAGGCATATTACCTACCCTTCTTAAGCATGCTTTCTCATTGGTAAGCTGGTTGGAAATTAATAATAGTATCTACCTCATTGAGTAGTTGGAAGGGTCAAATATGAGCAGACTACGTGGCATATAGTCATTCTATAAATGTTTGCTATTATCCTTCCTTCCTGCCTGCCTGCCTCCTCTTCCTATTTTCCTTCCTGTCTGACCTTTCTCTCTTCCTTCCTTCCTCTCATTAGATAGTAGGGATACTAAGTCACTTAAAACACTATGTCCTCGAGGAGTTGGTAAAAGAACACAGTGTAACTCAAAGTGCCAGCCAACATATGACCAGGATACACAGCCAGTGCAGAACAAAACACAAGAGTGCTATGGAAGTCAAAATAGAAACATTAGCAATGCATGGTCCAAAAGAGATGTCAAATCCATTGAGAGCAGTGGGCTTAGCTCTGCCTTTCTCTGGCACTGAGTGGGTATCCTCTAAAAGCCCTTGTTATTCTCAGTGGGTCAAGCCCAAATCCTCTTGGCAGGCAGACAGCACCACCTGTGTCAGTAGTGGAAAGTTTCAGATACAAAGGGTCGGGCAGGTTAGAATGTCAGGAGGAAGTCACAGGGTAGGTGACTAACTTTGTATTTGAGTGGAGCAGAAAGAACTAGTGGATTTTTGTCAGGTGAACCTAAATTTTAGACATAACAAGAGGATGAAGTAGTTAGAGGATTCTGAGTCTACCCACAGAACTGTGATAGGAAGTAGCTGTCCTGCCACGCATCCCTGGCTATCTCCTGCAGCTCTCTTGCTGGTTAGCTGATGAGACGTTTCCTGCCTTCCAGATGAGCAGCTGAAACTAGAGGATTCAGTGCTAGGAAGGAAGGGAGGGGCGTAGTCCTGGGGTGGAGTGGGAGACCAGTCCTGGGCTGCATGCTGTGTGGTGAGCTAAGAGAGGAAGTGGATAAATACTTTTTGTTCTTTCTAAGAATTGTCTGAATTATTTTGACTGGTGCAACATTTTCTAATTGAATTTCCTTTGTTATAAAATGCATTAAAAAATGTAGAAAAGGTCAATGAAATTTTTCAGCTGACCTACCCACATTCTTGTACATGTAGTCCCTATGTTTGTTAAACCATATGCTGTGCTGTGTTTGTGTAAAGGGTCTCTTGTTTGCTATTTGCTTGTTTGTTTGTTTAGTAAGGGTCTCACTGTGTAGCCTATGCTTTCCCAGAACTCATAATCCTGCCAGAACCTCACAAATGCTAGAATTACAGATGTGCACCCCAGCACTTGGCTCTTCTTTTAGAGCACACCAAGCACCATAGATCCAGGCTGGCCCACTTCCCTTTTTCCTCTTGTATCAGATATTGATAGACATTTATGTTTTGTAGTACAGTGGGTCACATTAGCGGTTTTCTGGGCTCTCCTTGGCTTATTGATGAGTCTCTAGTTGGCCATAGATTAATTTGGTGGATGGCCTGGGCTTGGCACTTGGGCTTGGCTGGTGGGAATGCATGGCTTACTTTCTGATGTACCTGGCACTGCTTTCTTTCCTTCACTGGGTCTCATCCTCTGGGTTGATCAAGTAGTAGAAATTGGGGATGAAAGAGAGAGAACTGACCCATGCTTGCTTTGACCACACAATCGATTAAAGCAGATTTAAGAGGTAGACTGAGAGAATCCATATTTGGATAATCATGTGACAAGGACATGGACTACAGAGAGGAATCAGGGGTGATTTTATGTCATTGGGCCATAGCGCCTGTCTCCTCAGCATCCTGCACTATCTCAATTTTGTTATTCTTCATATTTATGGTTGGATCATAGCAACGGGGCACTATTGAGTGTCACTGTGAGGAGGACAATTGAGAGCTTTGTTTTCTACACATTACTCAGCTTGCTTTATTGAGGTCCAGTGTATAATTAGGTTTAGCAGCTTTATTAATCTTGCTTGCAGCTATTTTGGGCCAGGAGGGTACTGGTGACAAATCTGAGGGCCTCGCGCATGCTAGGCAAGCAAGCGCTCTGTCACTGAGGTGCATCCTCTGCCTGACACATTATCTTAGTCTTTGAGGTTGTGTCCACCTTTGTGTCACTTGCCCTGTGCTCCAACAGCTGTTTAGAGACACGTTAGAATCTCTCTGGGGCGTATAAGGAGCTTTTCGGGACTGTAGACTATCAGTATCTTCAAATTTAGTAGAAATGTTTTAAATTCAACTCCAAAGGGGTTACACCAAATGACTCTCCTAAAAGGATGGATGTGTATTCCCTTCTCACAAATCCTCGTGTGTACTCAGCAGAGGGTTTCACCCTTACTATTCTGACAATATGAAACAAAACAATATTCCCTGCCATTCTGCTTTGCATTTCCCTGGGTCCTGGGGACCCCAGTAGCACTGAATGTGCCTGTTGGTTGGCGCTTGGACGCCTTTGTTTCTGTGGATTGATGAATGAGTCTTCAGTACTCATTTGGATGATGCTGCTCAGATTGCCTTTATCGTCACTTGTCTGTCTGGAAGGCTAAGCTTTTGCAAGCCATCCTTGCAAATCCCTCTTCATAGGTTCTATGTTGTCTTCCCAGTTTATGCTAGGTTTTCTTTTTCACAGAGGACTTAAGTGTTCATCCCAGCATTCTAGCATTTCCTTACAGTTTAGATTTTATGTCTTAGTTGCGATATCCTTTATTATACCAAGGATCATATGTATGTTCTCATGGGCTTTCCTTTAGGACTCTTAACATCTTTATTATTATTATTATTATTATTATTATTATTATTATTGCATCGGCCTTTAATCTGTGTGATATTCCATATTCCATATTATGAGTTATGTATCCCATTATATTTGGGTCCAGGAAGAAGATTTAGACAATCCCTTGTGGCTAAATGGTTTCTAGAGCTGATGGACCTAAGTCTTTAGTTTAAAAAAGAAAAGGTAGAAACCTGAACAGAAAGCAAAAATGAAATCGGCAAGTAGATTCTTCGCAATAAAACTTAAATAACTGTCTCTAAAAGTTTTATTAAATTAAGTAAAGCACGGTGACTCCTCAGTAGTAGATTTCTGAACAGCAATTGCATTTTCTCAAATAGACACCAGAAAGCAACCAATTCTCAGACAACAGCTTGCGTATTACCCAGCAAGGCAGCCATTTCTGTCTCTCTCCACTAGCTCTGTTACTGGCTAGCTACGACCTTGGACAGTTTATGTTTTCTCTTTGAATCTCAGTTGCCAAGCCTACAAGGTATCACTAATATTTTTCCTGTTCTCTGTTTCATAGAACCACAAAAGGATAAAATAGATATGAGAATGCTTTACAAATACGAAGTTACAAACGATTGATTTAATTCTTCAGAGCAGAGCTATATTTTCTTTTTAACAGATTTAATTCATTTTCTTGTATAAAAACCCTTATGTGGTAGCCACAGCTAGAATCTGGGTCCTCTGAACAGAGACTCCGGTGTGTGTTTTCACAAGATGATCAGTGAGTTCCTGATGAGACTTGGTGAACACAGTTTCTTTCCAGAGGTCGGGGGTCAGGTAGCTATAGGTCTTGGGCATCAAAGGTGGCATTGGCAAAGTTGTCTAGGGTGACAGTGCAGCCTCTGGCTGAAGTGTAGCAGTCATCTGTATCGGCCATCATCAGTAGCTTTTTGAGAAGGAGCAGAGACAATGCCAGTGCCCCTTGGGGCAGGGATGAGATACACCAGCACAGAGCCACATCGGCCTGTCACCTTGCATGGAACAGTATGGGGCTTGCCAATCTTGTTCCCCCGACCCCGAGTATCTTCTCTGCACAGGAACGATGGAAAGCTTGGCCAAGATGATGGACCCTCAGATGGCAGTGGCTACCTCTTTGGAGCAACTAACACCAAGATCAACGTGACCATTGTAGTCCTCAGTATTGACAAAAGCCTTGAACCTGGTCCGCTGGCCAGCCCAAGTCTGCTTCTCTACCAACATGATCTTCAGAACCTCATCCTATAGGATACACCCAGGAAAAAGTCAATAATCTCAGAATCTTTAATGGGCCAGGAGAACAGGTAGATCTCCTCCAAAGACTTGATCTTCATGTCCTTAACCAGGCGACCGGGCTTGGTGACAGAGATCCACTCCTTGTCTTCAGCTTTATCTCTAGTAGAAGAGGCATATTAATAACCACTTATGATGGTCTGAATGCATGACTTGAAACAAACTCGGTTGATTAGGAGATAAGGCCACCATTCTCCAATGGACTTAATCAAAGACTACAGTTATAAAATGTTAATAAAACTCTGTACCAATCATCTGTAAGAAATGGTATTGGGGAAACTAGATATCTGCATATGAACGAGTGAAATTCAGCTATTCTCTCTCATCTTGTATATAAATCAATTCCAAAAGATCAAAGACATGAAGTGTTAGGGATGAAATTCTGAATCTTCTAATAAAGAGCAGAGAGTACACTTTAGGATATAGGCTTATGTATAGGACTTCCTGAATAGGGCTCTGGTTGCCCAGGAAATAGGGCCAACAGTCAACAAGTGGAACTTTGTGACATTAAAAAGCATCTGTCCTGCAAAGGCAATTGTTCTACAGGGTGGGAACAAAATCTTTGCCAGATGTACCTCTGACAGAGGAATAATGTCTTCAATATACAAGCAACTCAAAGAACTGAACAGCCCAATGAAACAGTGTGTTATAGAATTGAACAGGAAGTCCTCCAAAGAAATACAATGGCTAAGAAAAACTGCACACCATCCTCCGCCACCAGAGAAATGTAAATTAAAATTACTTTGAGATCTCATTTTATCTCCATCAGAATGGTTAAGTTATAACAAGTGCCAGCAAGGTTGAGGGTGGACTAGGGAACACTTCTGTGCACTGTTGTTGGGGGTGCAGATTGGTGCATCACTGTGAAAATCAATGTAGTGGCCCTCAGCAAACTGGAAATGAATCTGCCATGTAACCTTGGTATAATGCTCCTGGGAATATATCCAGAGAACTCTTTTTCATATTACAGGAAAATGCTCAGCTGTGTTGAGAGCTGCTTAGTTCACAATAGTTATTGTGAGGGCTGGTGAGATGGCTCAGTGGTTAAGAGCACCGACTGTTCTTCCGAAGGTCCTGAGTTCAAAGCCCAGCAACCACATGGTGGCTCACAAACATCTGTAACAAGATCTGACGCCCTCTTCTGCAATGTCTGAAGACAGCTACAGTGTACTCACATAAAATAAAATAAAATAAAATAAAATAAAATAAATCTTTAAAAAAATAGTTATTGTGAGAATTTTGGTTTCTTTAAAAAGCACAGAAACATTATAGGAATATGTTTTCATTTCAATCCCAGGTATGGGGATGTGGGGTTGCTTCAGATTGTCCACAGCAGATGACTATGATTTGCCTCATGCTCTAGCAGGGGTGTGATTTCACCAGCAGCAGATAGTGTCAGCGACCGTGTAACCTTTGGAATCCTGGGGACTCCTCAGAGGATATGTAAATGCTAGGGCCCAGTGAGTCAGGCATGCTGTTGGTGGGCTGTTGGTTGGTTTCTGTTTGTTAAGTAATTGTGCACAAAGAAGAAAGAGGAAGAAGAAGAAATTAGATATCCTGATGGTGAAGATTAAACTTGTCCTCAAGGAACTAGATGTTCCTAATCAGCAGGAAGTAGTCTGTCAATAAGGTTGCCTCCTTTCCCCTCTACCCCCACCCTTTTTTTTCTCTCTCCTATCTATTGTTAGGGGACTGGAAGGGTGGAAGAAAAGGGGTGGAGAAGGGTGAAAGAAAGAACTTACAAAGTGGCCAAAGTCCAGCCACAGCTATGACATGGAGACGGCCCTAGATGTCCATCAACTGAAGAATGAATAATGAAAATGCAGAATCTACACACAACTGAATGTTATTCAGCTGTAACAAAAACACTGGAAATTTCAGGGAAATAGATGGGTCTGGAAAACATACTGAGGTAACCCAGACTCAGAAATACCAATGTTATGTGTTCTCACCCATAGGTGGGTCTTACTGTCAAATCTTTACATTTGTATATTTAATTTGGAGTGTCTGTAAAATCCAGAAAACTAGAAAAGGACCATTGGTGGAGAGGGAACACAGATCTTAAGGGAAGAGAGAGAGTAGAACACAGGTGATATGAAGGGGGAAATGGAAAGAATGGAGTGGAAGATTTAAGTTGGGTGAGGGCTGAGAGAGTAAGGCAGAGGAGGAGACATGAGGAGGGATAAATGATACTAAGGATGTTTGAAAAGGCCACGTGAAAATCTGCTATTTTATAATCTTCATATGTTGTTTTAATATAAAGGGTTTTCTAGAGTTACCATACACGGGATAATTGGACAACCAGACAACGGAAGAGATATGTTATCAATAGAAGATTGTGCTGTGCTCAGGGCAGGAAAGAAGGGGGTTGTATATAAATATGTAGGTCGTTCAGTCACCTCCAACAACAGCTACTATAATGGCCCAATGGCCAGAGCCAGCCAGTCAACTGTTTTATTTGAACACAGTCCAACTCACTCACTTAAACACTATCTATGGCTGCCTTTTTACTGCAGGAAACCATTGGTTACCCTAGAGCATTCATGTCACTATTGACAGAAGCCAACAGACTGTCAAGTAAAAATCCCAGTGCCAGGTGTGGAATACCTCCCCTCAAGTTGTTAGTCAAGGGTATCATAGAAACCCACGGAACAATAAAGGAAGGCTATTGCCATTCCTCCTGGCTGGCCTTACTGAAGACAACACAGTTCTACCACAGGAGATGGAAACATCACACTGGTACTAGCCAGGAAGCTTCCTCATGGATGACTGGTACTGGGCATGCTATGTAGGCTGCTGAGAGTCAAAAGTCATCAACAGTAATGACAGTTGTGGCAAGATATGACCACAGGAGCAATAGTGACATGAATGCTCTAGGGTAACCAATGGTTTCCTGCAGTAAAAAGGCAGCCATAGATAGTGTTTAAGTGAGTGAGTGGGACTGTGTTCAAATAAAACAGGTGACTGGCTGGCTCTGGCCATTGGGCCATTATAGTAGCTGTTGTTGGAGGTGACTGAATGACCTACGTCTTTATATACAACCCCCTTCTTTCCTGCCCTGAGCACAGCACAATCTTCTCTTGATAACATATCCCTCCTGTTGTCTGGTTGTCCAATCATCCCCACATTTCCTCTTAGATACCGCCTCTTGAGACCCCCTGGATTCCCTATGGCCTTACCTTATCATAGTTGTATTTTCCACAGTAGAATATTTACATGTTTGCCTGCCTTCTAACTGTTTCCTAGATGTTTTTTGAAGGGTCAAACCCCACATGCCCCTCATAGAAGCTCACTGAGACTGAACTGACAATCACAAAGTATGCATGGGTCTAACCTAGGCCCTCTGCATATATGTTGTAGTTGTATAGCTTGGTGTTTTTGAGGGACTCCTAACAGAGGAAGAGGTGTGTGTGTGTGGTGGTTCTGTTTCTGACAGTTTTGCCTGCTTTGTGGACCATTTCCTCAATACAAGGGAAGAAGCCTAATCTTATTGCAACTTGATATGCCATCTTTCATTGATATCCCTGGGAGGTCTGCCTTTTTCTGAAGGGACATGGAGGAGGATTGGATGGGGAAGGAGGAAGTATGGGGGATGGAGGAGGTGGGAGAGGGAGGGTGGAAACTGTGATCAGAGTGTAAGATATGAGAGAATAAACTAATAAAAACTTGTTTAAAAAAATCTCATGTTCCACTTTGATTCCCAGTGCCTGGCGGAGTTCTAGGCACATGTAAGCCCCTCAATAAAGCTTTGATGGTTTTCACTGAGGGAAGAAAGGTCACCAAGGGGCTCTCTGGCTACCTGTCTCTAATCTGAAGACTGGAGCTTAGGAAACCATGCCTGGCAGTTCCTTATCTCCATGGAAAGGCTTTCTTTGGTGGGGAGTCACCCCTTCCCCTTGGCCTGACATTGCTCAGGGAATCAGAGCTCCTAAATTAAGAACCAGACACTATTCTTTTCCTCAGCAGTTCCCATCCCATTCACCGGGCCACTGAATGTCCTCAAATCTGTTTGACCCCACTTCTGGCAAGCACTCTCTTATACTGGCTTTAAAAATAAGCTCTCAGGGGGAAATTGTTACGTCTCTTTCCAAATGCTCTTATGAATGCCAAAAGTGGTGAACAGTGAGCCATCTGTGGTTAAGGGTGGAACAACCGCCATTCAGCTAGGCATCCTGGGACTGGCTGCAGCCTGCTCAGGCTCTGCCCTTTCCAGATCTTCACTGATGATGTGTAAAAGGATCCACTTTTTCAGCCAAGCCACCGTGTCCTGCCTTGCATAGACAGAGATCTGGACTGAGGACTTTACTGCCTACTTGAAAAAAATCCCTCAAGAATCCTAGGAGACTGAGCCCAAGCCCCAGAACCCCAAACCTCAAAGACCAAAATTAATTAATTAATTAGTTAGTTAATGGCGACACTTATATACAAAGGCCAGCCCGGTCTACATAACAAGTTCTGGGACAGCCATGGCTACATAAGGAGACCCCGTTTCAAAAAAAAAAAAAAAAACCAGAAAACACAAACAAATGATAACAAACAAAAACCCCTCCTGCATCATCCAAGTGAGGCAGACAAGTTTGACTGTGGCCCCCACGATCCCAGGCCTTGGAGAGTGAGCACACCAATCTTGAGTGGAAGAGAGAGACCCCTAAGCATTCAGTTCTGCAGTAAACACCTAGGTTTTATTTTGCCCTGTTCTAGTGGGTGGGAAGCCCATAGCAATAGTAAGTGAACTGTCACCTGGGCAGGATGAGGTGCAAATGTGTGCTTTCTTGAGAGGTCACATACTGTGATTAGTGGCATGGTTTCTGAGGCAACAAACAAGCCCTGCAACCATGAATTGTCATTGTAGACCCTTAAGGATGTTAACCCTGTGGATCTGTGTGTTGTCGCTGAATGTGGAATACCCTCGGCAGTTTGGCATGAAGCAAGTGGCACTATTTGGGGAGGAAGGCTCAAGAAACGTTAGGAAGTGGGTCCTCGGTGGAAAGAGTAGGTCATGGTGTGTGGGGGTGCATTTAAATGGCATGTGCCTACGTCTCAGTCTCTTTCTCACTCTCTTTCTCATTCACCACATGTTCTGCCCAAATACATGAGCATCAACAATTGCTGTCTGAATTCTTCAAAATCGTGAGACAAATATACCATCCTCTGATCTGTTCTCTCCATTGTTTCAGTCATAGGTACAAATGGTAACCAACACACTTGGTTTCCTCCAAATGGAAATGAAAATCAACTATCTCATAGTGTTGTTCTAATGATTAAATAAATATGTGTGAAAGGCTTATAACTCTGCTTGGTATAAAGGTTTGATTTTAGTATATGTGCTGGATAGATCTATGTCAAGTTAACACAAGCTAAAGTTAACTGAGGGGAGGGAACTGAGGGGAAGAAAATGCTTCCATAAGACCAAGTTGTAGGCAAGCCTAGATATTTTAAATTAGTAGTTGATGGGGGAGGGCTCAGCCCATTGCAGGTGGTGCCATCCCTGGGATCATGCTCCTGGGTTCTCTGAGAAAGCAGGCTGAGCAAGCCATGGAGAGCAAGCCAGTAAGCAGCACCCCTCCATGGCTGCTGCATCAGCTCCAGCCTCCAGGTTCCTTCCCTGTATGAGTTCTTGCACTCACTGGTGATGAACTGTTACATGGAACTAGGAGCAAAGTAAACTTTTCCTTCCAAAGTTGCTTTGGTCATGGTGTTTCATTGTAGCCATAGAAACCTTAACAAGTATATACTCAGATAAAAGGGTATTGCTGTGACCTGACCGTGTTGTTTTGGTCATGGTTGTGGAAGGACTTTGGAACTTTGTGCAAGTAAAGTCATTGGGTGTTCAGTGGTTGGCGAGCTGTTCTGCAGGAGCTTGGATGATAAGAATGTTGAAGGTGAGTCGCTTTCTGAGGCACCCTTCCTACTGGTGTGGTCTTTGTGACTTCCACCATAGCGTACCGTGGCCAGGGCCAGAAAATACAGAACGTGATGGTGCAGCCCATCAAACTTATCTTCAGATACACACAAAATAGATCTCGAATTCAGGTGTGGCTGTATGAACAAGTGAATATGGTGATAGAGGGTTGTATTATTGGCTTTGATGAGTACATGAACCTCATATTAGATGATGCAGAAGAGATTCATTCTAAAACAAAGTCAAGAAAACAATTCGGTCGGATCATGCCAAAAGGAGATAATATTACTCTGCTCCAAAGTGTTTCCAACTAGCAGTGAATGGTAAAGCCTGAGGGAAGTTGAGAAGGCACTTGAGTGTGTTTAAAGATGTCTGCTGCAAGCTACATTTACTCAACTTGTTTTTCTTACACATTATCATTAGGTGACAATAAATGCTGTGAGAAGTTTTTGTTAAAAGAAGAAGAAGAAGAAGAAGAAGAAGAAGAAGAAGAAGAAGAAGAAGAAGAAGAAGAAGAAGAAGAAGAAGAAGAGGAGGAGGAGGAGGAGGAGGAGGAGGAGGAGGAGGAGGAGGAGGAGGAGGAGGAGGAGGAATGTTGAAGGCTTTTAATCTATACCATTTCTTCTAGTTTTCTAGTTTTTGTGTTTACCTTCTGAAACCTTTTCCTATCCTGTTTCCACCTGAGTTCTTTGCTACAGGATTACAATCTACCACCCGTTCTCAGTGATGGTTTTCCTTCTTGTTCATTCATTCAAGCAAGCAAGTGCTTTGCGGTGGTTGATCATGACTATCAGTTTGATGGTATTTAGAGTCATCTGGGAGACACACCTTGGGTATGTCTCATCTCAGGATACCTCAAACATGGGGACGGCAGGAGTTGGCTACTTTCCCGCTTCCCAATCTGGCACCATAAATCTGACTCCCCCACATAGCAGGAATTTATTATCCTGACAGTTATCAGGCCTCATTCCTCGTTCAACTTTATAAGGTTTCTCCTCTACCCCCAGAGTATGTAGATGCAGTATTTTGCAGTACCCTTCCCTGAACAATGGTGTATGGCCACACAAACCTTGCTCCAGAGACCCTGGCCACCTTGCCAGGGGAATAAGTACCCCTCCCCAATAAACTGGACTAGTTTTCCAAAACTGTGTTCATTGCACACAGGAAAACTCATAGCTCTAAGTGCCGACTAAAGAAACTGGAGAGAGCATTCACTAGCAGCTGGACAGCACAACCAAGTAGAAACAAAAGAACTTTACAAAGAATCAATAAAACCAGGAGCTGGCTCTTTGAGAAAATCAACAAGATAGACAAACCCTTAGCCAGACAAACCAGAGGGCACAAAGACAGTATCCAAATTAATAAAATCAGAACTGAAAAGGGAGACATAACAACAGAAACTGAGGAAATTCAAAAAATCATCAGATCCTACTACAAAAGCCTATAATCAACAAAACTGGAAAATTTGGGTGAAATGGACAATTTTCTAGACAGATACCAAATTCCAAAGTTAAATCAACATCAGATAAACCATCAAAACAGTCCTATAACCCCTAAAGAAATAGAAGCAGTCATTAAAAGTCTCCAAGCAAAAAAGGCCTCCAATACATGGGCACAGGGGGAAAGTTCCTGAACAGTTCACCAGTGGCTTATGCACTAAGATCAAGAATTGACAAATGGGACGTCATAAAATTGCAAAGCCTCTGTGAGGCAAAAGACACTGTCAACTGCACAAAATGGCAACCAACAGATTGGGAAAAGTCCTTTACCAATCCTATATCCAATAGAGGGCTAATATCCAATATATATAAAGAACTCAAGGAATTAGACTCCAGACAATCAAATAACCCTATTAAAATGGGATCCAGAGCTAAATAAATAATTCTCAACTGAGGAAACTGGAATGCCTGAGAAGCACCTAAAGAAATGTTCAACATCCTTAGTCATCAGGAAATGCAAATCAAAACAACCTGAGCTTCCACCTCATCAGTCAGAATGGCTAAGATCAAAAACTCAGGTGACAGCAGATACTGGCAAGGAAGTAGAGAAAGAGGAACACTCCTCCATTGTTGGTGGGGTTACAAGCTGGTACAACCACTCTGGAAATCAGTCTGGTGGTTCCTCAGAAATTTGGACATAGTATTACCTGAGGACCCAGCTATACCACTCCTGGGCATATACCCAAAAGATGCTCCAACATAGAACATGGACACATGCTCCACTATGTTCATAGCAGCCTTATTTATAACATCCAGGAGCTGGAAAGAACCCAGATGTCCTTCAACAAAGGAATGGATACAGAAAATGTGGTACATTTTCACAATGGAGTGCTACTCAACTATTAAAAACAATGAATTCATGAAATTCTTAGGAAAATGGATGGAGTTAGAAAATATCATCCTGAGTGAGGTAACACAATCACAAAAGAACATACATGGTATGCACTCACTGATAAGTGGATATTAGCCCAAAAGCTCGGAATACCCAAGATACAATTCACAAATCACATGAAGCTCAAGAAGAAGGAAGACCAAAGTGTGGGTGCTATGGTCCTTCTTAGAAGGGGGAACAAAATACTCATGGGAACAAGTACAGAGACAAAGTGTGGAGCAGAGATTGAAGAAAAGGCCATCCAGAGACTGTCCTACCTTGGGATCCAGCCCATATACAGTCACTAAACCCAGACACTATTGTGGATGCCAAGAAGTGCTTGCTGACAGGATCCTGATATAGGTGTCTCCTGAGAGGCTCTGCCAGAGCCTGACATATGCAGAGGCAGTTGCTCACAGCCAACCATTGAACTGATCTCGGGGTCCTCAATGGAGGAGTTAGAGAAAGGACTGAAGGAGCTGAAAGGGTTTTTAACCCCATAGGAAGAACAATAATATCAACCAACCAGAGCTCTCAGGGTCAAAACCACCAACTAAGGAGCACACATGGAGCAACCCATAGCTCCAGCCGTATATGTAGCAGAGGATGGCCTTGTTAAGCATCAGTGGGAGAAGAGTCCCTTGGTCCTGTGAAGGCTCGATGCCCCAGTGTAGGGGAATGAGAGTGTGGGGAGGTGGGAGTGGGTGGGTGGGGGCACACCCTCATAGAAATGGGAAGAGGGAAGATGAGGTAGGGGGCTTTAGGGGGGAAATTAGGAAAGGGGATAACATTTGAAATGTAAATAAATAAAATAGCCAATAAAAATTTTTAAAAATTAAAAATAATAATTTAATGATGAAATTGTATATATTTATAATTACAATGTGATGTTTTAATATATGTATACACTATAGAAAGGCAAAACCAAGTTGACTGCAATGCATTTTTATTTACCTTCTGGGGTGAAAATATTTAAAAGCTAGTCTTAGCAGTTTCTAGTCTTACCATGCCTGGCTTTATAGATAGCCCTGTTATGCCAGCTGGGAGCTCTGCCACTCAGCAGCAGTCCCAGCTTGTCAATGAATCTTTGCTAACTGCAGCTATCATGCTATCCAGAAGGTAGAAACTTGTTCCTCTTGTCTAGCTGAAAATTTACATCCATTCTTTAACATCTTCCTAATCCTCCACTCTCCTCCAGCCCATGGTAGCCACCATTCTTTACCATGTTTTAGATTCTAAATGTAAATGAGACCATGTGGTATTTGTCTTTCCTCCCTGTCTTATTTAACTTAGTATAATGTCCTCTAGATTCATTTGCAGCGTCACAAATCCTTCTGTAATGGTTTCAAAGAGAATGTCCACTGTAAGTTCATGTATTTGAATAGGGGTCCCTAGCTGTTGGCACTGTGTGTAGAGGATTAGGAGGAATGGCCTTGATAGAGGAAATGTGTCACTGGAGGTGGGCTTTGAACCTCCTCCAGTTGTTCCCTTTGCTTTGTGCATACAGCTCAAAAGATGTGACCTCAGCTTGATGCTCCAGCTGTGATGACTGTCGGCCTCCATGTCTCCCTGCAGGAATGGTGATAGATTCTTACTCTCTGGAAGCATAAACCCAAACACTTCCTTCTATGATTTGACCTGATCATGGTATTTTTTCACGGTAATAGAAAAGTAACTCAAGCACTTTCTTTTTCAGGTTATTATCGCACTACATGTATACCATACTATTTAATCCAGTCATCTCTTGATGAATCTTAGAGTGAATCCAGTCTATTGTCTATTGGGAACAGTGTTGCAATAAGTGTGGTCTCTCCTGGACACACTGTTTCATCTCCTTTGTATACCTAGAAGTAGGATTCCCAGATCTTGCAGTAGTTCTGGTTTAAAATCTTTGAGGACCCTCCACACTGCCTTCATTTGGTTGTACTCATTTACATTACTTGAGGCTACCAATAAACTGTTATTTTCTTGATTACCTTTTAAAATGGTCTTTATTTGTGTATAGAAATGTTATTAATATTATGAATGGATTTTATATCCTACAAATCTGCTGGATTTGCTAACTAATTGTAGCAGGTTTTGGTAGAGTCTTCAGGATTTTATGTATAAGGAGTCATGTAGGCAGAGACAATTGAAGAGAGATGGACATTGAAGAAGTCTTTAAAGGATATGAAATTGGAAATAAATACAGATATTTTATGATATATAGGGGTAGAAAAATAAATGATTGACAGAAAATAGGTAGGGAGATAGTGGAAAGAACTTGAGAAGTAAATAGATTACATAATGAGAATTTTATAGAGATAGAAAATGACCAGAAATAACTGTGGTGGTTTGAATATGCTTGGCCCAGGGAGTGACCTATTTGGAGGTATGGCCCTGTTGGAGTAGGTGTGGCCTTGTTGGAGTAGGTATGTCACTGTGGACATGGACTTTAAGACCCTCATCCTAGCTGCCTGGAAGCCAGTCTTCTCCTAGCAGCCTTCAGATGAAGGTATAGAACTCTCGGCTCCTCCTGTACCATTCCTGCCTGGATGTTGCTGTATTCCCACCTTGATGATAATGCACTAAACCTCTGAACCTGTAAGCCAGCCCCAATTAGATTTTTGTCCTTTTAAGAGTTGCCTTGGTCATGGTGTCTCTTCACAGCAGTAAAACCCTAACTAAGACAATAACCAATGAAATTATATAATTGATAGATCAAATAATACAGATCTATAATGAGCTCAGAACAAAATAAAAATAGATATTTATTAGGAAAAAAAGCATAAAGTATGTATTAAGTCATTTCCAGCCTTGGGTGGGAGGAGAGGATGTCACTCCAGTCCCGTCCTCCTTCCTGCCGACACCTTACCCACGCTCCTCAGTTCTTATCTCTAGCTGGTGTGCAGACTGTGGTTTCATCTTTCTCAGGTAGGAACTTCCTGCTCATTGTCCTTAACAGTTTGTCAATCTGTTTCATCCTGTCCGGCTTTCTAGCTGCTTCCTGTATGCAGTTCTCTTCTACATTCTGAAAGGCAGAGTCCACAGTGAAGGTGGGTTTCCCACTCTGCCCTTAGCTCCTATCTCTATTGCGCTAAGAGTTTTGCTGAAGACTTGTGCCATGTCAGTTGGATTAGCAAGAGCACTGTCACTATCCTGTAGGATATCACTAGTCACCCCTAGAAGGATCACTGCTAAACGTCTAACTTAGAGGGAACTTGACATCTTGCCTTGATACAAATTTAGGACCCAATCATACATCTCCCCCAGGCCCATGCTTCTTAAGGATTTAGAGCCTTACGACTACATTGTTCTATAAATGGACGTTCCTGCAAGGCAATGAACTCTCAGGGGCAGAGACTATGTGGACACAGTTGTAAACGTGTTATAGAATGAGCAGGTGTTGTTATTTGGTAAACATCACTTTCAACTATCTGAAAATCTCCATCATCCCATGGTTGATGTGCCAGTTTCCAAGGACCAAAATTGTGTGGGCAGGAGAAGAGTAGATTTGGGCATAAGAAAAGTGACACAGAATTTCCATTACACAGATCCTGATTATAGGACAAGGGCCCTGTGCAGATCCAGAGAAAGTTCTGGTCATCTCTGCCAGATGAAACTCCCCCAGAATGATCTAAACCAGTTCTTTCCCTCCTAGACAAGAGGAAGGAAAAGTCCCGTTCAGAACCACAGGGAAACAAGGCTTCCGTACTGATTATATACAATTTACAGCAGTGTTTCATTTGGTGTCCAGGAGCCTGTAATAGCTGGAATTACCCTTGTTCCTCTTCCCCTTTGCAGGGCCAGAGCTGAGGAGTGCTCTGTGGTTATGTGTCAGGGGATGACTTCCTCATGCCAGACTTGCTTGGCTCTGGCATTGTGCTGTAATCCTGTGTGTGTGTGTGTGTGTGTGTGTGTGTGTGTGTGTGTGTGTGTGTGTTCAGCATCAAAATGTTCTCTTTCCACTGCTCTTCAATTCATAAGGAGTAAATTTAATATTTTATCATATTACCTTTTCTTTGGTGAGAAGTGAAGGAGGAAGATGGGGGAGAAAGGGAAAATAGAAAGTTATGTCTTCCTATTGACATAATATCCTATGCAAATAGGAGGTGCATGTATGATGGAAACAGGAAAATGGAAGTGAGTCAGGCCATGATGGGCTGGTGGTTAAGAGAGGCCAGGAAATTCAAAGCCAGTGTGACTGCCTCTCCAGATGATGAAGGTGAATGTCGCTGTATGGGGACATTTCAGCCTGGCCACTCCTAGGAATTTTGTAGGTGTCCTGGGTGGGGTAGCACACAGTATAAACTACTATAAACCTTAATCTGGGGGTATAAACTATTTCTGTAGAGGATCAAGTAGAAAATCATTTATATTTTATAAGCCATCTGGTTTTTTATTATGGTGATTCAACTCTGCCATCATACACCAAAAGCAGAAAAAATAACTCCATAAACTAGAGATGGCTATGCCCATTAAAACGTCATTGATTAAAATGGGCAAACAGGAGGATTTGGTGGGCCATATTTTCTTTTTTTTTTTTTTGATTTTTAATATTTTTATTACATATTTTCCTCAATTACATTTCCAATGCTATCCCAAAAGTCCCCCATAGCGCCCCCCACTTCCCTACCCACCCATTCCCATTCTTTTGGCCCTGGCATTCCCCTATATTGGGGCATATAAAGTTTGCAAGTCCAATGGGCCTCTCTTTCCAGTGATGGCCGACTAGGCCATCTTTCGATACATATGCAGCTAGAGACAAGAGCTCCGGGGTTCTGGTTAGTACATCATGTTGTTCCAACAATAGGGTTGCAGATCCCTTTAGCTCCTTGGGTACTTTCTCTAGCTTCTCCATTGGGAGCCCTGTGATACATCCAATAGCTGACTGTGAACATCCACTCCTGTGTTTGCTAGGCCCCGGCATCGTCTCACAAGAGACAGCTATATTTGGGTCCTTTCAGCAAAATCTTGCTAGTGTATGCAATGGTGTCAGCGTTTAGAAGCTGATTATGGGATGGATCCCTGGATACGGCAGTCTCTAAATGGTCCATCCTTTCATCACAGCTACGAACTTTGTCTCTGTAACTCCTTCCCTGGGTGTTTTGTTCCCAATTCTAAGAAGGTGCACAGTGTCCACACTTTGGTCTTCATTCTTCTTGAGTTTCATGCGTTTAGCAAATTGTATCTTATATCTTGGGTATCCTAAGTTTTGGGCTAATATCCACTTATCAGTGAATACATATTGTGTGAGTTCTTTTGTGATTGTGTTACTTCACTCAAGATGATGCCCTCCAGGTCCATCCATTTGGCTAGGAATTTCATAAATTCATTCTTTTTAATAGCTGAGTAGTACTCCATTGTGTAAATGTACCATAATTTCTGTATCCATTCCTCTGTTGAGGGACATCTGGGTTCTTTCCAGCTTCTGGCTATTATAAATAGGGCTGCTATGAACATAGTGGAGCATGTGTCCTTTTTACCGGTTGGGACATCTTCTGGATATATGCCCAGGAGAGGTATTGCTGGATCCTCCGGTAGTACTATGTCCAATTTTCTGAGGAACCGCCAGACTGATTTCCAGAGTGGTTGTACAAGCTTGCAATCCCACCAACGATGGAGGAGTGTTCCTCTTTCTCCACATCCTCGCCAGCATCTGCTGTCACCTGAATTTTTGATCTTAGCCATTCTGACTGGTGTGAGGTGGAATCTCAGGGTTGTTTTGATTTGCATTTCCCTGATGATTAAGGATGTTGAACATTTTTTCAGGTGTTTCTCTGCCATTCGGTATTCCTCAGGTGAGAATTCTTTGTTCAGTTCTGAGCCCCATTTTTTAATGGGGTTATTTGACTTTCTGGAGTCCACCTTCTTGAGTTCTTTATATATATTGGATATTAGTCCCTTATCTGATTTAGGATAGGTGAAGATCCTTTCCCAATCTGTTGGTGGTTTTTTTGTCTTATTGATGGTGTCTTTAGCCTTGCAGAAGCTTTGTAGTTTCATGAGGTCCCACTTGTCAATTCTCGATCTTACAGCACAAGCCATTACTGTTCTATTCAGGAATTTTTCCCCTGTGCCCATATCTTCAAGGCTTTTCCCCACTTTCTCCTCTATAAGTTTCAGTGTCTCTGGTTTTATGTGAAGTTCCTTGATCCACTTAGACTTGACCTTAGTACAAGGAGATAGGAATGGATCGATTCGCATTCTTCTACATGTTAACAACCAGTTGTGCCAGCACCATTTGTTGAAAATGCTGTCTTTCTTCCACTGGATGTTTTTAGCTCCCTTGTCGAAGATCAAGTGACCGTAGGTGTGTGGGTTCATTTCTGGGTCTTCAATTCTATTCCATTGGTCTATTTGTCTGTCACTATACCAGTACCATGCAGTTTTTATCACAATTGCTCTGTAGTAGAGCTTTAGGTCCGGCATGGTGATTCCACCAGAGGTTCTTTTATCCTTGAGAAGAGTTTTTGCTATCCTAGGTTTTTTGTTATTCCAGATGAATTTGCAGATTGCACTTTCTAATTCGTTGAAGAATTGATTTGGAATTTTGATGGGGATTGCATTGAATCTGTAGATTGCTTTTGGCAAGATAGCCATTTTTACAATGTTGATCCTGCCAATCCATGAGCATGGGAGATCTTTCCATCTTCTGAGATCTTCTAGAATTTCTTTCTTCAGAGACTTGAAGTTTTTATTATACAGATCTTTCACTTCCTTAGTTAGAGTCACGCCAAGATATTTTATATTATTTGTGACTATTGAGAAGGGTGTTGTTTCCCTAATTTCTTTCTCAGCCTGTTTATTCTTTGTGTAGAGAAAGGCCATTGATTTGTTTGAGTTAATTTTATATCCAGCTACTTCACCAAAGCTGTTTATCAGGCTTAGGAGTTCTCTGGTGGAATTTTTAGGGTCACTTATATATACTATCATATCATCTGCAAAGAGTGATATTTTGACTTCATCTTTTCCAATTTGTATCCCTTTGATCTCCTTTTGTTGTCGAATTGCTCTGGCTAGGACTTCAAGTACAATGTTGAATAGGTATGGAGAAAGTGGACAGCCTTGTCTAGTCCCTGATTTTAGAGGGATTGCTTCAAGCTTCTGACCATTTACTTTGATGTTGGCTACTGGTTTGCTGTAGATTGCTTTTATCATGTTTAGGTATGGGCCTTGAATTCCTGATCTTTCCAAGACTTTTATCATGAATGGGTGTTGGATCTTGTCAAATGCTTTTTCCGCATCTAACGAGATGACCATGTGGTTTTTGTCTTTGAGTTTGTTTATATACTGGATTACGTTGATGGATTTCCGTATATTGAACCATCCCTGCATCCCTGGGATGAAACCTACTTGGTCAGGATGGATGATTGTTTTGATGTGTTCTTGGATTCGGTTAGCAAGAACTTTATTGAGGATTTTTGCATCAATATTCATAAGGGATATTGGTCTGAAGTTTTCTATCTTTGTTGGGTCTTTTTGTGGTTTAGGTATCAGAGTAATTGTGGCTTCATAGAATGAGTTGGGTAGAGTACCTTCTGTTTCTATTTTGTGGAATAGTTTGTGAAGAACTGGGATTAGATCTTCTTTGAAGGTCTGATAGAACTCTGCACTAAACCCATCTGGTCCTGGGCTTTTTTTAGTTGGGAGACTATTAATGACTGCTTCTATTTCTTTGGGGGATATAGGGCTGTTTAGATCATTAACCTGATCTTGATTCAACTTTGGTACCTGGTATCTGTCTAGGAACTTCTCCATTTCATCCAGGTTCTCCAGTTTTGTTGAGTATAGCCTTTGGTAGAAGGATCTGATGGTGTTTTGGATGTCTTCAGGATCTGTTGTTATGTCTCCTTTTTCATTTCTGATTTTGTTAATTAGGATGCTTTCCCTGTGCCCTCTAGTGAGTCTGGCTAAGGGTTTATCTATCTTGTTGATTTTCTCAAAGAACCAGCTCCTTGATTGGTTGATTCTTTGAATAGTTTTTCTTGTTTCCACTTGGTTGATTTCATCCCTGAGTTTGATTATTTCCTGCCGTCTACTCCTCTTGGGTGAATTTGCTTCCTTTTGTTCTAGTGCTTTTAGGTGTGTTGTCAAGCTGCTAATGTGTGCTCTCTCTAGTTTCCTTTTGGAGGCACTCAGAGCTATGAGTTTTCCTCTTAGAAATGCTTTCATTGCGTCCCATAAGTTTGGGTATGTTGTGGCTTCATTTTCATTGAACTCTAAAAAGTCCTTAATTTCTTTCTTTATTCCTTCCTTGACCAAGGTATCATTGAGAAGAGTGTTGTTCAGTTTCCACGTGAAGGTTGGCTTTCTATTATTTATTTTGTTATTGAAGATCAGCCTTAGTCCATGGTGATCTGATAGAATGCATGGGACAATTTCAATATTTTTGTATCTGTTGAGGCCTGCTTTGTGACCAATTATGTGGTCAATTTTGGAGAAGGTACCATGAGGTGCTGAGAAGAAGGTATATCCTTTTGTTTTAGGATAGAATGTTCTGTAGATATCTGCCAGATCCATTTGATTCATAATTTCTGTTAGTTTCACTGTGTCCCTGTTTAGTTTCTGTTTCCATGATCTGTCCATTGGTGAAAGTGGTGTGTTGAAGTCTCCCACTATTATTGTATGAGGTGCAATGTGTGCTTTGAGATTTACTAAAGTTTCTTTAATGAATGTGGCTGCCTTTGTATTTGGAGCATAGATATTCAGGATTGATAGTTCCTCTTGGAGGATTTTAACTTTGATGAGTATGAAGTGTCCCTCCCTGTCTTTTTTAATGACTTTGGATTGGAAGTCAATCTTTTCAGATATTAGAATGGCTACTCCAGCTTGTTTCTTCATGCCATTTGCTTGGAAAATTGTTTTCCATCCTTTCATTCTGAGGTAGTGTCTATCCTTTTCTCTGAGATGAGTTTTCTGTAAGCAGCAAAATGTTGGGTCTTGTTTGTGTAGCCAGTTTGTTAGTCTATGTCTTTTTATCGGGGAGTTGAGTACATTGATATTAAGAGATATTAAGGAAAAGTAATTGTTGTTTCCTGTTATTATTGTTGTTAAAGTTGGCATTTTGTTCTTGTGGCTGTCTTCTTTTAGGTTTGTTGAGGGATTACCTTCTTGTTGTTTCTAGGGCGTGGTTCCTGTCCTTGTATTGGTTTTTTTCTGTTATTATCCTTTGAAGGGCTGGATTCGTGGAGAGATAATGTGTGAATTTGGTTTTGTCGTGGAATACTTTGGTTTCTCCATCTATGTTAATTGAGAGTTTGGCTGGGTATAGTAGCCTGGGCTGGAATTTGTGTTCTTTTAGTGTCTGTATAACATCCGTCCAGGATCTTCTGGCTTTCATAGTCTCTGGTGAAAAATCTGGTGTAATTCTGATAGGCTTGCCTTTATATGTTACTTGGCCTTTTTCTCTTACTGCTTTTAGTATTCTATCTTTATTTAGAGCATTTGTTGTTCTGATTATAATGTGTCGGGAGGTATTTCTTTTCTGGTCCAGTCTATTTGGAGTTCTGTAGGCTTCTTGTATGTTCATGGGCATCTCTTTCTTTAGATTTGGGAAGTTTTCTTCTATAATTTTGTTGAAGATGTTTGCTGGTCCTTTGAGTTGAAAATCTTCATTCTCATCCACTCCTATTATCCGTAGGTTTGGTCTTCTCATTGCGTCCTGTATTTCTTGGATGTTTTGAGTTAGGATCTTTTTGCATTTTACATTTTCCTTGATTGTTGTGCCGATGTTCTCTATGGAATCTTCTGCACCTGAGATTCTCTCTTCCATCTCTTGTATTCTGTTGCTGATGCTCGTATCTATGGTTCCAGATTTCTTTCCTAGGGTTTCTATCTCCAGTGTTGCCTCATTTTGGGTTTTCTTTATTGTGTCTACTTCCCTTTTTAGGTCTAGTATGGTTTTGTTCATTTCCATCATCTGTTTGGATGTGTTTTCCTGTTTTTCTGTAAGGACTTCTACCTGTTTGATTATGTTATCCTGTTTTTCTTTAAGGATTTGTAACTCTTTAGCAGTGTTCTCCTGCAATTCTTTAAGGGATTTTTGTGCTTCCTCTTTATTGTCTTCTGCCTGTTTAGCAGTGTTCTCCTGCATTTCTTTAAGTGTGTTATTAAAGTCCTTCTTGAAGTCCTCTATCATCATCAGGAGATATGCTTTTAAATCCGTGTCTAGCTTTTCCGGTGTGTTGGGGTGCCCTGGACTGGGCGAAGTGGGGGTGCTGGGTTCTGATGATGGTGAGTGGTCTTGGTTTCTGTTAGTAAGATTATTACGTTTACCTTTCGCCATCTGGTAATCTCTGGGGTTAGTTGTTATCGTTGTCACTGTTTAAAGATTGGAGCAGAAGCTGTGTTCCACTCACCAGCAGTCCCAAAATCCTGCGGCGGGGGTCGTGGGTAGCTGGCGGGTGTCAGGCAACCCTGCTCTCCCGCTACCCCGGCGCTGATCCTGCCGGATGAGGCCTGTGGCCCTACTCAGGCCGGTTTCTGCTTCCCTAACTAATGCAGTCTCAGGTCCCGCGCAATTGGATTGGAGCAGAAGCTGTGCTCCACTCACCAGAAGTCTTAAGATCCTGTGGCGGGTGTTGTGGGTAGCTGGTGAGTGTCAGCCGACCCTGCGCCCCAGCTGCCCCGGTGCTTTTCTGACCGGAAGAGGGTTGTGGCCCTATGTAGGCCGGATTTCTCTCTCCCCAACCAGAGCAGTCTCAGGTCCTGCGTGATTGGACTGGAGCAGAAGCTGTGTTCCACTCACCAGCAGTCCCAAAATCCTGCGGCGGGGGTCGTGGGTAGCTGGCGGGTGTCAGGCAACCCTGCGCTCCCGCTACCCCGGTGCTGATCCGGCCGGATGAGGCCTGTGGCCCTACTCAGGCCGGTTTCTGCTTCCCTAACTAATGCAGTCTCAGGTCCCGAGCACTTGGATTGGAGCAGAAGCTGTGCTCCACTCACCAGAAGTCTTAAGATCCTGTGGCGGGTGTTGTGGGTAGCTGGCGAGTGTCAGTCGACCCTGCGCCCCAGCTGCCCCGGTGCTTTTCTCCATATTTTCTCTAAATCCTGCTTCTAGAGTCATACTATTAGGATCTATTCTGAAAAATCTTGAAAGTTTTAGAATAAGTTCAGAATAATAAAAGACAGGGAAGAGAACAATAGGTAGAGATGGAGTCAGACAACTGCTGTTCTGAGAAAAAAGCATAAGGTGTTTGGGCCCATGGCCATCATAGACAGGGGTAGACATTTTAATTTGTGGGCAGATTTAGGGACTCCCCTAAATTTAGATATGTGGGTATATGTAAGAAAAGCAATTCTGATCATGAGCTGAAGAGTAAAATTGGAATCCGAACATAAAATAATTTGACACCTCTAATAGGTTTTTCCATGTAGTGAATTAACCCCAAACCTCACGACTTAAATTCTATTGTTAGATTCTTAAATATCTATTGTTTCTACTGGATTTGAGGGTCAGAGATGAAAGAAGAGCGTTGCCATGTGGTGCGGCTCATGGATTCTCATGCAGAACAGTTCTAGGTCAGCCACACTACCATGGTGCCTGCCCCCTAAGACTTCATAGAGACTAGATGCTCTGCTCCACACCGGACAGCCAGAGCTATGGACCATATGCCTCAGGACCTCTCCATGTGAGCCTTTCCATGATGCTTGAGTGTCCTTACAACATGTTATTCACTCTCCTCTCCTCTCCTCCCAGAGAAGCTATGGAAGACAGAAGCTGAAATGCCCTCCATGAACTGCCCTGAGAAGCCGTAAGTCAGCACCTTAACCAGACTCTATTCACCACCAAACCCAGCCCTAATTCCACACAGAGGATCATAGACTGATCATAGGATAACCACAAGGCGGTCATGATTACCAAGGAGAGTCTTAGAAGTTGGCCTATACCATCAAAGCAAGTGGAGGTAAAAAACTGTAACTTGGGCTTCACCAGTCCTAATACATCCCCTCCCTCTTCCTGTGTAATGTGAGGTAACAATTTTCTAGTTCTAGGATTAAACGCGGCCATCTTTGGAAAGGGTGTTGGTGCAGTATTGTGCCTGCCACACCCATATACTATCCCAACATCACTTACTGAATCACTTGGGATCGTTGTTGAAACCAGGTGTCTATACTTGAGTATGTCTATTTCTATATCATATCTAGCTTCATTCATTTCTATACCTGCCTTTCCAATATGTGTGTGTGTGTTTGTGTGTGTGTGTACATGTGTGGACGTGTGCGCAGGCCCACATAGGATGCCCACAGAGACCAGCAGAGGGCAATGGATCCCCTGAAGCTGGAGTAACAGGCAGTTACAAGCTGCCCCTGTGTGTGCTGGAAACAAAACTCTAGTCCTCTGCAAAAGCAGTGAGTACCCTTAACTGCTGAGTCATTTCTCTAGTCCCGTTTGTAATTTTTATGCCGATACCTCAGTCTCTTCATTTCTGTAGCTTCATAGAAGTCTTGAACTGAGCATGTGTCCTTCTTACCGGTTGGGACACCATTGCATACACTAGCAAGATTTTGCTGAAAGGACCCAGATATAGCTGTCTCTTGTGAGACTAGGCCGGGGCCTGGCAAACACAGAAGTGGATGCTCACAGTCAGCTAGTGGGATGGATCACAGGGCCCCCAATGGAGGAGCTGGAGAAAGTACCCAAGGAGCTGAAGGGATCCGCAACCCTATGGGTGGAACAACATTATGAACTAACCAGTACCCCGGAGCTCTTGACTCTAGCTGCATATGTATCAAAAGATGGCCTAGTCGGCCAGCACTGGAAAGAGAGGCCCATTGGACATGCAAACTTTATATGCCCCAGTACAGGGGAACGCTAGGGCCAAAAAACTGGGAATGGGTGGGTAGGGAAGTGGGGGGGAGGGTATGGGGGACTTTTGGGATAGCATTGGAAATGTAATTGAGGAAAAGATGTAATAAAAATATTAAAAAAAAGAAGTCTTGAACTGAGACTTCCAATTTTCAATTTTGTTCTCTTTCAAAGTTGGCTTGACTATTTTTATATTTCTCCATTTTTAATAGTTTATTGTCTATGTTTTAGAAAATAGGATTTTTAAAATGTCTTAGAGCTTTATTGTAGAAAGGCAGGGAGAAAGGAGAGAAGGTAGAAAAAGAGAGGCTGACCATGGCCACGTGGAGAGAGGGGGGAAAGGGAGAGAGAGAAGGAGGGCTAGAGAATAGGAAAGGTGAGAGCTAAAGAGCTAAAAAATTGTTTTAATGCAAGCTAATTTTGATGGCACAGGGTTTTCTTTTTTCAGTGTAACATTTAGAGGTTTAGTGAATTCATAATTATGTAACAATCCCATAATTCAATGTTAGTGCTTTTACAATTATGATGGTGACGATGATGTGTGTGTATATTATATATGTTATATATGCTGATGATGGTTATGCGTGTATATGATACATTATATGATACATGTGTGTGGGCCTGCATTCAGTGAGTGACATGGAGATCAGGAGACAACTGTACAGAGTGAGTTCCCTCCTTCTGCCTTTGTATGGATTCCAGGGAGCACGCTTGTGTGCAAACACTTTCCCCACAGCTATGTTACCTTCCTTACAACTCAATTTTCAAATCATTTTTATCCTCCAAAGACGTTCCATGTTCCTGTGTAGTAGCTGTCCTTCCTCACATCCTTGTCTCTGACACTAATCTACAGTCCCCATTAAAGATATTCCATGTAAATAGAATTATGTAATTGTTGATTGTGATTTTTTTTTCTTGATATGGGGGCCTAGCTTCTGGTGTGTTTCTGAGATGTTTCCACTGTTCCATGTCCATCAGTATTTCATAAAAGTTACTGCGAAAAGCGACATTCTTAGCATGTGCCGTGTCCACTCTTCTATTGCAAGTTCATTTACATATTGGTACTTAGTTTGTCTCCACTCTTGGCCTATTATGAGCCACAACTAATTATACAATAATATAAGTCCATTAATGAACAAGCCCTGTGTGGGTATATATTTCACTTCTAACTGGTAAATGTAGGAGTGGAATAAATGGGCTAGCTTTCAAGGACCCACTAAAGATATTAAAGTATTTCTCAAGACTGTATAACTTTATATTCCCACCATCAGTGCATTACAGTTCTGAGTTTTTCATAAATTCCCAAACCTTTTAATATCTGTCTTTCTATGGAGCTGTCCCAATGGATGGGGATGGGTATATAACTGTGGTTTATAATCTGTATTTCTCTAATGACCAATGACACCAAACATCTTTCCATTTCCTTATTTGGCATTTACATATCTTCTTTCATGTGAGTCTTTATGTTCCTGTCACTTGGGTAAATAAATATGCAGACAATATAACAATCAACACTAAACATTACAGTAGGACACAAAATCTGTGCATGATTTATAATTGGGCTGCTTTTTATGAATTGTGGGCGTTCCTTACCCTGGTTAAGCAAACTTTATCAAGTACATGTTTTGTAAGTAGTTTTTCCTAGTATTTAGTGGTAAAGAAATAGACAGGCAGGAGGATACTGAAATAGGCTCTTTTTTGTAGCCCAGGCTGGCCTTAAAGTAAACCCAAGCTCCTCCTGCCTCAGTTTGCCCAACGATGATATAACAAGTGTGTCCCACTGTGGCCCACATCTTTTACTTTCCTAACAGTACCCTCTGAAACACAAAAGCCTTGCTTGTGATAAAGTCTAATTCATCAAGTTTTTATGCCTGGTAATAGGTAGGGGTTAAAACCATATTTTTACACGTGGCAACTGTCTCAGAACCACTTTTTGTAAAGGACTACTCTTTCTCTGTTGCAGTTAAGTGATGGGTTTGTCTAGGGTACATGGATGCAGCTGATGAACACCTCACTGGTACATCATTCGCCGAAGCCTAGACATGGTATGTGTTGGGGTTCCTCCCTGTGTGTACTGTGGCCTTCAACAGATAGTAATGAGATGTATCTACCCTCACATTACTGTGTGTAACAGTTTCTCTGCCCCATAGGTCTGATCTGGTCTGATCTGGTCTCTGTCTAGTCATGCATTCCTCCTGCTCCTGTACAAACTACTGATTTATGACATCATCACAGTTTTGTCTTTTCTGAGATGCCATGTCATTGGAATAGCACAGGGGGTGGCTCTGAATAGTCAGATTCTCCAAGAGTGGTATTCCTTCGCATCTCTCCCATGTGGGACACACTTGTATATCATCGTTGAGCAAATTGAGGCAGGTGCCAATTTCTTCTCAGTGAACAATCCATTGCTCAGACAAGACATGATTTATATCTGTACACCTTCTAAAGGGCATGCTGCCCACTTTTAAGCTTTGAGAGTTTTTGGTAAAGATTCAATAAGTGTCCACTCTGAACGTTTGCATGGGCATGTTTTCAATTAAGTTGGGTTCATTGCTGGATCATATGTGTTCCCACCAGCAATGACAAGACTCTCGGTGGCTCCACATCCTTAATAGTGTTCAGCATTGTCAGTTCTGTGGGTTCCCATTGTCTAATGCACTGATACATTGTTTGAGGGAATTGTACACTGACACATGTAATACTGATTCATTTGTGAACATGAGTATCTCTCTGGTTCCTCTCTGACATATTTCATTAGAGTTTATAATTTCCCTCACATAGGTCTTCTGAATGAGTTGTCATATGTATATATATATATATATATATATATATATATATATATATGTATATGTATATATATGTATGTATATATATATACACACATATATATATATGTATATACACACACACACACACACACACACACACACATATATATATATATATATATATATATATATATATATATATATATATATGTTTCACATGGAAGAGTGATGATATAAATGATAATGTAACTCTGACTTCAAACTCCCCCTGCTCATGGGCAACATATAGAAAAGTGGTAAAGGGTCAGGGAATGGCTCAGTGGGTAAAAGGGTTTCTGGTGAAGCCTGGTGACCAGGGATCAACCTCTGGAAGCCACATGAAGGTGAAAGGTGAGAACTGACTCCACAGAGTTGTCTTCTGGTCTTCATATCATAGGGGATAGCATCCATGGGACTGAGTAGGCCATCTGCACATATGTAACAGTTGTGTAGCTTGGTCTTCATGTGGGACTCCTAAAGCAGGAGCAGGGATTATCTACAACTCTGTTGCCTGCTGTTGGGAAACTTTCCTCTAACTGCTCTGCTTGGTATAGCCTCAATAAGAAAAGATGTGCCCAGTCTTACTGCAACTTGATATGCCAAGGGTGGTCACTATCCATGGGAGGCCTCCCATTTTTCTGAAGAGAAAGAGAAGAGGAATGGAGGGAGTGGTGGAGGGCATGGAGGACAGGAAGAAGGGGAAACTGAGGTCAGGATGTAAAACAAACAAACAAACAAACAAACAGAAAGAGGACTGGAGAGATGGCTCAGGGGTTAAGAGCTCTGACTGCTCTTCAGAGAACCTGGGTTCAGTTCCCAACACCCACATGGTGGCTCACAAACATCTGTAACTCCAGTTCTAAGGCATCCAGTGACCCTCTGCAGACCTACACATGTGCTGTGCACTTACATACAGGCAAAATACTCATACCCATAAAATAAAAACAAAAAAAAAATCAGAAAGACCTCAAAACTTTCTTTTGGAAACTCAAAAGAGTATGGAAAACAAAAACAAACCAGAACCAAAACCAGTTGACAGGAAGAAATAATTAAAACCCAGGGCAGAAATTAATGAAATGGAAACAACACTTGAAAATGCAAAGCATCAGTGAACCAAAGACTTAGGTTTTTAGACATCTTAAGTTAGATATAAATGGAGGCATTGTAACACATATCAAAGAAATGTAGAAAATTATAAGAAAATTATGAAAGCATATTTTTTTAAAAAACCTATATTTCACTAAGTTTGAAAGATTAATAAATGGTTGGGTTTCTAGGTACATCTGACCAACCAAAGTTAAATCAAGATAACATAAATAATTTAAACAGATCCATAACAAGCAGGGACATTAAAGAAATAGCAACAACAACAAACTATACCCCTCGCACACATAGAGAAAAATTCACATGGATTCATAACAGAATTCTGCCTTTAAAGAAAATCTGCAATCAATGCTCCTCAAACTATTTTACAAAATAGAAATAGAGGGAACACCTCCAAGTTCATCTATGAAGTCAATAATGGAAGATGTAGGCTGTAGGTAGTTTTGTTTATAGATTTAAAAAAAAAAAAAGAAATTCTCATAAGTCTCTCTATAGTGTCTTCTTCGGTTTTCACCACCACAAACAATGCACAAGAGTCCCTCTTTTCCCACACTGCCACCAGCACTTCTCTCCCTTCCTTCCCTTCCCTTCCCTTCCCTTCCCTTCCCTTCCCTTCCCTTCCCTTCCCTTCCCTTCCCTTCCCTTCCCTTCCCTTCCCTTCCCTTCCCTTCCCTTCCCTTCCCTTCCCTTCCCTTCCCTTCCCTTCCCTTCCCTTCCCTTCCCTCTCTCTCTCTCTCTCTTTCTTTCTTTTAATTTTTATCTTAGCTATTCTGACTGGAATAATATCAAATCTCAAAGGCAACTCTAGTTTTTCCTGATAGCACATAATTCTGAAGACATTATAACAGCCCAGTTGTACCACTCCTGGGCATAGACCTAAAGAACTTTAATCCCACATCTGAGATTCTCGCTTATTCATGTTTATTGCTACTCTATTCCCAATAGATAGGAAATAAGTTTAAAGTCCATCAAATGATGAAGATTAGTAAAACAAACAAACAAACAAAACAAAAGACAAACAAACAAACAAACCCCATGGCAACTATACACAATGGAATTTCATCCAACTGTAAGGAAAAATAGAAACTATGAAATGTATAGGTAAATGGATGAAACTGGAAAAAAAAATATACTGAGTGAAGTTACCCAGGCATAAAAATTAAATGTCATAGGTTCTCCTTCATATGTAGATTCTAGCTCTTAATCTCTAATTCTGTGTGTTCAAATTAGAGTCCCTAGAAAGAGGCCACTGGGGGTGGGGTGGACCCTAAGGAGGGTAGTCAGGAAGGGTGTTATTATGGTTTGAATAAGTATGACCCCCATATGTGTTTGAATGCTTGGCCACAGGAAGTGGCACCATTCAGAGGTGTGGTCTTGTTGGAGAAAGTGTGTCACTGCAGAGGCAGGCTTTGAGGTCTCATAGATACTCAAGCTATGCCCTTGCTGTCTGCTAATGAAGATGTAGAAGTCTTAGCTTCTTCTCCAGCACATCTGCTTGTAGGCTGCCATGCTTCCTGCCATGATGATAATGGACTGAACCTCTGAAGCTGTGAACCAGCCCCAATTATATGTTTTCTAAGAGTTGCCACAGTTATGTTGTTAGAAAGAAGTGCTGGTGTCAATGTGGGAAAAGAGGGATTCTATACAGCAGTAAAACCCAAGACAGAAGTTGGTATTAGGGACTTGGGTTTTATTTTGATAGGCCTGACCATTCTTTTGTTTGGAGGAATGTGGTTTAGGGGGATTTTGGATTAGAAAAAGAGTGGAATGCTTTAAGTGGGGTTTAACAGGCCATCCTAGCAGGAACATGGAAGACAATGGTAGAGATGGTGATTTGAACTGTGGGTTTTTTATTTTGTTTTGTTTTGTTTTGTTTGGTTTGGTTTGGTTTGGTTTTTGCACTTGTCTAAAGAGTCTGCCATATGCTAGGGTGAAGAGATATAGATGAACTGTATTGGCAAAGGAAATCTCAAAACTGCCTAGTTAATATAGACTCTGGTCTGTGGTTTACTCTTATGAAGAGCATTTTGATGAAACAGAGCAAGCTGACCAAGCAAAAATACAAAATGTATGGTTCAAGGATTAGAAGGGCACCAGGAAATGGTATGGAGCTAAATTCTGTATTCAAGTAGATAAACAAATTAAAGATATTAAATGGAATTACAGAAATGGTGACCTTGAGGTAAGATCCCATCCAGACAAGCTTCCATGTTATGAAAAGGAATTAAAGAAAAGCTTAGTTCCAGGCACGGTGGTATACGCCTTTATTTCCAGCACTCAGCAAACAGAAGCATGCAGATCTCTAAGTTCAATGTCTGTCTACAGAGCAGTTCCAGAAAAGCCAGGCTTAGGCAGTGGCTGATAAAGATATAATTGAATGAAGGAGCCATGTTCTAGCCCCAGCAAACAACAGAATTTGTCAGTTTCAGCCATGTAATTCTGGTTTTAGAGTCAAGGACAGAAGAAAGGGGTTATGGAACCTCCCTCTGCAATTAAGGAAAGTCACTGACCCCTTGTGTGTGGCAGGAGTGTTCCTCATGGAGGCCATTGTGAAAGGCATTATGGAATCTCCATGGCCTCCATGGCCAGCAACTCATCAGGAATTATCCCACACTTGGTTTTGAGGTTGAGCTTTTTCAGCTAACATAGTGTTAGGGATTTTATTCTACTGCCTTGAGACAACACCCTGGCTAAAAGCTACTCAAGGAGGAAAATTTAAAGTTTATACTTCCACATCACAGTCTAGCATTAAAGGAAGGCATGGTAGGAGCTCAATACAGAAACCTGGAGGCAGGAACCAACCAAGGAAGAACACTGAAATTCCATCCTCTGGACCACGAGCAACATTGAAGTCATGAACTCAGCCGTTGTGGCTGCCTATGCAGGGTCTGTACAGGAATGGGGACATCATCAGCCAGCTTAGAGTGGAGGAAGGGGCACAGGGATCCATACCCTCTGTGATAAACCAGTTCCTGTAGAAAGATACAGGGTAAGAGGCAGCCATTGATGACTCCACCACACTTCGATCAACCATCCCAATCCATCACGTGGCTGGCTCTGGTTAAACCAGATGGGTCACCCAACAAAACGAAAGTCATAATCCTGAGAAAGGGACAGATAAGGAGGAAAAGTTGTTGATGAGGATGGAGGGAGGTTAAAGAAAGTTAGAAGACAGCAGTGGCAGTGCATTACACACGTGCGTGAAATTATCAAAGAGCCAGCTTAAGAAAGGAAAGATAGTAGAAAATGCTATAAAGAATAAGAGGGAAGCGCAAAAAAAAAAAAATCTGAAAAGGAAAAAAACGTATTCCCAGTGTCTTAGCAGTGTTCTTTTGCTGTGAAGAGACATGATGACTACAGCAACTCTTATACAGGAAAGCATCTAACTGGGATTTGCTTATGGTTTCCAAGGTTTACTTCATTTTCATCGTGGCAAGAAGCATGGCAGCACACAGGCAGACTTGGTAGCTGAGAGTTCTACATGTGGAGTCACAGGTGGCAGGAGGAGAGAGCCACTGGGTCTGGCTTCGGTTTCTAAAACCTCAAAGCCCACCCCAGTGACACAGTTCCTCCAACAAGGCCACACCTCTTAATCCTTTGAAATAGTGCCACTCCCTGCTGACCAGGCATTCAAATCGACAAGCCCATGGAAGCCATTCTTATTCAAACCACCACACCCAGAAATGAAAAAATGTAGATTCAACAAAAGTAGCTGAATCTAAAGAGTTAAAAAGAACTGTGTATGTGGATACACATGTGTATAGAGGTATACATGCCTTCTTCACGTGCTCATGTAGAAGCCACAGGTTGTCAGGTGTTTTCTTTCTCACTCTCCACCTTATGCTTTGAGACAGGGTCTCTTGCTGAACCTGGGCTCACCTATTTGGTTATACTTTCTGGCAACAAACCCCCAGGATCTGCCTGTGTCTGCCCATCTTCCCAGAACTGGGGCTACAGCCATACCGTGCCACACCTGGTGGGTTTGCTGGGGTGAGGATTTTCGGTTGTTTCCTTGGTTGTTTCATTGTATTTTGTTTTGCAACCAGATCCACGTACTTGGACAGCAAGCACTTTCCATTAGGCCGTCTTCCCAGTCCTAGGAGAAAAATCAGGTACTGTTGAAAGTATAACAAAAACCTAAACAAACTCAAAGACCAAAACTACATGATCATCTCGTTAGATGCGGAAAAAGCATTCAACAAGATCCAACACCCATTCATGATAAAAGTCTTGGAAAGATCAGGAATTCAAGGCCCATACCTAAACATGATAAAAGCAATCTACAGCAAACCAGTAGCCAACATCAAAGTAAATGGAGAGAAGCTTGAAGCAATCCCACTAAAATCAGGGACTAGACAAGGCTGCCCACTTTCTCCCTACCTATTCAACATAGTACTTGAAGTCCTAGCCAGAGCAATTTGACAACAAAAGGAGACCAAGGGGATACAAATTGGAAAAGATGAAGTCAAAATATCACTTTTTGCAGATGATATGATTGTATATATAAGTGACCCTAAAAATTTCACCAGAGAACTCCTAAACCTGATAAACAGCTTTGGTGAAGTAGCTGGATATAAAATTAACTCAAACAAGTCAATGGCCATTCTCTACACAAAGAATAAACAGGCTGAGAAAGAAATTAGGGAAACAACACCCTTCTCAATAGTCACAAATAATATAAAATATCTTGGCGTGACTCTAACTAAGGAAGTGAAAGATCTGTATGATAAAAACTTCAAGTCTCTGAAGAAAGAAATTAAAGAAGATCTCAGAAGATGGAAAGATCTCCCATGCTCATGGATTGGCAGGATCAACATTGTAAAAATGGCTATCTTGCCAAAAGCAATCTACAGGTTCAATGCAATCCCTATCAAAATGCCAACTCAATTCTTCAACGAATTAGAAAGAGCAATCTCCAAATTCATCTGGAATAACAAAAAACCTAGGATAGCAAAAACTCTTCTCAAGGATAAAAGTACCTCTGGTGGAATCACCATGCCTGACCTAAAGCTCTACTACAGAGCAATTGTGATAAAAACTGCATGGTACTGGTATATTGACAGACAAGTAGACCAATGGAATAGAATTGAAGACCCAGAAATGAACCCACACACCTATGGTCACTTGATCTTCGACAAGGGAGCTAAAACCATCCAGTGGAAGAAAGACAGCATTTTCAACAAATGGTGCTGGCACAACTGGTTGTTATCATGTAGAAGAATGCGAATTGATCCATTCCTATCTCCTTGTACTAAGGTCAAATCTAAGTGGATCAAGTAACTTCACATAAAACCAGAGACACTGAAACTTGTAGAGGAGAAAGTGGGGAAAAGCCTCAAAGATATGGGCACAGGGGAAAAATTCCTGAATAGAACAGCAATGGCTTGTGCTGTAAGATCGAGGATTGACAAATGGGACCTCATGAAACTGCAAAGCTTCTGCAAGGCAAAAGACACCGTCGATAAGACAAAAAGGCCACCAACAGATTGGGAAAGGATCTTTACCTATTTTAAATCAGATAGGGGGCTAATATCCAATATATATAAAGAACTCAAGAAGGTGTACTCCAGAAAATCAAATAACCCCATTAAAAATGGGGCTCAGAGCTAAACAAAGAATTCTCACCTGAGGAATACCAAATGGCTGAGAAACACCTGAAAAAATGTTCAGCATCCTTAATCATCAGAGAAATGCAAATCAAAACAACCCTGAGATTCCACCTCACACCAGTCAGAATGGCTAAGATCAAAAATTCAGGTGACAGCAGATGCTGGTGAGGATGTGGAGAAAGAGGAACACTCCTCCATTTTTGGTGGGATTGCAAGCTTGTACAACCACTCTGGAAATCAGTCTGGTGGTTCCTCAGAAAATTGGACATAGTACTACCGGAGGATCCCGCAATACCTCTCCTGGGCATATATCCAGAAGATGTCCCAACCGGTAAGAAGGACACATGCTCCACTATGTTCATAGCAGCCCTATTTATAATAGCCAGAAGCTGGAAAGAACCCAGATGCCCCTCAACAGAGGAATGGATACAGAAAATGTGGTACATTTACACAATGGAGTACTACTCAGCTATTAAAAAGAATGAATTTATGAAATTCCTAGGCAAATGGTTGGACCTGGAGGGCATCATCCTGAGTGAGGTAACACAATCACAAAAGAACTCAAATGATATGTATTCACTAATAAGTGGATATTAGCCCAGAAACTTAGTATACCCGAGATTTAAGAGACAATTTGTAAAATACATGAAACTGAAGAAGAACAAAGACCAAAGTGTGGACACTTTGCCCTTTCTTAGAATTGGAAACAATCACCCATGGAAGGAGTTACAGAGACAAAGTTTGGAGCTGAGACAAAAGGATGGATCATCTAGAGAATGCCATATCCAGGGATCCATCCCATAATCAGCCTCCAAACGATGACACCATTGCATACACTAGCAAGTTGTTGCTGAAAGGACCCTGATATAGCTGTCTCTTGTGAGACTAGGCCGGGGCCTAGCAACCACAGAAGTGGATGCTCACAGTCAGCTATTGGATGGATCACAGGGCCCCCAATGGAGGATCTAGAGAAAGTATCCAAGGAGCTATAGAGATCTGCAACCCTGTAGGTGCAACAACATTATGAACTAACCAGTACCCCGGAGCTCTTGACTCTAGCTGCATATGTATCAAAAGATGGCCTAGTAGGCCATCACTGGAAATTGAGGCCCATTGGACATGCAAACTTTATATGCCCCAGTACAGGGGAACACCAGGGCCAAAAAGTGGGAATGGGTGGGTAGGGAAGTGGGGGGGAGGGTATGGGGGACTTTTGGGATAGCATTGGAAATGTAATTGGGGAAAATACGTAATAAAAAAAATTCAAACAAAACAAAACAAAAACCAACCAACCAACCAAAAAAAAGAAAAAGAAGGAAAAAAAAAGGATATGCGATGTAAGTGGTTAAAAAGAAAAAAATGGGATATTGGGGTGGCTTTGTTTCTCAGTCCTCTGAAATAGAAACCTACCAGGTGGATGGTGGGGGAGGTGGGCAGAGAGGTGTTGGTTAAACCTGCAGGCTCCTGACTTTCCTGCATTTTCCGCTGTTGCTGAGTCTGTAGTGGACAAATGTCCTGCAGAGGTGTCTGCACTTGAGTAACAACCCTGATCTGTGTACCAGAGGCCTCTGTTGGCATACTTTGTAGTCTGTTGGCTGGGCAAGTTTTTCCACCCTCGCGAGATTTCCCAGGATATGCACCTTAGGGTGACTAATGTTCTATTTGGACTGAGAAGTTGGTCTCTCAAACATGTTGAGAGTCAAGGAAGCAACTACTGAGACCTGTACAGGTGGAGTGTCTGTGTTCTCACAACACACCGAGCATTAAAGTCCCCTCCCGGGAGGATTGACATCATGCCTGTGCTGGGGCTTAGAGTTCTCAGAGTGCTCTGTGGCACATAAGTGGTTCCGGAGGTTGGTTTGCCTGCTGATCACGTACTTTCAAGGCTATCCGATTCCACGTTTATTCTCAAGTGAATGAGGTCAGGACTTCACCTCCGAGGGCAGATCTACCTTCCTCTGTAAAGTTCGCTGCCTGGGCCGAGTCTCCTGACACCTGCGCGTTTTTGCTTGCCAGCTACTGCCCGTCCTGCTCACCCTAACTGCTTCCTGTGGCTGTCTGTCACTATGGAGCTGTGGTGGGCTAACTTCTGGATCCCTAACTTACGATTTTCTTTTTGTTTGCTCGAACTCAGAGATTAAATCAGTTTTAAACAATAGGTTTTCTTTCATCATGCAGCTAGCTAGCCCTGGTCCTCCGAGCTGGGGAAGTACCCCCATTGCTGGTTCCTCCCACCAGAGGACTTGGTATCTTAGCAGTGACTTGGGGCTTTCAAGAGCTGGTGGATTAATGGGTAGATAGGACTTCGCACACAGGCTACCTGGCTTAGTCTGGAGATAAGGCTTCTGCGGCTGAGTTGAGCGGCTGGATCTCTGTGTCCCTTCCCTACACTGGCTCGCCCTTCTCTTTCTCTGTACTGTCAGCTGTCCTGCTGCCCACTCTATGGTTTCCGATGTTCTTCCTCTCTTCCTGTCCCAAGAATGCCCTGTTCTTCATTTTCCTGACTCTTCTCAATCCTAATATAACTATTATTGATGACTAAATACAAATAATACTATTACTGAAAGTGAGTTTTTCAAACTGATGTGTCCCACCAACACCAGGATTCTAATCACGCCTCCACAGAGAATTTCATTGGAATTTCATACCTGTGTATGTGCCTTTTGATGGTATCTACTCCTTACTTCCCCCAACTCCTCCCCTATTCACCCTATAATTACTTTTTCCTCATGACTTCATGTTCTTACTTACTCTCTTGGTTCCCCACAAACCCACAGAACCCCCTTACTGCTACCTGAGTGTGTGGGTGTATGGCCACCCACTGAAACATGAAGAAGACTCTCAGGGGCCACATCTCTGAAGAAAAAGGATTCTCCCACCCCTAGAAGCCTGAAATTGCCAATAAATAGCTCCTCAGTTACAGGTGAGACTTTGTGAGCCCATCTTCCATGCACGCCAGAATTGCGGTTGGCATGGTTTCATGTACGTCTTGTGCCTGCAGTCACTGCTGCTGTAAAACGATGTGTGCAGTGGTCCTATGATATCCGAAAGCACTGCCTCAGTGCACATGTCCACACCTTGGGCTCTTATAAACTTTTAGCATCCTCATCTGTAGTGATCAGTGAGCCTTGTCGGGGGCAGGCTGTGATATAGATGGCTCATTTAAAGTAGATCCTTCCACTGTCTCTTATTCTCTACATGGCGACCAGCTATGGGTTATTTTTATTTTATTTTATTTTATTTTATTTTATTTTTTGAGACAGGGTTTCTCTGTATAGCCTTGGCTGTCCTGGAACTCATTCTGTAGACCAGGCTGACCTCGAACTCAGAAATCCGCCTGCCTCTGCCTCCCAAGTGCTGGAAATAAAGGCGTGCGCCACCACTGCCTGGCTGGGTCTTTATTATTAATCACCATCTGCTGTAAAAAAAAATGGCATCTACTCTCGATTATCTCGACTCTTCATTTCCAGTGTCACATTTAATGACAAAATGCAAATAGCTCTATTACTAAAAGTGTGCTTTTCAAATTAATGTGTCCCACCAGCACTAAAATTCCAATCTCCCTCATTCAAAGGACTTCTCCCATATATGGCATCACTGACCCACAGAAATCCGTGGCTTCAAGCCTTTTATCCACTAGTTACACTGATGGCTCATGAGCCATACTTTCTGGCAGGGATGACAGGCTTGCATATCCATAGATGAGTATACCTTGTCAGACTGGTGGAGTTCACTATTAAAGGGAATGTGTCACGTGACTACTGTTAATCAGGTAAGGCCAATGGCAGAGATGTGCACAAACCCTAGGAATAAGGGAAATGAGGACAGGACACAGGGCAGCCAGAGACAAGTGTGAGCATGGCAAAGATGGCTTCTGAAGGTGATGCTTGTGTTGTCCTTCAGGATGAGACCCCATCCACCAGCAAAAAGAGGGTAGTTTGAGCAGAGCCACGAGGCAGGAATGGTGTAAAGCATGCCTGAGAGGAGAAGGCCATTTGAGGTGGGTGAAGGAAAGGTTCCGAGAGAAGGGGAGAAGGGGAGAGAGCCAGAGAGGCCAGGGGAGGTCAGGACACGAGAGCCTTCTGTGCCACACTGGGGAGCCTGCCACAGAGGGATGAGGGCTTTACATAACTCTTGGAGGCGGCTGGCAGGGGGCATGCCCGCCTCAGCACGAATGGGGTATTATTAGCCGATGACCACGAAAGGCAAACCTGAGACATCGCCGTCTCTGCGCAGAGCCAAGGCCCTTTATGTTGTGAAGTTCCAGAAAGTTATCTGACTCTGCAGATTCAGCCGAGGAGTACGAGCATGGTGGTCAGTCCCACGCGCTGCCTCCGGCAGCACCAGATGGCCCTTCACATTGGCAACTCTAGCTAGGGCACAGTGAGGAGGGGGGCACCAAGAGAGGCAGGAGAAAAAAAATAAGAGAAGATCAGATCCGAACGCCAGGAAGCTGGATGTCAATCACCCTGAGGGACACAACCAGATGGAGACTCCAGTTGAAGGAATGCATCCCCACAGCATGCAAACCCAAGGGGATGGTTTCCGAGGTGGAGCAGAGGAAAGAGTGTGGTCAGCTACACCTCAAAGTGGAACACTCAGGTCTTTCTTGCCACATCCCCAAGTTCAGGGAATCGGGGTAGGACAGAGTTTCCAGTTGATTGTCTATCAATATTCTTTTTTTTTTTTTTTTTTTTTTTTTGGTTTTTCGAGACAGGGTTTCTCTGTGTAGCCCTGGCTGTCCTGGAACTCACTTTGTAGACCAGGCTGGCCTCGAACTCAGAAATCCGCCTGCCTCTGCCTCCCGAGTGCTGGGATTAAAGGCGTGCGCCACCACGCCCGGCCTGTCTATCAATATTCTTATATGTCAGGACAAGGATTGACTGCTTTCAGCAAAGACCCTGTGTTTAGGGATTGAGGGGAGATGTATTGAGGAAAAAAAGTCATCCTAAATGGAAAGACAGCTCACCCGATGAGTTGGGCCCACCGAGAGACACAGCTCTTTGATGGGCAGGAGGTCAAAATATCACATTCAACTGTGTATGCACATCCTTTTATAGGATCAACATGAAGAGAGACACAAAGTAGCTACAGTGCCTAGAAGGCTTCAAGGATGGAGCGGGAAGTCAGATCCTGAGTGTGTGGTCCAAGCAGATGTTCCATGAGACAGCTCCAGCAAGACTGGTCATGTGCCCAGGTACACATGTGAGGCATGTTTGACATCTCCAGAAATCCCTTGGGAGTGAGCTGCAGTGGGTGAGGTCACACACGAATTGCTAACAGCAATTGGAAAGTTTGAGTGAAGCCTGGGGACTGGAGGCCGGAGGCTGGTTGAGCTCTGCTAGGAAGTTGAAAAGCACAGTGCAGTTGAACAGCCACAGGACAACAGACCCCTCTCTTGAAGTCTCTTGTCACAAGTTTCACGAGCCCCCAAGTGACCGCCTCTACTCAGACCTAAAACAGGGGTCCTTCTCCAACCCTCACCTCTCTACATGCCCAGGCTGTGAGCATCTAGGTGCTCTGTGCCCAGTGTAGCAGAACAGAGGCGCAAAGGGGGCGGGGCATCAAGGCCCAAAAGAGCAAATCCAAGAAGGTACGGATGCAGAGAGCACAAACTACTGTCTTGTTTTCTACCTGCCGTTTTTTTTTTTTTTTTTTTTTTTTTTTCTGAATTCTCTAGGCTGTCATTCGAAAACGCAATGCTGCCTTTTCCAGAGCCAACTGTGAGAAGCAGAAGAAGCTGAATCCTCGGCCGTCCACGTGTGTGGCTCTTAGGACCTGCTTGTGCTTTCCCTTGGACACTCCTGGTGTGGGGCGGGGGCTGTTGAACCATATTATGTAATAAAGCAGAATCTTGCGGGCAGCCAGCATCCTGAGCAGAGGTAGCTCCGCGAGCAGCCGCTAGGACAGGTTGGTGTAGCCCAGCTCCTAATCTGAGCCAACCGTAGTTTACGCTGCTCCTAGTCCCAGAAGAAGATATGCAGGGGCATTTTCCCGCTCACTGCCATTAAGTCTTGGCTCATCAAGCAAGAGTGATTGACAGCCCCCAAAGGCTGCTGAGCAACTATGTGAAAGAGGGGTCCGGGAGAGGCCTCCTCCACCTGTTCCTCTTTTCTTTATCACTTCGTATCCAGAGGGGTCCCTAAGCCCCAAGTGAAGGGTCAAGTGCAAATCTGGTAAACCAAGCCGCCCTAGCAGTTGTCAGGTTAATTAGCCTTAAGGAAAATTATGTGGCTATCTGAGCAGAGTGGGGTTGCTATAGAGACAGGCACAGGAGGTGCATTTAGAGTGGGGCCCCATCACATCACCCGATAAAAATACGACTGAGGCTTTTTAATAGAATGAGTTACTTAAGTTTTATATTTAACAGGGGACAACACCAAGGCTATTACTGGTTTTCAGAATATTTTAGGAATCTGGACTGCCTGCTGCTGCATATGTTAACAGTCATCACTGCATGGGCCGTGGGGGGCAGCAGTTAAGCACTGGATGCCCATGTGTCGCTCCCAGCCCCTGAGATGAGAGATGGCCCTTCTCACTTCGAGTTTGTCCTTCCTTAATTGGGTGAGAGATTTTCGATGCGTTTCGGGGAATGGTCAGCTGAAAGCCATACTGCTCAGCAATACTCCTTTGCATGTGCCACACGATTACAATAATTAATAATAATAATAATAAACATGAGGTAATTATCTCACTTTTCAGATGAGAAGAAATGAGGCTCAGAGACATCCAAAACCTATCCGAGATCACACAGCCAATAAGAGGTACCACTAGAATTTAAATTCAGAGATTTCTCTAGTAAAGCACACTGCTTTATAAAATGACATTATAACTGAGACCTCTGAATGGATAGGAATGGAGAATGAGGTAGATCCAAGGAGGGGCTCTCGTGTCACCGGGCGACAGCGTGGAGCTTGTCATACTTTCATTTCCCCGGGGATTCTGATTTGCCCTCACTAATTATAGAAAGTTAATGTCAAAGCAACTTCTCTCTATTTCTCAGCTTTCTGTCACTGTGACAAAACACCTGGGCTGATCAGCTTTAAAGAAGGAAGGCTTTGTTTTGTCTCGTGGTCTCGGTGGCTTCAGCTGGCAGTGCTTCATACGGTGGGAACACACAGTGGAGAAGTTCACCTTATGGTGTCCAGGATGCATGGAGGGGAGGCAGTAAGAGACTGTCATCAATGTCCCCGTCAAGAGCACAACTCCAATGACCTAACTTCCTCCTCTCAGACCTCTTAAAGATCCCTCCATCCTCCAGGGGCACCACAGGGTTTAGAGGCCACTCTGTGTGCAAACCATAGCATTCTCTGAACCATCCGGCAAGCAACCAGGATTCCGGTTCCCAAGGTGGTAGGAGTGTGGTTAACATAGGCTTCCAAGCTGAACATCTGTAAGAGTATGCCTCTGTTCTTGTACACATCAAAGCTCAATCTATGAAATCAAGTTGGGAGTCCAAAGTGAACTTCCATCTCTGGGTTATTCAACCCCACCCCACCCCCATTCTGCAGAAGGATGCTTCTAAAAATACAAACTTTAACTTTTTTTTTTCCTGTGAGGTAGACTCCATTGATGCCCACAAGGCTTCAAGGGCTCTAAGAACAAGTGTCTAGGGCAGAACTCAAAAAACATGCTAATCAAAGCATCAATCAATCGAACAAGACAGAGACAGAAAATATGTAGAAGCCATGGACTGGAGACTTAGTCTCAGACATGAGTAGGAGACTTAGGACCACAGAGGAGGTACAGTGGTATCCCCAAGCAGAAGGAAGCTTGTCCAGCAGCCTTCAGTGAGAGTGTCTCATGCAGACGAGGTAGCATGTGAGGTGGCATGCAAGGGAGGTGGCATCCAGGTCTTACTTGCATGGGACAGGGTCTGGTCACCTACTATGGTCAAAACCATCCTTAGCACACTATTCCACCCTATTCCCTCCCCAGGACATACACCTTGCAATTACTGGCATTCCACCAACAGATTAGATGTTAGATGAGAAGATAAGTTGTGTGTAGGAATAACTATAGAAGTGTTTTTAGTAGTTAATAACTATAGAAGTGTTTTTAGTAGTAATATTAGCCTAATAAAAGTTAACTGCAGGAGCTGGAGAGATGGCACAGCTGTTAGAAGCACTTCCTGCTCTCACAGAGGACCAAAGTTTGGTTCCTAGCACCCATGCTGCATAATTCACAATCACCTGTAATTTAAGCTTCAGGGGACCCAAGGCTCTTTTTCTAGACTCCATGGGCATCCGCACACATATGCTTACACACAGACACACACACACACACACACACACACACATACACACACACACACATACACGTGATGTAAATTTTTTAAAAATCATTTTAAGCTGTCTGAAAGCACAGAGATTCACTGAGACATTTGATAAGTGGTTCTTAAACAGAGAGGTCATTTTACAGCCGGGATTACAGCTCAGTTGATAGCCTGCCAGTTCACATGTGTGACATCCCGTGTTCAATCCCCGGCACCACATAAAACCAGGCTTGTTCGCTTATTCCTGCTGTACAAGTTCCGAAGATCAAGGTCAGGATCCTCGACCACACAATGAATTTGAACGTTTTGTCTTGGTGAAACGATCGCTCAATGGTTGTATAATAAGGAAGATGCGTGGTGGTCCCTGAAAATTTATTTATAAGCAATGTCATGAACAGCCTCTGGACCTGTGCAGAATCTGCAGGTTCTGACCCTTCTACTTACTGCCTGCCCACAGTAATTCAGACAAGCCACGTGACTTCTTTGTGACTTGACTTTTGCAACTGTCAAGTGGGAATGCTATTAGAGGCCAATGGTGAACTGAAGCAGGAGGATGGCCTGATACCACTGTCACTGAAGACCATGGCCAGAAAGGGTGAGCAGGAGAAGGTGACCCATCCCTCCCTGTCTCTTTCTCCGGACAACCCCTCTCCTATATGCCCAATACAGAATATGCCCTGTTCTGGAAGATGGGCCCTTCTCTGCCATGAGCTCTTTCCATGAATAGGTCTTGAGAGTCACTTGTAGGCCACCATCCATCACCTGCCATCACACCCTCCCCATCTTTCTTTACCCTTTGCCCTCTAAGGAAGCCAGTGCAGTGGGGCCAAGGGCTACTGCCCAATTTGGGTCCTGGGTGGCCTCTGCCTCCCTCTTCCCTGGGCCCCCAGCCAGCTCCACCCTCCCGCAGAGATGCTCTCTGCTAACTTCATTCCTGCCTCATAGCTGGAATGACAGTGGCTCTCAGAATCCCTGGGGAGTGGAGAGGGTGGTGAGGGTCTGGGGAAGCAGCCAGGCCCAGGAGCAGGTTAATGTTACAGCCCTGGGTAAGTGAGCTGGGCCGGCTGACGTCAGGGTGGTGATGGGTGAAGGGGAGGGCCGGGTTACTGAACTATAGGTCAAATCAAAGAGAATCACCTTGGGACAGAGCCCTGCATGCCGGCTAGAGAACGTCCCCACGCCATGGTCCATACCGGCCACAGCTCAGCCTGGGTTCTTCTGCTCTCAATCCGAGTGCCTGAAGCAGGCTTTGGTTTCATGTCAGCAGCCTTCATCTGCCTTCCAAAAATAAGCCCCTGCCGCCATGCCGAGGGGAGAAAAACAAGAAGGGCGGTATTTTTAGGGCCATTAATTCTGACCACGTGCCTGAGAGGCAAGGTGGATGGCCCTGGGACAGAGGCTGTTCATCACTATGTCCCGGGGAGGAGGACGTGTTCAGGGCACGCTGCAGGCTCTCGTCTTCTTAGGCGTCCTAGTGGGCATGGTGGTGCCCTCACCTGCCGGCGCCCGCGCCAACGGCACACTACTGGACTCCAGAGGCTGGGGCACCCTCTTGTCCAGGTCTCGAGCTGGGCTAGCTGGAGAGATTTCGGGTGTGAATTGGGAAAGCGGCTATTTGGTGGGCATTAAGCGACAGCGGAGACTCTACTGCAACGTGGGCATTGGCTTCCACCTCCAGGTGCCTCCTGACGGCCGCATCAGTGGAACTCACGAGGAGAACCCCTACAGTGAGTGTCACTAGAAGATAGTTGGGGTGCTTGCTGGCTTGGGCACAAGCAGAGTCAAAAGATGAAGGGAAATTATGCTGGTGGGTGGGGCTGCACTCTAAAGGGAAGATGTGCTGGGTAACGTTTAAATGGCTTGATCTCACCCTGCCCTGCCCAGAAAGAGGTACAGGCTCAGTAAGACCCTTACTTGCATCTTGGTGTCCTTAACCATCATCCCAGGTAACTCCATCAATGGTCCTAATTACTCCAGTATTAGAGGTCCAGATCTGGTCTTCCTGAAGAATTATAACTACTCGGTAGGGGAGATAAGTTATGATATTCTATCTTGGTTAAAACCATGAGTTTCTATTCAACTGTCATTTTTGAAAGGGAAGGGCAAGTCATCTGAAAAATGCCCATCTGAAGCATCTCCTTGGTGCCATGCTTCAGGTGCCTGCATAGACAGTCTTCTGGCCAAGGCAGGATAAGGGCTGTAGGGTCCCAGACAAGCCATCTGACTCAGTGTAGCTGCAGTGTTTGGGGACTGAGTTGAAGGATGTAGAACAGACTTTACATAATCAAAATTGATTAATTGATTGATTGAGTGAGTGAGTGAGTGAGTGTGTATGGTGTGTGTGTGTATGGTGTGTGTGTGTATGCTTGTGTGTGTGTGCTTGTGTGTGTGTGTGTCTGTGTGTTGTTGAGAATTAAACCCAGGGACCCAGGACATGTCATGCAAGTACTGTACCACTGAGCTATATCTCCACCCCCCACCCCAATCCTTCAAGTCAAGAACCTCAGGTGACAGATCTACAGAAAGCCCAGACTCAAAGCTAATCTTAAAATGATGTTTGAGTGTCCGTTGCAATCTCCAACTCCAGTGTAAAAACCTTTCCACAAGGAAGTGAATGTGCTACCAGGATGTGACCGGATGCAGCTAGTGTAGTGTAGGGATGCTATAGGACTGTATAGATCAAGGACAGATGTGATGGAGAGGTGGAGCCTCTGGAGAAGGGGGACAGCAGGATGCCTCTGAAGCACTCGGGTTGATGTGAGCATGAGAGTGTGTTCTCTGTTTCCTCGTCAGGCCTACTGGAGATCTCCACGGTAGAACGGGGTGTGGTGAGCCTCTTCGGGGTGAAGAGTGCTCTCTTCATTGCCATGAACAGTAAAGGAAGACTGTACACAACGGTGAGTTCCGCGGGGGGGCGGGGGGGTGCTCCTGGGTTCTTCCCGGTCACACAGTTGAAAACATATAACACTAAGAGTTGAGGGGGTTTTATTTTGTTTTGTTTTTGTTTTTTGAGAATTAGAAAGGGCTGTGAAAGGAGCTTTTGCTGGCAAGGTGCCTTGAAGCTTACACTTCCTCTGTTTCACCGTGAAACCTCTGCACAAGCCTGCAGTTCTTCCAACCCCACAACCGAGACCTTTGCCCTTAAAGAAGCCATCGTTCAGAGAGCTCTTGGGTAGGGAAGCCTGCATTCTGACCAAAACTGTCGTTCAAGCTCATAGTCAGGTCTGAGTTGCTGAACTGGAGAGGCCCAGAAAGGCAGGCCTGTGGGTCAGCCTGGGTGAGCCACCCCCATGACAGCCCCAGAAAGGCAGGCCTGTGGGTCAGCCTGGGTGAGCTGCCCCCATGACACCCCTCCAGGAGACACTGCTGGCAGTGTGGTACAGATCTGTAGAAGGAGCCTATCTCTCCTCTTCACTCATGATGAGAGACTATAGCTGAGTTTAACATCCTCTGGTCTCTGATCCCATAGTCTATGGTAGTATCTCCCTCTGTCATACCTTCCCAGAAGGCACTGAACCCCGCCTCTCTACACCATAGACCACTGTGGAAGGAGCAATGCTAAGAGACAAATTCTCCTCTGGTGTAAGGGCAAGCATTTACTGTGTTCTCTAAGGCCTCTGCTTTCTCTGCCCCACTCACTTCCAGGGCTCTCGGCCTGCAACATGGCCTATTTCAAAATGTGTTGGAAAAACAGTCTATGAAATTTTTATGTCTTAGACAGAAGTAAGGAAGCTGGATCTAGTAAGTGGTAGATCTCATATGTGTGGGAACGCAGGGAAGTTCGGCCCCTAGCATCAAAAAATGAGAGGGCAGTGGCTGAAGAGAAAGGAACCTCAGATGCACTAGAAAAGAGCGTACAGTCTGATCCTCCCATCACTGGGGGGAAGAAGATGGGGGATAGAAAGGGAAGAGCTGACCTGGAACAAGTGCTAGGTCCCCAGGGAAATCTCCCAGCAAAGGATATCTGGAAAAGACTAAAGTGAGCTAGTCAGAGGGTGTCTGCTTCCCAACCTTTTGAGCAAATGTCTCAAAGTTGGCTTATGGTGTGAGCTAAAACCATTGCTCCTCCAGTACCGTTCTGTGGGCTCTCCTGTGCACCCATCACTTTGTAATCTGCTAGATGCATGGATTTTTAGGACCTGCTTCAGAGGCTCAGAGGGCTGGGATGAAGACAGTCAATCGGTCCTGCTCAGAGTTCAGGGTTTTTTGTTTTGTTTTGTTTTGTTTTTTGTTTTGTTTTGTTTTTTGTTTTGTTTTGTCTAGGGGTTTTTAGGTTCTGAGGGTTTAGTGTTTTTTATTTTGTGTGTGTGTGTTTTGTTTGTTTGTTTGTTTGTTTGTTTTGCTCAGGTAGGTGTGGGTGCTACCAGGCTGTATGGCCTATGGAGAACAAGGAATCTAGTCAATTCTGCCTAATGTTAATCCAGCCTCCAGAACAGCAGAAGACATAGTCTAGACAGGGAATTCTCAGATGCCAATTGTACCAGTCTCTGAGAAAGTGGCAGGGTAAGAACAACCTGAGACTGGGGAGGAGTTGGCTGCTCGATCCTTCTTTGGGGTGGGGTCCTCCAAAGAGCTTCTTATCATCAGCCCCAGTGGTACCCAGAATCCCTCCGCAGGGATCTAGGACTCTGAATGGGCATTTTAGCAGGCAAATCTGCTAGAAACCCAAATTATATAATCACTTACTTCTGCCACCTTAATTAACATATTTTATCAATTAGAAAAGAATTCATTTATGGCAAGAGGGTCACAAACATAGATTGGATAAATACACCCACTTTCCACTTGGAATCTCTGGTTCTAAGAGAGGTTGAGGACTGAGAACATTTTGGCTATCAGAGAAAATGCTCCCAGGGGGTAGAGCCTCTTGAAGTGCGGGACCCCCAGACTCATTGGGCAAATGGTCCCAAGGGACCTGGAGTAACCACTAAGCAGCTGTCCCTGGGGAGAAGGGGGCTGCTCTGAGAGAAGACTCTCTGGTTTCCTTATCCAGTAGCCTGAGAGCTGGTGCTCCTGGTAGGAGATTCTCCTCCCTAGACCCCAGGACCAGAGAGTTGGCTACGGTTGGACAACAGTGCCCCAGCTGAGACACCTGATGCTCTGTGTGCAGCTAGGGAACCAGATGCTTCTGAAGAGCCCCTCCCCATCCTCCACCCCTCCGCAGCAGTTACCACAGTCTAAAAAAACAATTGCCAACTGATCCCAGGAGCCAGGAAGACTCCTGCTGGGTGGTGATTTCATTCACACTATTTCCCTTTAAGCCCCCCCTGAGCTGCCTCCTCCCTTGGTAGATCAGCTGCTGTAACCTCTAAATGGCATTTCTCATGGTGGGGGGAGGGGAGGGGAAAGGGGCCGATAAGGAGGAAAGGCAGCCCTCCCGGTGGGAGAATAAGGGGTAAGGAAAAGGCACCTAGAAGAGGTCTTCCTTCTTGTGGGACCTAAGGGCAGTTTTAGGCTCTCTCTGCAGCAGCCCTCCTGTACGGAGGGAGCCCGTAGGGCTTACCTGGAATCCTGCTGAGTGGCTATGAGGTATAAAGCACTGCCCCGCAGAGTCTGGAGAAACATTTGGTCTCTAGCCTCCCTCTGCAGGTAGAGATAGATACAGGTTGTCTACAGTCTCCAGCTCTGTTCCTTTGCCTGGTTGCAGCTAATGTGCTAGGTTCTGCAGATAATGGCCAGAAATGTACTGTGGGGGAAGTGCATTGGCGGGACAGACTGGGGCCAGGGTTCCCATTGAGGCCCAGCACTGCCCCCCACCCCCCCCGCCCCCGCCCCCCCCCTGCCACCACCCTCTACTTTAGGCTAAGTCGCTGGTGCTGGTTCTTTGCCATCTTGGATGGAGACTGGAGCAGAATGAGGAAATCCAACATTCTCGCTCCCCTTAAAACGCAGAAAGACATCATGGAGCCGCTCCTGACGGTAGTTCTGTAGCCATTCATTGATTGAGAAGAATACACGTTGCACTTTGGAGGGTTTATACCATGTTTACATAACTTCTAATCTGTAGGAGCACAGTGCCTTGCAAACCACAAGGCTGACTTCACCCCGCTACCTCACTCCTGCTCTCTCTCCTCATTTGACTGGGAGTAATAGGGGCAGAAGGCCAGAACACATACAGGGTGAAGATTGTTAAAGACAGAGATGGCTTAGCTCCGCATATGAACAAGAGAATGGGTGTGGTAACCGCGCTCCCCATCCCCAACTTTTGGGACCATTTCTACCAAAAGCGTTTTCCCCCTGAACACCCAGGGATGACCTATTTTCCATAGTGCTTTTTGCATTAAGGGAGTTGAAAGGCTATTTCTTCTCATATGGATTTGGTGGAATTCAAGACATTGTCACGCTGGCGCTTGAGAGTGGCAGGCCCGGGAAATGTGATCTGGTGGAATTATTTTCATTTGTTCAAGTAATAATATACGGTGGCCACTTTTATTAACACGGCGTTCGCTTGGCTGGGGGCCTTTCTCACCAAGCCAATGATCCAGCGTTCCTGAGCCATGAGAACTCAAAGCCCAGGGGTGTGATGGAGGCTACAGAGAGGCTGGGCCCTAGGCACTGCGGCAGTCTTGTGGAAAAGGCCTTCAGTTCAAACCTGGAGATGAGGAATGCCACGTAGGGTCGGGGACTGACAGTAGGTGGGGCAGGCAGGGGGCGGGGCATGTAGGGGCGGGGCAGGAGGCTTCTAAAGAATAGGAACCCTCCGTTTCCTTTCCCTGTTTGTAGAGAGTTCTGGGAAGGCCAGGGATAGCTGTTAGGCTGGAGAGAAAGGACAAAAAGGAAAAGAAAGCAGTCAATTTTTAAAAAGGCGGGGGGGGGGGGGCGATTGGAACAGATTTGAATAATCAAATCTGCTGAGCAGGGCTGGGGCGTGGTTGGGAGCGGGTCTAGATAGAGCACAGAGCTCCTGGTTCCATTCCCAGCACCGCCCTTGCAAAATTTTTGCTGCGCAGAGAACAAAGTGAATTGTAGCCTCTCTCGATATCCTCAGGGACTTGGTTCCAGTAACCCATGGACTACAGGAACCCCAAATCTCTAGGTGCTGAAGTGCCTCATAAAAAACGGTCTAACATCTTCATATGACCCGTGTGCATCCTCTTAGACATTTGATTATTCTAAATACTTACTGCAAAGGCTATGTAAAAAGATAGTGTAACACTTTCTTAAGGAAACAATTTATTAAGGAATTTTTTAAAATCTGTGCATGTTCAAGGCAGATGCAATCATTTTGTTTTCAAATGTTTTTGGTCCGTGGTTGGTTGACTCTAGGGGTACAGAACTCTCAGAAACACGTGCCAATCTGTCTATGCACCCACAAAGATGCGAATGTTTTTTGTAAAACGCTGCTTCTTAGCCAGACTCATTCTAGACAATGGGATGTGGGCAATGTCCATAGTTCTCAACCCAAGGGCTCACTCTTCCCCCCCCCCACACCCCTTCCTCTTGCTCTGTTCCACTCTGCTCTCCACCCTACGGTTTGCTCTCCTCTTACCAGTTTGCAAACAACACACCGAAGCCTCTCCCTTAACCGCCATCCAGATCAGAAAAAAATTCTCCTGGAAACTGGCAAGGCAAGTTCCTCTCCAGGGACAGACAGGGTCATACAAAGTAAGAACAGAGAGAAAGCAGGAAGGTGGAGCGGGGCAACAAAACGGATAGAGACCCAGAGACCGCTAGTCTAATGAGACTCCTCCCTCCACTTCCTGGCTCGCTTTGGATCCCAAACTCCTTTACCATTTTAAATACATTGTTTATGTGGGTAGATAACACAAGAAACAGATTTTTGACGGGTGAGAATGCAAGAGATTTCCACAGGACTTAAACTTCCTCCTCCCATGGTCTTGATGTCTATGAGTTACTCCTGAGAGGCGACCTGTGTGACCAGTTCCTTGTGGACCATTCTGGGAATAACCTAGTCATGCATGAGTGTATGTTCCGTGTTTGAAAAGTCACACTACAGACGTTCAAGGTGTTTTTAAATTTTATGTGAGTGAGGGAGTGTTTTGCCTGTATGTATGTCTGTGCACTACCTGTGTGCCTGATGCCCTTGGAGACCAGGTGCGGGTGTTGGATCTACTGACTCTGGACCGTTGTGAGCTACCATGTGGGTGCTGGGAGCCAAACCCTGATCCTCTCTCTGCAGGACATGGGTTCAAGCTGAGCATCTCTGCTTGGTAATATGTCTCCAAGACAGTCCAGTGTCAATGTGCCAAAGGGTTTCTTTTCATGATTTATAGCACCCCATAGTGTCGCTTGGTCACAGCTGAGACAACTACTCCCCTCTTGCTACAGACTGCCTGTTTGGGATTCTTGCTATTTAAAAAGTGTCGTACACATGTGGGACTCGAACGTCAAAATCTGTTCCTAGGAGAATTGCTGATCATCTGTTATCTTCATTTAAAAAGAAAAATCCAGTAGACACTGTGAATTGTTGTATATAGAAGTAGTAACACGATACACTACGGAACACTGAGAATCCCTAGTCTTCGGTCCCTCCCCAGTTATAGTATCAAATACCTTCCTCGATCTGACCACTGATCCCTGGAATCCTTGTCCCAGAGAGGGCTTGGAGTCTACTGGGAAGGAAACATGTCCATAGGGTTCAGAGGCTGTTTAAATGGTGTTAGAGGCATCTGTCCCAAGGGCTCTAGAGTACTAGTGATAGGCTCTCTACCACCCCATAAAGGGACACCTGTGTGTCCCATGGCTGGTGAGCCTAGGTGCACAGACTTCTTTCAGAAGTCAAAAGACAATGCCTCTGGTACCAGGGAGAAGCCATTGAGCTGGGGTTGCTGGTATGTGTGTGTGTGTGTGTGTGTGTGTGTGTGTGTGTGCACATACCTAGGTGCACATGTCTGTGTCCACATGGAAGCTAGACAGGGACAAGGCAACTTGTCTATAGCTCTCTGCCTAATTTTCGTGGCTGCCAGGTTCTTCTTCTCTATAAAAATGACTCCTATCTCAGATCTCACATGGCTCCAGAGAATGGTCTGGGTTATAAAGCTTCACTCACCTTTTGGGCTCAAAGTCAAAACTGAGAAAGAGCTTTTATTTTTTTAAGGGGCTGCAGGCTTTGAACCCAGAAACTAAGATGGAAAGGGACAATCCTGGAAAGGACATCTCAGGAGCTCATGTGTTCCTCCGCCCCTCCACTCACTACCCTGCAAGCTCCCTGGCACCCACACAGTTTGCGAGAAGGAAACTGAGGCTCTGAGAGGGGAGGAGACAATCCAAGTCACCGTTTGGGGAAGTAGAAAAGTCACCAAGTAGAGCCAGGGTCCTCCATCCCTCTCTACCAGGCAACCTCTCACTATAGGCTGGCAGTAGCTCGGTGCCACCCACCCCGACCCCTCCTCTGGATAGAACACGTTCTCATTTGAGGACTTGATAGAAAGCACCCCCACCTGGAAGTCTGGAAGTCGGCTCTGATCTCCCCACAGGAGCCAAGCATCATCCCTCTATGTCCCTGGCCTTGGATTCCTCCTGGTGTCAGAGGGCATGTGAGGAAGAACTGTGAGGGCTCTGAAGTGTCTTCTATTCTAACCCCTCACGTTTCTCCATATACCCCGTGGCAGTGTTTCTACAAAGGGGAGGGAAGGGACATGGTAATAAGGCCTCCTCTGAGTGGCTCAGCTGGTGTGTGGGCACTTCTTTTTTTAATTATTTATTTACATTCCAAATATTGCCCCTTCCTGGTCCCCCCTCCCAGAGTTCTTCACCCCATCCTGCCTCCCCTTCGCCTCCAGGAGGGTGCCCCTTTCTTCCCCCACCCCGTGGGTTGATATTTCTTAATTATCACCGGGTCTCTGCTGTCTGTTCGTTTTCACAGCCCAGCTTCCACGACGAATGCAAGTTCCGAGAAACCCTCCTCCCAAACAACTATAACGCCTACGAGTCAGACCTGTACCGAGGGACCTACATTGCACTGAGCAAATACGGACGCGTAAAGCGGGGCAGCAAGGTGTCCCCAATCATGACTGTCACTCACTTCCTCCCCAGGATATAAGGACCCATGGATGAAGGCTCACGGGGTGACAGCCGCGTCTTTTCCGTCAGGATTTTACAATAAGAGAACACTTCTGCTCCTATCCTGTGACTTCTGAGTTCTGGCTTATCTCGGCCGGAAGATCTGCATCGATGCCCTGGGCCACTGGACTGCATGGCGTGTAAGCCACGTGGCTGAGGGTCTTCAGTTCACACTTCAGGATGGCGGGGGCTCCTGTGCTTCGGCCTCACCCGAGGAGAGACGATACAGATGACTCTTGCAGCGTGTGGCCATGTGCATACGAAAAAGCCAAAGTGGGAGTGTGCATGTGTCCGTGCATATCCACACATCTAGTCGTAGATTCTCAGAGCAAAGGCATTTTAGGATACTGAGTTCTTTTCTCCCAACATCATCACCGCAGGAAACTGCCTGTCAGAGCATCGCTTGTCAAGTCAGCAGGATTGAGATGCACCCCATTCTGCCGTTTTCTGATCATCTATCTATCCAGTTGTCTGTGTAACAGTGAGCAGCTATCTTTTATGTGCCAGGAGGAAGGTAGGGGTATAAAATATAACTGTAAACTAGAAAAAAAAAAAAAGAAAGGTGACCTGGCACCCTGGATTCCATGCCCATTGGGGCTCTGGGGATGTTAAGATGCATTGTCATGGATAACTGGGAGAGAAGGGGCTCCCCTCCTTAGAAGAAAGTAATAGAACAGGACAGGGCCCGTTGGGGAGATCTGTGGAGGCAGAGGGACTGGATGTTCTGTAGAGAACCATTCTGCCTGAAGGGCTTCAAGCTGTGTGTGGCTCCAAGAATGGGCCAACACCAGGCTGCCTGCCCGTAACGTTTCCTTGCTTTGAACCAGGTCTTATTTTAACCTCAGATGACAAGGATCCTAATAATGGCAACCTCCCTGGCAAGGAAGGGCAGTGTGCAAATTAGGGCATGAAGGAAGTCCAGAGGCTTTGGACTTGCCGTGGTGATCCCTCTCCAACTATGTCCAGGAAACTCGCCCAAGTTCTCACCCGATACCCTCACTTCCTTCTCACTCGGCCTAAGCTTACATCCACAATGCTCCTGGATACAGAAGAATTGGGTGCTGTGACCTCTAGCCCCTCTTCCTCACTACAGTAGGAGAGGTGTGATAATCCCAGGATCCAGGCAGCCAAGCCCAAGTGGCTCCTTGCTCCACAATGCCTTCTTGCCTCTTGTCCTTTGAGAGTATTTTAAACCGTGGTTCCCTGAGAGACTATAAATGTGGTCTGCCTAGAGCCTGCAGATTCCTGAACTGTTGGAATGTTCCTAAATCTGACACCAGAGAGAGCTGTATCGGTGCACAAATATTTTCAGCATATGTTACAAAATGACCTGACACCCTCTGCTACCCTTGGGAGCCCTGACCTGCAAGACAATCCCCTCATCTGTTGCAAATACCTCCGTCTTCAACATACCTCTCTATTCGTAGATGCACCCCTCCATAGACAGATCTGGACTCAGGGACTCTGAGCTGCAGACGGGGTGGGGGTTGGCGATGCAAGAGGCAGACACCATTCTGACTTCCTCCTTTGCCCTGAAAGTGTCAGGGTGGACATGTGAGAGGAGAGGAGAAAAAGGCCAGAGCTGGATGAGATAAGAGTTCAGCCATGTGGACATCCTCAAGCTTTGGATGGAAACTTGGAAGAACCGAGTCTTGGATCAGGTAGAAAGGGGGAGGAAAATTGGTCCATATTAACTTCTTGGATAATGAAGTTCAAGTCATCTGGGAAGGAGAAAGCCATACTCTTTTAAGATATCTTTGCCAGTTATCATCAATGGTATCACAGGGATTGTCAGAAATGGGGCCACTTCTGATTTCATGAGCATTCATTCCTGATGTAACTGCGTGGACAGGATGGCTAGGGCTGGGAACTGCTATCCAGATAGGAGGAAATGTGTTACGCCTCTAGATAGTCAACCACCAGCTTCCCTGCCTCCTTTCCTTCCTTTCTTCCTTCCTCCCTCCCATCCTGCCTTCCTTTCTAGATCTTTATGCTTACATGCCTTGAGCCAATGAAATCTAGTGAGACTGCAAGACCCTGGGCTGCTGGATCTTTCTGTCTCTTTGCTTGAGCTCATGAAGTGGCTCAAATCCTGACAAGGTTCCACCAGCTCTCCACTCCTACCCTTCATGCTCCGGGTAAGAAAGAGAAGCTCCGGAAGCCCTGGATGGGGCCGGCCTAGTGTTCACCTGCCTGGTGACAACAGCAGCACGGCAGTTCCTATGACTGACATCAGTTGTGAGAAGCTGGGGTCTGTAGTTGGCCCCGGGATTTTGCTGTGCTGGTTCAATGCATGGATCATACTTTCAACTTTTTTTCCTGTAAAGAAATTCTCTTAAGAGGTTTCTCTTTGACCTAAAGTGACTTAGGGCTTTGTACAAGTCAAACCCAATGCACAGGCAAGTTAAGGGATGGGACAAGAGCAGAAAAAAAAATCAGCGAGAGATGCTGCCGATCCCTTCTCTCCTGCTACTGTGCACAGGGTGGAGTGTTGCTTCCTAACTGCTCACCTGCACTCCTTGAAGCAGTTCTTCGTAATTCTCTCACAAGTGTGTGTTCTAGAAATGCTTGGGGGCGAGGCTGGAGAGTTGGCTCAGTGGTCAAGAGCACTCGATGCTCTGCCAGAGAATCTGGGTTCAGTTCCCTGTAGCCACAAGATGGCCACAACCATCTGTAGCTCCCTAATGTCTATCAGTCTCTCTCTCCAAGCTCCAAGAACACTGAACGCACATGCAAAGATATGAAGGCAAACATTGCATTGCTCCACCACCTAGTGACACCACTTTGCTTCCGACTTTTGATACATTTTTGACGAAGACAGTATGCAATCTGATCATTAATACCTCATCATTACCCTTCACAGACTGCTGCATCCCACAGTTCCTCTGACAGACAAACTTATCCTCACACATTGCTCCAAGCTCTCAGTCACAACCAGAGTATGGTTTAAAAAGAACCGGTTTGTTTCTTGTCATCTGAGTCAGAGTACAACCTGTCTTTCTCTTAGAAGTGTATCTCTAGATGAACAGTCCAGACCTGAAATCTGATGCTGTCCCAGTCCTAGCTTGTTAAGTTTGACATTCTTTCTGTATGGCTTTGAGCCCTCTTTCCTGCCCTGAGACCGCAGGTTTCCCAGGTTCTCATTCTGTGTGAGTTTTGAGAAAGGAAGGACATTGAAGAGTCCATGACGCCCATCGCCCTTGTCATTGGTGTTGTGGTCACTTGGGCGAACAGTTACCATGTGTGGTCGCTGGCCCCCAGGACTCCAGTATAGCATCTCAACTAAGATTCCCTTCCTTCCCCTTTTTGTGCAAAGCTAAGCTAGAAGCCTTCTACAACTTTCTATCCTTACATTTCCCCCTAAGATAAGCTCTAAGCCACTTGTTACAGAACACGTGACAGTTCCTCTGAACAGTGGGTCTGTATGAGCTACTCCTACCCTCCCTCTCCAAGACAGACCAGCCACTCTTGTCACTTTCCTGAAGAAAACACCAAAGGCAGGGATATTGGGGGCAAGGCTAGAACCTACAGAAATACTGCAGCCTGTGCTTACCGTCTGAGTGGATGGCTCCTCTTCCCCGAGCAGGAGGCGAGTGGCTACCTTCAACCAGCTCTTGACTCTAAGGCAGCATGCAGACAGTCAAAACGGAACCATGTTTGTATACCTCATAAACTACTGAAACCCCAGCCTCCAACAAGGTTCTCTTTGTCTTCATTGTTAAGGACCTCGGGCTGGGTCCTGGTGCAGAACTGTTCTCAAGCTTGAGGACGGTAGATAGGAGATCCAGAAGCTGTTCAGTCATGTGCTTGAGAAATGTGATGCTTCTAATGTTTAATATGTATGTGCTGTGCACAAACCATAACATGTCCCAGCAAGAAGTTAAAGGTCTTTTTATACGTTTCTCTAAACTGTTTGACTCCGCCCCTCCTATTAAAACTGACCACAAATCTCTGGGTTGTAGTTATTTATTTATTTATTTATTTATTTATTTATTTATTCAATTGTCTACCCCCTATCTGGGAACCAGGAAGTGGGGGCAGTGGGGGGGGGAGGCAGACAAAGGTTTCTGGTGCTGTGGATGATGAAGGCAGGAAGAAATTGTGGGGAGCCCATCACTCTTGTTACTAATAGGGTGTTTGTCCAAAAGGGGGAAAGGAAACGATCAAATACATAAGGAAGCTACAGCACCTTCTCTCTCTGCCTTAATTATAAGCAGTTTTCTACATTGGAATCCATTTATTCATTCACACACCTAGAGCTACTTAATGAGTGGCGCATCCTGAGCTGGAGTAAGTTTGGAGAATACAGGAGAAACACAGCAGACCTCAGCCATTCGCTCAGAGATAGGCATTATAAAAGCTCATGTGGGGGTAGAGAGATGACTTAATGGTTAAGAGAACCTGCTGCTCTTCCAGCAGACCTAGATTCAGCTCCCAGTATCCACAGCTCACAACTGTCTGTTATTCCAATCCCAGGAGATCTGACGATCTCTCCTGGCCCTGAGGGCATTGCGTGCACATGGTACTGACATACATAAAGGCAAAATACTCATAGGCATAAACTTAAAATATGTACATATATATATATATATATATATATATATATATATATATATATATATATGCTCACCTTGTGGGGAATGAGAGGAGTTGGGAGAAAAGACAGAGGAGGAGATTTTGCAATCTCTCTCTTCTTCCCAACTCCTCCCATCCCCCCCCCCCGGGTGATTTTATTTTTGATATTGCAAAAAGAATTTGGGTGAGGACAAAAAACCATCAGATTACCCCATAGATCCGCAGGCCTGCTCCATATGAAGTCCGTCCCTAGGATTGAGTGAAGACACTGAGGACAAAGGACTGTAAGCCCCTCTACCCCTCACAATGCCCTTCCTGACTTCCCATCACCAGGCCATTACCAGTCCCTTGCATATTCTTGTTCTAACAATCCCCTCTCCCACATGCTTCCTCCCGTGCTTACCACATGGGGAGAAGAATACGTGACTTCATCTGAGAGATGCTAGGTTCTGGATACCTGCAGACATTCTTGGAAGAACCTTGTGGTGGTTGGCATATTCCTGAATTTATTCATGCAGTTCATATTTCTAACCTCCTTCTATGCTCCAGAACCCATGCTGGTCCCTTAGAATATAATTTTGACAAACTTTACATGGGTTTATTGACTCCCAAGGAAGGTGTGAAATAATTCCAGGAAACAAGAATGAAAGTATGGAACCTCCTGTGTAGTGGGGAGCTTAGAACAAGACCCTGACCTCACACACGTGGATCAGAGAATCCATCCTGAAGAAAGCTGAAATTTTAAGGGTGTTTGACTGAGGGTAGGGGAGAAGCTGGGGACTGGAAGGCAAGAGAGAGGGAGTGTCCGGAGATGCTTGAAGGTAAAGCTACTAGGGAATGGGGAGAGAACATGGCATCCTCTTGGATCTAAAATGTAGTCATTGTTGCAGGTACAAAATGATAGATCTGGGTGGAGGAGGCAGTGTTGATGGGGTTCAGGATGCTCCGGAAAGGCAGCGAGAGACTGTGCCATGAAGATTATGTTTGATCCCATCACACATCCTCTTTGTGAGACCCCTACCTTCAGACCTGTAGACTCCTGACCATAAGTGAAGTTAAAGCTCTCAGATATATTGTTATTGCATTGTAGTGGTTTAAGTGAGAAGTGAGAATGTCCCTCTTAGGCTCAAATGTTTGGGCACTGAATCCCCAGCTGATGGAACTTTGGGGGTAGATTTGCTGGTAGGAGCATGTCGCCGAGGGTGGACTTGAAATAACTTGGGAAGCAAGAACAAATTGGAGGCTTCCAATTGAACTGTCTCAGGTTAGAGGAGATTCTGGAAGGATAGATTAGTGGTGGAGGGAGGGGGAGAGGCATTGGACCTACCACCTCAACCACAGCCCTGACCCCAGGATGCTGCTTACAGGGTGAATCTACGCCTCCACCATTGGCTGAGATGAACCTTGGAGGGCTCAGATTCTCTTCATGACAATTCATGATCCCTAAAAGGGTCAAAGGAAGCTAGCTTGTCAGGCCCATGGCAGCATGAGACTCTCAGACCAAACACATGTTGACATGGACATAGATCAAAGGGCACTGCCTCACCTGGGAAACAGACACCCACAAAAGGACAACTGTCTTTCCTTCCCTATGTCTTAGAAAAAAAAGAACCATGGTGACAAAGAACAATTACATATCAGATATCCAATAGTTTTGTTATTGTGACAACAATATTCCAGGAATATGCTATACTCTGTCCATACTCACTCAAAACATCTGTCCTGGTTATTCTCTAGCCTTACCCCTACCCCACCCTACCCCGATCTTACCCCTACCCTACTCTCTATCCCACCCCAATCTCTGGAGACAATCAAGGTCTCACAGCCCATCCTGGCCTCAAGCTAAGATGCTCCTGCCTCAGTCTCTCGAATCCTAAATTTCTTTTTTTTTAATATTTATTTATTTATTTTATGTAAGTACACTATAGCTGTCTTCAGACACTCCAGAAGAGGGAGTCAGATCTCGTTACGGATGGTTGTAAGCCACCATGTGGTTGCTGGGATTTGAACTCCGGACCTTTGGAAGAGCAGTCGGGTGCTCTTACCCACTGAGCCATCTCACCAGCCCGAATCCTAGATTTCTGAGTGTGTACCACGATGCCCAGCTTCTCCTCCACTCTCGTGCTGAATGAAATTGCAAGACATGCAAAACTCTCAATGGCCAATGGTGTTTCAACATGTAATGGTATTTCATCATAACACTTTGGATGCATCCCTGATCCCAACCCACAATGAATTCAATGCTCAGTTTAGGAAAAAAAGTCATACAACCAAAGTATGGAGAGATCCTGAAGTAGACAAAGTGGGTGCCTTAGTCAGGGTTTCTATTCCTGCACAAACATCATGACCAAGAAGCACTTGGGGAGGAAAGGGTTTATTCAGCTTACTCTTCCACATTCCACATTCATCACCAAAGAAAGTCAGGACTGGAACTCAAACAGGTCAGAAAGCAGGAGCTGATGCAGAGACCATGGAGGGATGTTCTTTACTGGCTTGTTCAGCCTGCTCTCTTATAGAACCCAAGACTGCTAGCCCAGGGATTGTCCCACCCACAAGGGGCCTTTCCCCCTTGATCACTAATTTAGAAAATACCCCACAGCTGGATCTCATGGAGGTACTTCCCCAACTGAAGTTCCTTTCTCTGTGATAACCCCAGCTGTGTCAAGTTGACACAAAACTAGCTTGTACAGTGGATAAAGGACCATTACTATATGGGAGGCTTGAAGAGGGCCTAATTCTCAGAGCTGGCCAACTGAGGGATTTCTTGTCTGTATCAATGATTAATAATTAGTAATTTCATCAAAACTTCTTCCTGTTTTGGTGGGACATTCCCTCTGCCACGGGTCCTACAAACTTCCTGAGTCAAGATTGTTCTAGGTCCCCAAGTCACAGAAGTTGCCTGTTTCCCTGGAAGTGCATTAATGCCTACATTAGTCATCTTAAACTGCCACCACAGGATCCTGAAGATGGCATCTTAGACAACAGACTAATTTTCTCGCTGTTCTAGAGGCTGGAGTACAAGGTCAAGGCCAGATGGCAACGGTCTTCAGTGAGTGCTGGCTTGCTTTCCTCGTGTCTCTGCTCACAGCTTTCCCTGTGTGTGAGAAGAGGAACCTTGGCCAATGTCTTTTCCTCCACAGATCCACAATCCTGTCAGATCAGGACCCTTCCAAATGGCTTTAAGTTTAATGGCCTCCTTAATGACCCCATCTCCAAATACAGTCACATGTGAGATCAGGGCTTCAACCTATGAGCTGGTGGATGAAGGAGAACAGTCTATTGAAGAGCCTCGTTGCCACCTGGGGAAGCCTGACCTCATATTTGATGTCATTTTTAACAACATTCCAGGAAAGTGTCAGTGGTGGGGACATGCACTACACTCAGGGAGGTTTCTGCCATGCATATAAACAGACCCAAATTGGGGACCCTATTCTTGTGGACAAGTGAAATAGGCTGTTACATCTGAAGCAGGGATTTTGACATCTAGGGGACATTTGATAGTGTCTAGAGACTATTCTGGCTATCACAACCACTTGATGGATACTACTTAGTATCTAGGGGGAAAGGGCTAGGGATTCTATTGCACATCTTACATCTGCTGAAGAACCCCAACACAGAGAACCATTTGGCCACAAATAGCAGTGGAGGCAAGGTTAAGAAGCCCTCTGCCGTGGTGAAACAACCATGTTATATGATATGACCTTCTCTATGGAAGACCCTCTCGCTCACACCCTGGGCTGGGAAGGAAAGACAGGAAAGAAGCATTTATGTGAGCATGGAAATTCCTATCCTAAGCAAGTCCCACCTGGAATTCCTAAGCGTTACGGGTTTTCAGGTTCTGCCTAGAGTGGAGGGTACATAGGTTGGCACTGAGGAAAGAGATCCAGGGGAGATGGGGCAGTGTGAGAGGCCATAGTCATGGGCACAGGAAGTGGACACTCACTCTTGTTGGTGTCCATCATCACCCTTTGTTCTGCCATATGGGGATCAGGCCTCCTCCATCACAGGTCAGCAGGACTTTGCTTCTGAACAGAAGCCAAGTAGGATTTCTTCTTACATAACTTGAATTTTATTTATTTAAAAACTTATTCTTTTCAATCCTTTCTAAAGTTCTTAAATTTTAAATTTTATGATTATGGGTATTTTTCCTACATGTGTCTGTATACCATGTGTGAACCTGGTACCCTTGGAGGACAGAAGAAGGCATCCCCTGGAACTGGAGTAACAGACAGCCATGAGCCACCATGGTTCCTCTGGAAGAACAGCCGGTACTCTTAACCATTAAGCCATCCCCCCACCTTACCAAATCATTGTCCTGATTATAAAATTAAGACATCCCCTTGGTCAAAAATGTAGAAAGTACCATTATTATGGCTTGAATCGTAAATGTCCCCTCCAAGGCACCTCTGCTGAACAATTGCTCTCCAGCCTCTTGGCAAATATTTGGAGGTCATGACATCTTCAAAAGACGGCACCAGTGATCTGGAACTGTGACTTCATGCTAGAGCACCTGCTTAGCGTGCACAAGACCATGGGTTATTTCTCTAGTATAAAACTATGGGGGTCTTAGTGGGAGAGAACATTCAGGGTTGAGGAGTGCGCCTTTGAAGGGCATGCCATATTCCATCCTCCTCTTTGCTTCCCAGCCACCACAAAGGGAGCAGACCCTGTACGCGTGCTTCCTCATAGTGAGTGTTGGACTGAAGCATCTGTCAAAGTATCGCTTTCTTGGGGCTGGAGAGATGGCTCAGTGAGTTGAGAACACTGACTGTTCTTTTAGAGGTCCTGGGTTTAATTCCCAGTACCTATATGGCGGCTTACAACTTGTAATTCTAGTTCCAGGGTATCTGACACCCTCATACAGAAATATATGCAGAAATATAAACACCAGTGCACACTTTAAAAAAAGAGTCTATGTTTATTTTAATTTGCTTTATCCCAGGTAATTTATTACCTAGCCTGAAAGCTGGCCAAAGCTCCCAGACATTAGGAAATAATTCCACTAATAATCTCCCCTCCTGAAGGCCATAGCGGCTCCGATGTCAGCACTTCCTCCAGCCTTCCGTATAAAACAAATTTAGTATGTGGACAAGCACAGCTGAAGGGTGCTATTGCAGAGCAATTTTATTTCTGTCTCTCATTGCTCTTTTAAAATTCAGTCAGTGGTTAGTGTCCCTGGATGCAAAAGAAGGCAGCCTGGCAAATTGTCTGTCCCCTCACAGCTATCTGAAGAATCCTGGAGTCCTCTCAAGCTGCAAAATGCAGTGACAAGTCAGAAACAATAAATCCAGGTAACAGAGTGGAGTGCACATTGCTCTTCATTTACAATAAGACTCCTCCCTCAGATTCGAGAAGGAGGGGAGATTGTGGCTCCTTTCTTCTCTGTCCCCCAGTCTCCTCCTCTGGACCAATGGATGCTGGCTGCAGGTGAGAGGGAGACTCCCACGTGAGCAGGTCTGTTCGAAGATTAACTTGTGCTTTCTTGGCTTCCAAAATGCCCACACTCTCATTAGGAGTGGCTTTGGCTTCTTCAGAGGCTCCTGCCTCTGTAAATCCCTTGCTCCCGAAGTCCAGAGTCCAGTGACTTTATCTTCTGTGGGGGCCTTTTCCCTCAGTCTGCCTCTTTAGAAACCCAGCCACTCACTGATGCTTTTTCTCTGTGCTCTACTTTCCTAGGCAAAGGTTTGGGGTAAGACCTCCATCACCTTCACTAACAGATGTCCAAGCTAGGTTCTCCAGAAACATGCCTGCTTCATGAAGCCCCGCCCCGTATAATTCTGTTTAAAATATTTCAAATTCATATGCAGCCACTGGGAAGAAATGAGAGGCAGCCAAATTAGGGAGAAATTTGTAGAAAAGAATGTTAATTATTTTTTAATCATCCTGGAAGATATAAATGTATGCTTTCTGTAAGCATACCGACTGGGTTGTGAGTTTCTTGGCTGGTTGATAAAATCCTATTTGAGAAACTAAAAATGTAAACATTCTAAGCAGTACAGAAAGCTGTTCATCAGAAAATGCTAAATTCCTCAGTGCATTTCGAACGCTTTAGAAACTCCAAAATTCCCCCCAAAATTGTTTCTTTCTACCCTTCTTTCTGTGTTCTTCCACGTGCATCACAACGCTGCTTATTTTTCTGAATAAACACACTTCAGTTTTCCAAGCTTCACTTCCTGCCTCCAGCGCCATGGGCTCTGCCCCCTTGTGGTTGTTACCTAAGCAGTACTCATCGCTACAGCCTAAGCAGGGCAACTGTGAGTAGGGGCTTGGATGCTGGGTTTAGGCTTAAATAGATCAGTCCCTGCCTAGAGAGAGCTCGGTGATGCTTAAAGTCAGAGCCCACTTAAACTTGCTGAAGTTTATGGAAGAGGGAACTGAGGCTTACACAATTTGCCTAGGACTTTGCTGAAGTGAGTCACTGAGAAGAGAGGGTGATGAGACTTACAGAAGAAGAGCTAGAAGGAACGGTGGGGGCGGGGGGGGGGACATTCTAAACGAAGAGGGCCCCTTGTCTGGGCTCCAGCCCCAGCAAAGCATGGGTTCTGCTCAGTGGAGGCCGAGAGCATGCACAGATGGCATAGACATCAGGAGTCAGAGACTTGAGGGCGTCGTTCTAGAGATAGTTGGTCCTAGGCATGCTGTGTCAGCCTCAGTCTCCTCTTCCATGAAAATGAACGTGAGTGAAGGTTAAACTGAGAGTTCCGCACTTTCCTCGCCCTTAAAATGAGCTAATGGAGTTGTTAGTGGCAAGTGGCACAGGGTGGCTCAGAGAAAGGTACATAAAATAGGTTACCAGACAAAGCATTGGCTGATAATGAATCACAAGGGCATTCATTTTAAAATGACCCATTGGAGTTTGTCCTAGTTAGCTTGAATTGTCAAGTTACACACAGCCTAGAATTAGCAGAGAGGGAAGCTTCCACGGAGGAACTGCCTTGTTCAGATTGGTCTGTGAGAATGTCAGTGGAGATTAGCCTCGACTATTGAGTTTTGGTGCAGGAAGACCCCGGCACTATCCTTAGGTGGAGCTTGTGAGTGAACGAGCCAGCATTGTGTTCCTCCGTGATCTCTGCTTCAAGCTTTTCCCTTGTTCCTGCCCAACTTCTCTTACAGACAGACTGGGACCTAAAAGTTACATTGAATAAATCCTTTCTATCTCTAAGCTGCTTTTGGTTAGAATGGTTTTTTGTTTGTTTGGTTGGTTGGTTGGTTGGTTGATTGTTGTTGTTGTTTTTAAATCACAGCAACAGAATCAAGCACAGGCATAGCTATGACTTTACCATTTACTAAGGATGAGAGCTAATTTGCATACTGTGAGATGGCTGCACTTGTCTGTCTCATTCAATCCAACCCCAAAGCGCTGATGCCTGCTGAGTTCTACAGTAAGAAATTAGAAGTCTGTTTTCCATAACTAAATCTTTATGCTTATATAAAGTAGAAAGCTGTGTTGCTGGGGGTGGAGGGAAGCAATCTATAATACACGGCCATCTGGAATCTGGGTGGTGGTACAGGTAGCATCACAGGCATGTGAGGCACAGAAATGTACACTATTTTTTGGTACCAAGGCAGTAGTGCATGGCTCGCCACATGCAAGCAGTGCCACACACACCAGATTCGTTTCGTGCTTGATTTTGAATTTTTATTTTTAGTCATTGGGCATTGATTGAGAATTGTTTATTGTTGCTATTTTTTTTCACAACTCCACAATGAGTTCTGTGACTCCACATTGGGTCATGAGACCCAGTTTAGGAAGCCCTGCCCTAGAGAATGGGTGGCGTACGTGGATGAATGTGCAGAGAAATAAGAGTTGAAGACAGAATGTGAAGGCTACGCTAAGGAGCCCCAAACTACCTTTTAGACAGTGGTGAGCTGCCTGCCATGGACATTTGCCACCAAGAAGCATGACCCAAAGAGAATCACAGGAAGAGGATAACAGATTGGAAGGAGCTAATTAGTGAATATTTTCCGGCTACTCGTTGGAAACAATGGCAGAGTGTTTACAAAGAATGGTGGGCAAGAGAGGCAGCAGGAAGCTGTGTTCTGGGGACTTCTGTTCTAACAAAGCGGACACATCCATTGGTCCACCTCACAGCGCAACATGGTTACACATCATGGCAGGCTGGCCAGGAGTCAAGCCCTGGGGTCTCACAAGCTGTCTTGAAGTCATCTCACAGTAGACTCCTCTGGCTGACTTGACCCTTCCAGCACATCAAGACAGAGTGGTTCTGCCTCCTTTCCCTACTCCAGAGTAAAGACGTCCAAGTGAAGATGGGGACAGGAGATGGCTCTGTGAGTGCTGGGTGCTTACAGACAGGCTAAGCCAAGAGTTCTCAAGGGAGCCCTCGGGTTTCTTAGGGGAGGTGCTTGCTTGTCACAATGACTGGGGAAAGTGACTGTCTGCCACGGACTACCCCAGTCGGGTATAGGGGTTCCTGGGACGAGGGTAGGTGGATAAGGATTCATCAGTGACAAACAGAAACACAGTTTGAATCTGAGTGTATTTTGCTGCTCTTAATTGAGGGTTTTTATATATAAAGAAACAACTATTACAATTCTGAAAAGATACATTCAATGAAGCAGTCACTGATAGGACAGATATCATCATAGTCATTTGGCACAGTAAAGCACAAATATCATCCAAGGCTAGTGGCACAACTCCGGGAATGGGTTAATACATTGTTGTGGTCAGTTATTATTCAACATCTAGTACCTATTCTTTCTGTAAATCTTCAAAATGTAAATTTAAGCTATCTTAATTCTTTTTATTTAAAGCTTTCTAGAACAATATACCAAAGCCCACTTCTGATGACACACGTGTAGCCATATGGAACTTATTGCTGGGAAAGTTTTTTGTTTTTGTTTTTTGTTTTTTGTTTTTTTGCTGTGATTTTTTTCTTCTTTTTTTTATTAATTAGGTATTTTCTTCATTTACATTTCCAATGCTACCCCATAAGTCCCCCCAATCCCTCCCTCCCACTCCCCCCGCCACTCCCACTTCTTGGTCCTGGCGTTCCCGTGTACTGAGGCAGATAAAGTTTGCAAAACCAATGGGCCTCTCTTTCCAAGGATGGCCAACTAGGCCATCTTCTGCTACATATACAGCTAGAGACACGAGCTCCGGGGGTACTGGTTAGTTCATATTGTTGTTCCACCTATAGGGTTGCAGATCTCTTTAGCTCCTTGGGTACTTTCTCTAGCTCCTCCATTGGGGTCCCTGTGATCCATCCAATAGCTGACTGTGAGCATCCACTTCTGTGTTTGTTAGGTCCCGGCATAGTCTCACAAGAGACAGCTCTATCTGGGTCCTTTCAGTAACATCTTGCTAGTGTATGCAATGGTGTCAGCGTTTGGGGGCTGATTATGGGATGGATCCCCGTGTATGGCAGTCTCTAGATGGTCCATCCTTTCATCTCAGCTCCAATCTTTGTCTCTGTAACTCCTTCCATGGGTATTTTGTTCCCACTTCTAAGAAGGAGCAAAGTGTCCACACTTTCGTCTTCGTTTTTCTTGAGCTTCATGTGTTTAGCAAATTGTATCTTATATCTTGGGTATTCTAAGTTTCTTGGCTAATATCCACTTATCAGTGAATACATATTGTGTGAGTTCTTTTGTGATTGGATTACCTCATTCAGGATGATGCCCTCCAGGTCCATCCATTTGCCTAGGAATTTCATAAATTCATTCTTTTTAATAGCTGAGTAGTACTCCATTGTGTAAATGTACCACATTTTCTGTATCCATTCCTCTGTTGAGGGGCATCTGGGTTCTTTCCAGCTATTATAAATAAGGCTGCTATGAACATAGTTGAGCATGTGTCCTTCTTACCGGTTGGGACATCTTCTGGATATATGCCCAGGAGAGGTATTGCAGGGTCCTCCGGTAATACTATATCCAATTTTCTGAGGAACCGCCAGACTGATTTCCAAAGTGGTTGTACAAGCTTGCAATCCCACCAACAATGAAGGAGTGTTCCTCTTTCTCCACATCCTCACCAGCATCTGCTGTCACCTGAAATTTTGATCTTAGCCATTCTGGTTGGTGTGAGGTGGAATCTCAGGGTCGTTTTGATTTGCATTTCCCTACTGGGAAAGTTTTTTTAATCTATCATTACTATCTTGTAAGTGATTTATAAAGTGAAGCACTAGTTTCCCCAGAGATAAGGTCATAGCTAGTGCCCCCATCCCAAGGGATGCTCTCGTACCCCTTATTTTCACTAACTATTTTAGCCTAGACTATCAGGAACATCTCATAAGTAAGAAAAAGAATGAAAGAAGATAAAACATATAAAATGCCATGAGAACTACGGCTCAATATTTTTTTCTCCGGCCAAGAGTTCCATAACTGGTTCGAGGAGGACACCTTCCCTTGAAGTTTTTGCCCCAGTCTGTGGAACTTGTCACACAGATTCCACTGGGGTTGGTGTGGCAGCTGTCAGTGGCAGAGACTGAAAGCAAAGATCTCTTTGCAGAGTATACAGTCTTCATGATGAAGAATTACTCCGCTCAGCCTTTGGAATGTCACATGGCTAAAACACGGGCTTGTGAGTCTGAGCCAGAGTCAAATCTGCTTCACAGAAGGCACAAGCGAGTCTAGGCGTCCGGAACTTTCCAGCTAGAGTGTGGATGGAGAGGAAATATGATGATTTCTTTTACGTGAAACCCTTGAATCCTTTACTGTTTTGGAAAAATCATATTAATATAATCATAGTGTATCGTTCACAGAGGCACTCTCTCTGTGTCTGTGTCTCTCTGTCTCTCTCTTTCTCCGTGTCTCTGTCTCTATCTCTGTGTCTGTCTGTCTGTCTCTGTCTCTCTCACACACACTTTTATTTAACCCTTATTTCAAATCTCAAAAAAATCCATAGATAATTTTCAGCAGAATTTTTTCTTGTCCTTCCTTCCTAATTCCACATGCATCTATGTAACTCCATGTGAGTATCTGTGAAAGCCATGGTCTTCTTGTCCTTGTTGGTTGAGGCACAGTCTTCTCCTGTGGCCCTTGTTGTCCTGGAACTCCAGACCTTGAAGCCTCAGTCTCTAGACAGGAATTAAGGGTGTGTGCCAGGACTCACTGCTTCTATTGTCCTGTTATGTAGCAGTGTCCAAGTGTTTAAGGCATTGGACAACAGAGTATGTTAAGCTACTTGCCTTTTCTTTCTCCTGCAGTTGAAGCTTTTATGAATGTATAGGTGAGTTGTATCGACTGTGAGCTTCATTGCACATAGTAAAGATGACAACCCGGAATTTTTGTTATTGTAAGTGTTGGGGTGTCAGGGTAGAGAGCTGCTGAATTCCATCTTGCTACTAGAGAGTATGGAGACCCATCACCAAGTGACTCATCGCCCTCCCTGGCCTCTTCCTGATGCTTCCTTGTAAGGTCTTGTCTGATCAGTGGATAAATGTGTCTGATCTGAATTTAGCAGAGACAGGGTGCCCAAAGTTGGGACCTTGGGGATATATCAACAGTATTGATAGATATTTTTACTCACTTCCAAACCCCACATTAACTCATGAAGCTTCTATCTGAGGCTGACGATGGATCCCTGAGTCACAGACAGTGTACAGAGTCCTCATGAGGCTGAGGGAGCCAGTGATCTGAGCTGAATGACCGGGACTAAATTTAAGTGTACTGAGACCCTTTTTACCCCATCTGGACACCTCTGGTGATTTGCCCATCACCTTGGAGTCCTGGTTTACAAGAAGATGCTGTATTTATAGACCATCTTTCTGGGAAGTGCGAAGGCTCTTTTTGGAGATTAGCTCATTGCAGCAGGGGTGGAGGAGAGCAAGGGAGCCAGAGGCTGGTGCTCCTAACCCTGTAAGGCAGAAGAATGAGCGGCTGTGGAGGCTGAGCCTCTATCTGCAGTATGCCCTCCGCTGAGTTCCAAAAGCCTCTCTTTGCCTGACTGGCACTGAGCTCTTAGCCCAGTGACAGGCATATGAAGCATCTAGGAAGAGTCTGCTGCTTCTATGATTCTAGAGTTCTCATGGCTGTTGCAACCTGCTGCAAGCTGTCTGCAGCCCCGTCTGGGGGCTTTCTGTATTGCTCTGTATAGATACATATAATATAGGATTCCCTTTTTAAAAAAAGAAATGGGATCTTTCTGTGTTACCCAGGCTACCCATGAGCGTCCAGGTGTAGCTGAGACTTTAAGTGTCTCCATCACGTCTGACTAAAAAAAATGTATTTAAGGCAGCTAGAGTTTGGTGAGTGTCTGCCAAGGGTCCATTGCCATTGAAGGCTTGGTCTGCATGGTGACACTGTGGGTGAGAATAGGGCCTTTGGGGGGTGGGATTAGTAGGAAGTTCTAAGGTAGAAGGTCTTGGTAGAGGACTTTTCTGAAAAAATCAATTCCTAACTATCTTTAGTCTCTGAACTCCTGTTTAACATATGGACTTTTGTTCCCATAGACTTCCACCATAATCTAGTGTTCCCACCAGAGGACAAACCAACAGAGACTCAAACCTTACCCAATGTTAGACTTTGAATCTCAAAGACAGTGATCTACAAAACCTTTTTATCTATGTAAGTCAGCTGCTTCGGGCATTTTGTTGCAACAATGCAGTACTGATATATGCACCAAGTTGATGGCATTGGGTGGATGCTTACCATGTGTAACCACCATCACCAATCCTCTTTATGACTCTTTTACCATCATTCTGTGCCCTTGTAAACCACCAATTTACAATTCCAATTCCTCCTCTCTTTCCATCTCATGACAACACCCATCCCACTTCCTGTCTCTGTGCACTGCCTGCCTATTCTACATGGTTCCTGGAGGAAGGATCCTCCCACATCTGACTTTTTCCATTAGTGTTATGACTTCAAGGCTCATTCATGACTGTAGCTGCAGGCTGAATTCAAAGACACCTTCTCACATCCAAAAAACCATCCCACATCGGCACATGATGCTAATGAAGTGGGATGCAGACTAGCTTGACTCCATACTGAGACCATCAAGTTTGTCTTTGGGATCCCTGGTCTCACCTACTGTATAGCTTTCCTGCTTCTTGTGTTAGGTTGCTAGATGCAGAAAAGAAAAGGGGAGACTCAACAGCAAGTTACTTCCATATATTGAAGTCAGTCTGGGCTATATAAGACCATGTAGCTTATGACAATAACAATTACTATTACTTATTTCCACTACAATAATACAATAAATTAGTCGTTCTTTTCAGAAATTTCCATTGCTTATATTTGTTTGTTTGTTTGTTTATGTGGGTGTGGGTATTGGTGTGAATATATACATATCACAGTGCATATGCGGAGGTCATAGGACAACTGGAAGGAGTCAGTTCTCTCCTTCTACCATGTGGGTCCCTGGGCTCAAACTTAGAATGTCACATTTGGTGGCACATGTCCTTATCCACTGAGTCATCTAGATGGCCTGAAGTTATTCACTCTTCATCCTTAATTTACTGGGATGTCTTGTGTGTCTTCCCTGAGAGTCCCATCTCAATGCCCCTTCATGCCTTCGGCAGGCCCTTGCCTCCTGTGTGCTTTCCCTACTTCAGCCGTATGTGCCTGTGAAGGTAGAGGGCTATCAGTGCACACCTCAGCTCCATATGCAGTTGATGGACAATCAACTAGTTCTCAGCTTCGTTGACTTGTTTGATGATGATACTTCCTGCCCAGAGAAGCTGTAAAGAGATACTGTATGAAGCAGATAAACAGGGGGCTGGAGAGATAGATGACTTGATGGCCAGGAGTCCTTGCTGCTGTGGCTGAAGACCTGAGTTTGGTTCCTAGAACCATGTCAGGTGGCTCCTGACTTCAGTTTCAGGGAATCTAATGTCCTCCTTTGACCTCTACAGGCACCTGCACACACACACACACACACACACACACCCCTCCCTACATACACATAACAAAATAATTTAAAGAGCCAGATGTGATGGTACACTCCTTTAATCCTAGAACTCTGGAAACAGAGGTGGGAGGATCTCTGTGAGTTCGAGACTAGCCTGGTCTACATAGCTAGTACCAGGATAGCCAGGACTGTATAGAGAGACTCTGTCAAGAAGAAAGAGAGAGAGAGAGAGAGAGAGAGAGAGAGAGAGAGAGAGAGAGAGAGAGAGAGAGAGAGAGAGAGGAAGGAAGGGAGAGAGGGGGAGAGAGGAAGGGAGGGAGGGAGGGAGGGAAGGAAGGAAGGAAGGAAGGAAGGAAGGAAGGAAGGAAGGAAGGAAGGAAGGAAGGAAGGAAGGAAGGAAGAAGGGGCAAACATTCCTGGTACATTAGCCCCAACTAGGAAGTAATGGATTTTATCCACCCTCATGTCACCAGCATTTACAGAAATTATCTGCTGCATGAGCGACAGGCTGGGGACTAGACTGACAGGCCCAGAGAGCCCCAAATCACAGCCACCCTGGCAGTCTTTGGCCAATTTTATTTGGTCTGCTTTGAGATGCTGGAAAGGGGCAGCTAGAAATGGGGTCTGGGGCTTCCACACACACACCATTGATATGATCCCTGCCTGGCTTGGTCCCCAGACTTCTGAGCCATGGGAAGCCTGTTTGAGAGGCAGGCAGGGCTCAGAGAAGCCCCTCAAGCATCTCTGTTACCCTGACCCACCCTCAAGCCTCTGCCTGCCCTGCCCAGCTAAGTTCCTGGCAGGGGAAGGCACTGTAGGAGACTTACATCATTACCCTGGTGCTAGGTTGCTGGAAGCAACTCTAGAATGAGGTTCTTGGCATCTCTGCTGAGCTCTGTCCCATGGGGGGAAGGCGGGGGCTCTGGAAAGGATTTCTGGACCCCAACGCTCGGGGATGTCTGCTTCAAGCTAAAGGCTCCTTCAGTGGGGCCCGCACTTGCCTTTCTCCAATTGAAGGGACTCTAGAAGACGCATGTGCAGGGGGCCTCTCATAGGGTCTTGAGAGGAGTGGCCCGATCCTGGTCTTTAGATTCCAATAAATGAGTGAATAAATAAATAAATAAATAAATAAATAAATAAATAAATAAATTGTAAGTCCTGTTCAGACTTAAATCATTTACTCCCCCACCCCCGAATAATCCTAAGTCCTTCCATGAGGAAATGTTCTACTTCCTTATGAGAAATCACCGTTTGCCTATACGCCCAGCCTATTAGAAGAAATTCAGAGATTATTCATTGTTAGGAACCATTCTCCGTTAACCATCAAACATGCCCACAGCAATCGTCTCTTGGTAATAGATCGTTGTGAGGAGGGGCTGACCTCGCATCCGGGCCTTTCCCCAGACCCGTGCTATGGAGTCAAGAGCAGAATGAACATGAAGAGAGAGAAACTTTATCCCAGAGGGCAAAAAAATTAAGAAGGGGCTCCAAAACCCGATAATCAGTATAAATACAGTTTAGTCTGAATTTCTAAAGACCTAAGTGCATGATATAGCACAAAAAAATTCTATATTTTAAATCAAAATGATCAACCAGCCTTATGGATTTTCCTCGGTTTTCTTCTGTTTGCCTTTTGAAGGCAGGAGTTCTCTGGGCATCATGGCTTCCCCAATCAATGACCAGTATTGACAGGTGAGCCTGCCTGGGAAGAATATACAATAGACACACTGAGAGTACACAGGATTTAGCTAGGGAAAAAATGATTAGAAAACTAGTGTTCCTAACTGGGACATGAAAAAGCCCTTCCTATTCGTTGAGCCAGTTAGTTGGTGAATGAGATCCGTGACTGATGGTGGCTAAGTCAGCTCCGGGTTCTGAGCTGCCTACATGGACTGCCAAGTTTTCTTGTCCAGGCAGCAGGGCTCAGAGGTCCTAAGACCCCTTTGGCTTTCTGCCACCGAGGCACTCCAGAGCCAGAGGGATCTCTTCCCCACATGCCCCGCCCCCTGCTTACAGTACTTGTGAGTAATTCTAAAGGAAGCTGATGGGGAAAGCCCTGCACAGCTATGGGAACCTAGTAAATAGGTGCCTGGGCCACAAGATAACACAAGGTTCCTGTCACCTTTGGTCCCTCTGCTGTGATTTTTGGTAAGCATTCCGACTTTGGCCAACAAACAATTCTAGGAATCAAGGGAACATTGAATCCTTATGTCTGGGAAAAAAAAAAACCCACGGGGGCTAGCGGGCTGGAATGTTCCTTTCAGACTGAACCCACTCCAGACACCACTGCATTCTGAGCTGTCTTTAAGGTGTTGTTCAGAGTTGCCTTGAAGCATCTGTCCTGGAAGTTTCCAAGAAAAGGAGTTCATTTTAAGCTAGTACCTTTTCCCATTCAGTTCAACGCAGCTCCGTTGTTATCTCCCCATGATGAGAGGAGCGGCAGAGAATAAGGCACACAGAGTCCCCATGCCAAGGGGGTCCATGCATAAGAGGGGAACAGAGCATGGGTGCCAGACACAGACCACATGGGTTCAAGTCCTGACTCTATTCCTTCTAAGATGTATGCTCTTGGACAAGTCATTTCATTCTGAGACTCAGTTTCCCTGTTTGTAAGATGGACATGATCATTAAGTAGCTTTCTCATGGATCTATCCCATGAATTAAAGCTGAATTTCTTAGAACAGACAGTGGCCCGTCAGCAACAAACAAATCAGGTCAGCCATCATTACAGCCCTTTATGGCACTCAATTAAGTACAAACTGGTCGTCAATAACACCCATGGCACGATGTGTATTCTATATTAGAGAATAATTTTTTACTCTGCATCTCATATAAAAAGAATAAGCAAGAAAGACAGCTGTTTCGAGGTGAGAATAAGTTTAGAACTTAATATACCACCAACCTTTTGCAGGCTCTTCCCCTCATCTGCATCTTAATAACAATCCATGTTGGAAATAGATCCTGGGCTCCTAACCTTCCTGTGCAGTGCCTGTTTCCCTGTCAGAGTGCATACATACATGACCACACACATATGAATGCTCATATCCACAACAGAAAAAGATTGAGACATCCAAATAGGAGGCTGGGGATGTAGCTCAGAGGTAGAGCGCTTGACTTACTTGCAAGGTGGGGGGTATACCCTGGGTTCATCCCTAACACTGAAAAAATACCACTGTGAAAAATGGTTTTTCTTGCTCTTTTTTTAGTGAGGATAGAAAGTTGGGGTGAAGTGCTATTTGTCACATAGGGCCTGGGGAGATACTAAAATAATGTAGACCATGAATGGATACATCTGTCTTAATTAGTCAGATTCAAAAGGTTTTGAAATTGTTGGGAAGCCCATATTATAGTGTTAACCTTGACAGGAATTGGCTGTTGGACTCTGGGCAATGTGGTTACTTCGTTGGCTCTTAGTCTTTAGATATCTGATCAAACTTACTAAACCTTATTTCTAACCCAAACTACAAGTTTCAAAACACAGGCCTGCATTTTATTGTTCCTGTTGTTTTATGAGGTGGGAAGATACATTTTGGAACCATGTAAAAACATCCGGTGAATGGAACTGGAGAGATGGCTCAGCAGTACTGATCGCTCTCCTTAGAGGACCTAGGTTTGATTCCCAGCACCAACGTGGTAACTCATAACTATCTATAACTCCAGTTCTAGGGACTCTGCTCACATATGGGACACAGACATACATACAGGCAAACACTCATATACATAAAATGGACTTTCTTAACAATAATCTAAAACAACCACAGTTGGTAACGTCTACACACAGTGCTTCAAGTCTTTTGAGCATGCTCATTTTGCCACATGTAAATGTTTAAATGCTGTGTAATCATCAGAATAATCTACGATAGCCATACTTTTTGTTTTAATGTGTTTACTGGAAGTTTAACAAGCAAAAATTAAAATAAATAAACATCAAGGATTTGGATGAGAGAGATCATGCAAAAATATCAAATCCTGTGCTTTGAACGTCCAGCAGAAATTAACTGGGGAAGCCCCTTCGAGGCAGCCAGCTGGAGTTTCCAACACAGACGTCCTGGTGAAGCAATGTTCCCTGAGGTGAGCCTTCCAAAGAAAAGAATGAATAACAGCAAGAAGGTAAAATCACTCAGTTGAGCACTCCTAAAGTTCATCAAACCCTGACCAGGGAAGTAGAGGCACTTAGCTGGAATTCCTGATTGAGTGCTCTCTTTTTGGCTAGACTTGAGTCTTCTCATTCTCAGGGCAGCCCTTGTGCATCACTGGGCAAACATTAGCATCTGGTGGTGATGGTTTACCTTCTCAAAGGCCTGGTGTCTTTACTGTAGGGGTGTTTGGTTATTCTCTTCCCCTTCTGTCACCATCCCCCGAAAAGAGGTCTTGGAGGACACATGACGTAAACACACTTGAGTCTGAAGTGGGAGAGAGGGCCCCATTTCTAGAGACAACTCGTCAATGAACTCAAGCAACACAGGACAGTTTACCAACATAATGTACATTGCATACGGTCAAATTAATGCGTGTCAGGGAGCATCTGGTGGTTTGATTCTTTCTCTGGAATTGGAGCTAGAATATCTGTCCATGTGCTGTCAAATCATAAGGCAGGCACTGTGCCTTCATTTGGGTATAGTGGAGGGCAGTAAAAACAAAGGTCAGCCCTCACAGTGCTTATAACATACAGGTGGAAAAAGGTCACGACCCAGAGAATCAATCAGCAACGCATAGACTCAACAGTGCTAAGGAGAGGGCTCAGAACAGGGGTCAACTGTGTTGAGTGCAGAGTGCAGGAGGAAACAGTAGACTAGCTTTGACAAGATATTATAATGAACATCCCTGATCCTTGGTTTTTGTCACCTGTATGGAGAATTTCCATCTTGGCTATCTTAATGCTAATGTCATGGACTGTGGCTTATATCGTGGATTCTGAAGGTTGGAGAGCTGGGATGAGGATGCCGCCATGATGAAGTTCTTGGCATGGGCTTTCTTCTTGGTGGTGTCTTCAGAGAGACCTTGAGTCTTCTCTCCTTCTCTTCCTTTTTAAATCAGATTTTTAAAATTAATTTATTTATTATATGTAAGTACACTGTAGCTGTCTTCAGACACTCCAGAATAGGGCATCAGATTTCGTTATGGATGGTTGTGAGCCACCATGTGGTTGCTGGAATTTGAACTCTGGACCTTTGGAAGAGCAGTCGGCGCTCTTAACCACTGAGCCATCTCGCCAGCCCTTTTCTCTTCCTTTTATGAAAGCATTTATTCCATTGTAAAGGCTTCATTGAACCCTAACCTCCTTTCCCAAGCCCAATCTTCAGATGACCATCATATGGGAGATCAGGTTAATATATGGATTTGGAGATTGCGATACAAGCATTCCTCCCACATCAGTAATCAGCTACTCAAATGTTTGCTGGAGTGGTTGGGAAGACACAGAGGCAACCCATGCGAAGCACAACACAGATACATACTGCGCTGGCTAGTTTTATGATAATTTGACACAAGCTAGAGTCATGGCAGAGGGGAACTCAATTGAGAAAATCCTCCGGAAGATTGAGCTTTATGCAAAACTGTAGAGCATTTTCCTAATTAGTGATTGATTAGGGAGGACCCAGTGCATTGTGGGTGGTGACACTCCTCGGTTGGTGGCCCTGGGTTCTGTAAGAAAGCAGGTAAAACAAGCCAGTAAGCAGCACCCCTTTCTTGGCTTCTACATTAGTTCCTGCTTCCAGGTTCCTACCCTGTTTCAGTTCCTGTCCTGACTTTCCTCAATGAGGGATGGCGATATGAAAGCATAGGCCAAACAAACCCTTTTCCTGCCATGTTGCTTTTGGCCATGGTGTTTCCTTACAACAATAGTAGCTGTAACTAAGATACACACTGAGGATGTCCAAGCATTATCTGATGCTGTTCTGATGTTGTTTAGGCAGAAACGCTCTTGTGGGTCAGAGGTGGACCTGTCCCCTACTCATTGGAAAACGTGTCCAGTGTCAAAGAGCAGGACAGCTAGGCTAGCCCTGAGAAATGATTAGCTCTGCTCAGAAAGTGATTGGCACAGTTTCTTACATAAAGGGTAATCATTTGGTAAATGTTTTGGGTGGATGGACAATCAGGTGGTCTACAAAGTTGCTCCTAGAAGTTTCTTGTTTACCTTATTAACAAAATTACCAAACATTTCTTACTTGGATTATGCTTTTCTGCCCTAAATAGTTTTGAGTCACAAGAAAAATGTTCATGTGTACACCCCCACATGAGAAACAATACACATGGAAACTGGACCCCAATTGAAATCAGGACACCCCTCCCCAAGTCTTTTTTTAGAAAAAACATTCCACACATGATCTGGAACAAAAAGATACTTTCATTGAGTGTCTTGAATGTGGTTGTGTAGTTACTGAGCTAGAGCAGGTTATCTTCCAATAATTTAGAAAAGCCCGATGAAGAAGGAGAGAAAGAGGGCTAGAAGGTGAAGAAGCTTGGGGGGGGGGCGTGGAAACGTGCCTGCAGGAATAGCTCTCCCTCTCCCTCTCCCCCTCCCCTCCCCCTCCCCCTCCCTCTGCGTGTGTGTCCGTGTGTCTGTGTGCTGAGAGAAAATATTTCCCAGCACCAGCAAATGAAGAAGCTGTCAGCATTTGCACACCCATGTTTCACACGATGTAATCCACAACTATAGGAAATAAGACACAGTTAAGAGTCTAATTTGAAATACCGAGAAGAATGCAATGATAAAATAAAAGAATATGCACCACAGATATATAAGTCAGGGTTAACACTATTGTCCTCCCTAGAGAGCAAGGCTAAACTAAATATGAATCTAAGACCTCAGCTCCCTAAAATACAAAACCAAACCAAAGAAATGAGAGTCTAGACCAAGCAGCTCAAGCCAAGAGAACCAAAGATATAACAAAGGAGATAGGGACAATCATGTAAGAGTCAGAAAAATGTGGTCATAGGGGTCATTTATACCTATTGAACTGTCAAAATAAATAAATATGTACAGAAATAAACAAACAACATTCTTGATTGATATTATGCCCTTCTTCCCAACCCCTCAATGAACTCTTGTGTTTGAAAGCTCAGTCCCCAACTGGCAGCACTATTTTGGGAAATTCAGGATATGGACTTAACCAAAGAAAGTAGGTCACTGGGTCATGTCCTTGGGGGCTTAATCTTTCCCTTCACCCATCTTTTTTACTCTGTCTCTTGCCCTTAACCTTTTCCCTATGCTGTGATGGTCTGCCTCCCTGGGAGCCCAGGACCAATGGAGCTACGGACTGCAGACTGAAATCTTTGGAAACACACATCATTTTCCAGGAAATAAACTGTTCATACCTAAGGCTACTTCTGTCAGGTGTTTTGTTACAGCATGGAACTGAGTAACGAATGTGACTAACAATCATCAATTATGAAATTAATTAGTAACCTTCAGCCTTGTCTCACGGACTGGAGAGGAAGAATTGTGTATGTGCACTGCCATTTCTCCATCCCTGTTAAGTCACAGGGATAGCATGTTCCTGGTGTATGAGACCACAGAGGTCTTCTGATGTTACTGTGTCAGCCCCAGCTGCATGTTAGTCACCCCTTCAGATGCCTTAGTCAGCTTACCTGGGACAATCAACTCATACATTGAAAAGGCTCATTTGGCTTATGGACTTGGAGGTTTCAGTCAATAGTTGGGCATCCCAGAGCTTTGGGCCCCGTGGTGAGGCGTGTACCATTCTGGAGTCCCATAGTCCCCTTCAAGGGCACGCCGCCAGTGGGACTCACAAGGCCTTTAGAACTTTAGAAACGTTTAAAATGCAACCTATAGCAGGGGTTTTTCCTAAATGTTTTGAGTTCTGTTAGGCTTAGCAACTGCTCAAGGAGCATGGTCCACAGTCTGGGTAGAGAACGAATAATCTTTGCCAGTTGCTTCATTCTACATGTAAGGAGACTGAAGCCCTATGTGTGGGGCAGGGTGGAGTGAGGTGGGGGGCACCACACTTAGGAACAATGCTGTTTTTCAGGCTTACAGGAGGTCCATCTGGTCCCCACATGTGAACTTCAAGACTGCATTGGAAACAGCCTTCGCTATTCCCCTTACGTAATTACACCATAATGAGTTTCAACTTTCCCTTCAAGCTCAAGGGAATGCTGGAATGCTCCTGAAATCCCACGACTTTCCCCTCAAGTCCCCCTTGATCTTGTCTGACCTTCTGCATAGGTAGGGGAAGAAAGAATTGTACCTCTCATAATTTTATAAATAAACATATAAAGAAAGATTGGAAGTGGTTAACATTTCCTATCTTATGTCTCAGAAGCAAAGGTTTTGGCTGCGTATGTCAAGTACTTGAATTTTTCTTTAAAATTAGATCAGATTGTTACATGATTTTTTTTATGCTTGATTGTACTTTTTTAAAATGACCAAGATGTCAGAATACTCAGAAGTGCTCAAATACACATGAGAGAACCTACACACCCAGCTTATTTAACAATCAAAATAAAGCTAGCAGTCACGGTGACACAACACCAACCAAGTGACTCTCTTTTAGTTAGGCCAGGCTACCTGGACTCAACTGGTCCTCTCTGATGGAGACCCCTCAGGCAATATGCTCCAAACATCAACTTCTGGCACTGCTTAAATGCTCCCTGCCTTTTGTGCATGTGATTTCTGGTTTCTTCCTGCCCATATGAGCCGTACTTGTCTCTTTTCATTAATGAGGAGACGAGAGTTTATAGCCAGTCAGGCTTCACAATGCAACAGTCAAGGCACCTGGCTGTAGCCTCTCTTCCCTCAGATTTCAGGCTCTTCCTGGGTCACAGCAGTTCTTAGACTCTGCAACGGGCATTCACTGCTAACAAGGCAGTGGGGAAAGACAGAGAAAGCTGGAGCGAGAGAAGGTGGGAGTAGCCAGAAAGACCCTGTTCGCTCCTTTTCTACTCCCTCGCAAGTTTTTGCTTCCCAGTCCAACTGAATCTGTGCCTGAACGGAGACGTTTCTGAGAAATGATCCGCATCCCTGTCCTCCTTCCTGGACCATCTTTGGCAGATGCTGGCCGGAAACAAGCATTCTCTTGTCTTTACGGGAATGGCATCCTTGCTGCTCTTGCTGGAATCAGCATGTCAGTTCTGCCTCTTTACCCATCTCCCTCAGCGGACAGCAAGCACTTACTCAGTCCATTGTCCAGCAAACATTGCTTATGAGACCTCTTGTGTGCTCTGATAAGTATTGGTACCTCAGTGATGGTTACGGTCACCACCACTTAGGTTAAACCCTGGCCCTGTAGTGGGGGTCAGTCATACCAGAAAGACAACACACATGGAGGGGAATTTTGAAGACCAATAAGAGGATGCTTCCAGAAAACAACTTGGTGCAGAATAATATGGTTTTAAAGGATATTTTGATTGTATGGGTATGGGTGTTTTACCTGCATGTATGTCTGTACACTACACGTGTGTAGTGACATCAGCAGCCAGATAAGAGGGTCAGCTCCCCTGGAACTGGAAGGCTGGGAGCTGCAGTATAGATGCTGGGATGTGAACAGATCATTTGCAACCGATCTTAACTACCGAGCCATCTCTCCAGGCCTGAAAAACATCATTTTATCCACTAACTCTCTTCATAAAAACAACATTCAGAAACAGATTTAGTGCACATGAATTGTATTATAAACACACTAAGTAAAGGACTCTTTTAAAGTCTATGAGGAAGATGCCTTCAAAACTATAGAAGGTTGTGTCAAGTCCCATGATCTTTTTCTGGCTTTTTACATCTTACGATCGTTTGAGCTCAAGTCTCAATGGATAAAAACTAGTATCAATAAAAAGGCTACAATCAATACAATCTGATCAAAGTCAGATTAACCTAAAATTAGGTTAAATCTGGGCTTTATATAGCAAATTGCAAAATATTAAAATTTGGACTGAAGACATGTCGCAGCCGTTAAGAACACATACTGGTCTTGTAGAGGACCTTTAGTTTGGTTCCCAGCACCATGTTGGGTGGTTCTCAATACCTGTTATCCCAGCTCCAGGGGTAACAATACCCTCATCTGGGCTTCAAGGGCACCTGCACCAAAACCACACACACACACACCCCACAATTAAAAATATTACAAACACTAAAGGTTAAACTTCCGAGTCTCACTATTAACACCTCTAAAGGTTCTAGATAAGCTGAAAATAAATGCAAAATATTAACATGTTTAACACAGGTGGTAAAGACATAGAATTCATAATTGCTTATGTAGATTGACAAACGAGCCTAAGAAACAATTGCAATAAGTCAGTGAATGAGCTGTCGTATTGGAGATGATTGGAGTCAGTTGACACAAGAGGCTAGCATCCAAAAAAGGGGTGTGTCCTCACCTGACTTCTGTTTCTTCACTTTCTGCTCTGACCACTCAGACATGACACCCATCCTCTCTGAGCCCCAGATACTTCACCTGGGGAACAAAGGATTGGCCTGGAAAGTTTCCAAGTCCCTTTGTCCTCAACTGTTCTAAGAAGCCATCTGGGGCTTCTGGGAGAAACAGAATACAAGGGCCAGATGTCACATAGTAACTGGTGCCCCGAAAAGAAATCTCTGTACATCACTTCATAGTGAATGTTCCTTTTCTGTACCGGGACTTCCAATGTCATCTCGGTAGTTGCTTTCTTGTACGAGCACTGAGGGATGTGAGATCCACCAAGAGTCAGAGAGGTCTGTGTTAATCAGGAGAGTGTATTGGAGATGAACCTTACTGGAAACTCGAGATAAAGGTCAGGACCAACCACGTGTGTCCCACAGTCCTTGGGGGTGCTTGCTGGAAGTGATTGGAATGGCCCTTACCCAGGAACAGCCAGCAGAGTCAGAAACCTATATGAAGTGATGTGTGGTGGCCAGAATGGAGACGCATCCTCCCACCTGCCCTACCATACCTCTTGATAGCTTGCCTAGAAAATGTCTGACCTGTGGGGTTGTTTTGAGATAAGATAACTTCACTTGAGTTTTAGTAGACAGGAACCATTATTTTGTGTTGCTAAGTGCTACAGCTAATTTACTTCTTATTTGTCTTTTTGCTGCTGTGAGACAGGGTCTTTCTATGTATCTTTGGCTGGTTTCACACACAGGGAAGCCACTCTTGCCTACAGTGCACACAGAGAGGCAGCTCTCACACAGCATACAGTCAGGAAGCTCTCATACAGCGCACAGACAGGCAGTGTTTGGCTGGAGGCAGCATCTGGAAAGAGCAGCAACTAGGTTCTAAGGTAACCCAGCAGGTTTCTCATACTATCTGAACTCCCTAAATGACAAGGAGCCTGACATCAAAGTTTCAGAGTTATTATAAGTGTGTGAAGTAAGATTTTGCTGATTTGTTTTTGTCAACTTGATACAAGCTAGGGATGCTTGGAAAGAGGTAGCCTCAACTGAGAAAATGCTTTGGTCAGATTGGTCTGTAGGTAAGCATATGGAGGCATTTTCTAGGTCAGTGATTGACGTGAGCAGGCCCAGCTCACCATGAATGGCATCATTCTTGGTATAAGAAAGCAAAGAGAGCAAAGCCAGGGAAAGAAACACAGTAAGCCTCTCCTCCCTGGCCTCTGCTTCAGTTCCTGCCTCCAGGTTCCTGCTTAAGTTCCTGTCCCAACTTCCCTTGATGGACTGTGACACCAAGTGTTAACCAAAGAAACCCTTTCCTCTCCAAGTAGCTTTTAGCTGTGGTGTTTTATTTATCACAGCAATAGAAAGGAAACTAGAACAGAGACCGTGCATGCAAATGCCTGGGACACAGAAAGGCGCTGATCTTTTCTGCTGCTAGATCTTGGAAATATTCGTATTTACTCTGCGTTCTGTTGGAGGTAACCCCCCTGGGGGGGATATGGAGTGAATTGCTCTCTATGCCCCCAACTCTGTGTTGCAATCCTACTCCTGCCTGTGCTGCTGTTAGAAGGTAGAATCTTGGGTGAGGATGCAGTCCGCTTGAGTGGGATTAGCATCCTTTTGACAAGCATGAGAATTTACCCTCACTCTCTGCACTCTCTGCCACATAAGGTCACACAGCACAAGGACAACCTTCCAGAGAGGAGGAAGCCAGCCCTCCCTGGAACCACGTCCTGAAATAGCATCCTGATCGTGGACTTCCCAGGCACCAATGTCCCGTGAGAAGCAAGTCCTTGTTCAAGCCACCCCATCCATGGTCATTTGTTACAGCGACCCCAGGCCCTCTAAAACATTAGAATTAAAAAAAAAAATGGTTTGCAGATGGCCATTGGAGAAGGGACAAGCTTGAGTGACACAAGTTCACAGAATGAGGGCTGCTGTGTGGATCTAACATGGCTCCTCTCTGACCAGCCTGCTAATTCCAGTCTCTGAAAATGTAGTAGGCTTTCCTGGATTTGGCTCCAGTTCCACTGCTTATTAAGCATGGCCGTGGGCTTAATCTGGATAAGATATTTGGGTCTCCCTCTGCACTCTGCCCGTCTCCCTCACCTAGCTTCAAGACCCCTGTGCAAAGCTAATCCAAATGAATTCTCAAGCAGGGCATCACCCCACAAAGCTAAACTTGACCACAGTCTGCCCAGTGTTTCAAGCACAGAAGCTAAAGGGAAGGTGTCTGGCATTCACTTGTCTTTCCAACAGGTCTTTACTGAGAACTACCCAAGAACAGCCAACGCACCCCAACATCCTGAATCACCCAGCATCTTCCTCTACCCTTATACTTTCAGTGGGAACTTCCAGTCCTATGGACCAGTGAGAAATGCCGAGTTGGTCGCCTCACAGCCACCTAATACCAACCCAGCTTCCACTCTGTGACAACATCCCTCAAGTGGTGTGTTCCTCACTTCAGGACATGGCACTAAGACACCTCCATTTCCTCATGGTTCATTCTTTTGCCATGTCTGTCTACCTCACATGAGGTCAGACCCTGAGCAAGCCCCTCCCCTCCCCCCAGCCCCCCCTTTACCTGTTCCCAGACCCTGGTTATGGCTTTATTATTTCCTGACCTTATGTCCAGACATGATGCCACCTTTGTTACATTTTTCAGTGAGAATAAGCGTTTTCCCAGAGTTCCCCAGTAGCTTCTGCCAGTGCCTCATGGGGCAATCCTGGGTCATGTGCTACCCCCAGCTGATCACTGGCTAGGACAATGGAGTCACCATGGCAGGTTTCCAGCTGGGCTTTGTAGTGTCCTGCAGTTGTGGCCATCTTTTTAGAGTTCTGTAAGGTCAAAGTGGTTTGCAGACAATTATTGTCTTTTTCTCTCTTGGGTCAATTTTACAGAAACTAGGTGATGGGTGGACTAGGTACATGATGGACAGCTACCCACCCCACTGAGTACAAAGACAGATGTGTGAGCCCAGGTGTCTTCTATTAAGTCAGACAATAAAGAGATGAAAGATACATTGTTTTTCTTTACAGCAAGGATTTTTTATTTCTGCTTTTGTTTTTTTTTAACTTTTGTAAAGTATGTTCATAGACTTGTTTGTATTTAAATTAATAGTTTTATGATTTTTCTCATATTTAGAAGCAAACACAGAAAATATGACCCAATCCATATGCACATGAGTTCTTTGGGTTCCAACAGTGTGAAGGGGTCCTGAGTTTGCAAGGTTTGAGAACCACTACTCATATGAATGGTGTCTACCCACTGGGCTGAGAGCTACATCCACCTCAGTGCTAAGGCTTCAGAGGAGGCGTAAACATCTGATCAGGTTCTGTTAGGAGGTCACAGAGGGAGCTGGACATGGTGGTCCAAGCCTTTAATTTCAGTGCTCAAGACACAGAGTCAGATAAATCTCTATGAACTTAAGGCCAGCCTGGTCTCACACAGCAAGTTCCAAGCCAGCCAGTGCTGCATAGTAAGCTCCTGTCTCGCACAACAGAGAGGGAGGAATAATTGTGACTAGGAATCATTGCAGAGTGACTATTTATTTTAACCAGATAGAGAAATGGGGTGACTTCACACGTGAGTTTTCTGTGGAGTCAGAACTTCAAATCTGGTCCCCTGAATCCTAGTCAAGTGAGTCCGGCTTCATGTGCCTTCTGCAAAGCTGCGTCGCTTCCCTGGAAGAGCTGAGAGAAGTTGAGAAATCCCAGGGAAGGTGGAGAGAGTCACGTGTGCTCATGGATGCTGGCAACAGTACAACTGGTCCGATCCTTCCAGAAAGCACTTTGGCAGTGTCTGTCAGGAGCTTTGAAAACGTCACGCCCTTTAGCCCAGTAATTTCACTTCTAGGAATCTACACAAAGGAAATTATCACACGAGTCTGCGTAGGAGGCTATTTGTCAAAACGTTATCTTTAATAATGAAAAATTGGAAACAACCTAGGCGTCTGATGCCACGAGCCTAGTTAAACAGACCCAAATACAGTGCTGACTCCTGACTGTGGCTTCCCCTCGAAGGGGGTGTAGGGAACACTCACGTACCAAGAATGAGTTTCTTACCACAAGAATGTATTCCTCTGCTAACCAGAAAAATAATGAAGATAAACAATAATCATGACTGGGGGAAAAAAAGGAAAGTCCTGGCTCAGTGTGGTGATTTGTTAGCTTTCACTCTCATGCTGACTAGATTTAGAGTCACTTAGAAGAGGGAAGAGGGGAAGACCTGCCATGAATATGGGTGTCAGCATGCCATAGGCTGGGGTGCAGAATGGAATGATGGGGAGAAAGGCTGTGCCATCCTCTTCCTCTGCATCCTCTCCCCAGGGTGGAAGTTGCTTTACCACACCTTCCCGCCATGGTGGACCAGGCATGGCTGCATGCACCTGTAACCCCAGCACTATGGGAGGGCCAGGTCTGTGACAGGTGGATTCAGTAGGTCACAGACTGGCCAGTGTCGCCCCAGGTTCAGGGAGAGATCCTTTCTCAAAAAAAGAAGGAGGATGGGGCTGGAGAGATGGCTCGATGGTTAAGAGCACTTGTTGCTCTTGTAGAGGATCTCTTCTGACCTTCTCAGGCCCCAGACATACGCATGACACACAGACATATATACCGGCAAAACACTCATATACATAAGATAATCAAATAAAATATGAATGTGTCAAGAGGGTGGAAAACAGTGGAGGGACAGCAAATGTCAGCCTCTGCCTTCAAGCCTCACATGCTCACACTCGTGGGTACATGTGACTCCCATGAATACAGCCACACACAATTCTAAATACCAATACAGAATTAATGAGCTGACCTTCAGTGAAACAGCCTCACTAACTTCCCTAAAGTCAAGTTTGTGGACCCTGTCCTCTAGCCGCATGACCATGTCCTATTCCACATCTTGCTTGAGACTGTCAGACAGGAGCCTCCAAAGTTCAGACCCTTCCACAGCCTTCTTTCTGGGTCCCTAGCTCCCAGCTTCTGGACAGCTCTGTGAAACTGATACCAGCTGCCATCTCTGCAGCCATGCCCGAGGACGAGGACAACAGATGGAAATATATTTGCTGGGCCTATTTACACATTATGTAAAAGTGGCTGAGCTCTCTCTCGCTCGCTCTCTCTCTCTCTCTCTCTCTCTCTGCCATAGTTGGACTTGATCTCAAAGCAATACTCCTGTCCCAACCTCTCGAGTCCTGCAATTACCAGAATGAGCCACCAGGCTGGAATTAGATTTTTTATAACCAAGTGTACAGGTGTGCATGGTGATAGGTGACCTTAAAACACTGTACTTGTAGCCGGGAGGTGGTGGCGCACGCCTTTAATCCCAGCACTTGGGAGGCAGAGGCAGGCGGATTTCTGAGTTCGAGGCCAGCCTGGTCTACAAAGTGAGTTCCAGGACAGCCAGGGCTATACAGAGAAACCCTGTCTCGAAAAACCAAAAAAGGGCTGGTGAGATGGCTCAGTGGGTAAGAGCACCCGACTGCTCTTCCGAAGGTCCAGAGTTCAAATCCCAGCAACCACATGGTGGCTCACAACCATCTGCAACGAGATCTGGCGCCCTCTTCTGGAGTGTCTGAAGACAGCTACAGTGTACTTACATATAATAAATAAATAAATCTTAAAAAAAAAAAAAACACTGTACTTGTAGGGTCAGTCTTTTTCAGTGACTTTGAATTGTGACTAGCATGCCAGGGTACCAACAGAAGCATACTAAAGAACATGGGGAAGAAAGCTGTTGAGGGACTGGAGAGACAGCTCAGCAGTTGGGAGCACTTCTTGCTCCTGCAGAGGACCCAGGTTCAGTTCCCATCACTGGCAGACCCCAGCAGAGGTCACTATCCCAGCGCCAAGGAATAAATGGCATCTGGATGAAGAAGGTATCCTCCAGCTTTGAGGGTAACAGGATGCATTGAGGAGAGAGGAAAACCAAGCTCTTTGGGAAGGAAAGTCACAGGGTCATGTAGAAGAGAGCACAGGTCTCAAAGCCTGGTCTTCGAGCAGAAAGTAGGCCAGCTCTGAACATAGTGGAAGGCCATGTGTGCTGGCTGCTCAGTCACACCCTTCTATGGAGAGTCTAAGGTTGAACAAGTGACATCCCTGTTTGAGTAGAAGACTGGTAACTGAAGCTCCTGAAGACACACCCGTACAGAGTCTAAATGGGCATTCTGAATCCCTGGGATACCACAGTGGAGCCATGACAGTCTCTCACAAAGCCTGGACACCTTGTCCTGCGTTTAGGGCTGAAATTATATTTTAAATGCATTCCTTTTAATACCAGAAGGTAAACTCAGACTGATGGAGTCTTAACAAATTGTTGTGCTCCCGCCTTTGACTCTGGAGCCATCCACCCTGTAGAGAAAGGCAAGGAACTTCTTGCTTGCTAAACCAAGTGTCCTCTCCAGATGCACTCACTAGGGGCTTTAACAATGCAGGAAAGTGAAGCACAGGCTGGAGGAATTACAGCAGGCCCAGGTTCTCACAGAGCGCTCCAGGGAAAGGGGTCAGGCAAGATGGTGCTGTTAGGAGTCTTAGCCACTTAGACATCCCAGGTCCCATCCCTGACCTGGTTATTGCTATAAAAGACACAGAATATTGACACAGACAGGTCTAGGCTCAGACCCTTGCTCGGGTCATTTGCTGAGTTTGACCTTCAGCTAACCTTCCTCTCTAAGCACCACCTAAGGGTGCTACTAGCAAACCTAGGACATGAGGGAGAGGTGCTGCTTCCCCTACTGCCCCTGTCATTTACCCAGCCACAAATAGCCTATGCCTGTATCATATCAATGCAACAGTCTCACCTCAGAACGCTCTTGTAATGCTCTCATAATCTGTTGTCTTAGATGTGGTGTGTTCTATAGAAACAGTCTCCTGTGTAAACACATGGATTGTTCATCAAGCCCTACAGCCTGCCTCCCATTGTTTCCTTATGCTGAATGCTAGTGAGAGTTAAACATATTTGTCTAAGAAAATGGCATAGTATCGTGTGACTTCATTGTTACAAAAATACGTGTGTTGAATATGCCTACCTGTTCCTCTGAATACATACGTAGCTGTGTCTAGAAAAATGCTCACTCGAAAGCGAATACTTTGAAGTGTTGAGCGGGGGAAGTGGGCTGGTTGGTTGGTTATTTTACTTTTTTTTCAGTGTGCTTATTAGTATAATTTCATACAAAAATGCTTCAAGAAAGAAAAAGAGATGCCAAGGCAGTGAGCTGTTTATCCCTGGAGAGAATGGGAATTCTTTTTGACTCTCTGCTTTCACACATTTTCCAGAGCCAGTCAGCTTTCAGAAGTCAGTTTAATGGTGCCCCTCTGGTCTTTCATTGTGCACCCTAGGTGGAACCCTTTGTGCCACTTTTCCTGGTATCTGTATTCTGTCCCATCATCACCTTTACACCATGACTTTTACCACATGTTAATGGGCTGATAGAACTGTCCTTTTTAGCCGGGCAGTGGTGGCACACGCCTTTAATCCCAGCACTTGGGAGGCAGAGGCAGGCAGAGTTCTGAGTTCGAGGCCAGCCTGGTCCACAGAGTGAGTTCCAGGACAGCCGGGGCTATACAGAGAAACCCTGTCTCGAAAAAGCAAGAAACAAACAAACAAACAAACAAACAAACCTGTCCTTTTTCACTGACACTTGAGAACAGATAGCATGTCTGTCTTTTCATTAATGATTACATATCATGAAGCTGTTCTGCCCACTATTAGACTGATACACAGGCTGAAGTGTCACACTTGTCTCACTAGCAGAAGGAAAGATGGCTTAGTGGTTAAGAGCACTGACTGCTCTTCCAGAAGACCTGGGTTCAAATCTCATCACCCACATGGTGGCTCACATTCCTCTGTATCACCAGTGTGAGGTGATCCAGCATCCTCTTCTGGCTGATGGAGACCCTGCACACATGTGAGGCACAAAGATACATGCTGGTAAAACATAAATAAAAGTAAGTGCATCTTTATTTAATATGTAATTGTCTATAGCTGTACACAGTAATTACCTTCTATTTTCTAAACTGAATCTCCTGGTTTTGGCAGACTTATCAGACTGCAAGGTACATAAAGAAGAAGAAATAATTTGTAAACCAAAGTTCTTTTTTGTTGTTTTATTTTGAGATAGAGCTGACAATGTAGACTAGGTTGGGATCTAACTTATTCAGATCAGCCTGCCCCTGCCTTCCCAGTGCTAGAATTAATGGTGGGTGCTACCATGCTCAGCCAAATGCTTTTTTTTTAATACAATTTTTTCATAACATATGTTGATCATATTCTTTCCCCTCCCCCAATCAAAATTCCATTTCCTGCTTATATTATCTGTGTCCTATCGTTCTCCTGAGACTCTTTATTCTCTCTCCTGAACAATGGACCCTTCCTAGTTCCCTAGATTCTGCAAATCCAAGCCAAACACACAATTCTGAAGACTCAACAATGAGATCCGCACATGAATCTAAATATGGTATCTATCTTTCTAGAGCTGGGTTATCTCACTCAATATATCTTTCCAGCTCCATCTTCTTAGCTGCAAATCCCATTGCTCCATTTGTATTCACGGCTGTACAAAGTTCCAGTGTGTATACATACCACAATTTCACTAGCCACTTGCCAGCCGATGGGCATCTAGGCTGTTTCCATGTCCTGGCTATTGTGAATAGAGCGGCTGTCTGCATGGATGGCTATGTGTCTCTGTAGTAGGAACTAGAGTCCTCTGGGCATGTGTCCAGCAGCGGTAAAGCTGGGTCATAGGATTGAGTCCAATCTCACTGCTCCTGGATGATATAGAGGTCCTCATTGCCAGACTTCCAGAGTCCTTTGAGCACACCCCTGACGTAAGCAACCACTCTTAGAGTAGCCTCCTCATTAGAGGCTGTAAGTTCCCTGAAGTCAAGCATGGTGTCTTTTTACCCACGCATTCTCAAATTTAGTAGCGTCTTGTGAATGTTCATACACTTTTCAGAGACAGCTGGATGTTGTTGGGACAGCTAATCTTGGTTGATCAGAGAATCTCGACTGAAGAATTGTCTCTGTCATATTGGCCTGTGGGCATATCTGTGAGGCATTTTCTTGATTGCTGGTGAATGTATGGGAGGTACCATCCCTAGGCAGGTGATCCTGCAGAATACGAGTCTGGGCGCATTCTCCCATGGATGTCTAAGCTTGACTTCCTAATCTGATTTCCTACAGTGATGGGCTATGGCCTGGAAATACACTGTCCCTCACACACACTGTCCCCCACACAGTGCTTTTGGATTGAGTGGCTGATCATACAACAGAAAGCAAACAATAACATGTGTTTTTTACAAACTATAAACAATTGAGGTGCTGGAGAAGTGCAATGAGCCAGATACTTGACATACATGGTTGATATCCTATCCTTATTTTATAGACTCATTGCCTAATCTGAAATGACTGGGGAAATTTCCCTGACCAAAGGAGAAGGCAAGGTAAGTTTGAAACCCTCAGATAGGTTAGCTTTAGAGCCAAATGCTCATACCATATGATCTCTCAGGGGAAGCTGATATACGCGTTTCCTTCAGGATTCCACAGCTCTAATGCACAGAATGCCAGCAAAATGGGCACAATTCATTGTCCACGGGATTTTGATTCAGCCAATAGCTTGTTTTAAGTCTTGGTGTTCTCTTGCATTAAAATAAAGTAAAATAAAATAAAATAGTAGGACCATGGCTCTCACCTTCTCCTGGGGCTGTTAAGAAGTCAGGTGTGATCAGGTGACTTTGATCTGGAAGCTATCAAAGACATGCAAGGTGCCCACAAGGTTGCCATGAAGTTCCAGAGGTTGGCTGCATTCTTCAGAGATGAGGCCCAGACAATGATGGAGAATGTGTGCATGCCAACAGTGCTTTGGCTGAGGGATGTCAGGGGAAGGAGGCTAGGGGGTTATGGAATGCCCATTGGAAGAACTCTCACTTTATGTAGTCAATTGGAAATCAGACAACCTTTTGTTTTCAGGGAGAAAATGGGAAGGAGGAGGAGGAGGAGGACGAGGACGAGGAGGAGGAGGAGGAGGAGGAGGAGGAGAAGGAGAAGGAGAAGGAGAAGGAGAAGGAGAAGGAGAAGGAGAAGGAGAAGGAGAAGGAGAAGGAGAAGGAGAAGAAGAAGAAGAAGAAGAAGAAGAAGAAGAAGAAGAAGAAGAAGAAGAAGAAGAAGAAGAAGAAGAAGAAGAAGAAGAAGAAGAAGAAGAAGAAGCCATAGACAGGTAAGTCATGCCTCAGTGTTTGCTAAAAACATGGTAATGGGGGAAGAAATGGAGACCCTTGTATGTAAAGTCACTGGGGACAAAGACTAAACTGCCTTCAAGGGTGCAGCTGCTCAGATTCTGAGCAGTATCCTTCCTGTGCCCTTTAGACTACTCTAAGAATGGTTGCTTACGTCAGGGGTGTGCTCAAAGGACTCTGGAAGTCTGGCAATGAGGACCTCTATATCATCCAGGAGCAGTGAGATTAGACTCAATCCTATGACCCAGCTTTACCGCTGCTGGACACATGCCCAGAGGACTCTAGTTCTTACTACAGAGACACATAGCCATCCATGCAGACAGCCGCTCTATTCAGAGTAGCCAGGACATGGAAACAGCCTAGATGCCCATTGGCTGATGAGTGGCTAGTGAAAATGTAGTGTGTATACACACTGGAACTTTGTACAGCCATGAATACAACTGGAGCAATGAGATTTGCAGCTAAGCAGACAGAGTGGGAAACGGATATTGAGTAAGGTAACCTTTGAACCTGGGAAGAACCACCCTTATGTGACACTAGAGATGGACACTACCGTGCTATGATTTGAGTGGGAAATGTCCCCACAAGCTCGTGCGATTGATCACTTGGTCCCCGGGTGGTGGCACCGTTTGGAAGTGGCTACTTAAGCTCTAGAATGTGGGTTCTAACAGGAGACATTTCTGGGGTTGAGTGCTGGGTGTGATAGTTACAGTGATTCTGCAGTCTAGACCCAGACTCTACTTCCTGACCCAAATGTGAGCAAGCCCTGCCCACCACACCCTTGAGCAGCTTCTGCTCCTGTGCCTCATCCAAGAGGGTCAACATTCCCCACCACAGTGAGCGAAAATAAATCCTCCTCTCTTGGATGTTCTATTGCAGCAACAAGATGCAGCTGGTACACTGTAAAGTGCCAGAAAGGCTCGCTGGGTCACGCTGCAACACAGGCCAACCAATGCAGCTAGACTGGCAACCCAGGTTTACATTTGCCGTTTTTTTCTTCACTCTCAAACTAAAGGAGAATCCGTCCTTTCACTTAATTTTTTTGGAAGATTTTTATCTTTAGTTTTAATTATTGTATCTATGTGTTTATGCACCTGAATACAGCAGAAAGCCAAAAGAGGGTGTTGAATCCCTGGACTGGAGTTATGAACAGATGTGATCAGTCCCTAAGGACCTGATTTTGGTCCCCTTGGAAGCGCGGATTCCAGCAAGCTAGTGCTGGATGTAAGATAAGATAACCACTGAGCAATCCAGTTCTCCAGCCCTACGTGTAATTTGTAAGTGTAATTTTCAGTAATGTGACTTGCCAGGCGCAGGAAGAATTTCATTTCTGAGCAAGATTTTCTGACCCCAGAGCTCTCGCATTCAGCCAGAGGATGCTAACTCCGCTCAGCTAGGGACAAAAGATTCTCACTAGGGAAGGTGCTGTCGCAGCAGGGAGCATTTCGGACTCTCCCTTGCAATCTAGCTTCTTCCAACTACGTTGCAGGAGCGTCCTGCCTGTCCCCCCACCCCCACATCTCAGCAATCCTGACCTCTAGCAGGCTGAAGGGATGCCTGCCTCCGGAAGCCCCAACATCCTGCGTTCTGCTGAACCCCCAACCCATTCGGCTGCCTGTCCCGACTGAAACATGGTCTGCCTGAGCTGACAGGCTGGGGCGGAATTACCGGCCCCTGGGCTAGAAATAGCCCTCCGAGAAGTGTACAGTGGCTACGTGTCCACAGGGTGGAGAGGAGGCAGGGCGAGCAAGGAGGCCCAGGACCCCAAGATAACACAAGTCCGGATATGTAATGTCCTGACCGTGGGTAGGCTAGCTCAGGTCACTGGTTCTGAAGAGGTGAGTGGGAACCAGGATATCAGCTCCCCTACGTGGTTTCGTGACAAGTCCAGGCATCCTGAAAGAGTGGGCTGGGTCCCACGGGTGACCTCCGAGCACTTGTCAGATGAGATAGCCTGTGTGAGCACAACACACACGCACATGCAGACAGAGAGGGAGGGAGGGAGGGAGGGAGGGAGGGAGAGAGAGAGAGAGAGAGAGAGAGAGAGAGAGAGAGAGAGAGAGAGAGAGAGAGATCCTCTGCAGTCCCAAGCTTCTGTTGTTGCCTCCCTACACAGTTCCTAATCTTGGAAGTATGTTTGTCTTCCCTGTGTTGTGTTTTATAAAAAGAAAAGAAGCCAGGGGTATATGGGATATGTTTAGTGGAGGTGCTACAGTGCAGTGGGAAGGGGTGCCTCAGCAGGCCCATGTTGAGGCATCCTTTTCCCATGAGGGACCAGCCACAGGACGGTATAATATAGAATAGTTTATTTAGGCCATGGGGAGGGGAACTGAGGGAGTAGGGACAGAGAGAAAGGGAGGATGGAGGGAGGAAGAGAGAGAGGGAGGGGGAGGGGGATAGAGGGAGGGGAGGAGGAGGGGGAGAGAGAGAGGAAGAAGAAGAAGGAGGAGGAGGAGGAGGAGGAGGAAGGAGAAGAGAAGGAGAGGCCATGAGCACATGGAGAGAGGGGGAAGGGGAAGGGAGCAAGAGGAGAAGAAAGTGAGGAGTGGGGACAAGTAGCCCCTTTTATAGTGAGTCATGCATACCTGGCAAGTCAGAAAACTGTGGGGCAGAGCCTAGAAGATATGTCAGCACCATGGGGTTCAACAAAGGAACAGATGGGGGAAGGCAAAAGGAAGGCAGCCTAGCAGCAGCCTGGAAGACTAGTCACCCAGGGCTCTATCCTCTGTCCCTTCCTCCTCTTGGAAAAGAAGTATCCAACATTCACCCAAAGAGACCTTGTCCCCAGTGCATTGATTTCCCTGCCTATGCCATCACTGTCTTCTGTCTGTCATCAAGTGGCCCCTGTGGCTTCAATACCCATGATACATGAATAACACCCCCCCCCCGTTCTTTGTTCCAGGTGTTTATTGCAACAACAGCAACATAAACTAGGAAGTAGGTAACACAAATAAAGGTGTGAGAGCAGCAGAAGGGATGGAAGGAGGAGAGAAATTCCCAGGGTGCAGCAGTGCATGGTTCTTGGAAAGGGTTCCATCCACCCATCCATCCATCATCTCCATTTAAGGGAAATGAGGCCTAATACAGACAGGGCAAGCAGGTACGCCTGGAAGGGTTTGTGGGCGACTTATTCATGTCTTGCTCTGCAGGAATGAGAAGCACATGGTAAAATGTGTTGCTATAA